>NC_059084.1:57543903-58143903 GCF_020497125.1 Mauremys mutica | reverse complement strand
ACTAATCCCCTTTCCAGCTGCCTTGTCCCTCCTTACTTCCCCCCAATGACTGGAGGGGTGTTCACAGGCCACTTCACCTTGACTGGTCTCTTGAAATACATGTTAACTACTTATGCTAAACAACCTGTTCCACTTTGCGTTTAGCTGTTTTTCCCAGACCTGAAGACGAGCTCCCTGTAAGTTCAAAAGCTTGTCTCTCTTACCAACAGAAGCTGGTCCAGTAAAAGATATTACCTAACCTACCTTGTCTTTCTAACTCACTCATACTCCTTTGAAAGTCAGAGACATAATGTATATATGTTCATCTCTATACATGCCCTTAATTAAGATATCTTTAGATTATAGTCCATATATATTTAGACTTGGAAGGATTAGATTTTTATTGTTTAATATTGGAAAATAAAGATTCCATCACACACAACGAAAAAAATATTTCCATTGATAGTAATTGAAATTTACAGATAAGCAAAGTAATAAAAAAAAGCTACTTGCGATCTTATGAGAGTGTGACTTAAAGATATTTACTTTGTATATTTTGACATATGATGTCGACTACTTGTGTTTCAATGGTTATAAAACTTTTTGAATCTCAGTGTCTTCTGCGATTAAATAATTATTGCCTGACACTTTTTGTCTGACCTCACTCATAATTTCCTGCAACTGTGAAAAGTTTAATTGATAGATATAAAATAAAGAAATGCTTAACATCCATAATTTTGTGCAACAGTGAACATTTAAATTGATAAAATTTAAATGGATAAACATTGGAAAAATACTTAAAATAAACATTGACATTATTTCTCAATGTGATAAAAAAATAAAAATTGAAGACAGAGACACTGGAATTTATGGCTTATTACAACAATCTGTAAACCACTAATGTTGAATGGCCCCTTACCATCTGTGCTAACTACTTATGCAGAACAATCTGTTCCACGTTGCATTTTGCTGTGATACTGGGAGTATCTTTCCCAGACCTGAAGAAAAGCTCTGTGTGGCTCAAAAGCTTGTCTGTCTCTCACCAACAGAAGTTGGTCCAATAAAAGATATTATCTCACCCACCTTATCTATGAAATGGAGAAAGAGAGGAAGAGTGTCAGGCTTTGTCTGCAATCTTTAAAGGAACCCAAGGGAATTATTTTTATATTATCCAATGTTTCTAATAGCAGCAGCAATTAGTAGTTAATGACCAGATTCTCCTTTCAGCCACCAAAGTGTAAATCAGGAGTGTAAATCTACTGTGTCCTATTTGCCTCTCATTCACCCCAAAGTAAATCAGAAGTAAATCTATTGCAATTAGTGGTGGCCAAGATTAGCAGTAGCTGACTGTGCATAGTAGAAGTCGTTAATTGTGTTTAAAATGAGTTGAGTTGCCATTGGTCCCCATTCCAAAATCTACTCATTGCACTTTTGCAACTTGAGTTTGTAATGTGGAGACCTGGCCTCTAGCAACAAGAAGGAAGCTCACCAAGCTATTTCTCGCACATCACTGGATGCAAATCATAGACAAGTAGAGAGATGGAACAGCACTGAAGATAAGAAAAGCAGTGTTGTGTTTTGTTTTTTAAAAAAAGAATGTGGAGATCGATCTATCTATCTATCTAAACTGTGGTATCTAAAAGAAAACAATGACTGGGCAGATTGATGTATGAGGGCTTAGTTTGTTAGTAAGTGAACCAATCTCCCCATGACTGTTTGTATATAAGACCCCATGAAATTCTGTGCCCAAAGTATTTTGTCTCTATCATTCTAGTTTTTGTTTCTCTAATTCTAGGCACTCTGTACTTAGGTTGAATTTAGCATGTGATCAAATGATGGAATGTACATAAGATTTTTCTCTGACCTGATTGACCAGTGGAGAATGTGTCCAGATGTCCAGGAAGGGATTACTTGTGATTGATGAGGGACACTTGGTATTGCAAATGTCTTCAGTGATCGATGAGATAATGACCCATTAAGAGATGATTTTAGCTCATTAGGAATTACTTATTGCCTCTGGTCTTTTCTATAATAAGGACTTGGTTACAGATATCTTTAGCTTATTGATTAGATTCTAGTGCACGGGATGGTGCATCCATCCAGTTTCCCATATGCAAGTATTCTGTTAATGAATCCTCTCCTTTAAATATTCACAGATTCAAGTTTTGGATACAACTCCACTGAAAGAAATGTCTCACCTTGCTGCATATTGACACCTCATTGAAATGTATGTGCAGTCCTTATGGGTGTCTGGAATTTTCAAAGGAATCTAAAGGAGGAGGTATCCATTATCATGGCAATCGTCCTACCTAACCAAATGACTCACATTGCTTAGGTGGGAGAGCAGACTCACTCCAGGCATAGAAGTCTGGTCCAGTGACTTGGCTGACCTGGAACCTAAAGAGCGGGTAACATATTGGAAACGAGTGACCTCAGCAAAAATTGAGAAAAACTGGCCCAACTTTCTAGAAACTTTTGTTTAATCCCTAGTGGATGGAAACTGAGATGTTCCTCTCCTGTCACACACACACACACTGAACCCACCAAGGTGACCAGGGGTGATGGCATGCTATCTGCAGTCATGTAGGGAAGTTTCCAGATACTATGAATTTTTGAATCTCTGGGGCAGAACTGAGGGTGGTACCAGGCAGGGTCAGAGCATGCACCCCATTGCACATCAATGGAAAATTTGAGAGTGCTGCATGCTGAGGTCTCTGTGCATCCTAGCAACATGGCCAGCATTTCCCTCCCTTTCCATTTCTTTACATTTTTGTTCTTTTGTCTTTTTTTCACCCATTATTTTTCAAAGAAAAAAAATCAATTATATATAACTCCTTGAGAAGCCTTTCTAACTCCTTTAGGATCCTCTGAGATAGATAGATAGATAGATAGATAATGAAAGGAGCCCAAAGGCGTTGTATATATAAAGTTTATATATATAAAGAGAGCCTATAGGGATTAGATGCCAATTCAATGGGA
Source organism: Mauremys mutica (assembly GCF_020497125.1). Classification (NCBI taxonomy): domain Eukaryota; kingdom Metazoa; phylum Chordata; order Testudines; family Geoemydidae; genus Mauremys; species Mauremys mutica. The sequence continues at coordinate 58,140,945 of NC_059084.1, read as the reverse complement.
GTTGTGTGCCTAACTCCCTTAGGTTCCTATAACAATACCAGTCTTTTATTGCAACTCCACCACACACAGTTGTATTCGCTTTGTCACTTTGTTTGATCTTCATCCTAAAAGGTTATTTTATTTGCAATTTGTGCAATACGCTGGGATTTTCAAAGGGGTCTTATGGACTTAGGTACTTGAATGTCTTCAAAACCACCTAGGTGATTTAGGAACCTAGGTGATTTAGGAACCATCCTATAGCAAAGGTCATTGAGGAGTATATTGACAAAGGTACTTAGACACCATGACAATGAACACCTAGTTGGTAGGTGCCTAGGAAATCACACACTGCAAGTCAGAAAGCCTGCGGTTGGCACCCAGGCTCCCTATGCAATGAAAGGGGAGAATCAGATGTCTTAGGCTATGATTCCCAAAGCCACCATACTAGCCAGAGAAGAGCCTAAGCTAGCCAATGGGAGATGCTGATGAGAGGGGTGTATACTAGTCCCACCCCTCTCTCTGAGCTAGGTTACTAAATCTAGGCCACAGGGAAGCACCTGTTTCTGCTTAGCAATTCTCAGCTGTGATCCCTCTCTGGAGTTAGGTGCTGTTGCAGAGCTCTGACCTTGCTCCTGTGGGTCCTGCGCTTCTAGGCGGTTTATGCTTAGCCTCAGTGGCTCACTGTGACCCTCCACGTAGCCCTTCTCTCTCTAGGGCCAGGGTTACAGTCTACTGAGCCCTTTTCATCATAGGCTGCAAGGAGGTTGGTGAGAGAACTCCCACAGTCTCTGTTCAGCCTTCTGTCCTGACAGGGACCTGACTTCCCCTTCCAGGAGCTGTTTCTGTAGTGGTGGGTTGGGGGAACCCGGGCCCGCCCTCTACTCTGGGTTCCAGCCCAGGGACCCTAATGGTAGCAGTTGTTGACAGCCAACCTTTCACTGCCAGAGTTGCTACATTTCCCTGGGCCACTTCCCCACAGCTCTCCTGCTTCTCCCTTCTTCACCCTTACCTTAGGGCTCCTTTAACGATGTTTTAGGGTGTCTTCAGTAACCAGCCCTTCAGCTGCACTTCCTGTCCTCTGGCTCCTCTGCCTGACTGGAGTGAGCCCTTTTTATAGTAACAGCAGGGCCTTAATTAGAGTCAGGTGGTCACATTAACTGAATGGCCTCACCTGACTCTTTACAGGTTAATTAGACTCAGATGTTCTCATTAGCCTGGAGCAGCCCCTGCTCTGGTCAGTCAGGGAACAGAAAACTGTTAATCCAGTGGCCAGTATATCTGCCTGCAGCTATTCTGCTGTAGCCAACTGGCCTGAATCTATCACAGTGCCTAAGGCATTTTTTGCAAGAAGCCAGAGGATGCGGGAAGAATCACCTTCTTCATAACTGTTAGCCCAGTGGTTAGGCAAAGGGATTTGAAGCATAAGCTGCTGCCTCTCAGGCAAGTTCCCTAATCCCCAGGCTTTGGATGTTCTGATATAGAGCTCCCTCAGTCTCTCCTGTTGATAGAGCCCTGTGCAGATAAAAAATGTCTATCCGTAGATGTGGATATCTGTGGCTATAAATCGGTATCTGCAGAGCTGCAGGGCTCTACTGGGAACTGCAGCGGTGAAAGCAGCAGCCTGGTGGGCCACCAATCCCAGGAGCCAGCACCCCATGCCAGCAGCTCCTCTGGTATGGCTGTGCCACCCCTAGCCATGCCCACGGGGTGGGCACCAGGCTCACCGGCAGCTGTCCCTGGTTACGCTAGTGCAGTGGGCAGGGCTGGGGTTGGGGCTGGCGCTGGTACAGCCATACCAGAAAAGCTGCCGCTACTGGGCACTGGCTTCTGGTGCTGTGGCCCACCAGGCTTCTGCTTTTGCTGCTGTGGTTCCTGATAGAGCCCTGCAGCTTTGTGGATACCGGTTTATATCTGCAGATATCCGCATCCATGGATAGACATTTTATATCTGCACAGGGATCTACCTATTGAAGTGGTTCGACTCTGGATAACTAATTAATGAGTCATTGGAGTGGAGGGATTGGAGCCTGGGTCTCCCTCAGCCTGAGGGGGGAGGAGCATACTCTAGGCATAGGCTTTATCTGGCCTAGTGACTCTTTAATTATTTATCCACGCTTCAGCAGGAGAGATTGAGGCAGTCGCACAGAGATTATCCCTTCGTCCAGTGGTGAGAGCACTCACTATGAGCTTGCAGATCCTTGTTCAAATCCCTTCCCCGCACCAGGTGGGAGGGGACATGAACTGGGGGGCTGTCCCAGGTGTGTACCCTAGCCACTGAGCTGAAAGTCAGGCTTGATTTCTCCTCTTTGCATCGTATCGTTTTGTGTGACTTTGCCTGAGCGGCCCAATTTGATAGGCAGCCTCTGAGCACATACCTACTGGTTAGGGCCCCGCATGGGAGTTAGGCAGTTGAACACCTGTCTTCCCCAGGTTTGTGAATCGCTTTAGGGCTTTGGTGGGCTATGGGTGCCTGGACACCTAGAATGATGCAGCAGTGTGCACGGCCAAAGGTAGATACATAGGCACCCAAGGAACTTGTACTGCAAAAACCTAGGTGCTGAGTGCATTTAGGCACCTACGGAGTTCAGTGGGAGTTTTGTGAACTGCAGTGGAGCCTAAAACTGGGATTTAGGCACCCAAACCCAGATTTAGGCACCTAAATATGCACTTTAGGTGCTTAATTCATTTGTTACTCTAGGCCATGGGTGCTTGACTTTCAATGAAACTTTGGTCCTATAGGACAGTTTCTCAAAGATCTTTAAGTACCTAAAGAAGCAGATAGATGCTTAGCGGTGTTTTCAAAAGCACATTGGTGCCTAACTTCCATTGAAATCCCACTGTGTTAGGTGTTGTACAAACACAGAACAAAAAGATGGTCTCCGGCGTGAAGAATCTACAATATGAGTCCTTCTTGTCTATTCAGGTTCTAAAGATATTTGGTGCAGGGACTGTTCTTGTACAATATATCTATACAGAGACACGCACAAGGGGCCCTGCTCTTGGGTTGGGCTGCCAGTTGCTACTATCCAGCAAATAATGAGCAGTCATGAATCTAGACTGGTCGGAATCTTGCTAATCATGATTAAATTCATCACAGGTGGAGGAGGAATGTACTGCATATAAGGAATGGACGAAGGAAACCAAACCAATGTCAGCCACTTCATCCTACTAGGATTCCCCACTTCTGCTGAGCTGCAGCTGCTCCTCTTCTCTGTCTTCCTCCTGGCCTATTTGCTGACGCTGATGGAAAACATCATCATCATCCTTGTCATCCGGGCCAACCACCAGCTGCACAAGCCCATGTATTTCTTCCTGGGCAACCTGTCATTCCTGGAGATCTGGTATGTGACAGTCATTGTGCCCAAGATGCTGGCAGATTTCATGACCCAGGATAAGCGCATTTCCTTCCAAGGATGCATGGCGCAGCTGTATTTCTTTGTGACCTTTGTGTGCACTGAGTACATCCTTTTGGCTGCCATGGCATATGACCGTTACTTAGCCATATGCAACCCTTTGCGGTACCCATCCATCATGAGCAATAGGTTCTGCGCCCAGCTGGCTGCAAGCTGCTGGGTTTGTGGCTTGATCACCGCTGCAATCAAGCTGAGCTTCATTGCCCAGCTCAGGTTCTGCAGCATTGACACCATCAACCACTACTTCTGCGACATCTCACCTCTGTTGAATGTCTCCTGCACTGATTCATCCCTGGCCGAGCTGGTGGACTTCATCCTGGCCCTGATGGTCATCATGGTGCCTCTGTGCATCGTAGTCACCTCGTACAGCTGTATCCTGTTCACTGTGCTCAGGATCCCCTCGTCCCAGGGCAGACAAAAGGCCTTCTCTACCTGCAGCTCCCACTTGGCCGTGGTAGTCTTGTTCTACTCCACCACTCTCTTCACCTACGCCCGGCCCAAGGCCATGTACGCTTACAACTCCAACAAGCTGGTGTCAGTGCTCTATACTGTGGTGGTGCCCCTCCTGAACCCCCTCATCTACTGCCTCAGGAACAAGGAAGTCAAGGTTGCCCTGAGGAAGGCAAAGCTTGGCACAAGGAGAACATAGTTAAAGACTGCTGGAGAAGGGGGTTACTGATGAGTCTCGGATGGATGTCATACTACACTAGGAACAAGCAAATCTGTGTTATCCTATATCTAGGTCAAATTCAGCAAGCCACACTGCTGGGGAAGGATGGGTTTGTGGTTAAGACAGTGGGCTGTAGCCGAGAAGGTCTCTGTTCAGTTCGTCTCTTTGCCTCACACCTTGAATTTCAGTGACATTTGGGTCCCGAGATCTGGCAGGCTCTCTCAAAAATCCGAACCTAGGTTCCCAGCTCCGTCTGAATATCAATGGGTAGCTAGCTTCTTTGGTCACCTTTGGAAATCTCAGCCCAAGTTTACTTAAAAGTTTACCAAAAGTTTGTGGACGTGTTGGGGCGGTGTTTGGGACCACAAGACCATCCCCCCATCCCCGATTTGTGTTGGAAGCATATTGATGTTGGTACTGCATGGAGAGAAAACCAATCATTAATACACTGCCATGTCTCTCTTGTCTACATATATACCAACCTATTGTCTCTGGGCTTTACTACCTTTACACACATCCTACCTGTTCTGTCTCTCTCTGCTCCTCCCTCTGCTGACTTTTCCACCTTTGTATCCCTATTCTGGGTTCCCCCATTCAAAAAATGCCTATCCCATTGGAATACACATCAATTCTTGTCCTCTTTCTAACCCCCTGTGCTGTCTCTGTTCACCAGTCCTTTGCTCCTCTCATTCTCACTTATCCCCCCCAATCATCTGAAATCAATGGGTGTTGTGGCTTCTCAGCACTCGGGCTGGTCAGAGATTTTCCATGAAAGTGTGTTCTGACAGAAAATTGGCATTTCGACTAAACAATTTTTTTTTCACAAGTGCTTACATTCTGTGGAAAATTTCAGTTTTTCATTAAACAACAACAACAAATGCTTGAAAAAACAACTTCTTGAAAATATTTTGGCAATGCCTCATAGGAGTTTGGTTCAGTTTTCTCACATCCTCATTGTCCTCTTTAGGTTGCTCTCACCAACCAAACTACATCTCCTATAATGCAGCACAGGTGGGGACTCACATGATGCAACTGCCTCCCATGTCCATGACAGGATACCATGGTAGGTGTAGTCCAATCAGGGAGCTCAGGTTATAGAGGCGTTGAATGTATGAGGCAATTGAACTGCAACTGCAATGTGGCACTATGGTTGCATTTCAAAACTGAAATTGATTTTCAAATATTTGCCAAAAAGGCAAACTTTCCTGTGGAAAACTTAGATGAAATAAATTGTTGTCATTGAAAATTTCCCATTTTCTGATGAGTTCTACTCAATATCCAAAAACTTCTGAAAAATCAGGCCCAAGGTGTCTAAAGTCATCCTCTCACAACCTAAGGAACCAACAAATTATGAACATGTTGATCTAACCCCCTCTGTTCTTCAGATTCACATCTGTAGAATGGCAAAGATCCCACAGTTAGCTATGGCATCAAAGAAAGGACCAGCCATAAGATGCAGGATGGCTGAACACTGTTGGGACAGCAGGTTCTTCCATTGTTGAAACAGCCTTTGAAGCATGACTTAATTATGCATTAATTATTGGAAAATAAATTAAATTACTTTCTTTGGAGTCCATGCTCAGAGGATGCTTAGCTAATGAGGGAAGTTGGTCTTAAGGATGAGCAGAAATTTAATGAACAAGTGTAACACGCCCAGTATATTGTTTTCTAGGAGAAGAAAGATGGTCTTGATTTACTGGAACAGATCTCCGAATACTGGAGGTCAATTTTCAGCTCTGGGTGACCTTGGGCAATGCACTGGAACAGGGATTTTTCAAAATTGCTCACGGAAATTAGGGATCCAGAGAGGGATTTTTCAAATGCCAATGGAACTTGTGCTCCTAAGTCACTTAGGCATTAAAAAAAAAAAGTCTCACCCCAATTTCCATTGGTTTTCAACAGTATTTGGGTACCTAATTCTTCCTTTTTCATTTAAAATCTACACCCAAGTCCTTCGCAGAGCCCAACTAAAAGTCTCTTTGTCCCAGTTCTCTATCTGTCAAATAGGCATAATAACAATTCCTTCACCTACTTTGTTTATTAGAAATGAAAACTCTTTGAGGTACGGACAGCCTATCACTGTGGCTGTGCAGTGCCCAGTGCAATGGGGCTCTAATCTCAAGTTGAGCCTATTGGCGTTGCGGTACTGTAATAATAAAGAAATCTTTCTTTGTCAACTTAATAAAAATGCCTTTGTCATGACCTATAACAGCAATTACAGTTATCAATATGCAACAAACAATTAAAATCAGTGCTTAAACACTTCCCATAAAATACTTGCACAATGTTTGCTGGATCCCCCTGTAGGGGCTGGCCCACAGAGAAGATAAGAGCCCACTACTCTGCCACAAGATAGATTTCCTCCTCAAGTGTCAAATGGCTGTGATTTAGGTCTGATGATCCAAAGTTCCAACTTTACTGATGATAATGAGGGAGGGGGAGTTATTACATTGTATCTGAGCTCATGCTCTTTTCTCCTAAGTCTTCAGACTTAGACTAGAGAAAAATATCTGGTCAAGCATTTTCCATTTAAATTGTTTGCAAATGGAAAATTGGGTTTTCAACCAAACAAAATTTTCTCAAGCAATTCTGCTAGTTAATAAAGCTTAGCCCCCCTGCCCCCTCCATGAACTGGTGTATCATTGGAGATGTAGTTCAGCAGAAGATTGCAGCCCCAAGAGAAGGAGGGGTGCATAAGGCATTGAACCTACTGTGATGCTCATGATGCTCCATGGCCCCATTTTGAATATTTTGCTTTTTTGATATTTCACCAAAAAATCATGTTTGTAAAAATTTTCCAGGGAGGTGGGGACTACACCCAACACAGTATTGCACAGTGGGACATCTCCAGCCCCAGGCTCCATAGCAATAGGCCTTGTCCGATTCCTGTTGCAATCAATGGAAGCTTTAACAATGGGAGTGGGTTGTAGCCCTAGTCAATCAACAAAGTTATGGGACTTTTCATCCACCAAAAATACTGAAGCCTGCGCCTCTCCTTGGGAGAAGTCAAACATAAGAGATAAGACTGGGGATGGTCAAGAAACCTGTTGGATCACGTATGTGAGCTGGAACTAAAGAAAGGAAGGATGATCCAGTGGTTAGTGTGTGTGCTGGGGCTGGTTCAAGGCCCTCTTCTGCTACAGGCTTCCTGTGTTACGTAGGGTCAGATTTGTAAAGGTATTTAGGTGTCTAAAGATGCTGACAAGAACCTAGAGAGATTTTCAGAAGCACTTACATACCTAACTCCTGGTGACTTCAAACTGATTTTAATGTGCATAAGGCACCTCTCTGCATTGGTAGGCATTTTAATCCCTTTTAAAATCTGACCTAAGTGACACGGGAAGTCTATGACAGAGTAGGGACCCAAATCTAGGTGTCTAAAGTCCAAGTCAAGAGACCTAACCATGGACCCATCCTGCCACTCAAATAGTTGTTTACAAAACATTCTGAAATTTAGCAGTCAGTGAGCAAATTCTCCAGTGGGATCTACTCTTTCTACAGCACCAGCAATTCTTAGTTTCTTAGTTCTTAAAAAGATCACATCCTTATCCACAGGTGGAAAACAAAGTTAATTGACTGCTTAAAGAATGTGCCCTATGGGAAAAGGAAAGTCACTTTTAAAAGCAGATCAAGGGTGAGTTAATGAAACACTCAGAGTTACTTGTTCTGAGTCAGCCAAGAAAGGTGCTGCTGCTTCCTAAGGTACCATAGAGCACAATATATAATGCTGAGCTACATTCAGAAATATAATCACAAATGTATGCAGATGGAAAACTCATATTTTTGTTCTCTTCTGTAAGAAATCAGTGAAATCAAGGAAGCACTTTTGTCATTGCTTTCCTGTCATATGACTTCTGGATGTTTCAGAGCTCAGGGTTTTGTTTTTATTTTTTTATTTTTTTCTTTATCATATTTCTTAAGATCCACTTTTTTTTGAATGAAATAAACCCAGTGGATTATCTGTGAATCACTGTGGTAGTGTATATACCTGAAAAGTAAGTAATTTTAGTATCATTTGACTGTGTCATGTTTCCAGTAGATACCCTTATTTGTTTTCAGTGACAAAATATTAGTCCTTCTTGGGTGGGAAGACAACTAAGTTAGAAAAGGCAGAGAGTTAATTTAAAATAATTACTAGTTTATAATGGTGGGGGTGGGGGAGACAGAGAAACTGGCTCTGTGGTGCAGTCAGACGATTAAACATAAGGACACATGATATCTGATTCTGTTGTCTCTTAAGCCAACTTTACAACAAAGCTCTACATTGACCATTCTGGGGATACACTAGAATAACATTGGAGTGAGTGAGAGCAGAATCAGTCCTGCTGATGCCAATGGAGGTACTCCTGATTTACATCAGGGTGGGGGAGAGGAGAAAACCGTTGAGCTTAACATATATTTTCATATTCTATTCTATTCTAAATAGGTTTTTAAACTGCACTTCTCATGCTAGTATCCAAGCACTTTCTAGTACAGCATAAAGCAATGTGGCTTCACATCTGTTTCTGATTTACACCAGTCTCAGCAAAAGTAAAATTTGGACCTCTTTTCTCCTCTTTCAAATGAGGAGTAAGGAAGTGATGTTTGCACATGAATCAGGCAAACGGTTTTCTAGCTAGAAGACAAATTGGCTTGGATTGGATTGAGCTGAACTCTTGTGAGGTGAAAGCCTGAGTTTTCTGCCACTATGAATGAAGAAACTGTCATGAGATTGGCTTTTGTAAAAATGTAGGGGTTGGTTCTTATCTAACAGATTCCCATCTAACTTCCCCCCAAAATTTCCATACTTAAGGTTTCACATCTATCTAGCTAGCTAGCTAGCTATCTCACACATTTTCCCTCTGTTTTTCCTTTCTAATCTCTTTCTCTACTTCCCCTCACTTCTTTCTTTTTTTCTAGATTTTTTAATGAAATATATGTATTTAGGTCTACATTTTTATTACAGTTTTCCTGGCTTGTAAAAGTTCTCTCACTCATTCTCAACCTTCTTTCAACTTTCAGGACCAGTTTACGTCCAACATGATAAACTACACATGTGGATGTTTGCTTATGATGAAGAAGCACAATACCTGTTGCAAGAAAGCGTGATTTTTATGTATTGTCTTCTCTGTCCCATGCCGAGAGTTGCAATGGATCATTCCACTACATGTGTCTGCTGACAGCTAGTGTATATCAACATGGTGATTGGAGCTCATTGAGGAAACAACATTCTCCCCAAACTGTCTCTTCTTTCCTCCATATACAAAAAGATCCATGGAAAACCACACAACGGTGACTGAGTTCAACCTGGTGGGGTTCGGAGGCCATCCTGAACTGCAAGTCTTCCTCTCTGTCCTCTTCTTGGTTCTGTACACTGTCACCCTGGTGGGGAATGTTGGCATGATCACCATCATCAGCGCTGACTCCAGGCTCCACACCCCCATGTACTTCTTCCTAAAGAACCTGTCCTTCCTGGACCTCTGCTACTCCTCCGTCATTGCCCCCAAAGCCCTGCTGTGCTTCTCAACAGGGCGCAGAACCATCTCTTACAATGGCTGTGCTGCCCAAATGTTCTTCTTCTCTCTCTTTGGGACCACCGAGGCATTCTTCCTAGCCGTGATGGCTTATGACCGCTTTGTCGCCATCTGCAACCCACTGCACTATCCAATCACAATGTCCAAGAGGACTTGTGTTTGCCTGGTGGCAGGCTCCTATCTCTCAGGCTGCCTCAACTGCAGTATCCAAACAGGCTTTACATTCACCTTGTCCTTCTGCAGGCCGGGGAAAATTGACCACTTCTTCTGTGACGTCCCTGCAGTGATGCAAGCCTCCTGCTCTGACACCTTTGCCAATGAAATGGTGATGCTGGCCTTGTGCGGGTTCATCATAGTGAGCACTGGCCTGGTCGTCCTTATCTCCTACAGCTACATTATCACCACTGTCATGCGGATACCCTCTGCTGAGGGAAGACGCAGAGCCTTCTCCACCTGCACTTCCCACCTGGTGGCTGTGAGCTTGTTCTTTGGAACAGTCTTCTTTATGTATGCTCAGCCTGGGGCCATAACCTCTCCAGGTCAAAGCAAAGTTGTCTCTGTGTTCTACACCATTGTCATCCCCATGCTGAACCCTTTGATCTACAGCCTGAGGAACAAGGAAGTGAAAGCGGCCCTGAGAAGACAACTAAAAAAGAAAGGCTTTTTCCACTGAGCTCCCTGAAGCAGCAAGGCAATTCAACAGTGGGCAGGTAACTGGGATGGACAACAATAGGTGCCAAAGACAGCGGAATTACTACAAGGCGCTTCCATGGAACAATGGTCTCAGCTGGTGAATATTATAGGGAAAGGCAGGGACTTTCAGTGATCTAAGGGAATTAACATCTAACTCCCTTTGGCTCATTTTAAAATCCCAGACAAAATAGAAGAGTGATGAATCAGAGGCTAAGTCTAAGTGCCTTGGAAGAGGAAAAATGGTGGAGGATGGTTTTATGATGAAGATGTTGGACTGTGACTTGGGAAATCTGGGCTCTATTTCTAGCTCCCCGTGTGAACTTGGACAGGCTACTTACGCTGAGATGCTAAAAGATTTGAGTGCTCGATTCTCATTAACTTTAATAGGACTTTAGTGTCCAAAGTCTTAGACAGCTTTGAGAATCTCAACCTTAATCCCACTGTTTCTCAGGTCCCCATCTGTAAAATGTGGATTTTGATGCTTCCTTTTTCCAGCTCAATCTGTTTACATGGTGACTTTTGGGGGAGCACAGACTTTTTCTGACCATGTGTTGTGCAATATCTGGTAAAATGGGACACTGAATGTAAGTGGAATCTGTAGTTATTGCTAATACAATAACTTTAAACCCTGGAGATGCATTGGCAGGGACAGCTGACAGCCACCCCTATGTGAAGAAAACCAGCCTCTTGATTCTACTTTACATGGTTGCATACACCCTTTCCTCTGAACATTGTCAAACTGTACATACTCCTTTCAATGGACGCTGATGTAAAAGTCTCACAGAAATAAACTATGGGACTTGGGCTCCTAAATCACTTAGAGCCATATTTTCAAAGGCATTTAGACACCTAAAAAGGCAGATAGGCATCTGGAGTGATTTTAGTAAGCACCTAAACAGAACCAAATCAAATCAAATGGGACAGAATAGATTATGATGCTTAAGTGAAAAGATCCACAAAATGCCTCTCATTAAGAAGCCCAGTTCAACTCCATGCAAAGCTGATAGTCATTCCATTAACTTCAGTCAAAAGCCCAGATCCCCAGCTGGTGTCAATTGGCAAAGCTCAATTGAGCTCAACTCACTGAAACCCCAGTTGGTATGAAGCAGCCGTAGTGCCACTGCAGTCAATGGGGCCAGCTACCCAGCTGGTGTAAATCATTGCAGCCCCTTTGCCATCAGTGGGCCAGATATGAAGCTAGTGTAGATCATCATACCTCCTTTGAGTCATTGACGTCAGTTGACCTCTTCTGGTTTCCGCCAGCCGGGCCCTTTGTGTGAGAGTGAGGGCCTGATCTCATGTCCTTTGAAGTCAATGGAAGGATGTCCATTGATTTCAATTGCCTTTGGATCAGGCCATGAGATCAGAATCTGTCCCGCTATCTCTTGACTCAGAGAGTAGGACATGGAGTTGGCACATGTGAGCACAATAGCCAGTGTCAACATTTGGTCAGGAATAAGTTCTCTTCTTCTTCCCATTGGAATCAGCAGTAGGACTCCCGTTGACTTCAGTGGCACCATGATTGTGCACAGTCAGCAAACTGATTAGCAAATGTAAAGTCACATGCATGTAATTCCCCTCCATAAAGTAAGAGACCAATTGTTATCCCCTTAACATCATACCCCCTAACATCATACCCCTGAAAAATATCTCTGTGTCATTGTTTAACAGTTACTGACTTTCACAATCCCGCTGAAGCAATGGGCCAGATATTTACAGGTATACAGCATGCAGAGGGATTTTCAATGGCACCATGGGTCATATTCACAAAGGAATTTAGGCTTTGCACAGCTCAGTGTCATCACAGCTCAGTTTTAGGTGCCTAGAAAACCATTGGGATTCACAAAGCCTGAGTTAGGTGCCCAGGCTTCCTGTGCAATAAACAGGGAGAGCTAGGTGCCTCAGAATGGGACTGACAAAAGTCTGCATGCTAGGTGGCTCCCTGCTAAACCAGCCAATAGGAGATGCTGATGTTCAGGGAGTTCACTGACTAACTCTGGGACTGAGAGAGCCCCATATCTGAATATCCCATAACCCAGGGGCGAGGGCACTCACCTGAGAGGTGGCAGATCCCTGTTCAAATTACTTCTCCCCCTCTGAGCACATTTACCACGTGGGGACTTTCAGTCTGTGTTCCCTTGTTTCGTGCATCACTCTGGGCTTAAGTGTCCAGACATCTAGAGGGAAGCAGTAGTGCACTTGCCACTTAGGTGCCGACTTCATGGGTACTCCGGGGCTCAAGCACCCACAGAAAAAAATAGGGGGTGCTCAGCACCCACTGGCCACAATGCTTCTGGGCCCCAGGGCTGGCCTCCGATCAGCTGTTCAGCAGGTCCTGGGGTGGCCAGTGGAGCAGTGAGGGGGTGGTGAGATGTGCTCAGGGAAGGCAGAGAGTCATGAGCTGTGGGCTCACAGGGCAGGGGAGGGAAGTCTCGGGGGAGATGGCAGAGTGGGGGCCGGAAGAGGCAGAGTGAAGGCAGGGTCTTGGGGGAAGAGGCGGAGCAGGGGCAGGGCCTTGGGTGGAGCATCAGTGGAGCACCCACCGGGAAAAAAGAAAGTCCAGTGCTGGTGTCATGCCTAAAAGCAGAAACATAGGTGCCCAGGGAGCTTTTTCTGCAAAAAACGTAGGTGCCAAGTTAATTTAGGCAGCTATGGGGTTCGGTAGCAGCTGAGCAGGGATTTTGTGAATCCCAGTGATTGGGATTTAGGCCCCTAAATTGGCAATTGGGTGTCAAAGTCCCCTTGTGCATCTATTCCATAGGCACCTAACACCCAATGATTACAATGGGTGTTAGGTGCCGAGATGCTTTTGAGAATCTCATTAGGTGTCTGAATAAATCTGGCTCAAGAAGACTACTCAAATGAATAAGGGCTAGATTTTAAATATATTCAAGTGCCTAACTCCCATTGGAATTTAAAATAACTTTAAAATATGTCCCTATGTGCTCCTGTATAAGAGTAGGAGTTCCACTTTAGGGCTTGAAATATTTTGTAGGAGTGGTGAGAAAGAAAGAAAGAAAGAAAGAAAGAAAGAAAGAAAGAAAGAAAGAAAGAAAGAAAGAAAGAAAGAGTTTCAGCTTGTCCACACAGCAATGAAGAGAGGCTGGCATTCACACACTGAAAACAGACAGAATGTATGTCTCTTTATAATTTGATTTTTATTTTTAAAAATTGTTACATTCTGAGACGACTCATTCACCATATTTACAGGAGACTGATATTCAGTGATTAACATCCTGGGATTTCCATGGTAAATGATCAGAGTGAGTCTGATACAGCGACCTATAGTCCACCTAAATCTCATCTGAGATCAAGGAGATTTTATCCTATAAAACACCTGCAGAATCGGGCCACTGTTGTATCCATTTCACTTCCAGAAGAAACAGGAAAATGATTTTGTTGTGATTCTTTTACTAAGTTAATGAAACTTTAAATGTGGAGAGAATGGTCTTGACCTTTCCTTCATGTATGCAAGTTTTACAACAGTGCAACTACACTGGTATCAGTGGAGGTATTACGGTTTTACAATGAGCAGATGAAAGGAAAATCCAAACCCTTGGCACCAGCAGATTTCCTCCAGACTTACATTTGGGTGAGTGAGAAGAGAATGAGCACCACTGGCTGCAACGGAGTTACTAACGATTTACACCAGGGTATGTGATAGTGGAACCAAGCCCACTGGTATAAACATAGCTAGTGATTTATACCAGGATGAGTAAATGCTCCTAATTTACATCAATAGGAATAAAATTTGAATCAAAACCACTGACTTTATTGAGGTGTGTTGCAGACACAACACAGGAGTATTGCACGTATATGAACCAGTCTAACATAGACTCTATCTGTTTCCATTACCTGACACAGATGTCACATTTTTCACCATTTTCCAACAGCTACCTCACCATTACATCAGAGACACTTTAAGGGCCAGATTCTGAGCATACTTAAATCCATGTAGCTTCACTGAAGTCAAATAGAGTAAACCAAATTTATATTAGCCGATGATTTGGACTGAGGCAATTCCTATTATCAATATATGGAAATATGCCAATAAAATGGAAATACTTTATTGTCACAAATATATTGTACAGTCAGTACTCTGGAATGTTATAAGAGCAGAATTGCCATGCATCATCATCCTATCTCCAGTAGTGCCCAGTGTCAGCTGTTTCAAAGACAACTGTATTGTAATCTGAATTATGGAGAAAAAATTTCCTAAACCAGAGAGTAACAGTTGGATCATAGCCCAAAGCAGGAGGTCCCTATAAACAATGAAGCCATTTTAGAATTCTGTAAATTTATTTGAGTGCCATTGGATAATATGTAATGAGTTCTGCAGCTTAGATGGCTAGATAGATATGTTGAGCTAGTCCCCTGCTCTCCCGTGTCATCCCCCCAACCATTCATACACTGATCCCAAATATTCATTAGTTTATAGCTGGAGAAAAATGACAACGAAAAACAATGACATATTTTGTCAGAAATTTGTATTTCTTACTCCCCCCTGCCCCATTTCATAAGTTCACAAAAGCAGGCAGATTTGGTCTCTATGTTCATAACCAAGGTTCAACTTTTCAAAGATTTCTTCCCCATAGTTCTTCCCCAAGCTTCTTTCACCTCTTTGTTCCTTACACTGTAGATGAGGGGATTCATCATGGGGATGACAATGTGTAAAACACAGACACCTCTTTCCTTGGGTACAGAGACGTTAACCTGGTGGGCTGTGAATACATGAAAGCTGTGGACCCATAAAATAAACTCAGTGCTATTATATGGGAGGTGCATGTGGAGAAAGCTTTGTGTCTGCCCTCAGCAGAGCGAATCCTGAGGATAGTGGAGATGATATAAGCATAGGAGATAAGCACAAACAGGGAGGTGCTCCCTATGATAAGGCTGCATAAGGTAAACATCACCAGGTTATTGACATATGTATCACTGGTGGTGACACTAACCAGGGGAGGGCCATCACAGAAGAAACGATCGATCTCGTTCAACCCACAATAGTGTAGTGTAAAGATGAAGCCAGTCTGCACCATGGAGTTCACACAGCCACCAAAATACGACCCTGCCACCAGCTGAACACAAACCCACTTGGACATGGTGATGGGGTACAAGAGTGGGTTGCAGATGATGATGTACCGATCCCACGCCATGGCTGCCAGCAGGAACCCTTCAGCAGTGAGGAAGACAGAAAAGAAGAATAATAGGGTGGCACATCCATTGTAGGAAATGGCTTTGCTCCCTGCTAGGAGGCTCGCCATGGCTTTGGGGGCAACGATGGAGGTGAAGCAGAGGTCTAAGATTGACAGGTTAATTAGGAAGAGGTACATGCGGGTGTGCAGGTGAGAGTTAGCTCTAATGAGGAGGATCATGCTGGTGTTCCCAAGCACAGTGGTCATGTAAATCACCAGAAACACCAAAAAGGGAACTATGTGAGGTGCCGGACCACTTCCAAGCCCCAGCAGGATGAATTCTGTCAATGCTGTGCAGTTGTCCTCTCTTGTTGTCTCCATCACTTCATGTTTCCTTTGGGAAAGGGAGCAAAATAAAGGTTATAAAGAACCAAATGGACAAGGTGAATTTCAGGTTTTATAAAAAAAAAGAGATTTGAACTCTTGTGGAAAAGACACTGGCCTAAAAGCTGGCAAATCAATGGTCATTTTAGTGCTTTTCTATATACTCCTGCTGTGATCTGCAGCAAATCTCTTGAGTGAGGATTTTTGAAGCAGTCAAAGGATCTCTCATTGAATTTTGAAAGGTTTTGGTCACTTAACCCTCATGATCTTGGGAAAACTCCCAGCTATAATATTTCTGTCTCTCCTGCCTGAAAATTAAGTTGTCATTGTTTCCCTATCCCAGAGGAGGTTGAGAAGATAAATCCATGAATGTTTTGGAAGTGCTCAAATCTCGTGGGGAGGAATAGGAAAGTACATTTGGAGAGATTTTCAGAATTAATCAGATGACTCCTTAATTCACTGAAGTTCTGTGGAAATCCCAGCCTTGAGAGATGAACTTGATGGCAAAACAGACTTTGGCTTCACTGTAAGCAGATTAATTCCTCGTAATCCATGTTCAACCCATTCATAATAAAATTGAAGCTGTTTTATGTATTTATTTTGGGAGGTGATTTTTTGAGATCCTAGTCAATTTTTGTATGGTTGTAATAAAAGGCAGGAATGACAGAATCTCTCTTTCCATGAGTAATCCCACTGATTTATAAAAAGGGTGGAAGAATTAGTGCCTTAAATATAAATTATATCAGTCTATGGATGAATATATATGAATTATTTCTTCATAATTTCTTTTCTTGGAAGATTGCAGGGGTTACATTTGAGAGCTTTTACCTTTATACAGAATATTATCTGTCTTAATGCAGGTCAAATTAAAGGGACTTTTGCCTGAATAAGAATGGAGTAAAGTCTTAATAAGAAATGTAGGACTAGGTATTTTCTTTGAGCTAAAAGCTATTTTGACAGTAGTTAGATATTCACATTTAGTAACGGATTCTGTCACCCTTACATCATGGATCCACTGATAACAGTAGATTTTTTCGTTTCGACTGTATTATGCTTAGAATTGTAAGGGCATTTCCAGATTGTCGCCACAGATACGAATCTCTTCCATCAGATGAAAGGTAGATGGGGTTTGGTCACTGGAAGCCCGGACAACACCTAATGATATTCAGGTAATTCTGTGATGAGGCAGAAATTTCTGCAGTTCTCTGGTTCTGCATAAGAGTTAATTCTGTATCGGACTATATTATCAGAGCTGTGACTTCCACTGGTGCCCAAATCCCATTGAAGTGACTGAGCTAGCAATTGGCAGACTCTGCCGAGTCCTGGAGGTATTATGAGAGACAAAACCTTCCGGTTTTCTCCTTGAATTCTGTCTTTCCTCCATTTCAGCTCCAAGCTCCCCAGTCCAACCTCTCTCCTCAAAGACCTCAGAGCTATTAATGAATTTGCTGTTGTGAACACAGTAAATACGAGGTTGTATTAAATGGCTAGCTCTGAATAGGGAAGTTAATTATCTCTGTATATGGAACTGGAGAAAATGGTGCAGAGAAGAGATAAAAGATTGATTTCATGTTTCACTGTGAAATAAGGGAGATTTTGTTTATTTAGTGTACATTTATTTAGTTTATTCGACAGAGGGTTAAGAGATGGTTTAATCATGTCTGTAAAAGCCTGGTAGCAGAGGTCATTAGTCTTTTTTTTGACAACATCACACTGAGAATTTGTGACCCCACAGTTACCCTCAACTCATGTCAAAAAGCTGGAGACATGGCAGAGAAGAGCTACAAAAATCATGTCGGAGCTGGAAAAAATGCCTGAGTGTGCCAGACGTAGAGAACACAATCTGTTTTTTTTATCAAAAAGAAGATCATGTGGGGATGGGGAGAAGGGGAGGTGGGTGACTTGATCACAGACTATAAACACAGAGAATATTCTGGATATGAAAGGCATCTTTATTTTTGCAGAGAAAGGCATATCAAGAGCCAGTGTCTGGAAGAGAAACCAGACAAATTCAAATTAAAAATCAGGCACATGCTTTTGACAGTGAGAGTGCTTAACCATTGGGATGAAGTGCCCAGGGAAATGGTGGCATCTGTCTAAATAAAGACAGAGTGCCTTTCTTGAAAATACTTTAATAAAACACAACTTTTTGGGCACAGAACAGGGTTAATGGGGTGAAATTGTCTGACTGTCATTATACAGGAGATCAGGTTAGAAGATCAAATGGTCCATTCTGGCCTTGAAATTTGTGAATCTCTGTGGTTTTGTTACAGTGGAGGGTTATTTAATTTCTTAGATTCACAGATTCCAAGGGCGAAGAATTAAGAACTAAATGAAAGAAAGGGTTGACATGTAAGATGGTCTTTCTAACTTCTTGACTCTTACAGTATTTATGGTTATTGTTTGCCATGTTGGTGTTGGTTTCCGATAGCTGCTTTTTTCACTAGCTGGCTCATTTCCTGAGTGACGATCTGCTGGATTATGGCAATTCTTAGCTATTGCTGATGTCTCTGGGTTGTCAGTCTCATTGGTGGCTGGCTGCCAGGGAAGGAGAAGTGCTCTTTCATCCGGTCCTGTGGCTTCTGCAGACAAAGGTGTAGTAGCATAGTGCAGTGACTCATCCCTAACAAGGCTTCTTAAAGTCCATTGTCTTTGCTTTCCCCTCCCTCCCATGTCTCCACCCAGGAGCCTCAGGACAAATCCAAACTAAGCATTCCCCCCAGAGTCACTGGGCTTTGCAATCAACAAGGTTAGATCCAGACATCTGTAGCAAAATCAGGAGGGTTGTAGAGTGGTTTATACCCATGAAAGGAAACTCAGGCACACAGTCTGAATCCTAAGACATTCTTTGAGGGTGTTTGCCCAATTAGATTAATTGGATTATTTTTTCTATTCCCAGAATGGATTAATTTAACTCTGAGAATTAGGTGTTGAGTTTGACAACTTGTCTTCCTTGTCTCCATTGAGCATGATCACATATTCACTGAAAACCGGGGACAATTAAAAAAAATAATTATTTTTCATGGAAAATTTGAAGTTTTTTTAAAAAATACATTTTGCTTTTCAGTAGTCTTAAACTGAAAAATTTGGCGCTCAGTTTTTCAATGAACATTCACCAATTTTCTCAGGGGTGAGGGGAAAACCTTTTATGTCCAGCTTTAATAGTCCAGAGAATATGATGTGTAGGATTGTCTTGTTTGGCAAATTTCATTCAAAGTATGATTTGCATTTCTATATGAATATAAAATGGCTATACTGGATCAGATCAATGGTCCCTGTAGCCCCGTGTCCTGTCTTCAGACAGTGGACAGTGCCAGATCTTCAGAGGAAATGAACAGAACAGAGCAATTATCGAGTGATCCATCCTCTTTGTTATCCACTCCCAGATATATTTCAGTCTATGTCTTTGTCAGGGTTCCCTCCCCACTCTGAACTCTGGGGTAGAGATGTGGGGACCTGCATGAAGGACCCCCCCAAGCTTATATTCCACCAGCTTAGGTTAAAAACTTCCCCAAGGCACAAATTCCTTTCCTTGTCCTTGGATGGTATTGCTGCAACCACCAAGTGATTTAAACAAATATTCAGGGAGGGACCACTTGGAGCCCTATTCCCTCCCTCCCCCAAATATCCCCCCAAGTCCCTTCACCCCTTTTTTTGAGGAGGGGGTCTTGAGAATAATATATCAACTGAAAGGTTAACAAAGTGATCACAGACCAAATCCCTGTTTTTTAGGACACTGAAATCAATCAGGTTCTTAAATCTGTAAAATCAGGATGGAAGATAACTTTACAGGGTAAATAAAAATATTTTAAACACAGAGGATTCTCCTCTAGGCTCAACTTCAAAGTTACAAAAACAGGAATAAACCTCCCTCTTAGCATAGGGAAAATTCACAAGATAAAAGAAAAGATAATCTAACACATTTCCTTGCCATTACTTACAATTTCTGTAAATTTTAGATGCATTAGTTCAGGATCTTTTTAGGAGCTGGGTTACCTACTTGGTCTCTCTTTTTCCCGAGAGGGAACCAACAAAGAGCACAAACAAAACCTCCCCCCCCACCAATTTTAAAGTATCTTCTTTCCCCATTGGTCCTTCTGATCAGGTGCTAACTAGGTTACTGGAACTGATTAACCCCTTACAGGCAAGCGATTCTGTACCTCTGGCCAGGAGGGATTTATGTTACTGCATACATAAAGGTTGTTACCCTTCCCTTTATATTTATGACAGCCTTCTTTCCTCTCACCCAACAGCAGGACCTATTCTGTCGATCCTATATATTCTGTGCCTGGTATTACCATGTCCCATTGATTATCATCATTCCACCAAGTTTCCGTGATGCTTATTATGTCAATATCCTCCTTTAATACCACCCGCTCAAGCTCACACATCTTAGTATTTTGACTTCTAGCATTTCTGTACAAGCACTTATAAAATGGATCAATATTTAGTTGTCTGCCTTCATGTGATGTAATTGAATGGGACTTTTTTCATTTGACCATTTCTCTTCAGCTCTGAACTGTACTTTATCAACTTCTACCCTCTCTTCTCTTGCCACTGAACAGAATGGGAATGCTACGGCAACTGTAGGCTTAGGAGCAGTAACATTTTTAAAGCTCTAATTGGACCACCTCACTCATCCAGCCTAGTAGTTGGGTCTCACCGATATTATGCACTGCTCAGCATGCATCAGTGGCTGCTGGAATGTTTTCCTCCTCAGAGATTGATTCTTTTCATGACACACTTTCACTTGCTCTTCAAAGTCCACTCCCGAGTCATCCTGAACTTGCCCAGGTGATCGCTAAACCTCTTGTTGCTTCTTTCCAGGTTGCTGTCGTACGGCTTCCAGAGAAGGAAAGGATGGGCCGAGCAATCAACAGAGAGGCAGAGCTGGCACAGAAACCCTGTTGAAGTCAGTTGGACAATGTGGGGAGAACACCCTAGCTTTCAGACTCTCAAAAAGCCCTGAATTGCTAAAATTTTGAGGGGTGTGGACTTTTCCCAACCAGCTAACGTTCATGTCAGTAAATCACCCAGTAGGGTTCACCACATCCTCTGTAGTATGGAGCAGTAACCCTTGTCGTTTATGTACTCAAAGTCTAGTTGGGGAAAGGGATACACAATAACGACTCAGCATTTTTAGTGGAGTGTAGTGGGGTGGGGGGCTCACCCCTGCGGCGCCTCCTGCTGGTGTCCTGGGAATTAGTTCTTCTTACAGCCTTGGAGCACCCTCTGCTGGCCGGTGTCCCACTGCTGCTTGGCCCGCGTGTCCCTCCCTGGACTCCAGTGCCCTGTTATCTGGGGTGCTGCCCCCTGGCAGCACAGACCTCAGTTTCAGGGTCTCCCCTCCCCAGGAAACACCCCCATCCCCTATACCCATCTTGCCTCAGTCGTAGGCTACTTCCAGTCACCAACGAGCCCTCGCTCCCTGGGGCAGACTGCAGTATAATCCACTCATCACAGGCAAGGTTGGGTTTGGATATGCTGCCTCTGCCTAGCCTTGGGTTGTCCTCTGCAACCCCAGTACCTGTTTGGCCTTCCACTAGGCCGCAGCCTGGGATATTCCAGGCCTGAGCTCCCCAGCTCCCGTGACCTTCCCTCAGCCCTGCTGCACTCCAGGTACCTCCTTTAGCTCTCCATCAGCCAGGCCTATCTCCCTCCACAGCTAGAGGAGACTGTAACTGACTGCCTGGCTTAGAGCCCTTTTATAAGGGCCAGCTGTGGTCTGTTTGGGGTGTGGTGTCAAGCTGTGCTGCTTCCTCAATCAGCCTTTGCTTGCTGCTATGCCCTGCCACAGCTCTCCCAGGGCTGTTTTAAGCCCTTCAGGGCAGGTGCAGGTGACCACTCCACTACATGGAGTTTTAGAATTCATCTATTATTTCCGGACATTGCCCAGGTTTTCTACCCAGAACAGTAAGACGTTATTTCTCACCTTGCATACCTGCATGATGATGGAACCCAAAACTGATTTTTCAGTGTCAAACTGATTCCCCACTGACCGATAGAAATATGAGGTT
Source organism: Mauremys mutica (assembly GCF_020497125.1). Classification (NCBI taxonomy): domain Eukaryota; kingdom Metazoa; phylum Chordata; order Testudines; family Geoemydidae; genus Mauremys; species Mauremys mutica. Next base: position 58,119,144 of record NC_059084.1, on the reverse strand, counting down.
GCACAATTTCACGTGGCAACATGCATTCCTTTCTCCACGGTATGGACAATGCTCATCTCATGTCTGTGCACTGCAGATTTTTGGTGAGCTTGGACCTTAGCTCCAGGAATGTGGCTTTCTACATCTGAAAGTCCTGGATCAACTGCTGGTCATCCCAGGTGTGCATCATAACACAGTCCCTGCACTTGGTGCTCACTGGATGGGCCCCAAAACAACTCTCTGCTGAGTGCACCTGGTCTTGGAAAGTTGTACGGGTGTATCCACAGGACTGTCCGCTCATCCTCAGGTGACTCTATCTGAGCACAAGGGCCTTGCAAATAAAACAATTGTTTTCTCTATACATAAAATGGGTAAGAGTGCTGTGTTTCTCTGCACTGCTTGCATCTTTGCAGTGGACAGTTCATACACTGGGCATGAGAGCAGCAGGCTATTTTATGGCACAGAGGGAATTGTCATAATTTCCCCTGGATTTCCTCAAGTCCAGGGACAGCTCTAGGCATTTTGCCGCCCCAAGCACGGCAGGCAGGCAGACTTCGGTGGCTTGCCTGCAGGGGAGGTCCACCGAAGCCGCGAGACCAATGGACCCTCCACAGGCAAGCTGCCAAAGGCAGCCTGCCTTCCGACCGGCAGAGCGCTCCCATTGGCTTGCCACCCCAAGCACGCGCTTGGCGTGCTGGGGCCTGGAGACGCCCCTACTCAAGTCTCTGAGAGACATAAGGGTATTCCACAATTCACTGTGAAAATCTCCCACAAGGTAACATGCTAGAAGGTGGCATGGGAGACACTGGGGTTCCTACCCAGAGTACAGCACATCTTTTCTCGATACACCCTAATGCTGTGTGGACACAAGGCATCAACACAATTGACCAAACATGAATACACTCCGTTCAATTAGTTTTGTTCGTGGTAGATCTGGTGTAGAACTTGAATTCCCATTCCGTGAGAAATTCTGAAATTTAAAAAAAGAAGAAAAAAAGGAATTGTTACTTGCTTGTGGGCCAATTCCACACCCCTTACTCATCAGAACTACTTGCATCAATAAGTCCTACTCGATGGGAGTAAGAGTTGTGGAACTGGTCACACAGTTGGATTCACCAGGCATGTTCATTTGAGGAGAGTAGCCAGCATCTTTATGGAAAGAAGACTAAACACACATTCAGTTCACATGAGCCCTATATTTCAGTCTGGGGAATCATTGTAATCCCAGAACAAAGCAACAATAAAAAAAATCTATCTTGAAGTTTTGAACCTAATGAAGTACCTGGGGACCATGTCCCAGAGGTTCCAGGAACCAAGCAGAAATACTCATCTTTGAAGTCAGTGCTCATTGTTCAGAGGTTAGTGAGGAGGAGATATTGCCGGGATAAAAGTGACTTTACTGGGTTTTGATAGAACCCTAACAGCCACAATAGTTTTGGTCCTTGAGTCTGAGGTGAAATTTTTAAATTCCAGCTTTCAGCAACTTTAAAGCAGATTAACTTTGGAAATACTTGAGCTGTGTTATATGTAGCTCTGCTAATCCATTGAGAGAAGAGAGCATGAGGTCACTATTAAGGTTCTGCAAGTTGAATGAAGCTGGGGTATGTATTGATTTCAGGCTTCTGTTGGAGATCAATCTAAAAGCCTTATGGAATGTCATAGTCAATTATCAACAGTGCTGTCTGCAATGTGATGATAGCAAGGAATACAGAAGACTTTTCTTTCAATTCTGATTTCAATGCTTTTAGGTTCTGGTTGGTGGGGAGCGCCCTGGCACAACTTGAAGTGTCACAAACTTAATTTTTTATTGTGTTTGTTATTATAAGAGCCACTCTGAATTTTTTCACCTACTGAAAGTTTACAGTTTTCATTGAAATACTGAAAATGTTCAGTTGAAAACTTAATTGCAAACTGGGAAAGGGAGAATGGTTTTCTAAAGAAAAATTGAATTGTTTTGAGGAAAGCAGACATTTATGTGAATATTTTAATTTAATTGAAAGTCCACTATTCTGCTGATAAAAAATGATGACTAGGCTTAATTATTACAATTGTTACAATAGCACCAGAATCAAGGCGCAGGGTCACATTGTGCTAGGCTCTGTGTGAAAATAAGAAAGAAAGAATTCTCCTGATGAATTCAAGGGGGATTTTTTTTAACTAAAGTGAGAGGAGAAAAACTGGAAGCTGGCATGGAGAGGAGACTGGACAAGGAAACCGGGAGCTAAGAGGTAAACTGAGACTAACTGGGCAATAAAACTAGTGTAGAGAGTTGGGAGGGAGACTACATGGGCAAAGAGAGTAGGACTGGATGCCAGAGAGGGACATGAAGGGAAGGGTGGGGCAGGTGTTGCTAGCCGGTAGGTGTGGGGATCAGATGAGGAGCTGGGGAGATACTGGGACTAGCAGAGCAGGAAGACTGGGGCTGATAACCAGTAGAACAGGCTGGAAGAGGCAGGGTAGAGAAATCCAATGAGGATTCTGGGTGAAAGGGCAGAACCAGCACTGGCTGGGCAAAGAGACAGGCAGAAGAAATGAGATGGGGGGGCAGAGGGAAGATAGTGAGATTGGATGAGGAGCCTGGAGAGGGAGACTGGGACTAGGAGCTAGTGGGAAAGGGGAACTTAGACAAAGGGTTGAGCGAAATTGGTTTTGGTAGGAGACTGAACTGGGCTGAGAAACCTGAGGAGAGGGGACTTAGACTGGCTCGATGAGGAGAATAGGATGAGACAAAGAGCCAGACTTGGGGAAGCGTCAGGATTGGGACAGTGAGAGGTTGGGGCAGAATAAAAATCCCTCATCTCCAGTGCTGTGAAAACAAATTCACTGATGATTGTGAAGCACTCAGATACTATAGTGATGGGCACTACAGGAAAGCTCCTGGGGGAATTAATTCTCTCTCCAGAGCAAGGTTAGAATCGTGTGCAGTTAGCAAGTCTTGTGGCCACTCACTGAACAATAAAGACAAAATAAAATATTGAATAACAGTCCGGTAAGTGAGCCCCATCCATCCTGTGCACTGGATGAGGGAGAGGTACTATGGAAATAATAATATGTAATCAGGTTATTAAAGACGCTATCAAAATTAGCCTTGGCAGAAAATATATTTTTTTAATATAATTTCATTGGATATTATCAATGTTTATTTATAAGCCTTTTTTCAATTATCAATTTAAATTTTCACAGTTAAGTGAAATTATAGAGGCTCAAAGAATGAGGATTAGAAACTAATTATTTAATGACAGAACACATTGAGATATAAAAAGTTAATGCTTTATAACCGCTAAAGTGAGTGTCACATGTCAACGTGTACAAAAAATATATCCTTAAATCAAACTCTAGTAGGTTCTCCAGCAGTGTTTTTCTGACTTTTCCTGTCTGTAAATTGCAATGGTTATTGATGGAAATGTTTTTTCATCAACGTGTGTGTTTGCTGTCGAGTACCTCTAAAAATCCAGTCAGTCCACGTCTAATCATAATGTGTAAGTACAAGGTGGTGAATGAAAGTTGCATGGGCAACTTTAATCCTGGCATTTCGTAACGTTGAATGAGACAGAGTTATGCTCTAGTTCAGTCACAAACTCTTGGGCTTGATGCATACTAAATCCTAATCTTGCTCCCTTTTAACGTCTTACTGTTCTGGGTAGAAAACCCTTCAGTCCACGGGGAGTCCCAGGGATCTCAGTGACTGAAATCATGATAAAAGTAGCAGAATCTTGACCTTTGTGGGAAAAATCCCCTCTTGTAAATAATTGATATATGATAAAGTTAATAAATTGGTGTTCTATTGCAGAAAAGTCAACATTTCTAACAGAAATTAATGACATTTCCTGTGGCTCAGTCCACTTTTGTCTAAGGCAAGGGGAAACTTGCATTCATTTTCAATGGAAGTGAGCTACAAATGGGGCTTGTAGCCTGTTGTATACTCCTTAGAAATTTTATTCTTATTTTAATGCGTATCTCATTACTTTCCCCAAGGAAATGGAGACAATGAAAGAGAGAAACCACACAGCACTGACGGAATTCATCCTGCTGGGGTTTGGAAGTGGTCTGGGGCTCAAGGTGGGCCCCTTTGTGGTGTTTCTGGTGTTTTACATGACAACCATGCTGATAAACACCATCATGGTCTTCCTCATTAGAGTCAACTCTCGCCTTCACACCCCCATGTACTTCTTCCTCATGAATCTGTCACTCTTAGACCTCTGCTACTCCTCCACCATCGCCCCCAAAGCCATGATCAGCTTCCTAGCAGGCAGCAAAACCATTTCCTTCATTGGATGTGCCACCCAATTCTTCTTCTTCGGTCTCTTTGCTGCTACCGAGGCTTTCATCCTGGCAGCCATGGCATATGATCGATACACCGCCATCTGCAACCCACTCCTGTATCCCATCGCCATGTCCAAGCAGGTTTGCATTCAGCTGCTTGTGGGTTCCTATGTTTGCAGTGGTGTAAACTCCATGGTGCAAACAGTCTTCACCTTTACACTGTGTTTCTGTGGGTCCAATGAGATAAATCACTTCTTCTGTGACATTCCAGCCCTGCTAAGCCTCTCATGCACCAACACAGACATCAATGAACTGGTGATGTTCACTTTATCTGGCCTCATCATCGTGAGCACCTCCATGGTCATTCTTGTCTCTTATGCCTACATCATCTCTGCCATCCTCAGGATTCGCTCTGCTGAGGGCAGACGCAGAGCCTTCTCCACTTGCACCTCCCACATGATGTCCGTGAGTTTATTTTATGGCACTGTTACCTTTATGTATACCCAGCCCAGTCCGCTATCTGCTCCAGCTCAGAGCAAAGTGGTGTCTGTGTTTTATACCCTGGTCATCCCTATGTTGAATCCTCTCATCTACAGCCTTAGGAACAAGGATGTGAAAGAAGCTTTGGGAAGAACCATCAGCTCAGTGTTTCTAAAATGAACCTTCTCTATGAACACTGAGCTAAATAATCCTTTGGATTATGGAAAGACGAGTACTGTAATAGTCATAATCTATCTATCTAGCTAGCTATCTAGCTAGGTAGCCCCATACACCCCCTCTAGCTATCTATCAATTTACCTATATATCGATCTAAACTAGCAGTTCCCATTTGTATTTGTCTCTCTCTCTAAATTTGTACACCACTCCCAACACTAGTGTATGCCATTATAAGAATGATTTAAAAAATAAATCTATCAACCCTCTGTGTTTCTATGTTACATTTTTTCACACTGTTATCTATTCCTGTACCTTAGAAATGCATCTGATTTGGAAATATAGATTCAAACACCCCTGAACCTTGGGGAGTGTTTGAGATCTGTGTCGGAATTTCACCACTGGTCTATCAGCACTGATCCACACACTGGAACTCAAGAATAGTCTCTTGGCTTAATGTGTGTGTGTGTGTGTGTGTGTGCGCGCACGCGCCGAAAGGAGGTAAGGTAGTATTTTCAGAAGCACTCAGTGTTGCAGTCAATGGCCATTATATCTCTGGTTTCAATGTGGGAGAAGGGGCAGTATTAAACCAACAATGAGCACTTCTAAATTGCACCCTTTTATTTTCAGTTCAAATGACAGGGGTATGTGCTATTGGTGCCCAGTTCTCACTGTCATTCAACGGGAGATGGGTGATAAAATACTGTTGGTCCCTTTGAAAATCCCAACCTTGGTGCTGAAATACCCATACTTGTTACATTAATATTGTTCTCTCTCTCTCCTTTCCCAGCTTGTGGTGTGTATTGTTTGGATGGCCAAACGAAAGTTATTATAGAAAAAGTGCCATCATCATCATCTAAAACATAATTTTGTGTCAACCCAAACCACATTCATTTTAATTAAGCCAGCGATTAGGAAAGCTGATTATTTTCACAGCTACATACGTGGGTATTTCATACACAGGAGATATCGTACAAGTGTGAACTTCTCTTCTCGCCCTCAGTGGTTCTGAACACCATTTGCTCTCACTGAAGTCTGCACCTGCAGACGAAGAGACATGCTAACAGTTGGATGGGAGGCACACTGGCTCTGTCAGAGCACCTCTGCAGCTAGCAACTCGGATGACCCCACAGCTAGCCACACCAGCCCTTGCTCTGGCATCCCCAGGCAACTAGCCCCTAGGACTGCCCAAGCAGCAGCCGATGCAGAGGGCCCCAGGGACTGCCTGAGTGGTGGGGGCAGTGGGAACAGCCACAGCACAGTGGTCCTGGGGTGGTTGGAGCAGTGCCTGATCCCCTGGGCTTCCCCCCAGCCATGGCCAGAACAGCCATTGTCCCCCAGGACTTCCCTGCCCCCCTCCACCCCCAGTGGCGGTTGGAGCGACAGCAGCCCCCCAGAGCTCCCCTTCCCAGTGGTGGTGGGAGCTGCAGCGGGCCCCCCAGGCTTCTCCCTGCAGTTGGTACCAGGACCTTCCCCCCACAGTGCCCCCCATCACAGCACCTCCCCCCGCCATGATTCAAACAGGGGTATTTATGATATAAATCTTGATAAGGTCACAGGTCCCTGATTTTTTGTTTCTTGCCCGTGACCTGTACATGACTTTTATTAAAAATACCCGTGATTAAATCTTAACATTAATTATCATCATTCCACCAAGTTTCTGTGGTGCTTATTATGTCAATATGCTCCTTTAATATCAATCACTCAAGCCCACCCATTGTAGTATTTTGACTTCTAGCATTTGTGTACAAGCACTTATAAAGTGGGTCAATATTTAGGCCTTGGCCACACTGGAGAGTTGCAGCGCTGGTGGTGGCTTTACAGCGCTGCAACTCACTCACCGTCCACACTTGCAAGGCACATACAGCGCTGTATCTCCTTGGCTACAGCACTGGCTGTACTCCACCTCGGCCTGGGGAATAATGACTGCAGCGCTGGTGATGCAGCGCTGCTCCGCCAGTGTGGCCACCAAAAGCGCTTTTATTGGCCTCCAGAGGTATTCGGAGGTATCCCAGAATGCCTGTTAAGCCACTCTGCTCATCTGTTCGAACTCTACTGCCCTGGCCTCAGGTGACCCGCCCTTTAAATGCCCTGGGAATTTTAAAAATCCCTTTCCTGTTTGCTCAGCCAGGTGTGGAGTGCAATCAGTGAATCTTTCCAGGTGACCATGCCTCCACGCGCCAAACGAGCCCCAGCATGGAGCAATGGCGAGTTGCTAGACCTCATCAGTGTTTGAGGGGAGGAAGCTGTGCAGTCCCAGCTGCGCTCCAGCCATAGGAATTACGATACCTATGGGCAGTTATCAAGGGCCATGCTGGAAAGGGGCCATGACCGGGACGCGCTGCAGTGCAGGGTTAAAGTGAAGGAGCTGCGGAGTGCCTATTGCAAAGCCCGCGAGGGAAACCGCCACTCCGGCGCTGCCCCCATGACAGTTTTTACAAAGAGCTGGACGTGATACTTGGGGGTGACCCCACCACCAATCCGAGGACCACGATGGACACTTCAGAGCGGGTGGGGGGGGAGGAGGGAGAGGAGGAAACCAAGAATGAGGGTACTGGGGTGGGGGGAGACACCCCGGAGTCCCTGGAGGCATGCAGCCAGGAGCTCTTCCCAAGCCAGGAGGAAGGTAGCCAGTTGCAGCAGCCGGTACTTGGTGGAGGACAAACAGAGGAGCGGGTTCCCGGTAAGCGGCTTTTATTTTCAGGATGGAAATTTTTCGGGAGAGGAAGGAGGGTTAGGGCTGCATGCATGTATGCTTAGATGTGGAATAGCGCATTGATGTGGTCTATCACGTCACGGTAATCCGCCTCGGTAATCTCTTCAAAAGTTTCAGCCAGAGCGTGGGCAATGCGCTTGCGCAAGTTTATTGGGAGAGCCACTGTGGTCCTTGTCCCAGTCAGGCTAGTGCGTCCATGCCACTGTGCTGCGAGGGTTGGGGGGGACCATTGCTGCACACAGACAAGCTGCATAGGGGCCAGGGAGGAATCCGCATTGATGTAGAAGACCCTCTCGCTCTTCCCAGGTGACCTGCAGCAGTGAGATATCTTCCAGGATCAACTCCTGTGGAAAATGTTGGGAGAGTGTTCAGTGTAGGTGCCCCCTGCAGCTGTTTGCTTTCCCCAATGCACAGAAACCCCGAGGACAGTACAGCCCTGAAGCAATCAGTCCCCCTTACTCACCATTTCGGGGCTCCTGTGGGTTATGTGCGCTCTCTTTGGTATGGGAAAATTATGCTATTTTGAAGACTGTAAACTCCTTCACTGTGTGTGAATAACTGTCTGACATAAACAATGCTGCCTCTGTTAAGTGTTGCCTTTTTTGCCTTTCCACAAGCAACCTTGAGATCTCGGCTGCCCGTGTTATCAACAGCTCAAAGACTCCAAAACCTCCGGAAGAAGCCACGAAAAAGCAAAGAAGATCTGCTGCAAGCAGTTATGGATCATTCTGTCACAGAAAATCAAAAAGTGCAGGACTGGAGGGAAAGGGAAAGCAGGATCCGCCAGAAAAACTCAGCAGCCAGGAAGAAAAACACAAAGCAGCTGATAAGCATCCTGGTGCGCCATGCGGACTCTATCCAGGCACTTGTAGCCATGCAGGCAGAGCACTACCGTGCCGCCCTCCCTCCCCCCCGGCCCAAAGCTCTTTCCCTTGTGCCCCAATATCAGCTCCAAACCTCCTTCCCCAGCATCCAGGTTCTTACCTCCACCAGCTGCCTCCAACACCTGTACGTTCACCAACCAGCCCTGAGAACTACGACCCTTACCCTCTGCACTCAACCCCCATCACCATGCAGTATAGCCATCCTGAAGTGCAGCAGTCATTGCACAGCACTCCAGAGAGGACATATTCAAACCTGTGACTGTACAGTTCACCAACCCACCCCCCTGCCTTTTTAGGTTCCCAAAATTTTGTGTGTCTGTCAATAAAGCTATTTTCTTTTCAATAAATGAATTCTTGGCTTTGAAAACAGTCTTTATTATTGCAGAAAGTCAAAGATACCTTAGCCCAGGAAAGAAACAGGCACTGCAAATCAGCTTAGGAAACACAGATTCCTACTAACATTGTAACCACTGCACTTCACTCCCGTGCAAGGCACCAAACATTACTGTTGGTTTTCAGCCTCAAATTCCTCTCTCAAGGCATCCCTAATCCTTGCAGCCCTGTGCTGGGCCTCTCTACTAGCCCTGCTCTTTCGCTATGCAAATTCAGCCTCCAGGCGTTGAACCTCAGAGGTCCATGCCTGACTGAATCTTTCACCCTTCCCTTCACAAATATTATGGAGGGTACTGCACGCGGATATAACCGTGGGGATGCTGCTTTCCCCCAAGTCTAGCTTCTCATACAGAGATCACCAGCACCCCTTTAAATGGCCAAAAGCACACTCCACAGTCATTCGGCACCGGCTCAGCCTGTAGTTGAATCGGTCCTTGCTCCTGTCAAGCTTCCCTGTATATGGTTTCATGAGCCAAGGCATTAACGGGTAAGCGGGGTCTCCAAGGATCACAATGGGCATTTCGATGTCCCCTACTGTGATCTTCCGGTCAGGGAAAAATGTCCCTGCCTGCAGCTTCCTGAACAGGCCAGTGTTCCAAAAGATTCGTACATCATGCACCTTTCCAGGCCAGCCTGTGTTAATGTCAATGAAACACCCATGGTGATCCACAAGCGCCTGGAGAACCATAGAGAAATACCCCTTCCGATTAATGTACTTGGATGGTAGGTGGGGTGGTGCCAGAATAGGTATATGTGTCCCATCTATCGCCCCTCCACAGTTAGGGAAACCCATTTGTGCAAAGCCATCCACAATGTCCTGCACGTTCCCCAGAGTCACGGTTCTTCTTAGCAGGATGGCCCTGCAAACTTGCATCAACATGATTCCAATGGTTGACTTTCCCACTCCAAACTGGTTCCCGACCGATCGGTAGCTGTCTGGAGTTGCCAGCTTCCAGATTGCAATAGCCACCCGCTTCTCCACCGGCAGGGCAGCTCTCAATCTCGTGTCCTTGCGCCGCAGGGTGGGGGCGAGCTCAGCACACAGTCCCATGAAAGTGGCTTTTCTCATCCGAAAGTTCTGCAGCCACTGCTCGTCATCCCAGACTTCCATGACGATGTGATCCCACCACTTAGTGCTTGTTTCCCCAGCCCAAAAGGGTGTTCCACGGTGCTGAGCATTTCCGTGAATGCCAGAAGCAATTTAGTGTCATACGCGTCAGGCGACTCGCTATCATCGTCGGACTCCTCATCACTTTGGATGTTAAAGAATAGCTCAACTGCCAAACTTGATCTGCTGGCGAGACTCCATTTCCCACAGAAATCGCGCTGCACAGAAACCGTTGAGAGAGTCAAGATGGTGCCAAATGTGGATGGAAAAACAGGGATTGCTGGGATGTGAAGCGATGCTTCACGGGGTGTTGGGACAGGAAGCAGAATGACCCGCCCCCTCTGCCCCCTTCCCACAACCCACGGCGCCAAAATGGGACGAGGTGCTCTGTGGGATAGCTGCCCATAATGCACCACTCCCAGCACCGCTGCAAATGCTGAAAATGTGGCCACACTGCAGCGCTGGTAGCTGTCTGTGTGGCCACACTCCAGCGCTTTCCCTACACAGCTGTCCGAAGACAGCTTTAACTCCCAGCGCTGCACACCTGCAAGTGTAGCCAAACCCTTAGTTGTCTGCCTTAATGTGATGTAATTGAATGGGGCTCTTTTTCATTTGACCATTTCTCTTCAGCTCCGACTGTACTTTATCAACTTCTACCCTCTCTTCTCTTGCCACTGAACAGAATGGGAATGCTACTGCAACTGTAGGCCTCAGGGAAGAAACATTTTGTACAGTTCTAGTCGGTCCACCTCACTCATCCAGCCTAGTAGTTGGGTCTCACCATTGGTCGCACAATATTATGCACCACACAGCATGAATCAATGGCTGCTGGAATGTTTTCCTCCTCAGAGATTGATCCTTTTCATGAGACACTTTCACCTGCCCTTCAAAGTCCATTTCCTAGTCATCCTGAACCTGCCCAGGTGATCGATAAACCTCTCCTTGATTCTCTCTAGGTTGTTGTCATATGGCTTCCAGAGAAGGAAAGGATGGGCCAAGTCACCAAGAGAGAGGCAGAGCTGACACACAAACCCTGTTAAAGTCAGTTGGACAATCTAGGGAGAACACCCTAGCTTTCAGCTTTTCAAAAAGCCCTGCATTTCTAAAACTTTAAGGAGTGTGGACTTTTCCCAACAAGCCACCATTCATGTCAGTAAATCATCCACTAGGTTTCATCAAAGCCTCTGTACTGTGGAGCAGTTACCCTTGTAGTTTGTGTACTCAAAGTCTAACTGGGGAAAGGGGCACACAATAAGGACTCAGCATTGTTAGGGAAGTCATTGAATTCATCTATTATTTCCTGCACATTGCCCCGGTTTTGTACCCAGAACAGCAAGACATTATTTCACACCTTGCATACCTGCATGATGACCAACCCCATAATGATTTTCTAGCATCAAATTGATTCCCCACTGACCGATAGAGATATGAGGTTGCACAATTCCATGTGGCAATGGGAATTCCTTTCTTCACTGTTGGGATAGTGCTCATCTCAGTGTCTGTGCACTGCAGATTTTTGGTGAGCTTGGACCTCAGCTCCAGGAATGTGGTTTTCTACAAGTGAAAGTGCTGGAGCAACTTCTGGTCATCCCAGGTGTGCATCATAACCCAGTCCCTGCACTTGGTGCTCACTGGATGGGCTCCAAACAACCTCTCTGCTGGGTGCACCTGATCTTGGAAAGTTGTACGGGTGTATCCACAGGACTGTCTGTTCGCTCATCCTCAGGTGACTCTATCTGAGCACAAGGGCCTTGCAAATAAAACAGAATTATTTTCTCTATACATAAAATGGGTAAGAGTGCTGTGTTCCTCTGCACTGCATGCATCTTTGCAGTGGACAATTCATACACTGGGCATGAAAGCAGCAGGCTATTGGATGAAACGGAGGGAATTGTCAACATTTCCCCCTGTATTCCCTCTAGTCTCTGAGAGACATAAGGGTATTCCACAATGCACTGGGAAAATCTCCCACAAGGTAACATGCTAAAAGGTGTTGTTAGGGGACAATAGGGTTCCTATCCAGATTACAACACATCTTTTCCCAAAACATCCTAATGCTGTGTGGACACAAGGCACCAGCACAATTGATCAAATATGAATGAACTCTGTTCAATTAGTTTTGTCTATGGTACAGCTGGCTTTGAACTCAAATTCCCATTTTGTAAGAAATTCTGATATTTAAAAAAAGAAGAAAAAAGAAAAAAAGAATTGTTACTCGCTTGTGGGCCAATTCCACACCCCTTGCTCAGCAGAACTACTTGCATCAGTAAGTGCTACTCAATGAGAGTAAGGGTTGTGGAACTGATCACACAGTTGGCTTCACTGGGCATGTTATTTTGAGGAAGGTAACCAACATCTTTATGGAAAAAAGACTAAAAACACACTCAGTTCATTTCAGTCTGGGAAATCACTGTAATCCCATAACAAAGCAACATTAAAAATAATATCTTGCTTGAATTTATGAACCTTATGAAGAACCTGAGTACCATGTCCCAGAGGGTTCTGTAATGAAGCAGAAAGACTCATCAATGACGTCAATGCTCATTGTTCAGAGGTCAGTGAGGAGGCGATATTGCCAGGGGTAAAAGTGACTTTTCTGGCTGTTGATAGAACCTAACAGCCACAATATTTGTGGTCCTTTAGTTTGGGGTGACATTTTCAAATTCCATCACTCAGTAATGTTAAAGCAGATGAACACTGCAAGTATGTGAGCTGTGTGACAGGCAGATGTGCTGATCCCTTGACAGAAGAGAGCATGAGGTCTCTGTTAAGGTTCTGCAAGATGAATGAAGCTCGGGTATGTATTGATTTCAGGCTACTGTTGGAGATCGATCTGATAGCCTTATGGAATGCCAGAATGAATTATCAACAGTGTTGTCTCTAATATGATGGTGGCAAGGAATACAGAAGACTTTTCTTTCAATTCTGATTTCAATGCTTTTAGATTCTGGTTGGTGAGGAGTGCCCCAATGCTACCTTAAGTGTCACTAAACCTAAGTTTTGATTGTGTTTGTTATTATAAGAGCCGCTCTGAACGTTTTTCCCCTACCGAAAGTTTTCAGTTTTAATTGAAATAGTAAAAATGTTCAGTTGAAAATGAATTACAAACTGAGGCGGGAGAATGGTTTTCCAAGGAAAAAATGAATTGAGGAAAGAAGACACTTTATGTGAATATTTTCATTTAATTTAAACTATGCTATTCTGCTGAAAAAATAGTATGACTGGCTTTAATTATTATAATTGTTACAGTAGCACCAGAATCAAGGCTCAGGGTCACATTGTGCTAGGATCTGCATATAAATAGAAAGAAGTTCTCCAGATTAAGTCAAGGGGGATTTTTTTTTACTAAGGTGAAAGGAGAAAAACTGGAAGCTGGCATGGAGAGGAGACTGGACAAGGAAACTGGGAGCTTTGGAAGTAGACTGGGACTAACTGGTCAATAAAACTAGTGCTGAGAGTTGGGAGGGAGACTACATGGGCAAAGAGAGTAGGACTGGATGTCAGAGAGGGACATGAAGGGGAGAGGTGTTGCTAGCCAGGAGGTGACGGGGAGACTGAGATCAGATGAGGAGCTGGGGGAGATACTGGGATTATCAGAACAGGAAGACTGGGGCTGAGAACCTGTAGAAAAGTGTGGAGGAGATGAGAAGGCATGGTGGACAAATCCAATGAGTATCTGGGTGAAGGGGCAGAACCAGCACTGGCTGGGGAAAGAGACTGGGAGAAGGAAGTGAGATGGGGGCGGAGGGAAGATAGCGAGATTTTATGAGTTAGATTGGGACTGCCAGCAAGTGGGAAGGGGGATTTTGGATGGAGGGGGTGAGTGAAACTCGCTGTGGAAGGGGATACTGGGACTGGTATGAGAAGCCTGGGGAGTGGGGACTGACTCGGTGAGGAGAATAAAATGAGACAAGGAGCAAGGCTTGGGAAAGAGCCAGGACTGGGACAGGGAAAGGTTGAGGGCAGAATAATAATCCCTCATCTCCAGAGCTGTGAAACAAATTCACTGACGTTTGTGAAGCGCTCAGATACTATAGTGAGGGGCACTATAGGAAAGCCCCTGCGTGAATTAATAATTCTCTCTCCAGAGCTGGGTTTGCATAGTGTGCAGTAATTAAGCTTTAGGGTCACCCGTAGAATGATGAAGACAAAACAAAATATTGAATAGCTGCTTAGTAAGGGGAAATAATAATGTGTGATCAGGTAATTAAGGACTCTATCATAATTAAGCTTGGAATAATTCAGTGTTTTAATATAATTTCAACAGAGCATACCGATGTTTATTTTTAAGCCTTTTTTCAATTGTTATCAATTGAAATTTTCACAATTATGGGAAATTATGGGGGGGCTCAAATAAAGGGAGTTAGATGCTAAATATTTAATGACAGTACACATTGAGATATAAAAAGTTAAAGCTTTATAACTGCTAAAACACAAATTGTGAGTATCACATGTGAACATGTACAAAATAAACATCCTTAAATCAAACTCTAGTAAGTTCTCAAGACGAGTTTTTATGGCTTTTCCTGTCTGTAGATTTTAGTGGTTATTGATGGAAATGTTTTTTCATCAACGTGTGTGTTTGCTGTCAAGTACCTCTAAATATCCAGCCAGTCCACGTCTAATCATAATGTGTAAGTACAGGGAAGTGAATGAAAGTTGCACGGGCAACTTTAGTCCTGGCATTTCCTAACTTTGAGAGAGACAGAGTTATGCTCTAGTTCAGTCACAAACTCTTGGGCTTGATGCATATTAAATCCTCATCTTGCTCCCTTCCAGCCTTTAAATAAAGGACTGTGTGGACTGATGGCCACATTTCACCACAATAACTCATGTCAAGTACTCCTTCACTCCACGGGGAGTCCCATGGAGCTCATTGAGTAAGATCATGATAAAAGGAGCAGAATCTTGACCTCTATGGGAAAATTTCCCTCTTGTAAATAGTTATATGGGAAAGTTAATAAACTGGTTTTCTACTGCAGAAAAGTCAAAATTTCTAACAGAACTTCTGGAGATTTATTAAGAAGCAATGTAATGACATTTCTATGGGTTGAGTGCACTTTTATCTGAGCGAACAGGAGATGTGCCTTTATTTTCAATGGGAGTGAGATGCAAAAGGGACCTGCAGCCCTCTGCATTCTCCTTAGCCCTTTTGTTCTTTTTTAAAATGTTTATCTCATTCCTTTTACCAGGTTAATAGAGACAATGAAAGAGAGAAACCACACAGCACTGACGGAATTCATCCTGCTGGGGTTTGGAAGTGGTCTGGGGCTCAAGGTGGCCCCCTTTGTGGTGTTTCTGGTGATTTACATGACAACCGTGCTGATAAACACCATCATGGTCTTTCTCATTAGCGCCAACTCTCCCCTGCACACCCCCATGTACTTCTTCCTCATGAACCTGTCACTCTTAGACCTCTTCTACTCCTCCACCATTGCTCCCAAAGCCATGATCAGCTTCCTAGCAGGCAGCAAAACCATTTCCTTCATTGGATGTGCCACCCAATTATTCTTCTTTGGTCTCTTTGCCAGTACTGAGGCGTTCATCCTGGCAGCCATGGCATATGATCGATACACCGCCATCTGCAACCCGCTCCTGTATCCCATTGCCATGTCCAAGCAAGTTTATGTTCAACTGCTTGTGGGTTCCTATGTTTGTGGTGGTGTAAACGCAATGGTGCAAACAGTCTTCACCTTTACACTGTGTTTCTGTGGGTCCAGTGAGATAGATCACTTCTTCTGTGACATTCCACCTCTACTAAGCCTCTCATGCACCAACACAGACATCAATAAAGTGGTGCTCTTCACTTTATCTAGCCTCATCATCGTGAGCACATCCATGGTCATTCTTGTATCCTATGCCTGCATCATCTCTGCCATCCTCAGGATTCGCTCTGCTGAGGGCAGACGCAGAGCCTTCTCCACTTGCACCTCCCACATGATGTCCGTGAGTTTATTTTATGGCACTATTACCTTCATATATGCCCAGCCCAGTTCTCTATCTGCTCCAGCTCAGAGCAAAATGGTGTCTGTGTTTTATACCCTGGTCATCCCTATGTTGAATCCCCTCATCTATAGCCTGAGGAACAAGGATGTGAAAGAAGCTTTGGGAAGAACCATCAGCTCAGTGCTTCTAAAATGAACCTTCTCTATGAACATTGAGATAATAATCCTTTGGGTTCAGGACAGTAACAGTCAAAATCTCTCTCTCTCTCTCTCTCTCCTTACAACCCCTGTATCAATCTATCTATTGATCTACCTGTTTATCCCCATACAACCCATCTATCTATCTATCTATCTATCTATTGATCTATCTAAATTTGCAGTTCCCATTTGTACTCGTCTCTCTCTATAAATGTGTATGTCACTCCCAACACGGGTGTATGCCATTATAAGAGTGATTTAAAAATAAATCTATCAAACCTTTGTGTATTTATATTACATTTTTTCACATTGTTATCTGTTCATGTACCTTAGAAATGCATCTGATTTGGAAATATGGATTCAAACACACCTGAACTTTATGGGAGTGTTTGAGATCTGTGTTGGAATTTGACCGCTGCTCTATCAATGCTGATCCGCACACTGGAACTCAAGAATAGTCCCGTGGCTTAATATATGTGTGTGAGAGTGTGTGTGTGTGTGTGTCTGTGTGTGTGTGTGTGTGTGAGAGAGTGTGTGTGTGAGTGTGTTTGTGTGTGAGTGTGTTTGTGTGTGTGTGAGTGTGTTTGTGTGTGTGCATGCATTTTTGAAAACAGCCTCTTTTACTTTCAGTTCAGATGACAGGAGTATGTGCTATTGGTGCCCAGTTCCCACTGTCATTCAATGGGAGATGGGTGATAAAATCCCTTTGGCCCCTTTGAAAATCCCAGTCTTGGTGCTAATATCCCAGGACTTCTTACCCTAATATTGGTCTCTCTCACTCTCTTTTATCAGCTTGTGTTTTGTGTATTGTTCGGATAGCCCTTCAAAGTCCACTTCCTAGTCATCCTGAACCTGCCCAGGTGATCGCTAAACCTCTCATTGCTTCTTTCCAGGTTGTTGTCGTACGGCTTCCAGAGAAGGAAAGGGTGGGCCGAGCCACCAAAAGCGAGGCGGAGCTGACACACAAACCCTGTTAAAGTCAGCTGGACAGTCTGGGGAGAACACACTAGCTTTCAACCTTTCAAAAAGCCTTGTATTCCTAAAACTTTGAGAGGTGTGGACTTTTCCCAACCAGCCAACATCCATGTCAGTAAACCACCCACTAGGGTTCACCAAGGCCTCTGTACTATAGAGCAGTAACCCTTGTGGTTTATGTACTCAAAGCCTATCTGGGGAAAGGGGCACACAATAAGGACTCAGCATTGTTAGGGAAGTGATTGAATTCATCTATTATTTCCTGCACATTGCCCCGGTTTTCTAACCAGAACAGCAAGATATTATTTCTCACCTGGCATGCCTACATGATGACCCATCCCCAAACTGATTTTCTGGCATCAAATTAATTCCTCACTGACCGATAGAGATATGAGGTTGCATGATTCCATGTGGCAATGGGAATTCCTTTCTTCACTGTCGAGACAGTGCTCATCTCGGTGTCTGTGCACTGCAGGGTTTGGGTGAGCTTGGCCCCAGGCCCGGCTCTAGGTTTTTTGGCTGCTCCCCATCCCAGCCCTAGGCTCTTCCCCGCCACCAGTGCCCTCCCCCTCCCGCACCCCCTGCCGCCCCAGCCATGGGCTCTCTCTTCCCCCCACACACACTCCCTGCCACCCCAGCTCTGGGCTCCCCCCCACAAACGTGACCTCCTCGTTCACCACAGCAATCCCCGTTTACACTTGCAGTGGGGATCAAACTGTTTCTCCTATTTTTATTTCACTTTAGTATAAATCTCACCCCCCCATCCCCTGCAACCCCATCTTTAGAGCTCCAAATGCACATGGAAGGCATAGGGACTAACCCTCAAACCTTGTACCCCAAAAGGGATGGGGATCTAGTAAAGAGGGTTCAGGCAGCGGAGCGGGTGTGGGGGCGCTTGGGGGCTCTACACTGGCAGAGAAGCGGGGTGTGATGTGCTCGCGGAGGAGGAGAGGGGGTATCAGGAGGGTTGCGGGAGAAGAGGTGCAGGGGAAGGGGGGAGGTGCGGGAGGAGAGGGCTGGGGGACGGTACAAGGGGAGAGGTGTGGGTGAAGGGAGAGTACAAGGGGAAGGGGTGCGGCGAAGGAGCGATGGGGGGAGGTACAAATGGAGGGGCTGCGAGTGGGATGGGGGGTGAAAGGGCTGAGAGGGGCAGGCGCTGACAGCCGCTTCCCCAGCCCTGTGCAGGCAAAGCCGAGAGGACAGACACTGACCCCCCAGGTGCCCGAGCTGTGGGGGTCCCCCAGCAGGGCAGTACCCCCCGCTGCCCCACTCGGAACTGGGCTCTGCCTCTCCCCACCCAGGGCAGGCAGCGTGGGGCTGAGGCGGGTGCACAGCAGCCCGGGCTCTGCTCCGGGGGACGATGCTGGGGCTCCCCAGCATGAGGGCAGCCTGAACTGCAGTCCAGCGTGTGCGACTCAGGCTGCCATGAGCGCCATCTAGCCGCTGAAGCCAGAACTGCAGTCTCAGTTCCAGCTCAGCCTGAAAGCCTCAGTTGACAGGGAACATGTTGGTTCAGGGCCGGCTCCCATCTTTTTGCTCCCCAAGGAAAAAAAAAAAGGGGGGGGGGAGTGCCGCCCCTTGGAAAGTTCCGCCCCAAGCACATGCTTGGAGCGCTGGTGCCTAGAGCTGGCCCTGCTTGGCCCTCAACTCCAGGAATGTGGCTTTCTACATCTGAAAGTCCTGGAGCCACTGCTGGTCATCCCAGGTTTGCATCGTAACCCAGTCCCTCCACTTGATGATCATTGAATGGGCCCTAAACCACCTCACTGGGTGCACCTGGTCTTGGAAGTTGTACGGGTGTATCTGCAGGAGTTTCAGTTCGCTCAACCTCAGGTTACTCTATCTGAACACTGGGGCCTTGGAAATAAACCAGAATTCTTTGGTCTATACATAAAACGGAGAAGATTGCTGTGTTTCTCACCACTGCATGCATCTTTGCAGTGGACAATTCATACACAAGGAATGAGAATAGCAGGCTTTTGGATGGCATGGAGGGAATTGTTAACATTTGCCCCTGGATTCCCTAAAGTCTCTGAGAGACATAAGGGTATTCCACAATTCACTATGAAAATCTCCCACTAGGTAACATGCTAGAAGGTTCCACTGGACACTGAAATTCCTACCCAGAGTACAACACATCTCTTCCCGATACAACCTGGTGCTGTGTGGATACAAGGCAGTACTACAGTTCACAGAATATGAATTCATTCTGTTGAATTAGTTTTGTCCATGGTAGAGCTGGTTTAGAACTCAAATTTCCATTCCAGGGGAAATTCTTAAATTAAAAAAAAAAAAAAAAGAACAGAGAAAAAGGAATTGTTATTCAGATTGGATCTAATTCCACACCCCTTATTCAGCAGAAGTACTTGCATCAGTAAGTGCTACTCAATGAGAGTAAGGCCTGCTCTACACTGGGGGGGGGGAATCGATCTAAGATACACAACCTCAGTTATGAGATTAGCATAGCTGAAGTCAACATATAAGAACATAAGAACATAAGAGAGGCCGTACCGGGTCAGACCAAAGGTCCATCTAGCCCAGTATCTGTCTACCAACAGTGGCCAATGCCAGGTGCCCCAGAGGGAGTGAATCTAACAGGCAATGATCAAGTGATCTCTCTCCTGCCATCCATCTCCATCCTCTGACGAACAGAGGCTAGGGACACCATTCTTACCCATTCTGGCTAATAGCCATTTATGGACTTAGCCACCATGAATTTATCCAGTCCCCTTTTAAACATTGTTATAGTCCTAGCCTTCACAACCTCCTCAGGTAAGGAGTTCCACAAGTTGACTGTGCGCTGCGTGAAGAAGAACTTCCTTTTATTTGTTTTAAACCTGCTGCCTATTAATTTCATTTGGTGACCCCTAGTTCTTGTATTATGGGAATAAGTAAATAACTTTTCCTTATCCACTTTCTCAACATCACTCATGATTTTATAAACCTCTATCATGTCCCCCCTTAGTCTTCTCTTTTCCAAGCTGAAGAGTCCTAGCTTCTTTAATCTTTCCTCGTATGGGACCCTCTCTAAACCCCTAATCATTTTAGTTGCCCTTTTCTGAACCTTTTCTAGTGCTAGAATATCTTTTTTGAGGTGAGGAGACCACATCTGTACACAGTATTCGAGATGTGGGCGTACCATGGATTTATATAAGGGCAATAATATATTCTCAGTCTTATTCTCTATCCCCTTTTTAATGATTCCTAACATCCTATTTGCTTTTTTGACCGCCTCTGCACACTGCGTGGACATCTTCAGAGAACTATCCATGATGACGCCAAGATCTTTTTCCTGACTCGTTGTAGCTAAGTTAGCCCCCATCATGTTGTATGTATAGTTGGGGTTATTTTTTCCAATGTGCATTACTTTACATTTATCCACATTAAATTTCATTTGCCATTTTGTTGCCCAATCACTTACTTTTGTGAGATCTTTTTGAAGTTCTTCACAATCTGCTTTGGTCTTAACTATCTTGAGAAGTTTAGTATCATCTGCAAACTTGGCCATCTCACTGTTTACCCCTTTCTCCAGATCATTTATGAATAAATTGAATAGGATTGGTCCGAGGACTGACCCTTGGGGAACACCACTAGTTACCCCTCTCCATTCTGAGAATTTACCATTAATTCCTACCCTTTGTTCCCTGTCCTTTAACCAGTTCTCAATCCATGAAAGGACCTTCCCTTTTATCCCATGACAGCTTAATTTACGTAAGAGCCTTTGGTGAGGGACCTTGTCAAAGGCTTTCTGGAAATCCAAGTACACTATGTCCACCGGATCTCCCTTGTCCACATGTTTGTTGACCCCTTCAAAGAATTCTAATAGATTAGTAAGACATGATTTCCCTTTACAGAAACCATGTTGACTATTGCTCAAGAGTTTATGTTTTTCTATGTGTCTGACAATTTTATTCTTTACTATTGTTTCAACTAATTTGCCCGGTACCGACGTTAGAATTACCGGTCTGTAATTGCCGGGATCACCCCTAGAGCGTATCTTAGATCATCTTAGACTCACTTACTTTGCATCCTCGTGGTGCGGGATCAACAGCCACTGCTCCCCCGTCGACTCCGTTTCCACCTCTCACCATGGTGGAGTTCCGGAGTTGACGGCAGAGCGATTGGGGATCGATTTATCCGATCTACACTAGACACAATAAATCGATCCCCGATAGATCAATCACTACGGTGGGTAGTGTAAACATACCCTAAGGGTTGTGGAACTGGTCACACAGTTGTTTTCACTGGGCGTGTTAATTTGAGGAGGGTAACCAGCATCTTTATGGAAAGAAGACTAAAAACACACTTAGTTCATGTGAGCCAAATATTTTAGTCTGGGAAATCACTTTAGTCCCAAAACAAAGCAACATTAAAAAAACCTAATCTTGCGTGAAGTTTGAACTTTATGAAGCACCCGGGGACCATGTCCCAGTGGGTCCTTGAACGAAGCAGAAAGACTCATCAGTGAGGTCAGTGCTGATTACTGAGACATCAGCGAGGAGGAGATATTGCTGGTGATAAAAGTGACTTTTCAGGCTGTTGATAGAACCCTAACAGCCGCAATATTCTTGACCTTGAGTCTGGGGCAACATTTTCAAATTCCGGCTCTTAGGAACGTTAAAGCAGACGGACACTGAAATTACTTGAGCTGTGTGATAGGCAGATGTGCCGATCCATTGAGAGAAGAGAGCATGAGGTCACTGTTAAGTTTCTGCAAGTTGAATGAAGCTGGGGTATGTATTGATTTCAGGCTTCTGTTGGAGATCAATCTGAAAGGCTTATGGAATGTCATGGTGAATTATCACTCGTGTTGCCTATAATATGATGGTGGCAAGGAATACAGAAGACTTTTCTTTCAATTCTGATTTCAATGCTTTTAGGTTCTGGTTGGTGGAAAGTGCCCTGATGCAACCTGAAGTATCACTAAACCTAATTTTTTATTGTGTTTGTCATTATAAGAGCTGCTCTGAACATTTTTCCCCAACCGAAAGTTTTCAGTTTTCACTGAAATATTGAAAATGTTCAGTTGAAAACTTAATTGCAAAATGGGGAAGGGAGAATGATTTTCCAATAAAAAAAGCTGAATTGTTTTGAGGAAAGTGGATGCTTTATGTAAACATTTTCATTTAATTGAAACTCCACTATTGAAACTCCACTATTCCACTGAAAATCTTGACTGGCCATCATTCTTACTATTGTTACAGTAGCACTGGAACCAAGGCTCAGGGTCACATTGTGCTACACTCTGCATAAAATGAGAAAGAAAGGTCTCTAGATTAAGTCTAGGGGGATTTTTTTTTTAAACTAAGATGATGGGATAAAATCTGGAAGCTGGCATGGAGCGGAGATTGGATAATGAAACTGGAAGCTGGGAGGTAAGCTAGGACTGACTGGGCAATAAAACTAGTGCTGAGAGTTGGGAGGGAGACTATATGGGCAAACAAACCCAACCAAGGACTGGAGGCCAGGGAAGGACATTGAACGGGGGGAGTGTTGATAGCCAGTAGGTGAGGGGGAGGCTGAGATCAAATGATGAGCTGGGGGTGGAGGTGGGATATTGGGACTGGCTGAGCAGGGGCTGAGAACTAGTAGAACAGGGTGGAGAAGGCGAGGAGGTATGGTAGACAAATCCAGTGAGGATCCAGGGTGAAGGGGCAGAACCAGCACTGGCTGGACAAAGACACTAGGAAAAGGAACTGAGTTGGGGACAGGGGGAAGATTGTGAGATTGGATGAGAAGCCTGGAGAGGGAAACTGGGTCTGGGAGTCAGTGGGAAAGAGGAACTTAGACAAAGTGGTCAGTGACTCTGGATGTTGAAGGAGACTGTGACTGATATGAGAACCCTGAGGAGAGGGGACTTGGATTAGCTCGGTAAGGATACTAGGATGAGACAAGGAGCCAGGCTTGAGGAAGAGCCAGGACTGGGAAAGGGAAAGGTTGGGGCAGAATAAAAATCTCTCATCTCCAGTGCTGTGAAAACAAATTCATTGATGTTTATGAAGCACTCAGATACTATGGGAAAGCCCCTGGAGGAATTAATCATTATCTCTCCAGAGCTGGGTTTGAATAGTGTGCAATATGTAAGCCTTGGGGTCACCCATAGAACAATGAAGACAAAACAAAATATTCAATAGATGTTCAGTACTTGAGTCCCATCTATCCTGTGCACTGGATGAGGCAGGAGTACTGTGAAAATAATAATGTGTGATCAGGTAATTAAAGACTCTATCATAATTAAGCTTGGCATAATTCAATATTTTAATATAATTTCAACAGAGAATATCAATGTGTATTTTTAAGCCTTTTTCAATTGTTATCAATTGAAATTTTCACAATTATGGTAAACTACGGGGAGCTTAAAGAAAGGGTGTTAGATGCCAATTATTTAATGACAGTACACATTGAGATATAAAAGTTAAAGCTTTATAACTGCTAAATACAAATTGTGAGTGTCACATGTCATCATGTACAAATTAAATATCCTTAAATGAAACTCTAGTAAGTTCTCAAGCAGCGTTTTTCTAACTTTGCCTGTCTGTAAATTTCAATGGTTATTGATGGAAATGTTTTTTTCACCAATGTGTGTGTTTGCTGTCAAGTACCTCTAAAAATCCAGTCAGTCCACGTCTAATCATAATGTGCAAGTACAGGGAGGTGAATGAAAGTTGCACGGGCAACTTTAGTCCTGGCATTTCCTAACTTTGAGAGACGTAGAGTTATGCTCTTGTTCAGTCACAAACTCTTGGGCTTGATGCATACTAAGTCCTCATCTTGCTCCCTTCTAGCCTTAAAATAAAGGACTGTGTGGACTGAGGGCCACATTTCACCACACTAGCTCATGTCAAGTACTCCTTCACTCTACGGGGAGTCCCGTGGATCTCAGTGAGTAAGGGCTGAGAGTAAGAGTGAGTGAGTAAGAGTAGCAGAATCTTGCCCTCTATGGGCAAATTCCTCTCTTGTAAATAATTATCAAGGGGAAAGTTAACAAATTGATGCTCTATGAAATTTCTACGGGTTAAGTCCACTTTTATCAAAGCCAACGGGAGACGTGACTTTATTTTCAATGAGAGTGAGCTACAAATGGGGCCTGTAGCCTGATGCAGTCTCTTTAGCCCTCTGGTTCTTTTTTAATGCTTATTTCATTCCTTTTCCGAAGGAAATGGAGACAATGAAAGAGAGAAACCACACAGCACTGACAGAATTCATCCTGCTGGGGTTTGGAACTGGTCCGGGGCTCAAGGTGGGCCCCTTTGTGGTGTTTCTAGCAATTTACATGACAACTGTGCTGGGGAACACCATCATGGTCTTCCTCATTAGAGCGAGCTCCGCCCTGCACACCCCCATGTATTTCTTCCTCATGAACCTGTCACTCTTAGACCTCTGCTACTCCTCGACCATCGCCCCGAAAGCCATGGCGAGCTTCCTAGCAGGCGGCAAAACCATTTCCTTCATTGGATGTGCCACCCAATTCTTCTTCTTTGTTGTCTTTGTCACCACTGAGACATTCATCCTGGCAGCCATGGCATATGATCGATACACCGCCATCTGCAACCCACTCCTGTATCCCATCGCCATGTCCAAACAGGTTTGCGTTCAACTACTGGTGGGTTCCTATGTTTGTGGTGGTGTAAATTCCATGGTGCAAACAGTCTTCACCTTTACACTGTGTTTCTGTGGTTCCAATGAGATTGATCACTTCTTCTGTGACATTCCACCCCTGCTAAGCCTCTCATGCACCAACACAAACATCAATGAACTGGTGCTGTTCAGTTTATCCAGCCTCATCATCGTGAGCACCTCCATGGTCATTCTCATCTCCTATGCCTACATCATCTCTGCCATTCTCAGGATTCGCTCTGCTGAGGGCAGACACAGAGCCTTCTCCACCTGCACCTCCCACATGATGTCTGTGAGTTTATTTTATGGTACTCTTACGTTCATGTATGCTCAGCCCAGTTCACTATCTGCTCCAGCTCAGAACAAAGTGGTGTCTGTGTTTTATACCCTGGTCATCCCTATGTTGAATCCCCTCATCTACAGCCTGAGGAACAAGGATGTGAAAGAAGCTTTGGGAAGAATCATCAGCTCAGTGTTTTTAAAATGAACCTTCTCAATGAACATTAATCTAGATAATCCTTGGGTTCTGGTAAGACCAGTACAGTCACAGTCAAAATTTCTATCTATCTATCTATCTATCTATCTATCTATCTATCTAAACTTTCAGTTCCCATTTGTACTCATCTCTCTCTCTAAATTTTATGCCACTCCCAACAGTGGTGTATGCCACTCTAAGAGTGATTTAAAAATAAATCAAACAACGCTCTGTGTATCTATGTTACATTTTTTCACATTGTTATCTCTTCATGTAACTTAGAAATGCATCTGGTCTGTGTCCCTGCCCGCAGGTATATGGGATCTTGGGGAGCAATTACCACACAGGTGGGGTGCCAATTAATTTCTTTATTAAAGGAAAAAGGAAGTGGTGGGAATTTAACAATGAAATACGATGGGATGGGGTGCATAGGGTGTTTACAATAGACAATGATGGGGGGTTCTTCTTATTGAACAGTGTAGGGAGTTCTAACAGTGGGGTACAGTAAGTGGGGTTCAGCACAATGGGATACAGTACAGTCAATAAGCAACTCAACTTTATATAGCAACAACTTTAGATACAGTGTGGAATGCAAAATGTACCCAAAAGAAATGCAAAGTAAAATGGTAGCTTCAATGCAATGCAAAGTATATCAGAAAGGTGGAGGCAACCAATGGGGTGTTATAACCACAAGTAAAATGTGAATCACAGTGCAATGATACAATATGGGTGATAAGTGAAATTATGCAATGTAACAGTATAAAAGAAAATTAATGACTTAATTTGTGAGGCTGTGATAGCAGATAATCTGCAAGAGTGTACCTAAAGGCTGGGTCGAGAAACAGGAGTGGGGAGGGGGGTGAATGATCAGTGGCAACCGATGAGAGGGCAGCTGCAAGCAGCGAGAGACTCTGAAGCCCTGCGGGGTGAAGCCCAGAGCAGTCCTCAGGAGCCTGCGGGCTGGACGTACGGGAGACAAGAGCAGCTGGAGCGCACTTAAGGGGAGTCTGGGAGCAGCAAGAGGGGAGGGCGCTGAACGTGCAAGCGATGGGAAGGCACGTGAGAATGGGGGAGACAGCTGAGGGAAGAAACAGGTTGCAGCAGCGGAGAGCACTTCAGGGAAGCTGCGGAGCAGCGGGGTGAAGACAAACGGAGCAGTGTGATGGTGATCTTCGGTAGGGGAGGGGCAGCGGAGAAGCGGGAGCACGAACACAGGGGATACAGGGAGAGGCAGCAGAGAAGTGTAAAGAAGGGCTAGAGGGAGGTTTAAGCAGCAAGCGGACACCCCCCCCCAAAAGGAAGGAAGTGGCAAAGGGTTTGGGAAGTTACATAGGAGGAGAAGCAGCAAGGGGTTTGGGAAGTTCGGAGGGTGATGCAGACGCGGGGTAAAAAGCAGCAAAGGGTTACAACAGGGAGACACGGAGAAGTACACAGAGGGGGAGATTGGAGCGGGGGAAAAACAGACACGGGAAAGTTCAGGGAGAGATCGGGACAGCGGGAAGACGAATTCAAACAGCAAAAAACCTTATCTATCGTCTAACTTAATTAAACTTATATAAAATGACAAGCAGCTTATACAAAGTAACAAAACAGGTACAGAATACAACCAGGCAATGGCTTTTTTAAAATCTATCTTAACCAACGACTAGGCAAAATGACAAATATCACAATTCTAAGCAAAACTATAACAAGCAACTATACAGAGCAACAAAACAGCAAACTATAGCAAGGCAGGTGAAACTTACAAGCGCTACAATCTTAGCAAACTAGGACTTATTAAACTAAAAAACAAAACCTATCATGCACCTTATGCTATGGGGAAGTTACAGAGGGCAGAGTGGTATGTGCCCAGGACACAGCTCCCAAGGCAGCCCCCAAGGAAGCCAAGGGATGATGGCTGCAGCAGTGGATACGGCTGAAAGCAGTGAGCCCTGAAGCAAAGCCCACTGGAGCAGAGCTTAGCGGCGGCAGAAACTTATTTTTTTAGCAGCAAAGCGCCGCGGAGTTTAAGAGAGGTTTTAAGACACAGACCAAGGTTTAGCTTGAGTCTGTGTGCTGGGGAAACAGAGCCAGGAGCTAAAATAATAAAATAAAAGTATAGAAAGTTTCACAGAGGGATTCTTACCAGTCCCCAAGGCAGCAGCAAAGACAGAAGCAGCAACAACATCAGAAGAAGCAAGGAGGACTCGGTACGGTCTTGATAATCAGGAGGTCTCTCAGGCAGCAATTCGTTCTTCGTGGGAGGGGGGGCGGTTTAAAAATGGGGGTACGCTCAAAAATAAAATGAGAGCGGAGAAAGGACCCCCCAGAACCCCTGGCTGATCAGACCAGGCAGCAATGCAGGAACCTTTCTGATGTTTGTTTCAAAATGCCTGTTTTTTAAAGACAAACTCAGGCAGTTTCCCGCCAGTAATCCTGATAGGCTCCCTCTGTCACAGGGGAGGAGACACAGGGAAAAACTGCAGGTGAGCACAGAGACGTGCCTGGGCAGAGTACTGGACAATAGGTGTGAGTTCACACCTCAGGACTCAAAAGCACATGAGGCCTAAGACTCATGCCCAGGATCTCAAAAACACGTTAGGTCTTGCAGCTGTGGACATTGTCTACCCTACACAAAGCCCAGGTTTAACAAGGTGATAACAGGACCAACCCTTTGAACAGTGCAGTGGTCCCACTTAGAATGCAGCACAAGTGGCCATCCCTTTGAGAAGGGCAATGGATCTTGGTAAAGACTTAAGGGGCCCTCCCTTTGAGAAGGGCAGTGGCCCTGGTAAACAACTTAACAGCCAGGGAGGGGCGGCCACAGGAGGAGAACAAAAAGAAAATGGAGTAAGGGGACAGCTGTAAGAAACAAAATGGAATAGGGGGAAAGCTGTAACAGACAGTCTGCAAATAGGGATTCAAAAATCCCTGAACCTTGGGGAGTGTTTGAGATCTGTGTCGTAATTTCACAACTGGTCTATCAATGCTGATCTAACCCAAGAATAAACACTTGGATTAATATGTGTGTGTGTGGTTGTGGTTATATTGCACTTTACTGTCTGGCTCCAGTGACTAATCTCCATAATATTGGCCAAAGGAGGTAAGTTACGATTTTCCAAATCACAGTGTTGCAGTCAGTGACAAAACATTTTGTGGATGAAAAATTCAGATTTAGTTTGACCATAATCTTTGGCAAATTTGAGTTGTTTTTTCCAATTTTTGGTCAGTTGAAGAGAAAAAAAAACAGATTTGTTTTAAAATAAAAACTTTTCCTTTCAACATTTGTTAAAAAAACAAACAAAAAAAATTGTTTGATTCAAAAAATGCTTTTTCATTTAGAATTTTACAGCAATTTTATTTTCTGAAAAATGGGTAAAAACTCCAAAATGAGAAAAGCAAAATATTATGTTTGGGGAATCTGGCTAAAATTTTTGTTCAACCCAAAATAATTTTTTCAACTTGTTTGGTTCACTGAATCATCATCATCATCATCATCATCATCATCATCATCATCATCATCATCTAAAACACTTTATTTCAGATTTTCAATTCAGCCAGTGCCTAGCAAAGTCAGTTATTTTCACAGCTACATACATGACTATTTCAGACACAGGAGGCATAGGACAAGTGTGAACTACTCTTCTCATCCTCAGTGGCTCTGAACACCATTTGCTCTCACTGTAGTCAAAAGCTCTTGGACCTGCCGAAGAAGAGATGTGATAACAGCTCAACAGAAGATCAGCCACAGCATCTAATGGACATCTTCCTGCTTCTACCATGGTTTATTTGTGGGAATCCTAGGGCATTAATAGGACAAATAACCATTCAGTTGGGCCTGTCTCAGTGATTCTGTCATAAATCTGCTTTTAAACAGTCCCTTGGTGGTTCAGAGTTCAGACAGACCAACGCCAGGGCTTCACCCAAACCAAGCTGCTGGAGAATCCATCTTGGCTCTGCCCCATTTCTTTCTCTATCAGTCCTAGGTGACAGCTCCTGAGTCTCCATAAGCCCAGTTCTTATCACAGCCATCGTCAGACACCTTTCTCCTTTGTTCCCCAGCTCAGGGCTTTTGCTGTGCTAGGTGTTTCCATTGCCTCTTTCAGAACCTTCATTTACATATGTAGGTTTATTCAATTTGTCAGTGACACGGTCTCCAACCAGACATCTCTGTGAGTCCAACATCTCATCCTTTCCCTTTAGACTTACGACTTGTGTATACTTCAAATGATTCACTGATGCAGCTGTGCCACTGTAGCACTTTAATGAAGATGCTCTGTGGTGATGGGAAGGAGCGTAGTTAATCCACCTCCCTGAGAGGCGGTAGCTATGTTGGCTGGAGAAGCTCTCCTATCCACATATTGCTGTCTACATGCTGCGTTAGGTCAATGTAACTGGATTTTTTACCCCCTCCAAGAGACATAGTTATATCGATATAGGCCTGTAGTGTAGGCCAGACCTAAGTGTAAAATAGTACAGAACAGAGAGGGAAACAGAACTGTGCATAGGAATGATGAAATTGTTAGTAAAATCCCCACATTTGTCTCAGCATTTACTATTATTAGCGTTAAGAGTAATACCTACAAGCATCCCCTGAGTTTGGGGTTCCAATATTTTAGCTGTTGGGCAAGACACAGGGTAGAAGATAGTCCATGCCCCAATCTGAATAAACAAGAGACAGAAGATGGCATAGAGACACAAAAGGAGAAGAGAATTGCCTGAGGACACAAGCCAGACTAATGGCAGAGGCAGGGACAGAACTGTCAAAATAGCCTGTTGAAAAGTTCTGTACTTCTAAAAATCTGAGTACCATTGACTTTTTCCAACAGCCAACTTTAGTTTCAGTATGTCAGCAGTCTGCCAGACCAGGGCAAGCAGTCCTTCAGGGGTATATACCCAGAGGCTAGGGTGACACAGATTGAGGATACGGGTCCTATCTATGACCCCAGCATGGATACAGAAGCCCTGATCACTGAATCACCAAAAATACATCGGTAAGGTTCTGTTGGCCGCCCTAGGCAGCATCACCATAGCCAGCATCATGGAGCTATTCAGAAAATTCAGCAGAATGCCTGAACAATCTTACCACAATTGCCGTTTCCCCAACATAAAGAACGAAGAGTACTTGTGGTCACAAGTACTCCTCGTTCTTTTAGCTGATACAGACTAACAAGGAAACCACTCTGAAACCTTTCCCCAACATAGCAATTCTTAAATTATAAGGCCAGGAGTGACCATTGTGTAGCTCTCTTTACCAAATGGGGATTACATATTTTTTTCATGGAACATTTCAATGAAAAGGATTTTTTTTCATTTTTGTAATTTTTTTTGAAATTTTATTGGCTTTTAATCAAAATATCAAAGACCACTAAATGAAAAATAAAATCCGTTTTCAGTTTTGTGACAAAAAATCTTTTTCTTTGAGGGAAACAGACACATCTGCAGAATGTTTCATGTTCTTAAAAACCCAGTTTTCCACCAAAAAAAAATAGTTTAAATGAAAAGTTTCCAACCAGTTCTACCATTACATCATCATGTCTGACCTCCTGCATAACACAGGCTCGAGAATTCTATGCACTTATGCCTGAAGCCAGCTTACCACTTCTGGTTGAGCTATATGTTTCCTGCTCCTATTAATTTTATATTATTTCCCTTAAAGACAATTGTTCTGTGTAAAGCTTCTTCTGAAATGCCTCCCCTTCTTAAAGAGTTTAGACCCATTAATTAAAAAATGGGAAAAACACCCACCATGCTTTAAAGACAACACAGTGGTGATTAATACCAGGGTTTTTGCTTCTTCTCAGCAACTGATGGTGGATCAGTTCCAAGCAAGTATGCACTCAAGGAACACTCCTGCTCAGAAACTCACATCAGTACGTCTTTTGAAGGCCAGGGCTTTATAAAGCCACGCACAAGTGACCAGGGAGCTTTGCAAACAGCGAGTTTCGCAAGGGAGTTCTCCAGGTGAAGGAGGAGCAAGTACATCATCAGTGGGGTAAGTGACTGTCTGTAGTGTGTGTTTGTTTGTGTTTGTGGGTTACTTGCTGTGTGCTGAGCTTGTGTTTGTCAGTCTGTTTGTTAGTTGGTTGTTTGAAGGACCATGTACTGTGGCTGGCAGTTGGAGGCTGTGAGCGTCAAAGGAAGGTTTGAAAGCTAGAAGCCTCTGGTAATTGGCTGAGCCTTAATCAGTGGGTGGGGCATTCACACAGGCCAGGGCTTTATAAAGCCGAGCACAAGTGATCAGGGGCTGCTAAGAGGGAGTTTTGCAAGGGAGTTTGGCAGGGGAGCAGAAAGGGAGCGGGGGTCCCTTTTCGGTTCTATCTGTGCCCCTTTAGTCCCCTTAAAATGTATAAACCAAACTACATTAAAAACTTCTTGCTTAAAATAACCCTTTCATTAACTAGGAGACAATGCAGGCAGAAGCCCAGCTGCAGAGTGGGGCCTATCCAGTTTATTGCACAGAGTGTAGCATGTATGATTACCTGCCCTGTGGGCGGGTGGCGTATGTGTGCAGTCGGTGCAAGGAGCTCCTGGCCCTCAGACCACGTACGGACTTTGGAGGCCAGGGTGGTGGAACTGGAGGAACTAAAAGAGGCAGAGAGGTATATTGATGAGGCTTTCCGGGACACTGTAGAATTGTCCCACCTCTGGTCAGACAGCCCCTGCGCTGTTGAGGAGGATGAAAGGCCCAGGGAAGCAGAGCAGTCAATGGGAGCAGAGGGAAACCTTCCCATAGTTGGGACCCTCCTTGCAGATGGTGTTGGGGTTGCCTCTCGCACTGAGGTTACCTTTCCGGGGGAGGGAACTCCAGTTTCTAGGAAAAGGCAGGTGTTAGTAATGGGAGATTCTATCATTAGAAATGTAGATAGCTGGGTTTGTGATGACCGGGAGAACCGTATGGTGACTTGCCTGCCTGGTGCGAAGGTTGCGGATATCTCAAGGCATCTAGACACACTTATGTATAGTGCTGGGGAGGAGCCGGTGGTGGTGGTACAGTGACATAGGGAAGGGTAGGAGAGATGTCCTGGAAGCCAAATTTAGGTTGCTAGGGAAGAGACTGAAATCCAGGCCCTCTATGGTGGCATTCTCAGAAATGCTCCCAGTTCCATGGGCAGGGCCAGGTAGGCAGGCAGACCTTCAGAGTCTCAATGTGTGGATGAGACGATGGTGTAGAGAGAAGGGGTTTATTTTCATTAGGAACTGGGGAAACTTTTGGGATGGGGGGAGCCTATACAGGAGAGATGGGCTTCACCTAAACCAAAGTGGAACCCGACTGCTGGCACTAAACATTAAAAAGGTTGTAGAGCAGTTTTTAAACTAGGAGATGGGGAAAAGCCCACTGCTGCAGAGGAGCATGTGGATCGGACACAGACTTCTCTTAGGGGAGAGTCTAATAATAGAGAATCTCCAGGTTATAGTCAGGAGCAGAGGATGGAAGAGGATAATGTAAGGGCCAGATCAGATGATAAACAGTCACATAAAAAAGAATCTGACACATCAGAAAAGGGCAGACAAATAAACAGGGACAAGTTTTTAAAGTGCTTGTACACAAATGCTAGAAATCTAAATAATAAGATGGGTGAACTAGAGTGCCTTGTGATAAAGGAGGATATTGATATAATAGGCATCACAGAAACCTGGTGGACTGAGAGCAATCAATGGGACACAATCATTCCGGGGTACAAAATATATCAGACGGACAGAACAGGTCGTGCGGGGGAGTGGGGGGGGGGAGTGGCACTATATGTGAAAGAAAATGTAGATTCAAATGAAGTAAAAATCTAAAGCGAATCCACATGTTCCATAGAATCACTATGGATAGAAATTTCATGCTCTAATAAAAATATAACATTAGGGATCTATTATCGACCATCTGACCAGGACAGTAATAGTGATGATGAAATGCTAAGAGAAATTAGAGAGGCTATCAAAATTAAGAACCCAATAATAGTGGGGGATTTCAATTATCCCCATATTGACTGGGAACATTTCACTTCAGGACGAAATGCAGAGATAAAATTTCTCAATACTTTAAATGACTGCTTCATGGAGCAGCTGGTATGGGAACCCACAAGGGGAGAGGCAACTCTAGATTTAATCCTGAGTGGAGCACAGGAGCTGGTCCAAGAGGTAACTATAGCAGGACAGCTTGGAAATAGTGACCATAATACAATAGTATTCAACATCCCTGTGGTGGGAAGAACATCTCAACAGCCCAACACTGTGTCATTTAATTTCAAAAGGGGGGACTATGCAAAAATGAGGGGGTTAGTTAAACAGAAGTTAAAAGGTACAGTGACTAAAGTGAAATCCCTGCAGGCTGCATGGGTGCTTTTTAAAGACACCATAATAGAGGCCCAACTTCAATGTATACCCCAAATTTAAAAACACAGTAAAAGAACTAAAAAAGAGCCACCGTGGCTTAACAACCATGTAAAAGAAGCAGTGAGAGATAAAAAGACTTCCTTTAAAAAGTGGAAGTCAAATCCTAGTGAGGCAAATAGAAAGGAGCATAAATACTGTCAAATTAAGTGCAAGAGTATAATAAGAAAAGCCAAAGAGGAGTTTGAAGAACGGCTAGTCAAAAACTCCAAAGGTAATAACAAAATGTTTTTTAAGTACATCAGAAGCAGGAAGCCTGCTAAACAACCAGCGCGGCCCCTTGATGATCGAGATACAAAAGGAGCGCTTAAAGATGATAAAATCATTGCGGAGAGACTAAATGGATTCCTTGCTTCAGTCTTCACGGCTGAGCATGTTAGGGAGATTCCCAAACCTGAGCTGGCTTTTGTAGGTGACAAATCTGAGGAACTGTCACAGACTGAAGTGTCACTAGAGGAGGATTTGGAATTAATTGATAAACTCAACATTAACAAGTCACCAGGACCAGATGGCATTCACCCAAGAGTTCTGAAAGAACTCAAATGTGAAGTTGCAGAACTATTAACTAAGATTTGTAACTTGTCCTTTAAGTCAGCTTAGGTACCCTATGACTGGAAGTTAGCTAATGTAACACCAATATTTACAATGGGCTCTAGAGGTGATCCCAGCAATTACAGACCGGTAAGTCTAACGTCAGTACTGGGCAAATTAGTCGAAACAATAGTTAAGAATAAAATTGTCAGACACATAGAAAAACATAATCTGTTGAGCAATAGTCAACATGGTTTCTGTAAAAGGAAATCGTGTCTTACTAATCTATTAGAGTTCTTTGAAGGGGTCAACAAACATTTAGACAAGGGGAATCCAGTGGACACAGTAGACCACTAATATCTGCATCTCGTGCATACTTCAAAAAAGATATATTAAAAAAATGAAAATGGTGCAGAGAAGAGATAAAAGATTGATTTCAGGTTTCATTGTGAAATAATAAGTGACACCTGTTTATTTAGTTTATTTGAGAGAAGTTTTAGAGATGATTGGATCACGTCTGTAAACCCCTGGTAGCAGAGGTTGTTAGGCTTTCTGGTGACAAAATCACACTGATAGTTCGTGACCCCACAGTTACCCTCAACTCATGTCAAAAAGCTGGAGACATGGCAGAGAAAAGCCACAGAAATCATGTCAGAAGTGGTAAAGAGTGCCTCAGTGTACCAGTTGTTAAGAACACAATCTGTTTATGTTATGAAAACGAAGATTGTGTGTTGGGGTGGAGGCGGGGAGATATGATCACAGAGTATAAGCACAGAGAGAGAATATTCTGGATATGAAAGGCATCTTTATTTTTGCAGAAGAAGGCATAACAAGAGTCAGTATCTTGAAGAGAAACCAGAAAAATTCAAATTGAAAATCAGGCACACACTTTTGACAGTGAGAGTGCTTAACCGTTGGGACGAAATGCCAAGGGAAATGGTGGAGTCTGTCTAAATAAAGACAGAGTGCCTTTCTGGAAGATGCTTTAATAAAACACAAGTTATCGGGAAAAGAACAGGGATAACGGGGTGAAATTCTCTGGCTGGTCAGGTTAGAAGATCAAATGGTCCATGCTGGCCTTGAAATCTATGAATCTCTGTGGTTTTGTTACAGAGGAGGGTTATTTAATTTCTTAGATTCACAGGTTCCAAGGGCATTCTGTGACCATCTAGCCTGATCTCCTCTAGAACACAAGTCAAATGACTGCCCCAAAATAATTCCTAGAGCAGATCTTTTAGAAAAACATCTGATCTTGATTTTAAAAAATTGCCAGAGAATCCACCACACCCTTCAGCAAATTGCTCCAATATTTAATCCCACTGGTAAAGATTTAAGAACTAAATGAAAGAAAGGGTTTACATGTAGGAAGGTCTTTAACTTTTTGATTCTTACAGTGTTTCCGACTGTTATTTGCCATCAATGATGATGGTTTCAGCCCTGCTGTTTCTTTCACTAGCTGACTTGTCTCCTGAGTGATGATCCTCTGGACAGTGGCAATTGTTAGCTGTTGCTGATGTCTCTGGGTTCTGTCAGTCCCATTGGTGGCTGGCTGCCGGGGAAGAAGAAATGCTCTTTCATCCAGTACTGTGACTTCTGCAGACAAAGGTGTAGTAGCATAGTGCAGTGACTCATCCCTAACAAGGCTTCTTAAAGTCCATTGTCTTTGCTTTCCCCTCCCTCCCATGGGTCCAACCAGGAGCACAAGGACAAATCCAAACTAAGCATTCCCCCAGAGTCACTGGGCTTTGCATTCAACAGGGTTACATTCAGACGTGTATTAAAATCAGGAGGGTTGGAGAGTGGTTTACACCCATCGGAGAAGAATCAAACACTCAGTCTGCAGCCTGACCCTGAGACATTCTCTGAGGGTGTTTGTCCAATTAGATTAATTGGTATTCTAATGCACATAGTATGAAGAAACAGATTGAAAGAGCCAGAAGAGTACCCAGAAGTCACCTACTACAGGACAGGCCCACCAAAGAAAGTAACAGAACACTACTAGCCGTCACTACAGCCCCTAACTAAAACCTCTCCAGTGCATCATGAAGGAACTACTACCTATTCTGAAGGATGATCCGTCACTCTCACAGACTTTGGAAGACAGGCCAGTCCTTGCTTAAAGACAGCCCCCAAACCTGAAGCAAATATTCACCTGCAACTACACACCACACAACAAAAACACTAACCCAGGAACCAATCCCTGAAACACACCCCGTTTCCAACTCTGTCCGAATATCTATTCAAGGGACACCATTATAGAACCTAACCACATCAGCCAAACCATTGGGGTCTCATTCACCTGCACATCTACCAATGTGATATATGCCATCATGTGCCAGCAATGCCCATCTGCCATGTACATTGCCCAAACTGGACATTCTCTACGCAAAAGAGTAAATGGACACAAATCAGACTTCAAGAATTGTAACATTCAAAAACCAGCCGGAGAACACTTCAATCTCCTTGGATACTCAATAGCAGACTTAAAAGTGGCAATTCTTCAACAACAAAAACTTCAGAACTGGAATTAATTTGCAAACTGGACATCATCAAATTAGGCCTGAATAAAGACTGGGCGTGGATGGGTCACTACAAAAAGTGATTTTCCCTCTGCCAATACTCACACTTTCTTGTCAACTGCTGGAAATGGGTCACCTTGATTGCATTGGCCTCATTAGCACTACAAAAGAAATTTTCCCTTGGTATGCAACCCTTCTTGTCAACAGTTGAGAATATGCCACTTCCACCTTAATTGAATTGGTTCGTTAGCACTGACCCCCAACTTGGTAAGGCAACTACCATCTTTTCATGTGCTATAATATGTATTCTTCTTACTGTATTTTTCACTCCTTGCATCTGATGAAGTGGGTTTTATCCCACAAAAGCTTATGACCAAATAACTTTGTTAGTCTCTAAGGTGACACAAGGACTCCTCATTATTTTTGCTGATACAGACTAACACGGCTACGACTCTGAAACCTGGCACATAATATGGTTTCTCTAGTCCCAGAATGGATTAATTTAACTTTGAGAATTAGCTGTTAGGTTTGACCATTGGTCTTCCTTGTTTCCGTTCAGCATGATCTCATATTCTCTGAAAATTGGGGGCAATAAAAAAAATATTTTTCATGGAAAATTTGAAGTTTAAAAAAATACATTTCATTTTTTGGTAGTCTTAAGCTGAAAAAATTGGCTCTATTGTTCAATGAACATTCACCATTTTCTAGGAGGTGGGGAGAACACCTTTTCTGTCCAGCTTTAAATGTCCAGAGAAGATTATGGGTTGGATTGTCTTGTTGGCAAATTTCTTTCCAACTGTGACTTTCATTTCTATAAAAATACAGAAATGGCCATACTGGGTCAGACCAATGGTTCCTGTAGCCCAAAGTCCTGTCTTCAGACAGTGGCCAGTGCCAGATCATCAGAGGAAATGAACAGAACAGAGCAATTATTGAATGATCCATCTTCTTTGTTGTCCACTCCCAGCTATATTTGAATTTCTGCCTTCTTTCACAATAGTTCCTCTCCCCCAACAGCATGATCTATTCTGTCGTTCCTATATATTCTGTGCCTATTATTACCATATCCCATTGATTATCATCATTCCACCAAGTTTCTGTGATGCTTATTAGTTCAATATCCTCCTTTAATATCAGTCCCTCAAGATCACCCATCTTAGTATTTTGACTTCTAGTATTTGTGTACAAGCACTTATGAAATGGGTCAAGATTTAGTTGTCTGCCTTCATGTGATGTAATTGAAAGCACTTGAATGGGTTACTGTAACAAGGCGGGACTCACCCCTGCAGTGCCTCCTGCTGGTATCATCTGGGAATTAGTTCTCCAGCTATTGGAGCGCCCTCTGCAGGCCAGTGTCCTGCTGCTGCTTGGCTCCTGGGTCTCTCCCTGGATGCCAGTCACCTGTTATCTAGGGTGCTGCCCCCAGGCAATACACCCCTCAGTCGCGGGATCTCCCCTCCCCGGGGAACACCCACCCCCTATACCCACATTGCCTAGGTCATAGGCTACTGCCAGTCAACGAACCAGCTCCTGCTCCCTGGGGCAGACTGCAGTGTATGCCACTCATCACTGTCAAGGTTGGGTTTGGACCTGCTACCTCCTCTGACTAGCTTTGGGCTGTCCCCTGCAACCCCAGTACCTATTTGGCCTTATACTAGACCGTAGCCTGGGGGTTTCCAGGCTGGAGCTCCCGGCTCTCTTGGCCATCCCCCAGCCCTGGTCCACTCCAGGCACCTCCTCTAGCTCCCTGCAGTCAGGTCCCTGCCTCTCAAAGCTAGAGATAGAGTCTCTCTGCTCCTGGCTTCCCTGGCCTTTATAGGGCCAGCTTGGTTTGCTTCGGGCGTGGCCACA
Organism: Mauremys mutica; assembly: GCF_020497125.1. Taxonomy (NCBI): domain Eukaryota; kingdom Metazoa; phylum Chordata; order Testudines; family Geoemydidae; genus Mauremys; species Mauremys mutica. The sequence goes on along the minus strand of NC_059084.1, from coordinate 58,080,675 downwards.
GCTGAGGCTCTTTCCCAATCAGCTCAGCTTTTCCCCCTGCCCCAGCCCTCTCCCATGGCTGTTTTAAGCCCTTCCAGGCAGGAGCAGGTGACCACCCGGCTACAGTTAACTGGCGAGGTGGTGGAATCTCCATCCTTAGAGGCTTTTAAGGCCCAGATTGATAAAGCCCTGGCTGGGCAGATTTAGTTGGGTTGGTCCTGCTTCGAGCAAGGACTTGGACTACATGGCCTCCTGAGATCTCTTCCAACCTTAATCGTCTATGATTCTATGATTTTAATGGGACTGTTTTTCAATTAACCATTTCTCTTCTGCTCCAAACTGTACATTATTAACTTTTACCCTCTCTTCTCTTGCCATTGAACAGAGTTGGCATGTTACTGCAACTGTAGGCCTATGACAAGAAACACGTTTACAGCTCTAGTCTATCCACCTCACTCATCCAGCCTAGTAGTTGGGTCTCACCATTGGTCTCACAAGTATTATGCACTGCACAGCATGCATCAGCGGCCCTTCAAAGTCCACTCCCTAGTCATCCTGAACCTGCCCAGGTGATCGCTAAACCTCTCATTGCTTCTTTCCAGGTTGTTGTTGTACGGCTTCCAGAGAAGGAAAGGATGGGCTGAGCCACCAAGAGAGAGGCAGAGCTGGCACAGAAACCCTGTTAAAGTCAGTTGGACAATGTGGGGAGAACATGTTAGTAAATCACCCACTAGGGTTCGCCAAGGCCTTTCTACTATGGAGTAGTAACCCTTGTGGTTTATGTACTGAAAGTCTAGCTGGGGAAAATGGCACACAGTAAGGACTCAGCATTGTTAGGGAAGTCATTGAATTCATCTATTGTTTCCTGCACATTGCCCAGGTTTTCTACCCAGAACAGCAAGACATTATTTTGCACCTTGCATACCTGCATGATGACCAACCCCGTAACTGATTTTCCAGCATTAAATTGGTTTCCCACTGACCAGTAGCAATATGAGGTTGCATGATACATGCTGTTTGTGAAGCACTCAGATACTATAGTGATGAGCATTATAGGAAAGCCCCTGGGGGAATTAATTCTCTCTCCAGAGCAAGGTTTGAATAGTGTGAAATAAGTAAGTCTTGGGGTAACCCACTGAACAATGAAGACAAAACAAAATATTGAATAGCTGTTCAGTAGGTTTCAGAGTAGCAGCCGTGATAGTCTGTATCCGCAAAAAGAACAGGAGTACTTGTGGTACCTTAGAGACTAACAAATTTATTTGAGCATAATCTTTTGTGGGCTACAGCCCACTTCATCTGATGCATAGAATGGAATATATAGCAAAGAGATATATATACATAGAGAGAACATGAAAAGGTGGGGGTTATCCTACCCACTATAAGAAGCTAATTAATTAAGATGAGCTATAATCAGCAGGAGAAAAAAAAACTTTTGAAGTGATAATCAAGATAGCCCATTTCAGACACTTTGATAACAAGGTGTGAGGATACTTAACATGGGGGAAATAGATTCAATGTGTGTAGTGGCTCAGCCATTCCCAGTCTCCAGTCAAATCTGCTTTGACGGTGTCTAATTTGCATATTAATTCAAGTTCAGCAGTTTCTCCTTGGAGTCTGTTTTTGAAGCTTTTCTGTTGCAATATTGCCACCTTTAAATCTGTTACTGAGAGACCCGAGAGGTTGAAGTGTTCTCCTACTGGTTTTTGAATATTATGATTCCTGATGTCAGATTTGTGTCCATTTATTCTTTTATATACAGACTGTCCGGTTTGGCAAATGTACATGGCAGAGGGGCATTGTTGGCACATGATGGCATATATCACATTGGTATATGATAGTATGAGAGTAGCAGAATCTTGCTCTCTATGGGAAAATTCCCCTCTTGTAAATAATTGTTCTGTGGGAAAGTTAATAAATATGTGCTCTATTGTAGTAAAGTCAAAATTTCTAACAGAACTTCTGGAGATTTATTAAGAAGAAATTTAATGACATTTCTAAGGATTCAGTCAACTTTCATCAAAGCCAATGGGAGATGTGCCTTCATTTTCAATGAATGTGAGTGAGGCCTATAGCCTGTTACATTTTCCTTAGCACTTTGGTATATGATATATGCCATCATGTGCCAGCAATGCCCCTCTGCCATGTACATTGGCCAAACTGGACAGTCTCTAGGTAAAAGAATAAATGGACACAAATCTGACATCAGGAATCATAACATTCAAAAACCAGTAGAAGAACACTTCAACCTCTCGAGTCACTCAGTAACAGACTTAAAGGTGGCAATATTGCAATGGAAAAGTTTCAAAAACAGACTCTGATGAAACACTGCTGAACTTGAATTAATATGCAAATTAGACACCATCAGGTCAGGTTTGAATGGAGACTGGGAATGTCTGAGCCATTACACACTGTGAATCTATTTCCTCATGTTAAGTATACTCACAACGTGTTTTCAAAATGTCTGATACAGGCTATCTTGATTATCACTTCAAAAGTTTTATTTTCTCGTGCTGATTATAGCTCATCTTAATTAATTAGCCTGTTAGAGTGGGTAGGGCGACTCCCACCTTTTCATGTTCTCTGTATGTGTATATATATATCTCCTTGCTGTATGTTAGAACATAAGAACATAAGAAAATAAGAACGGCCGTACCGGGTCAGACCAAGTTGACTGTGCGCTGCGTGAAGAAGAACTTCCTTTTATTTGTTTTAAACCTGCTGCCTATTCATTTCATTTGGTGATCCCTAGTTCTTGTATTATGGGAATAAGTAAATAACTTTTCCTTATCCACTTTTTCCACACCACTCATGATTTTATATACCTCTATCATATCCCTGCCTTAGTCTCCTCTTTTCCAAGCTGAAGAGTCCTAGCCTCTTTAATCTTTCCTCATATGGGACCCTCTCCAAACCCCTAATCATTTTAGTTGCTCTTTTCTGAACCTTTTCTAGTGCTAGAATATCTTTTTTGAGGCGAGGAGACCACATCTGTACACGGTATTCGAGATGTGGGCGTACCATGCATTTATATAAGGGCAATAATATATTCTCAGTCTTATTCTCTATCCCCTTTTTAATGATTCCTAACATCCTGTTTGCTTTTTTGACCGCCTCTGCACACTGCGTGGACATCTTCAGACAACTATCCACGATGACTCCAAGATCTTTTTCCTGACTCATTGTAGCTAAATCAGCCCCCATCATATTGTATGCATAGTTGGAGTTATTTTTTCCAATGTGCATTACTTTACATTTATCCACATTAAATTTCATTTGCCATTTTGTTGCCCAATCACTTAGTTTTGTGAGATCTTTTCGAAGTTCTTCACAATCTGCTTTGATCTTAACTATCTTGAGTAGTTTAGTATCATCTGCAAACTTTGTCACCTCACTGTTTACCCCTTTCTCCAGATCATTTATGAATAAATTGAATAGGATTGGTCCTAGGACTGACCCTTGGGGAACACCACTAGTTACCCCTCTCCATTCTGAGAATTTACCATTAATTCCTACCCTTTGTTCCCTGTCTTTTAACCAGTTCTCAATCCATGAAAGGACCTTCCTTTTTATCCCATGACAGCTTAATTTACATACAAGCCTTTGGTGAGGGACCTTGTCAAAGGCTTTCTGGAAATCTAAGTACACTATGTCCACTGGATCCCCCTTGTCTACATGTTTGATGACCCCTTCAAAGAACTGTAATAAATTAGTAAGACACGATTTCCCTTTACAGAAACCATGTTGACTATTGCTCAACAGTTTATGTTTTTCTATGTGTCTGACAATTTTATTCTTAACTATTATTTTGACTAATTTGCCTGGTACTGACGTTAGATTTACCAATCTGTAATTGCCGGGATCACCTCTAGAGCCCTTTTTAAATATTGGCATTACATTAGCTAACTTCCAGTCATTGGGTACCGAAGCCGATTTAAAGGACAGGTTACAAACCTTAGTTAATAGTTCCGCAACTTCACATTTGAGTTCTTTCAGAACTCTTGGGTGAATGCCATCTGGTCCCAGTGACTTGTTAATGTCGAGTTTATCAATTAATTCCAAATCCTCCTCTAGTGACACTTCAATCTGTGACAGTTCCTCAGATTTGTCACCTACAAAAGCCAGCTCAGGTTTGGGAATCTCCCTAACATCCTAAGTCGTGTTCCATTTTATGCATCCAATGAAGTGGGCTGTAGCCCACGAAAGCTTATTCTCAAATAAATTTGTTAGTCTCTAAGGTGCTACAAGTACTCCTTTTTCTTCAATAGGTGAATCCCATTTATCCTGTGCACTGCATGAGACGGGGTACTGTGGAAATAATAATGTGTGATCAGGTAATTAAGGGGGGCTCAAAGAAAGGGGGGTAGATGCTAATTATTTAATGACAGTACACACTTAGATATAAAAACTTAAAGCTTTATAACCACTACAACAGAAATTGCGTCACATGTCAACATGTACAAAATAATGATCCTTAAATTAAATTCTAGTAGGTTCTCAAGCAATGTTTTTCTGACTTTGCCTATCTTTAAATTTCAATGATTATTGATGGAAATGATTTTTCATCAATACATGTATTTGCTGTCAAGTACCTCAAAAAATCTAATCTGTCCGAGTCTAATCATAATGTACGTACAGGGCAGTGAATGAAAGTTGCGCAGGCAACTTTAATCCTGGCATTTCCTAACTTTGAGAGAGACGGAGTTATGCTCTAATTCAGTCACAAACTCTTGGGCTTGATGAATACTAAATCCTCATCTTGCTCCCTTCTAGTCTTAAAATAAAGGACTGTGTGGACTGAGGGCCACATTTCATCACATTAGCTCATGTCGAGTATTCCATCACTCCACAGGGAGTCCCTTTGATCTCAGTGAGTAAGATCAAGATAAGAGTAGCAGAATATTGACCTCTATGGGAAAATTCCCCTCTTGTAAATAACTGTTCTATGGGAAAGTTAATAAATATGTGCTCTATTGTAGTAAAGTCAAAATTTCTAACAGAAATTCTGGAGATTTATTATGAAAAAATTAATGACATTTCTAAGGATTCAGTCAACTTTTTATCAAAGCCAACGGGAGATGTGCCTTCATTTTCAATGAATGTGAGCTATAAGTGGGTCCTGTAGCCTGATGCAGTCTCCTTAGCATTTTGGGATTTTTTTAATGCTTATCTCATTCCCAAGGAAATGAAGACAATGAAAGAGAGAAACCACACAGCACTGACGGAATTCATCCTGCTGGGGTTTGGAAGTGGTCTGGGGCTCAAGGTGGGCCCATTTGTGGTATTTCTGGCAATTTACATGACAACCGTGCTGGTAAATACCATCATGGTCTTCCTCATTAGGACCAACTCTCACCTGCACACCCCCATGTACTTCTTCCTCATGAAACTCTCACTCTTAGACCTCTGCTACTCCTCCAGCCTCGCCCCCAAAGCCATGGTGAGCTTCCTAGCAGGTGCAAAACCATTTCCTTCATTGGATGTGCCACCCAATTCTTCTTTGGTGGGGTCTTTGTCATGACTGAGACATTCATCCTGGCAGCCATGGCATATGATCGATACACCGCCATCTGCAACCCACTCCTGTATCCCATCGCCATGTCCAAGCAGGTGTGCGTTCAACTACTGGTCGGTTCCTATGTTTGTGGCAGTGTAAACTCCATGGTGCAAACAATCTTCACCTTTACACTGTGTTTCTGTGGGTCCAATGAGATAGATCACTTCTTCTGTGACATTGAACATCAATGTACTGGTGTTGTTCACTTTATCCAGCTTCATACTCGTGAGCACCTCCATGGTCATTCTCATCTCCTATGCCTACATCATCTCCACCAGCCTCAGGATTCGCTCTTCTGAGGGCAGACGCAGAGCCTTCTCCACCTGCACCGCCCACATGATGTCCGTGACTTTATTTTATGGGACTCTTACCTTCATGTATGCCCAGCCCAGTTCACTAGCATCTCCAGCTCAAAGCAAAGTGGTGTCTATGTTTTATACCCTGGTCATCTCTATGTTGAATCCCCTCATCTACAGCGTGAGGAACAAGGATGTGAAAGAAGCTTTAGGAAGAACCATCAGTTCAGTGTTTCTAAAAAGAACCTTCTCTTTGAACATTGAGGTAAATAATCCTTTGGATTATGGTAAAACCAGTACTGTAACACTCATAATCTATCTATCTATCTATCTATCTATCTATCTAATCTAGCTCAGTAGCTAAACTAGCACTTCCCATTTGTACTCATCTCTCTCTCTAAATGTGTATACCACTCCCAGCACTGGAGTATGACATTATAAGAGTGATTTAAAAATAAATTGATCAACCCTCTGTGTATCTGTGTTACATTTTTCACAATGTTATCTGTTCATGTATCTTAGGGAGTGTTTGAGATCTGTGTCGGAATTTCACCACTGTCTATCAATGCCGATCCACACACTGGAATTCAAGAATAGTCCTCTGGCTTAGTGTATGTGTATGTGTGTGTGGTTATATCACACTTTACTGGCTGACCCCAGTGACTAATCTCCATGCTATTTGCCAAAGGAGGTAATTTAGGATTTTCTGAAGCACTGCATGTTGTAGTTAATGACAAAACGTTTGAGGATGGAAAAAACAAAACATTTGGCAAATTGGAGTTGAGTTTGTCAAATTTTTGTCAGTTGGACAGAAAATAAACCAGATTTGTTTTTAAATCAAAACTGTTCCTTTCAACCTTTTTTAAAAGAAATATTTCTATTGTTTCATTAAAAAATGTGTTTTCGTTTAGAAATTTACTGCAATTTTTTTTTAAGAGTGGTTAAGAACTTCAAAATAAGAAAAGCAAAATATCGTGTTTGGGAAATCTGGCTAAACTTTTTGTTTTCAGTTTGTTTGGTTCACTGAATCATCATCATCATCATCATCTAAAATACTTACTTTCATATTTTCAATTTAGCCAGTGAGTAGAAAAGTTGGTTATTTTCACAGCTACATACATGGGTATTTCAGACACAGGTGGCATAGTACAAGTGTGAACTACTCTTCTCACCCTCAGTGGTTCTGAACACCATTTGCTCTCACTGAAGTCAATAGCCGGTGCAACTTCAGAAGAAGAGGTGTGATAACAGTTGAATGGGAGATCAATCACAGCATCTAACGGCCATCTTGCTGCTTCTACCGTGGTTTATCTGGTGGGAATCCTAGGGCATTAATAGGCCAAGTAACCATTCAGTTGGGCCTGTCCCAGTGATTCTGTCATACATCTGCTTTTAAACAGTCCCTTGGTGGTTCAAAGTTCAGAAAGGCCAAGGCCAGGGCTCCCCCCAGGCCAAGCTGCTGGAGAATCCATCTTGGCTCTGCCCCGTCCCTTTGTCTGTCAGTCCTAGGTGACAGTTCCTGAGTCTCCGTGAGCCCAGTTCTTATCACAGCCATCGTCAGGCACCTTTCTCCTTTGTTCCCAGCTCAGGGCCTTTGCTGTGCTAGGTGTTTCCATTGCCTCTTTCAGAACCTCCATTTACATATGTAGGTTTATTCAATTTCTCAGTGATGCTGGGTCTTCAACCAGACATCTCTGTGAGTCCAACATCTCGTCCCTTCCCTTGAGATGTAGGGCACATCTACACTTCAAATGATTCACTGATGCACCTGTGCCACTGTAGCACTTTAATGAAGATGCTCTATGGTGATGGGAAGGAGCGTAGTTAATCCACCTCCCCGAGAGGCAGTAGCGATGTTGGCGGGAGAAGCTCTCCTATCCACATAGTGCTGTCTACACCAGGTGTTAGGTCATTGTAACTGTGTTTTTCACACCCCTGGGAGACATAGTTGTACCGACATAGGTCTGTAGTGTTGTCATAAACAGTTAGTTAAGGGTTAAGGTCTCTTTTACCTGTAAAGGGTTAACAAGCAGTACCTGATGACCAGCTGACCAGAGGACCAATCAGGGACAAGATATTTTCAAATCTCTGGGGAGGGAAGTTTTTTTTTTCTGTTCCTTTGTTTTAGAGAGTCTCTCTTGGGAGTTAAGGGAGTCCAGATATCTTAATCAAGTCCTCCCAGGTTTCTGCAATACTTTTCATCTATTCAGTCTAGTGAGTATTAGAAAGGTGAACTAGTATTTTTTCTTTTATTTCTGCATTGGCAGTTGTGTGTTTTGCTGAAGTAATCTCTTTATTTCTATTGCTGCACTTTGCTTTTACTGAGAATGAAAGGGGGAGGGGGAGTTCTCTCCAGGTTTATAATTTAGACTCTGTGTATTGTTCCATCCTGGTATGACAGAGATAGTGTACTTTCTTTTTTTGTTCTTTTTAATAAATTATTTTCTTTTCTTTGGACTTGGTTAATTCCTTCTCTTGCGGAGATTCAAGGGAAGGGGAGGGGGGAAGAGTGAGTTCCTCCTGAGGTTGATTCACAGAGTTGAATCGGTGTATATCTCTCCAGAGTGGCTAGGAGAGAGGGAGGGGGGAAGTGGGCTGCTTCCCTGTGTGTAGAGTCAGGGAGATTGAATCTGTGTTCCCCAGAGAAAGTTGGGGGAACTGGCAGTGTGTCAGACATTTAGAAAACTGATTGGTGGCAGCGTATCAGATCTAAACTAGGATTTTAGTTTAGGGGAGTCCATGCAGGTCCCCATCTTGTGAACCCAAAAGCTCCAAGTGGGGGAGAAACCTATGACAAGTGTAGACCAGACCTAACTGTATAGTGGTACAGAGCACACAGAGAAACAGAAATGTGCGTAGGAATTATAAAAATATTACCAAAATCCACACATTTGTCCCAGCATCTACTATTATTTGTGTTAAGAGTAATACCTGCAAGCCTCCCCTGAGTTTGGGGTTCTAATATGCTCACTTGTTGGTAAGGCAAAGGGGAGAAGACAGTCCCTGCCCCTATCTGAAAAAAACAAGAGGTGGAAGATGACACAGAGACATGGAGAGGAGACAGACAATCCAGGAAGTTTTTGGAAAGTGAAGGGGACAATTTCCTGGTGCAAGTGCTGGAGGAACCAACAAGGGGAAAAACTCTTCTTTACCTGCTGCTCACAAACAGGGAAGAAATAGTAGAGGAAGCAATAGTAGATGGGAACGTGGGAGGCAGTGACCATGAGATGGTCGAGTTCAGGATCCTGACACAAGGAAGAAAGGAGAGCAGTAGAACAGAGACCCTGGACTTCAGAAAAGCAGACTTCGACTCCCTCAAGGAACTGATGGGCAAGGTCCCCTGGGAGAATAACATGACGGGGAAAGGAGTCGAGGAAAGCTGGCTGTATTTTAAAGAATCCTTATTGAGGTTGCAGGAACAAACCATCCCAATGTGTAGGAAGAAAAGTAAATATGGCAGGCGACCAGCTTGGCTTAACAGTGAAATCCTTGCTCGTCTTAAACACAAAAAAACAGCTTACAAGAAGTGGAAGATTGGACAAATAACCAGGGAGGAGTATAAAAGTATTGCTCGGGCATGCAGGAGTGAAATTAGGAAAGCCAAATCACAATTGGAGTTGCAGCTAGCAAGAGATGATAAGAGTAACCAGAAGGGTTTCTTCAGGTATGTTAGTAACAAGAAGAAAGTCAAGGAAAGTGTGGGCCCCTTGCTGAATGAGGGAGGGAACCTAGTGACAGAGGATGTGAAGAAAGCTAGTGTACTCAATGCTTTTTTTGCCTCTGTCTTCACAGACAAGGTCAGCTCCCAGACAGCTGCACTCTGCAGCATGGTATGGGCAGGAGGTGACCAGCTCTCTGTGGAGAAAGAAGTCATTCGGGACTATTTAGAAAAGCTGGACGAGCACAAGTCCATGGGGCCGGATGCACTGCATCCGAGGGTGCTAAAGGAGTTGGCAGATGTGATTGGCCATTGGCCATTATCTTTGAAAAATCATGGTGATCGGGGGAGGTCCCGGATGACTGGAAAAAAGCTAATGTAGTGCCCATCTTTAAGGAAGATCCAAGGAACTACAGGCCATTCAGTCTCACCTCAGTCCCTGGAAAAATCATGGAACAGGTCCTCTAGGAATCAATTCTGAACCACTTAAAGTGATCAAGAATAGTCATCATGGATTCACCAAGGGCAAGTCATGCCTGACTAACCTAATTGCCTTCTATGATGAGATAACCGGCTCTGTGGATGAGGGGAAAGCAGTGGATGTGCTATTTCTGGACTTTAGCAAAGCTTTTGATACAGTCTCCCACAGTATTCTTGCCAGCAAGTTAAAGAATTATGGGCTGGATGAATGGACGGTAAGGTGGATAGAAAACTGGCTAGATGGTCGGGCTCAACGGGTAGTGATCAATGGTTCCATGTCTAGTTGGCAGCCGGTATCAAGTGGAGTGCCCCAAGGGTCGGTGCTGGGGCCGGTTTTGTTCAATATCTTCATTAACGATCTGGAGGAGGGTGTGGACTGCACCCTTAGCAAGTTTGCAGATGACACTAAACTGGGAGGAGTGGTTGATACGCTGGAGGGTAGGGATAGGATACAGAGGGACCTAGACACATTAGAGGATTGGGCCAAAAGAAATATGATGAGGTTCAACAAGGACAAGTGCAGAGTCCTGCACTTAGGACGGAAGAATCCCATGCACTGCTACAGACTAGGGACCGAATGGCTGGGCAGCAGTTCTGCAGAAAAGGACCTAGGGGTTACAGTGGACGAAAAGCTGAATATGAGTCAACAGAGTGCCCTTGTTGCCAAGAAGGCTAATGGCATTTTGGGTTGTATAAGTTGGGGCATTTCCAGCAGATCGAGGGATGTGATCATTCCCCTCTATTCAGCACTGGTGAGGCCTCATTTGGAGTACTGTGTCCAGTTTTGGGCCCCACACTACAAGAAGGATGTGGATAAATTGGAGAGAGTCCAGCGGAGGGCAACAAAAATGATTAGGGGGCTGGAGCACAAGACTTATGAGGAGAGGCTGAGGGAACTGGGATTGTGTAGCCTGCAGAAGAGAAGAATGAGGGGGGATTTGATAGTTGCTTTCAACTACCTGAAAGGGGGTTCCAAAGACGATGGAACTAGACTGTTCTCAGTGGTAGAAGATGACAGAACAAGGAGTAATGATCTCAAGTTGCAGAGGGGGAGGTTTAGGTTGGACATTAGGAAAAACTTTTTCACTAGTAGGGTGGTGAAGAACTGGAATGGGTTACCTAGGGAGGTGGTGGAATCTCCTTCCTTAGAAGTTTTTAAGGTCAGGCTTGACAAAGCCCTTGCTGGGATGACTTAGTTGGGTTTGGTCCTGCTTTGAGCAGGGGGTTGGACTAGATGACCTCCTGAGGTCCCTTCCAACCCTGAGATTCTATGATTCTATGACGTGACTTGCCCGAGGATACAAGCCTGTAGTGACAGAGATAGGAATAGACCTGTCAAAATAGCCTGTTGAAAAGTTCTGTACTTCTCAAAATCTGAGCATCCCAGCAGCCAAGATTAGTATCAGTAAATCACCAGCCTGCCAGACCAGAGACTAGGTGAGTGTATGGGTGGCACACATTGAGGTTATGGGCCTCATCTATCACTCCAGGACAGATAGGGAAGCTCTGTTCACTGAGTCACCAGAAGGACATCAACGAAGTTCTGCAGCTCACCCTAGGCAGCATCATCACAGACATCATCATGGAGCAATTCATCAAATTCAGCACAATGCCTGAACTATCTTATTGCAATTGCCATTTTCCCAATAAAGCGATTCTCAGATTCTAGGCCAGGAGGTACCATTATGTAATGCTCATTAGGAAATGGGGGCTATATATTTTTCCATGGAACATTTCAATTAAAAGGATTTTTTTTCATGTTTGTAATTTTTGGCTTTTAATCAAAATATCAAAGACCCTGAAATGAAAAAGAAAATCTATTTTCAATTTTCTGACAGAAAAACCTCTTTTTTTTGAAGAAAAGAGGCACTTCTGAAAAATGTTTCATGTTGTTGAAAACCCAATTTACTACTTTTAAAAAAAAAGTTTAAATGGAAAATTTCCAGCCAGTTCTACTATTTCATCATCTAGTCTTGACCTCCAGCATAACACAGGCTCGAGAATTCTACCTAGTCATTCCTGAAGCTAGCTTACCACTTCTGGTTCATACATAGGTGTCCTGCTCTTATTTATTTTTATTAAGTTATTAATGACAATTGTCCTATATAAAGCTCCTTCTGAAATTCCTAACCCACCTAAACAGTTTAGACCCATTAATTAACACCTGGGGAAAACATTCACCGTACTTTAAAGACAACACAATGGTGATAAACACCAGGGGTTTTTCTTCTTCTCAGCAACTGCAATAATTTTTAAAAAGTCCTCCCTTGCCAACCTCAGGTCTCACTGGAGGACTCACCACACCAGAAGAAGAGCAGAAAATGTACTCAGGGTGTGTGCTAAAGTTGAGACATATGACTAATTTCCACACTTGGATGACTATTGACTGACCTTGTAGCCAGCTTGATTGTTTGTTTTTATAACTCCTGTGCAACGCCTAGGTACCATGGTCGCTAGCAATTTGGAAATTCTAATTAGTAAGTAGACAGAAATGTCTTAGATAGATAGGTAGATGGTTAGATAGATCTGGTTTAAGCTGCTAGACTGACTTCTTGAGAGCTAAACATTTTTGCAAGTTGTCCCACATATCTGCACCTTCTCATCATCCACCCTGATACTGCAGAACTTTTTGTAGCAGTGAAAGGTGAGTTCAAAGTTTACCAAGTCAGTCTATCTATCTATCTATCTATCTATCTATCTATCATGTGAAAAAAATATTGACTTCAGTATGATGAGTACTGTGAATAAAGATTGCTCTTGAGTCAAGGTTTGTAACATCATCCACCAGCCATGCTTTTTAGGGTTTTTTAAAAGATTAATATTTATAATAGCACTAAATACCTGTCTATGTTTTTCTAGTGGCACCCTTAACCATTGGTTACTTACTCTCACTATTAAAAAATCCTTGCTCTCCATTTCCAGTTAAGGTTAATCTAGCATGTTTCCAATCATTTGATATCATTACACCTGGGCCTGCTCTATGAAAGAACACAGCCTTTTTTGGGGAAAAAAAAGATAAGTACATTTCATGAAAAAAATAGGAATAAAGTAGAAAATTCCAAACAATGCTATAAGGGAGCATTGCAGAACTTTAACTGAGCAGGTTCCCTAATCAATCAGCAACGTAAAAACGAAAGAACGTTAACCAGGATAACTTTAAGTGAGGAGTTACTGTACTAAAGAACAAAATTAGCCAATACATATATAAACAGGGTTTTGTGAGAAAGAGTCAGTATGGTTTTTGTAAAGGGAAATTATCCCCCACTAATCTATTAGAATTCTTTAAGGGGGTCAACAAGCATGTGGACAAGGGGGATCCAGTGGATATAGTGTATCTGGACTTTCAGAAAACCTTTGACAAGGTCCCACAGTAAAGGCTCTTAAGCACCGTAAGCTGTCATGGGATAAGAGGAAAGGTCCTCATGGATCAGTAACTGGCTAAAAGGTAGGAAACAAAGGGTAGGAATAAATGGTCAGTTTTAACAATGGAGAGATAAGTTACAGGTTTCCTCAAGGATCTGTACTGGGACAAGTGTTGTTCAACATCTTCATAAACGATCTGGAAAAGGGGGAGAACAGTGAGGTGGCAAAGTTTGCAGACAATACAAAATTACTCAAGATAAGTCCAAAGCTGATTCTGAAGTTACAAAGGGATCTGACAAACCTGGGTGACTGGGCAACAAAATGGCAGATGAAATTCAGTGCTGATAAGTGAAAAGAAATGCACATTGGAAAATATAATCCCCTCTATATATACAAAATGATGGGATCTAAATTACCTGTTACCTCACAAGAAAGAGATCATGGAGTTATTGTGGTTAGTTCTCTGAAACATCTGCTGAATGTGGAGCAGCAGTCAAAATAGCTAATGAATATTAAGAACCATTAGGAAAAGGATAGATAATAGAACAAAAATATCATAATACTGCTATATAAATCCATAGTACACCCACATCTTGAGTACTGCCTGCAGTTCCGGTTGCCCCATCTCAAAAAAAGATATATTAGAATTGGAAAATGTAGTGAGAATGGCAAGAAAAATGGCTAGAGGGATGGAACAGCTTCCAAATGAGGAGAGATTAAAAAGACTGGGACTGTCCAACTTAGAAAAGAGATGACTAATGAGCGATATGATAGCAGTATATAAAATCATGACTGGTGTGGAGAAAGTAAATAAGGAAGTGTTGTTTTTCCCTTCACATAGCACAAGAACCAGGAGTCATCCAATGGAATGAATAGACGGAAGGTTTAAAACAAACATAAGGAAGTACTTCTTCACCCAATGCACAGTCAACTTGTGGAACTCAATGCCTGGGGATGGTGTGAGGGCCAAAAGTATAACTGGGTTAAAAAAAAATAGGTACGTTCATGGCTAATAGGTCCGTCAATGGCTATTATCCAAGATGGTCAAGGACACAACCACATGGTACAGAAGTCCCTAAACCTCCAACTGTCAGAAGCAACTGACACTGACCAATGTCAGAGACAGGATATGGGGAAAGATGAGCCGTTGGTCTGATCCACTATGGCTGTTCTTAAGTTCTTAAATTATGGGCACCCAGGGGCAACTAGTGAAATGTAATGTCCCATGTTATACTAAGGGTCAGACTAGATTATCCTTTATGGAGGGAAAATGATGAGAAAATATGGGGAGTTGTTTCTGTTTAAACAAAACAATTGACAACTTTCAACATTTTTCATTTACAAAATTTTCCTCAAAAAACTAAATGTTTCAACAAAAATGAACATTTTTTTTGGTGATTTCCTTCTGTTTTGATCAAAAGGAATGTTCAAGAAGGTCTATAAAGATCTTTTAAGCTCTCTGGGGAAAAACTCAGCACAACAGCTGTAAGAATAATGGATTTTTCAGGGCACTGGCAGTTCCAAAAAATTAGAAAAAAATCATTTGGAGTTGAAACAAAAACTTCTTTTCTTTTTCAAAACTTTCAACAAATCAAAAAATAAAAAAAAAGTTTTGCGTAAAAAAAAAAGTTTCATTGTAGCTTTGACCATTTTAGAATGGTTTTGTTTGTTAATAAAATCAAGGGAAATTTTGAAACACAAGTCATTTTGAACCAAAGTATCAAAACAATTTGTTTACAAAATGTCAGAATAAAACATTATATATATATATATATATATATATATATATATATATATATATATATATATATATGTTTTTAGGTTCTTTCACCCAAAATATCTTGGCAAAACTAACATAAATTTGCAAAATATTTTGGAATTGAAGAATCCACATTTTTGATGAAAAACATTTCAGATAAAAAATACCACACAGGTCTGCCTAGCACTAGCACATGAGGGTCATGATGGCAATTATATGCATCATCATCACCCACATAAGTACTTGCACATGATGATGAAGTAGCTCCTTAATCCATGTATGATTGTGAGGTGGTCAGCTACTCTACTGATGTGGCCCCTATAATTACTTAGATGGATGGATTCACGTTCTCGATCCATTGCACAAAGCACGAGTTCACTGAGCTGCTTTTTCCATTCCTTTCACATCTGCAGATAACGAATTTGAAACCCAAGCCAGGATGGAGAACCAAACCGGCCTCAGGGAATTCATCCTTCTGGGATTCCCTACCCAACTGGAGCTCCAGGCCTTGCTCTTCCTGGTCTTTTTGCTTATCTACGTTCTGACGGTCACAGAGAACGTGGTCATCATCCTGGTGGTGAAACAGAACCACAAGCTCCACAAGCCCATGTACTACTTCCTGGGGAACCTGTCCTTCCTGGAGATCTGGTACGTCTCGGTCACCCTGCCCAAGCTGCTGGTGGGTTTCTGGTCTCAGAACAAGAGCATCTCCTTCCCCAGCTGCATGGCCCAGCTCTACTTCTTCATCTCTCTCATGTGCACTGAATGCGTCCTCCTGGCTGTCATGGCCTATGACCGCTACATGGCCATCTGCCACCCACTGCGCTACCCAGCCATCATGACCCACCGGCTCTGCCTACAGCTGGCAGCTCTCTCCTGGGCAGGCGGCTTCTCCATCTCCCTGGTCAAGGTGTACTTCATCTCTCGGTTAACGTTTTGTGGTCCTGGGGTCATCAACCACTTCTTCTGCGACATCTCCCCAGTGCTCAACCTGGCCTGCACCGACATGTCTGTGGCAGAGATGGTGGACTTTGCCCTGGCCTTGGTCATCCTGCTGCTCCCACTTGCTGTCACCACCTCTCCTACTTGTGCATTATCGCCACCATCCTGCACATCCCCACCACCCAGGGCAAGAGGAAAGCCTTCTCCACTTGCGCCTCCCACCTCACCGTGGTCATCATCTTCTTCTCAGCCACTGTCTTCATGTACGCCCGGCCCAGGAGGATCCACCCTTTCAACCTCAACAAGGTGGTGTCTATCTTTTACGCCGTGGTCACCCCAGCACTGAACCCTCTGATCTACTGCCTGAGGAACAAGGAAGTGAAAGAAGTTCTGAGGAAAACCCTGGACAGAAACTGCTCCCTGACCAATCAGATAGGCATGGAATCATAGCAATGGAGGGTTGAAGGGGATATCAAGAAGTCATCAAGTCTGAGGCAGGGAAGCAAGTAGTCTGGGATTCCCTCAAGGGTCTAAGTCCAGTTTTTTAAGATTAGAAAGTTGGTCTAGCAGATAGAGAAGTAAAATTGGATTCCTGAGACCTGGGTTTAATTCCTGGCTCAGTCACTGATTCTCTGTGTGACCTTGGACCTTGATCTACTGTATGGATGTGTCCCCATCTATAAAATAGGAATAATAATTCCCTACCATACAGGAAAGTTGTGAGGATTAAATCCATAACTGCTTGTGTAGCCATCTGATGCTATGGGGATAAGGGCAATATAAATATCTTGGTAGGCTGATAATTCCTGGTGAATTTCAATATGGGCTTGGGGGCCTAACTCCCTTAGGCTCCTTTGAAATCCCAGCCATAGGCTGAGATTTTTCAAAGCCACTACAAGATTTGGGGACTGTCAGAAAGGAATGGGAATTGGTCACCCAAATGTCCTAGATATCTTTAAAACTCCTGCTTATAATCCAAGTGCTATAGCCACCAGGTGCAGGCACAGGATGAAAAGACATGGGATACAACAGATCTGGGATCAACTACCAACCCTGCCATGAAATTCCTGTTGGACTATGGGTGAGTTGGTCCCTTCGTTCCCGATCTGTGAAACAGTAATAACTATACCTCTTTTGCCAGCTGTTTGGCTGACTTGTCTATTTATGCTGAGATTTTCAAAGATGTTTGATGCCCAAATTCCACTGAAATTCAATGAGAGATGTGCATATAATTACCTTAGAATGTAAGCTCCTTGGGCAGGTTCTGTCTCCCATTATATGTCTGTATGTTGCCTAGCACAATGGGGCCTTGATCTCAGTTGGGATTAATAGTAATTTTGTGTCAGTTCCATCTCTTCTATAGGAAGGGGGGAAAATATTCCTGACCCCTATTACTCCATTCCCTGAAGCATGTGGGTTGATATCTCCTAAATAAGTTTGTTCCACTTCAGGTGCTATTCCTGCTCATTCCCACCCCTAAACATATTTCTTATCATATTGATAAGCCACTGCCTATGTAACATTCACAATTAAGGATGTATTGAGAAGAAATGGATTTCACTTATTCCCCTTTAATCGTGTTTTCTATTGTTTTATTCCATTGAGTGCCTTTTTGCTTTTAGGATAAATTGGCGTTTTGTGACTCAGTCATTATGTTGTATGTGATGAAAAATTTCTGCCGAAACTTCTGTTAACCAAAAATAAGATATTCAATGAAATAACTTCTTTCTATATAAAATTGAGTTTAAAATAACCTGAAACCCCCAAAACCATAGAACTTTTTTTTTAATTTTCAGCCAACACCGTGGAATATTCTGGCCAAAGAGTGAAATCTTGTATCCTTAAATTGAGATATTTTGATTCTGAAATCCTGCAGCAGTGCCTCATAGGAGTTTCCTCTGTAAGCTAGCCTCCCTAGCTGGACTTCATCTCCCATAATGTACTGCAGCCATGGGACTCCCATTATGCATTGACTCCCATTGCCAAGACCTGATCCTGTACATTAGAGTAGCTGGGATTCTCAAGAAGCCGAAGGGAGTTAGGCACCCAAGTCCCTTGCAAATTCAATGGGAGCTAGGAACTTCTATAGGAAATCACAGCCCCTGTGCCCTCACATCCCAGTGACTGCAGAGGTCTCAGTGGGAACTGACCTTTAAGGGCAGTTCCCAGGACCTGGCAGGATTGAGCCCTAAACAATTGTGGAGTTTTCAATCACTTAAGCTGAGATTCTCCAAGGACCTAAAGGATCTGGGCACCTGACTTTCATTGAAATTCAATAGGGCCTCAGCCCCATCAATGGGAAGACAGGCTCATGTTCCTTGCATCAACTAAGAATGATTCTGGGGAAGAAGGCATTCACTTCAGGAGCAGAATATAGCTTTATTAGATCTAGAAGCTGGATCCTCTGATGGGGTTAATCAGCATAGATCCAGTGACAACAGTGGAGCTGCCACCGATTTCCACCAGCTGAGGATCTGGCCCCATTGACTGGGTGGAGCTATGGCAGATTTACATGACTTGGCATTTATACTGCAATAAACTAATAAAGAAGGCCAAAAAGGATGTGTTTTTTTTAGAATATCTGAAAGTTACCCTGAGATCTGAGGAAAGAATCTAACTCTGAGGTGTCTTTTCTACCCACCTTCCCACACCAGAAGATGAAGCTTATGAAAAGAAAGTTTTGCTAGGGCTGGCTAGCTACATATCCCTTGTAAAGCCTTTTAATTTGAATGTCCCAAGAGTGAGACTGGAAACAAAATGATGGGTTTACTCTTCCTAGCTCAATCCACAATCTAAGCTCCACAACTGAAAACAAAATGCCACTCACACCAAACAGCCCATCTTCTTCCTTGCTGGATTTGACCACCAACAAAATAAGGAAATGGGTTAGCCACAAAGCAAGTTGTTTCCCCCCCGAAATACATATATATCAATATCGATATCGATATCGATATAGATACTTTCTTCCAAAAAATGGTGATTTTCCATCAAGAAGCCAAAAATTTGAACAATATCACCACAAAAAAGGAATTTCTTTTCATTTTCAACAACAACAACAACACTTTCAAATTTCAGGGCCTTCTGTTTTGTAATTAAAGCCAATTTTTTTAGTGCAGGAAAAACCAAACCAAAGGAAAACCTTTTTTAATGAGCTCTGTTTATTGCAACGGGTAGGAGCAGTTCCTGCCTACCCCAGAGTCACTGTGACAGGTTCTCTGCAGACAGGCAGACACCACTGTGTTGCTTATACTCAAGTCCTGATCCCATGAAGGCTAGAGGGTAGTTAACCACGGGCACAATTTACCAAGTGTCATGATGGATTCTCCATCACTGGCAATTTAAAAATAAATACTGGAGCAGTTCTAGTTTCAACAGCAATAAATGCAGGGAATTCTCATGACTAGGGTATCCACTGACAGATCCCCAACGTACTGGACATTCTGATACTTCCTCATGGTGTGCTTGAGTCTGTGCCATACATGGGACACGATTTTGAAGAATGTGTCCATGGGGGTGGCATGCTCTTCAAAATGTCATTCCTTGTCCGATACCAGGCAAAACCACATTCAACTTTTGTCTCACTACCAGATGGTGGACAAATCTTAGAAAAGCAGGACTGTCTGTCCTAAAACCAGACGAATGGCCCGCCTACCTATGAAATACAGGAGGGTGGATGAGATGCTCACAGTGTTCATTTCTGGCTTTATAATCTATGAATCTATATGGCAGATTCAGATTTTCAAAGGATCTTAAGGGCACCTGCCAGCCTAAGACATTTTTTGAAAATCCCTGCCTTAACATACAAAAGCTGAAATATAAGTGTAAATTCTGAAGTACAAGATGTCAAATCAGTGATGCAGGATAATCTGTTCCCGACTAATCGTTTTAATAAAATGTGGAGCAAATTCTGATGGCTTTATGCAGCTTTTCCTTAGGTGGGTGTTTTCAAAGGGCCTGTGTTTCGCAGGTGGTCAGACTACATTATCATAATGGTCCCTTCTAGGCTTAAAATTCATGTATGTACCTTAAGGAATGAGCGCCCCCCAAATCTAAGTGATCATCAATCTGAGTTCTTTAGGCTCATTTGAAAATTCCTGGCAAACGCTCACCAAAATCAACAATAGTATTGCCAGTGTGAGAAAAAAGGTCATTTCTAAGTAGCAGCTTCCAGAGAAGGAGAAATTAGAAATCCTCTATGATTTTAATTATTATTGTGAAGTAGAATGAATGGCTAGCAGATGGCGACTTAGCAAAGGGGCAGCTTTGCTTCCGATCCAGAAGTGCTTTGAATCATTTTCACTGCCACTGGAATTGTCCTAGCTGCAACAGAAATTGCTGCAAGGGATGGACTGTATCAGAACTTTAAGTGTGCACTCTGCATTTGGTAATAGCATGTGCATGGAATGATAGAAAGATTTCATTGGTGGTGTTGTTTCTGCCTATCACTTAGCACATATAAAGCAGGTTGAAAATTTTCCAGCAGAACAGTTCCTCAAAGGAAAATGCTGATTTGAGCCAATTGAAATATTTTATGACATTATACCTATTTCGTAGCTTTTTGACTACTGCTTTCATAGCTTCAGTGTTAGCACATTGGCCTTATAAACCAGGGTTCATGAGTTAAAATCTGTCAGGGGCCTATGCTTCTATTTTGTACAGTCATGACAAGTGTGGAGAAAGTAAATAAGAAGGGGGTTATTTACTCCTTCTCATAACACAAGCACCAGGGGTCACTACATGAAATTAATAGGCAGCAGGTTTAAAACAAATGTAAGGAAGTATTTCTTCACACAACACATTGTCAACCTGTGGAACTCCTTGCCAGAGGATGTTGTGAAGGCCAAGCCTATAACAGGTTCAAAAAAGAACTAGATAAGTTTATGGAGGAACTAGATACATTTATGGACTATTAAACAGGATGAGCAGGGATGGTCTCCCTAGCCTCTATTTGCCAGAAGCTGGGAATGGGTGATGGTATGGATCACTTTGATTACCTGCTCTGTTCATTCCCTCTGAAGCACCTGGCATTGGCCACTGTTGGAAGACAGGACACTGGGCAAGATGGACCTTTGGTCTGAGACAGTATGGCTGTTCTTATTTTCACAGGAAATATTGAAATATTTCATTTTACAATTTTGGCAATATAATATAATATAATATCAAAACGAAACCTTTTCAACCTTATTGCAGTGAAATGTTTTGATAGTTTTAAAAGGAAATACTTTTTGGAATATTTCACTTAATGAAAAATTCCAAATCTTTGGCACATTTCAGGACAAAACCAAATTTAAAATCTCGGGATTTCCTGTGGGACTGAAGTTCTGAATTCCAACCCACTCTGATTACAAGTTATTTCTTCTGTGACTAGGAATATTACTGACCAGACTAGGGTTCCACTACTTAATTATCTTTTAATCTGCCCAGTATATGAACACCACACAGATATGGAATCTGTGATATCCAAAGGAGCTAAGAGCTGTGGAAACCTAAATCACTTAGGCTTCTTTGAAAATCTCAGTTTAAGTATTTTTCTGCTCTCCTGTGGCTGAAGTGTAATGGTATTTTCAGACCGGAAGACAACTAAGGCCTGGTCTACACTACAAGTTTATGTCGAATTTAGCAGCGTTAAATCGAATTAACCCTGCATCCATCCACACTACGAAGCCATTTACTTCAACATAAAGGGCTCTTAAAATCAATTCTTGTACTCTTCCCTGATGAGGGGATTAGTGCTGAAATTGATATTGCCTGTTCGAATTAGGGTTAGTGTGGAAGCAATTAGACGGTATTGGCCTCCGGGAGCTATCCCACAGTGTACCATTATGACCGCTCTGGACAGCACTTTCAACTCAGATGCACTTGCCAGGTGTACAGGAAAAGCCCTGCAAACTTTTGAATCTCATTTCCTGTTTGACCAGTCAAGATCATCAGCACAGGTAACCATGCAGTCTGAGAATTGAAAAAGAGCTTCAGCGTGGACCGTATGGGAGATACTGGATCTGATCGCTGTATGGGGAGACGATTCTGTGCTATCAGAACTACGTTACAAAAGACGAAATGCCAAAACATTTGAAAAAATCTCCAAGGGCATGATGGAGAGAGGCCACAACAGGGACTCAATACAGTGCTGCGTGAAAGTTAAGGAGCTCAGACAAGTGTACCAGAAAATCAAATAATCAAACAGATGCTCTGGGGCAGAGCCGCAGACATGCCGCTTCTATGCAATCGACCCAGAATGAAAGAGCTCATCTGAATGAGTGGAAGGACACAGTATCACAGTATAGGAAGGCGGCCAATGACCGTGAGGACAGGAGGGACGAACATGAGGACAGGAGGGACGATCGAGATGAGAGGTGGCGGCAGGAATATCAGAGGAGGCAGGATGCAGTGCTGGGGCTATTGTGGGATCAAACGGACATGCTCCAGTGTCTGGTGGAGCTTCAGGAATGGCAGCAGGATCACAGAGTGCCACTGCAGCCCCTGTTTCACTGCCCTCCCTCCTCCCCAAGTTCCATAGCCTCCTCACCCAGACGCCCAAGAATGGGTGGGGGGAGGCTCCGGGGACCCAACCACTCCACCCCAGTGGACAGTCCAAGCAACAGAAGGCTGGCATTCAACAAGTTTTGAAGTGAAGTGTGGCCTTGTCCTTCCCTCCTCCCCCACCCCACCCGGACTACCTTGGCAGTTATCTCCCTATTTTTATAATCAATTAATAAAGAATACATGATTTTTAAACGATAGTGACTTTATTTCCTTAGAAAGCAAGCTGTGATTGAAGGGGAGGGTGGGTGGCTTACAGGGAATGAGTCAATCAAGGGGGCGGGTTTTCATCAAGGAGAAACAAACAGAACTTTCACACTGTAGCCTGGCCAGTCATGAAACTGGTTTTCAAAGCTTCTCTGGTGCGTAGCGCTTCCTGGTGTGCTCTTCTAATTGTCCAGGTGATTTGCCTCAACCTCCCCTAAACGTCTCCCCCTTACTCTCACAGAGATTGTGGAGCACACAGCATTGTCTGAGCGAGTTGGTAAAATGTACCAATGTCCCTTTAAACATCCAAATGCACATTCTACCACCATTCTGCACTTGCTCAGACTATAGTTGAACAGCTCCCGACTACTGTCCAGGCTGCCTGTGTATGGCTTCATAAGCCATGGCATTAAGGGGTAGACTGAGTCCCCAAGGATAACTATAGGCATGCCAACATCCCCAATAGTTATTTTCTGGTCTGGGAAGTAAATATCTTGCTGCAGCCATTTAAATAGACTAGTGTTCCTGAAGACATGAGTGTCATGAACCCTTCCCGGGCATCCCATGTTGATGTTGGTGAAACATCCCTTGTGATCCACCAGGGCTTGCAGCACCATTGAAAAGTACCCCTTGTGGTTTATGTACTGGTGGTCTGGTGCCAAGATCGGGATATGGGTTCCATCTATCGCCCCACCACAGTTAGGGAATCCCATTGCAGCAAAGCCATCCACTATGACCTGCACATTTCCCAGAATCACTACCTTTGATAGCAGCAGCTCAGTGATTGCTTTGGCTACTTGCATCACAGCAGCCCCCACAGTAGATTTGCCCACTCCAAATTGATTCCCGACTGACTGGTAGCTGTCAGGCATTGCAAGCTTCCAGAGGGCTATCACCACTCGCTTCTCAACTGTGAGGGCTGCTCTCATCTTAGTATTCTGGTGCTTCAGGGCAGGGGAAAGCAAGTCACAAAGTTCCATGAAAGTGCCCTTACTCATGCGAAAGTTTCGCAGCCACTGGGAATCATCCCACACCTGCAACACTATGTGGTCCCACCAGTCTGTGCTTGTTTCCCAGGCCCAGAATCGGCGTTCCACAGCATGAACCTGCCCCATTAACACCATGATCTCCAAAGCGCCGGGGCCCGTGCTTTGAGAAAATTCTGTGTCCATGTCTTCATTGCGCTCGTCACCGCGCTGCCGTCGCCTCCTCCTCGCTTGGTTTTTCAGGTTCTGGTTCTGCATAAACAGCATGATAATGCATGAGATGTTTACAGTGTTCATGACTGCTGCGTTGAGATGAGGGGGCTCCATGCTTGCCATGGTATGGCGTCTGCACTGAAAAAAGGCGCAAAATGATTGTCTGCCAGTGATCTCGGGACGGGCGACTGACGACATGGCTTACAAGGAATTAAAATTAGCAAAGGGGGTGGCTTTGCATCAAGGAGAAACACAAACTACTGTCACACAGAATGGCCCCCTCAAGGATTGAAGTCAAAACCCTGGGTTTAGCAGGCCATTGATTTCATGGAAGGAGGGGGAGAGCAAATGAATACAAAACAAATTGGGTCTATTTCTTGTTTTGATCCACTCCATCTATCTTTTAAATCTTAGGCTGGCAGCAGATGGTGCAGTACGACTGCTAGCCATTGTCATCTCCTGGGTGCTCGACAGAAGACGCTGCATTACGACTGATAGCCATCATCATCTCCTAGGTGCTCGGCAGAAGACAATGTTTTTTGCCCTATCAGGCATTGGGATCTCAACCCAGAATTCCAATGGGTGGGGGAGACTGCGGGAACTATGGGATAGCTATGGAGTAGTTACCACAGCGCAACGCTCCCTAAGTCGTCGCTAGCCTCGGCATTATGGACGCACACCGTCAATTAATATGCTTAGTGTGGACACATGCACTCGACTTTATGCAATCTGTTGCCAAAAATCGAATTCTGTAAAATTGGAGTAATTCCATAGTGTAGATATTCCCTAAGGCCCCAGTCCTGCAGACATTAAGGTAAAGATGTGCCTGCATTTAAATGCTGGAAAAAACAGGGCCTAACTGAGTGACTATACAGGTTAAATGCAGCCCTACCGTCTCTATTCTATCTATTCATGTATAGGAAAGGGGGCTAGCAATACTGTTTTAACGTACCTTTATGTCAATAGACCTGTATCCATTGTAGTGGTTGTACTGGTATAGCTATCTTTGTAAAAAAAAAAAACCCTGGCACTAACATAGTTACAGCAGTACAAGACTTGGGTGCAGATGAGGCCTAAGGGTTTATCTGTTCACAGACATTAAGTGATGATCCCCCTTTTGACCAGCACACTGGGGATTGAACTAGGAATCTCCAGAACTAAATACAAAAGTCGCTGCAGCTTGAGCTAAAATTCTATAGCAGCTGACAGTAACAACTCATATCCTCTGTGCATCATCCCTGAGGGGTCATCTAACACACAATTGCATCAGCTGAACTTCAATCAATTTTATTAAACCAGTGCAATTTTTAAGTGTGAACGCGCACACATTGGTTCACAACTGGTTCTTTGTTGTGCCTGTACCTTTGTGGGCTTATGCCAAATGTTTGTGTGCCATAATGACACTGAATTTGTTGGGTTTTTTTAATATAATTTTGACAGATAATATCAATGTTTATTTTAAAGCATTTTTCCCTATTTTTATTGATTTAAATGTTCACGGTTGTGCAAAATTATAGGTAAGCATGAAATTATGGGGGATTAGAAAATTATTATTTAATATCAATAGATGCCGAGATTCAAAATGTTAACACTTTGTAGCCATTAAAAGACAAATAGTCAGCATCACATGTCAAAATATACAAAGTAAATACTCTTAAATCAAACTCTAATATGTTCTCAAGCAGCATTTTTCTTACTTTGTCTGTCTGTAAGTTTTGATTACTATGGATGGACCTTTGGTCTAACTCAGTATGGCCGTTTGTATGTTCTTCTGTTACGCTGATGAAAATATGCTTTCATCAGTGTGTGTATGGTGAAGTCAATGTTACTGATATTTATTGACTAAAATCTAATCCTTCCAAGTCCAGATGTAAGTGTCTCCGCATACAAAGTTGCACTAGTTCAGCTAAATCAGTATAAAATTGCACCTCCAGTTCTATCAGTACCAGTTTCCATGTGGCAGGGCCAAAGTCCTGTTGACTTTCAAAAGAATTTAAACCCAGTTTTTCAAATGTATTTAAGTATTGCTACATTCAGTGTGGCAAGGCCTCAGGCCCAGGTCCGCCAAGTATTTAGACACCTAAATCCCAATGAAATAAATATGAATTAGGCACCTAAATGCTTTTAAAATATGGACTTAAGTGACTTAGGCACTTATGAGCCTAAGACATTGAAAGTCAATTGGACTAGCCACCTAAGGGCCAGATGTTCAAAGGTATTTAGGGGCCTAAAGAAGCAGCTAAGTGCTTGGTGGGATTTTCAAAAGTGCCTATGGCCCAGATCTCGAAAAATATTAGGCACCAAACTCCCATCAATATCAACGGGAATAAAGCGCCTAAATGCCTTTGAGACTCTTGGCCCTGGGCACCTGAAGTCAATGGAATTTAGGATCCTAAATGCTTATAAAATCTTCCCTTTAGGCTCCTAAATCCTGTGATGCTTTTGAAAGTTTTACTTGTTAAACTTGAGTTCCCCAAGCCCTGATCAAATGCCCAGTGCAATGGGGCTCCTGGTGGTGACTGGAGCTCCCAGGCAGGACCCCAATACAAATAAATCCTAATTCACTGGGCTCGGCCTGGCTCAGATGCAGGGATTTTCCTATTGAACTCTCATGCCTTGCAAACCTCAGCTGCTAGTTCTTTGGCAGAGTCCCCCCATCCCCTGGGATTTCCCAGCACTTGCGTAAATTTAAAACACTGCTAATGACTGAATGAATGACCGAGTTCGACTCAGAACATAGGGGATTCATCGGGTGTGGGTTGTGGTTTCAGACTGGATTCAGTTACGGACTCTGGCCAGAGACGTGAGACCCACAGCAAGGGGATGATTAGATTCAAAATGACAAGCAACGGGAGTATCAGCCATTGGAGTGCCAGCCACAGCAAAGGTGCACACAGCTTTGCCTCCGGGGTCCCCAGCTGGGGAGCAGCTTGCTCAGCTAGTCTAATGAGATCCCACTGGACATGTGCAGCCTCGCTGCTCCTGCACTGCTGCTTCCTTTCTTCATCGGCACAGAAGCAATTACTAGCAGGGCTCTAACAGCCTGGCTGTGCTCCCATGGCGTTAGAAGCAAGAAAAGCCTCCACATCAATAAACTCTCAGCCACAAACATTGGCTTCAGATTCTGTTTTTTTTTATCAGACTTGGGTTCCCAAATTACAAAAGACAGCAGAGAAATGAGTCTCTATGTGCATGTCTGTGCAATACGCTGGGTGAAAGCAGGCGAGTAGGCAGAATACAAACATAAGTCTTTTATTACACAATAAACTGGTTTCATAGAATAAGAGTCTCTCTCCAGCTTCTTATTCACATTCATTTGGTTAGCTCAGAGGATAATAGGAAATTATCATATGTTCACATTCACCTTCTTACCTTGACATTATTATTATTATTATTATTATTATTATTAGCCTCTTGAGTAAGAACAGAAATATGAAAACAGGCTAATTCCCTGTTATCATTAATACCAATGAACTGTGTAATAATAAACAAAACCACAAATATACAGCATTATATGTGACAATATAAATTAAAATATCAATACATTATTATTATTATTATTATTATCCTAATAAAGGCCTATACAACGCTTCACTCCTATTTTGACAGCTGAGGAAGGATTTGAGTGGTGTATTGGAATTGTGTCGGCCCTCTGCACAGGGGCTGAACTTTTCAAAGGGGCCTAAGGGAGTTAGACGTGCTACTCTCATTGATATTAGGAACATAAGAACGGCCATACTGGGTCAGACCAAAGGTCCATCTAGCCCAGTATCCTGTCCTCTGACAGTGGCCAATGGCAGGTGACCCAAAGGGAATGAGCAGACAGGAATTCATCGATCTCAGCTTCTGGCCAACAGAGGCTAGGGACACCATCCCTGCCCATCCTGGCTAATAGCCCTTTGATGGACCTATCTTCCATGAATCTATCTAGCTCCCTTTTGAACCCCTTATAGTATTGGCCTTCATAGCACCCTCTGGCAAGGAGTTCCAGAGGTTGTCAGTGTGTTGCATGAAAAAAATACTTTCTTGTGTTTGTTTTAAACCTGCTATCTATTAATTTCATTTGGTGGCCCCTTGATCTTGTATTATGAGAAGAAGTAAATAACACTTCCTTATTTACTTTCTCTATACCACCCATGATTTTATAGACCTCTATCATATCACCCCTTAGTCACCTCTTTCAAGCTGAAAAGTCCCAGTCTTATTAATCTCTCCTCATATGGAAGCTGTTCTATACCCCTAATCATTTTTGTTGCCCTTTTCTGAACCTTTTCCAGTTCCAATATATCTTTTTTGAGACGGGGCGACCACATCTGCACTCAATATTCAAGTTGTGGGCGTACCAAGGATTTATATAGAGGCAATATGATATGTTCTGTCTTATTATCTATCCCTTTCTTGATGATTCCCAACATTCTGTTTGTTTTTTTGATTGCCGCCACACATTAAGTGGATGATTTCAGAGAACTATCCACGATGACTCCAAGATCACTTTCTTGAATGGTAACAGCTAATTTAGACCCCATCATTGTATATGTATATGTATAGTTGGGATTCTGTTTTCCAATGTGCGTTACTTTGCATTTATCAACATTTAATTTCATCTGCTATTTTGTTGCCCGGTCACTCAGTTTTGTGAGATCATTTTGTAGCTCTTCGCAGTCTGCCTGGACTTAACTATCTTGAGTAGTTTGGTATCATCTGCAAATTTTGCCACCTCACCGTTTACCCCTTTTTCCAGATCATTTATGAATATGTTAAATAGGACTGGGCCCAGTACAGACCCCTCAGGGACACCACTATTTACCTCTCTCCATTCTGAAAACTGACCATTTATATTCCTATCTTTTAACCAGTTACCAATCCATGAGAGAACCTTCCCTCTTACCAATTACAGCTTATTTTGCTTAAGAGCCTTGTCAAAGGCTTTCTGAAAATCTAAATATACTATATCCACTGGATCTCCTTTGTCCGCATGCTTGTTGACCCCCCTTAAAGAATTCTAGTAGATTGGTGGGGCATGATTTCCCTTTACAAAAACCATGTTGACCATTTCATTAGGATGTGAATGGATATCTTAACTGAAAATCCCAGCCTGGGTGAATTTCATCCAAAGTGTGATCTAATGCATGTATTAGACAAAGTGAATCAATAGAGGAAAAGACAATTCACCCTAAATACTTTTTTATGTATACTAATCTTAGGTGTGCATCTGGCAACTATAATAATTGTGGGTTTGTGGTTTTTTTATCCCAGGTCAGCATCTAGTCAATGCAAATTCACCACTTGCATTTTTCCTCCCTCTTCTCTTGAAAACCAATTTTTGTTTCAAACTGGAAAATCTGATTTTAAAAGTATCAGAATGTTTCACTCTGACCATTTTAAAATTGTCATACCTGACCCTGTTTGGCAAACAGTTTGGATCTTGACAAACCAGCATTTTCTGATTTAAAAATATATATTAAGAAATTCCCCATCAGCTGTAACACAGAGAGTTTGCAATCAGAATGGGCAAGTCAAACAGAAGGTGAAAGGAAATGGGTCAAGTGATTTACTCAAGCTCAAAATGTCAACACTGCTCTACACATGGTGTTTTCTGTCTTTATAATTATCTTGGGCATGGATTGTTTGTTTGTTTGTTTGCTTTTGTTTTGACTGGAATAATTATACTGATACCACAGTATGGATGATGCTATATTGGTATAAAGATGCTTTATATTAGTAGTATTACTCATTCCTCTTCCTGTACTTGAATAAGCTACAGTGGCATAAAACACCATTAAATCAGTATAACTTTCTACCTTAGACCAACATAACTTAGAAACATTTTAGCCATTGTTGACTTTTTTTAAAGTGCCCTAATTAGAATAAATTTCTGAAAGAAAAGGCATTTTAAACTATGGAAAATTGGCATTTTTCATTTCAAAAAATGTCAAAATAAAATGTTTCAACAATTTTTGGACATGCTTTTCAACTTTTTCTACTAGAAACATTTCTCAAGTCCAACTCTTTCCCATGAAAAGTTCAGTTTTGACCAACTGGTCCTTTCCTGGGGGAGGAGGGGGAGGGGAATCGTGTTTTATTTTCTATGCACTGATGCAACAAAAATATTGATAGCAGTGATACTCAGAACGGTTGCCAGTGGTCTATTTCCTAATTACAGCTGTAATACAAATAGCAATAAGAATGATAAATTACAGTGTAATTTCTTAGCACTACTTTAATAAAAAAATTATAATCATAGTTAATATGGTTCCCTAGAGTGTATTTTCAAGTGTTCCAAGCAGGATTGTCCCTTACAGTACATTAGAAAGATAAGAGGTAATATCTTTTATTGGACCAATTTCTGTTGGTGAAAGAGACAAGCTTTTGAATTTACACAGAGCTCTTCTTCAGCTCTGGGACAGATACTCAGGGTACGTCTACACTACAAGACTATTTCGAATCAACTTAATTCGAATTTCTGGAATTGACCTTATGAAGTCGAAGTTGTGTATCCACACTAAATATACTAGTTCGACTGTGTGAGTCCACAGTAACGGGGCCAGTGTCGACTTTGGAAGCGGTGCACTGTGGGAAGCTATCCCACAGTTCCCGCACTCCCCGCTGCCCATTGGAATCCTGGGATTTCCCCCCAATGCATGCTGGGGGGAAAATGTGTCGAGGGTGGTTTTGGGTAACTGTCATCATTGAACCGTCACTCCCGCCCTCTCTCCGTGAAAGCGCCGGCGGGAAATCTGTTCGCGCCCTTCTCTGGTCGGTTACAGCTCGGACGCCACAGCACTGCGAGCATGGAGCCCGTTGCGATCATCGCTGCACTTATGGCCGTTGTCAACTCCTCGCACCTTATCGTCCACCTCTTCCACAGTCAGCTGCTGAGAAATCGGGCGAGGAGGCTCCGTCAGCGCGGTGAGGACAGGAAGTCACAGAGTGGCGCAGACCTCTCACAAAGCAGGGGTCAAGTGCATGGTGGCAATGGGTCAAGTTCATGGTGTGGAATGGCGATTCTGGGCCCGGGAAACAAGCACGGACTGGTGGGACCGCATAGTGCTGCAGGTCTGGGATGAATCACAGTGGCTGCGAAACTTCAGGATGCGTAAGGGCACTTTCCTTGAACTCTGTGACTTGCTGTCCCCTGCCCTGAAGCGCCAGGACACCCGGATGCGAGCAGCCCTGAGTGTGCAGAAGCGAGTGGCCATAGCCCTCTGGAAACTTGCAACGCCAGACAGCTACCGGTCAGTAGCGAACCACTTTGGCGTGGGCAAATCTACCGTGGGGGTTGCTGTGATTCAAGTAGCCCACGCAATCGTTGAGCAACTGTTCTCAAAGGTAGTGACCCTGGGAAACGTCCAGGTCGTCATAGATGGCTTCGGCGCGATGGGATTCCCAAACTGCGGTGGGGCTATAGATGGGACTCACATCCCTATCCTGGGACCGGCCCACCAGGCCAGCGAGTACATTAACCGAAAGGGCTACTTTTCTATGGTGCTGCAAGCACTGGTGGACCATAGGGGACGTTTTACCAACATCTACGTGGGGTGGCCGGGCAAGGTTCATGACGCGCGTGTGTTCAGGAACTCTGGTCTGTTTAAACGCCTCCAGGCAGGTAGTTTCTTCCTGGACCACAAAATAACGGTTGGGGATGTGCAGATGCCTACAGTGATCCTCGGGGACCCAGCCTACCCGCTAATCCCCTGGCTCATGAAGCCCTATACAGGCGCCTTGGACAGTGAGAAGGAACTCTTCAACTACCGGCTGAGCAAGTGCAGAATGGTGGTGGAGTGTGCTTTCGGACGTCTCAAGGGGAAATGGCGGAGCTTACTGACTCGCTCGGACCTCAGCGGAAAAAATACCCCCGTTGTTATTGCTGCTTGCTGTGTGCTCCACAATCTCTGTGAGAGCAAGGGCGAGACCTTTATGGCTGGATGGGAGGTTGAGGCCAATCGCCTGGCTGCTGATTACGCTCAGCCAGACAGCCGTGCCGATAGAAGATCCCAGCGGGAAGCGCTGTGCATCCGGGAGGCTTTGAAAGATAGGTTCCTCGGAGAGCAGGGTAACCTATGACTCTCCAGTTGATTTACAGAGAAGCTGAACCTGAGCTTGTTTCAGTGACTGTTGACTTTTTTTAGCGGTTACATACCCCGTTCACCAGGTTTCCCCCTTTCCAACAGACGTTTTAAAATAACTTTAATGGAACACTGATTATTAATAAAGTTTTCTTTAATTATGAATTCCTGTTCAAGGGTTGAAACATGGACGCGGACTGTGGTGGGTACGGGGTGCACTGAAGTCCAGACCGCTTCTACACTAGAGGAATGACAGGCTCCTGCTCCTACAGCGGTCTCTGGGGGGAGGACGGTTGCAGGTGGGTGTGCAGGAAGGGGTGGGTTTGCAGGAAGGGGTGAGGGGTGCCGTCTTTGGGACGGAGTTTGGATGCAGGCTCTGGAGTGGGGGTTGGGGCGTAGGAAGGGGTGAGGGGTGTGTGGGAAGGGTGAGTATGTGTCCGTGGATGAGGGCTCTTGCTGGGGCTCAGGGCATCGGAGAGGCTCGTGGCTAGGGGGGAAGGGCATGGTAAGGGCAGCCTGCCTTGCCATTTTTGGATGTCAGGCGCTAGGACCCTGGGGCAGCATACACCTCACATACTGACCCGGGGCAGCATTCACCTCCCAGAATGACCCTAGTGCCTAGTGACTGCAGTCTGTGTGTGTCCTGCTGTTGATCCTGCCCCCAAGTCTGTACCCTGGTAATGGAGGCTCTCCTATGCAATTAAAAAACCCCTTCCCCCCCTTCACACAAAGTCTTCTGACAAGGAAAACATGACGGAAACAGTGAATAACAACAAACTACTTTTAATACTCAACTACACAGTGGGGGGATGAAACTTGGATTTGGGACTGGTTGATCCTGGAAGGGAAGCACTTCTCACACTTTAGGGAATGAGAGCTATTTGGTACATGAGCGCTCTGCTGGGGTGGAGTGACAGTTTTCACGGCCCCTAGCGCCCCTCCTTCTTGTGATTTTGGGTGAGGGGGGAACAGGACTTTGTGGCGGGGGAAGGCGGTTGCAGATACAGTTCAGGGGGGCTCTCTGCTCCTGCCTGCGGTCCTGCAGAACATCTACAAGGTGCCGGAGCGTGTCCGTTTGTTCCCTCATTAGCCCAAGCAGCGTTTGAGTCGCCTGCTGGTCTTCCTGCCACCACCTGTCCTCCCGTTCGCTGTGTGAGCACTGCTGCTGACATAGGGTCTCCCTCCACTGTCTCTGCTCGGCCGCCTCGGCTCTGGAGCAAGCCATCAGTTCCGAGAACATGTCGTCCCTAGTCTTTTTCTTTCGCCACCTAATCTGCGCCAACCTCTGTGAGGGGGATGCCGGGGCAGTTCGTGAAAGAGCCGCAGCTGTGTGATGGGAAAAAGGAAGTGATTTCCTTGAAAAGATACATGTTTGCGAACACTGAACACAGTCTAGTCAGTTTCTGTGAACAAGACCATACAGGGCACCTAGTCTCACGAGCTCTCAGGACAAGTTCGAGATTTCGGAATACGCTTTCATTGGCTGCGGTCTTGCACAGGAGATCGGACAAGCGGGGCGGTACAGCTGAATCCGTGTAGCAGCCAGGCCTGGTAAGCACTACACTATAGGCTGCTTAACAGTTAATGGATAGCTGTGCCCTCCCGCTGAAGGCAATCTGTAAAGCATAAAGTCTGACCCTGTTCCAGCCCCTCGCGGCTGTGCACGGGAAAGATCACTGTATGCTTTTCCTCTGTGGCCTCCAACACGTGGCTGTTAAGTGAAGGTCATTGCTATGCAAAGTAAAAGTCAAGCATTCACAATAGTAACAGTACACTAATTGCCCTAATTAGATGCAGCAGTCGCCGAACGAGATTAGCCTGAGGCGGGTCACTCGGAGAGAGAGAGAGCGGATGCTGCTCGAATCCCTGCACAGACCAGGACCGTACGCTGCAATGCTGGTGGAGGCAATGATTCCGCTGTACATTAGGATGGCCTGGCGCGGAAGAGTGTGCTTCCATGGAGCACCAAATAAGGCACCTCTCCCCAGGAACCTCCTGCGGAGACTTTTCGAGCTGCTCTCCGAGAGCTTTGTGGAACTGTCCCAGGAGGATTTCTGTTCCATCCCTATCTGTGTGGACCTTCTCCTTATATAGTTTTTTAAGCAAAAGGTTTCATATAGTTTTTACATATTTTTTATTCCTGTTTTTTTAAAAATAAATGTTTCCATGTTTATAGCACTTACGGACTGATCCTTCCCCTGATTCTGATTCCGGGTTAACGGCCGGGGAGGGTTGGTAGGGGATCTCTGTGAGGGTGATGAAGAGATCCTGGCTGTCGGGGAAAGCGGTATTGTAAGCGCTGTCTCCTGCGTCGTCCTCCACAAACCCTTCCTCATCTTCCCCATCGGCGAACATCGCCGAGGAACTGCCCCTCGACACTATCCCATCCTCAGAGTCCATGGTCACTGGTGGGGCAGTGGTGGCAGACCCACCTAGAATGGCATGCAGTGCCTCGTAGAAGCGGCAGGTCTGGGGCTGGGCTCCGGAGCGTCCGTTTGCCGCTCTGACTTTTTGGTAGCCTTGTCTCAGGTCCTTGATTTTCACGCGGCACTGCGTTGTATCCCAGCTGTATCCTCTGAGTGCCATGGCTTTGGAGACCTTCTCGTAGGTCTTTGCATTCCGTTTGTTGGAGCGCAGCTCCGAAAGCACAGACTCATCGCCCCACACAGCGATCAGATCCAGGACTTCCCGGTCTGTCCATGCTGGGGACCTCTTTCTATTCTGGGATTGCATGGACTCCTCTGCTGGAGAGCTCTGCATCGTTGCAGGTGCTGCTGAGCTCGCCCCGATGTCCAACCAGGACATGAGATTCAAAGTGCCCAGACAGGAAAAGGAATTCAAATTTTCCCGGGTCGTTTCCTGTGTGGCTGGTCAGAGAATCCAAGCTTGGACTGCTGTCCAGAGCGTCGAGTGGTGCACTGTGGGATAGCTCCCGGAGCTAGTAAGTTCGATTTGCATCCACACCTAGCCTAATTCGACATAGCCATGTCGAATTTAGCGCTACTCCCCTCGTCGGGGCGGAGTACCGAATTCGAACTAAAGAGCCCTCTAGGTCGAACTAAATGGCTTCCTGGTGTGGACGGGTGCACGGTTAATTCGAATTAACGCTGCTAAATTCGAATTAAAGTCCTAGTGTAGACCAGGCCTCAGAGAGTGACAGCTAAATATAAGCTGGAACAGATTCTTAAGCATAAGAAGTGAATACATGTTGCAAGAGACCATTCAAGGTGAAGTGAGAAGTTAACACCTCTACGGTCCCAGGACAAAGGTGGGTTAGTGGGTTACAGATTGTTGCAATGAGCCATATCCAGTGACTTTATCGAGTCTGTGATTTTTACACTATGTTGTCTATTTTTCCACTTCTCATGACAACACCAGAGACAGAACATTCACTTTATGAGAATTCTCTCCACTTGATTCTCTGTTTCCTATGGAAGAGGTTTATCCTCACTGCTTCCCTCAAGGTGGATTTCACTTCCTGGTTCCTTAGGACGTAGATCAGGGGTTCAGCACTGGGATGAAGATCCTGTACATGAAGATGACTATCATCTCCCTCTCACAGTGGCTTTCCAAGGGTGGTGGCATGAAACCAAAGAGAAGGAGCAGATAGAGAAAAGTCAACCCAGTGAGGACAGACACACAGGTAGAGAAAGCTGACCTAGAGTGACAAAATGAGCGACAAAAAATGTTTTAAAAAATCTGTGGATCTACAAAGACTGAAATGCCTTAAACATAATTGTGGACATTTTGGATTCATTTAATGCATGTCCTTCCAGGAACAGGGTTTTCTGTTCAGGAATTTCTTCAGGGAAGATTTCACCTCCTCATTTCTCAGGGTGTAGATCAGGGGGTTCAGGACTGGGGTGGCAATGCTGTACATGAGGGTGGGTATCATGTCTCTTTCAGAGGAGACCCCAGGGGCGGCAGCTATGTAGTTGCCAAGAACTGGTATATAGAAAAGCGACACCACGGTGAGGTGGGAGGCGCAGGTCGAGAAGGCCTTTCTCCTGCCTTCTCGAGACTGGACCTTCAGGAGGAGGAAGGAAATGATGTAGACGTAGGAGAGGAGTGTGAGGATGAAGGAACTCAGACCGAGGACTGCAGCATCTACGTTGACGAGGATCAGGTTGAGGCGGGTGCTGCCGCAGGCCAGGTTCAACAGGGGCTTGATGTCACAGAAGAAGTGGGGGACATGATTGTGGCCACAGAAGGGCAGCCTGGATGCCAAGACGGTGGTCATCAGGGCATGCAGGAAGCCGGTGGACCAGGTGGCTGCTGCCAGGAGCAAGCAGGCCCTTGGGCTCATGACCAGCCTGTAGCGCAGCGGGTTGCAGATGGCCACGTAGCGGTCATAGGCCATGACGGCCAGAAGTATGGCCTCACTGCTGCCCAGGAGGTGGAAGAAGTGGAGCTGGGCCAGGCAGCCGGCAAAGGAGATGGTCTGGTGCTCTGACAGGAAACCAGACAGCATCTTGGGCATGGTGACTGTGGAGTAGCAGATGTCCAGGCAGGAGAGATTACCCAGGAAAAAGTACATGGGGGTGTGGAGCCGGGGCTCAGCCAACACCACAGCCAGGATGGCCCCATTACCCAGCAGGCTGGTCATGTAGAGGAGGAGGAAGAGAGGGAAGAGGAAGTGCTGCAGTCCCTGGAGATTGGTTAGGCCGAGAAGGACGAAATTGTTCGCCTCTGTCTGGTTCTCCATCGCTGGGGAGGAATGGGAGATGTGTTGGAGCAGAAAGAGTTGCAATTCTCCTTGCAGTTTGTATTTCTGTAAGCACCTTCCACCCAAAGTCTCAGAGTGCCTGTGAGTCATTAATTTAACCTTTCCAGTGCTGCTGCGGGTTAGCACCCTCATTTTACAGTTGGGGAAATGGAGATGGAGAGGGGTGATATGTTATCTACATAGCTATAGCTATAAAAGTGCATTGGTTGAACAGGTGAACACTTAAATGTAAGGAGATGGCAGATAAGGTACAGTTGCCCGTGCAACCTTAATTCTGCCCCTTGTGCAGCTGTCCTGTGAACTCAACAAAGCAAGGATCTCATGGAAGAAAACAGAAGGGCTCCTTCTGCGCTTGGAGCTGGGGGTACTATTCACAACTTGCATATCCGTGCTAGCTCTGCTTAAACTAGCATGCTAAAAATAGCACTGTAGCCATGGTAGCACAGGTAGGGGCAAACAGCAGTATGAGCTAGCTGCCCCAAGTACATATGTGACAAAGTGGGGATTTTCTCTTTTTATGTTGTATGTGAGCCTATGTGAGTCTTACGGTTTTGCATGAATGCTGTGTGTGCCTCAGTTTCCATCTGTATTGCACCAATGTCTAGGTGGTGAGAATAAGGGTGTGTGACTGTTGAGGGGGCTGCTCCAGTTGCCTGTATGAATGTTATCGCCGCCCCTTCATAACCTGAGACCCAGGAGGGGGATGCGACCAGGTGACTCTTGGCCCGGGAAGTGAGACAAAGGCCAGAGGACGAGTAACGGGCAGGGCAGGGCAAGGGCCAGGCAGCTGGAAGCGAGTCAGTCTCTGCTGGCTTGGGTCGCAGGGGGACGACCAGAGCTCTGGTTCTGGGCTCCCCTCCCCCCAAGATGGACTTGGCTGAAAGTCACTGATTTCTGTACTAACAAGCTCTGTTCTACACTTTGTTCCTGTCAATTAATAAACCTTCTGTTTTATCAGCTGGCTGAGAGTCACATCTGACTGCTTAGTGGGGGTGCAGGGCCCTCTGGCTTCCCAAGAAGCCCCGCCCGGGCGGACTCGCTGTGGGAAGCGCACGGTGTGGAAGGGGATGCTGAATTCTCCGAGATCAGACCCAGGAAGGTCGAAGCTGTGTAAGCTTCCTGCCCTGAAGACAGTCTGCTCAGAGAGAGGAGGCTCCCCTAGAGTCCTGACTGGCTTCATATGGAGTAATTCCAGAGCATTGCCCCAGTGACACCATAACAACTCAGGGCATGGGTTCAGATCCCACCTTTACCACCAGTTGATCAGCCCCCACAACAGTCACACTCACTTATTCCCATCATCTAGACATTGGTGCAATACACAGGGAAACTGAGGCACACACAGCATTAATGCAAAACAGTAAGGCTCACATACAACATAACAAGGGAAAAGCCCCACTTCATATCTCTTCTCCCTTCGAGACCGAACTGAGCGGAGTCGCTTTAGCCAGTGACCTGGGGAAGTTCAGGCCTCCCTCTCTGGGACAAAGCATCAGCTATAACATTTGAACTCCCCTTAACGTGGCCCCCTCCATCTCATAATCCAGTAAGGACAGACTCCACCTCAGGAGCTCGGCATTGGCCCCTCTCATCTGGTGCAGCCACAGCAGGGCGAGTGGTCCAGATACACAGTGAAGCGCCGCCCAAATAGATCCAGCTGCAGCCTTTTAAGAGCCCACTCCATGGCCAGACATTCCTTCTTTATGGCTGCATAGCCCTGCTCCTGGGGCAGCAGCTTCCTGCTTAGTTACAGGATGGGATATTTCTCCTCGCCACCCTTTGAATCGGCCTGCCATGGCACTGCATACAGCCCTGTGTCTGGGGCATCAGTGAACACCACAAAGTTCTTGTCAAAGTCTGGGTTTCCCAGCACCAGGCCCTTGACCAGATCTTCCTTCAGCGTGCAGAGACCCTCTGGCACTGCCCGGTCCAGACGAGTTTGTCTGGCTTCCCCTTCCTGCATAGCTCAGTGATGGGAGCTGACACAGAGCTAAAGTGGGGCACAAACCTCCGGTAGTGCCCCCCCCTCCCAATAAAGGCCTGGGCCTGTTTCTTAGTCTGGGGAGCAGGCCGGTCTCTGATCGCCCCCACCTTGGCTGGCTCTGGCTTTAGGCAGCCACTCTCCACCTTGTGGCTCAGGTACAATCTCTGCCATCCCCACCTGGCACGTCCCAGCTTTTACAGTCAACCCTGCATCCTGGAGGTGACTCAGCCCCTCTTCACCTGGGACACACGGTCCTCCCAGGTCTGGCTAACGGCACAAATATCATCAATGTACGTTAGGGTAAAATTCTCCTTCCCCCTCAGTAACTGATCCCCCTGGCACTGGCAAGTGACTGGTGCCTCCTTGAGGCTGAAAGGTAGGACCAGGGATTTGTACCCCACAGAGGTGACAAAAGCAGGTTTCAAACTGGCATCTGGATCCAAAGGCACCTGCCAGTAGACTTTGGTGAGATCACTGTTCATGGGGTACCGAGTCCCCCACAACATGTCTAGGATCTCATCAGGCCTAGGCATAGGGCAGGCACCAGACATGGTGATAGCATTGAGCTTCTGATAGGCCACACAGAAGTGGATCGCATCCCCCTCCTGGAACTCAGGTTACAAAGGGGCGGCCATAGCATCCATGAAGGCAACTGGAGCAGCCCCCACAAAAGTCTCACACCCTTATTCCCACCACCTAGACACTGGTGCAATACACAGGGAAACTGAGACACACGCAGCATTCATGCAAAACAGTAAGACCCACAGAGGCTTACATACAACATAACAAGGGAAAATGCCCACTTTGTCACAACATATAAAAAGGGTCCAGGCAGGATTGTATCAGTGGAGGCAAGCCCGTGCCGCTCCTTGTCCCTGCCCAGGCTACTGCAAGCTACTGCAGCTACACTACAATTTCAGAGTGTTACCTGAAGCAGAGATAGTGTGAGGATGTCTATGTGAGCTGGGAATTGCACCGCCAGCTCCAAGTGTAGATGTAATTAAAGATTGTCTCATAATGTGCACACACAATGGTGCAGAATTCTGATTTCACAGGCAGCTTCACGCAGTGCACAGACAACCTGTTGAACTCATTGCCAGGGGATGTTGTGAAGAGCAAAGGTTAAATTAGGTTAACAATTAGATAAGTTGATGGAGGCTAAGTCCATGAATGGCTGTTAGCCAAGAGGGTCAGGGACTCAACACCATGCTCTGTGGGTTCCTAAACCTCAGGCTGCCAGAAGCTGGGAGTGAATGAATCATAGAATGATAGAATATCGGGGTTGGAAGAGACCTCAGGAGGTATCTAGTCCAACTCCGTGCTCAAAGCAGGACCAATCCCCAATTAAATCATACCAGACAGGAATTTGTCAAGCCTGACCTTAAAAACCTCTAAGGAAGGAAATTCCACCACCTCCCTAGATAACCCATTCCAGTTATTCACCACCCTACTAGTGAAAAAGTTTTTCCTAATGTCCAACCTAAACCTCCCCCTCTGCAACTTGAGACCATTACTCCTTGTTCTGCCATCAGGTACCACTGAGAACAGTCTAGATCCACCCTCTTTGGAACCCCCTTTCAGGTAGTTGAAAGGAGCTATCAAATTCCCCCTCATTCTTCTCCTCTGCAGACTAAATAATCCCAGTTCCCTCAGCCTCTCCTCATTAATCATGTGCTCCAGCTCCCTAATCATTTTTGTTGCCCTCCGCTGGACTCTTTCCAATTTTTTTCCACATCCTTCTTGTAGTGTTTGGCCCAAAACTGGACACAGTAGTCTAGATGAGGCCTCACCAATGTCGAATAGAGGTGAATGATCATGTCCCTCGATCTGCTATCAATGCGCCTACTTATACAGCCCAAAATGCTGTTAGCCTTCTTGGCAACAAGGGCACACGGTTGATTCATATCCAGCTTCTCGTCCACTGTAACCTCTAGGTCCGTTTCTGCAGAACTGCTTCCTAGCCATTCAGTGCCTAGTCTGTAACAGTGAATGGGATTCTTCCATCCTAAGTGCAGGACTCTGCACTTGTCCTTGTTGAACCTCATCAGGTTTCTTTTGGCCCAATCCTCTAATTTGTCTAGGTCCCTCTGTATCCTATCCCTACCCTCCAGCATATCTACCACTTTTCCCAGTTTAGTGTCATCTGCAAACTTGCTGAGAGTGCAGTCTACGCCATCCTCCAGATCTTTAATGAAGATATTGAACAAAACCGGCCCCAGGACCGACCCTTGGGGCATCCCTCTTGAAACTGGCTGCCAACTAGACATGGAGCCGTTGATCACTACCCGTTGAGCCTGACGATCTAGCCAGCTTTCTATCCATCTGATAGTCCATTCATCCAGACCATACTTCTTTAACTTGCTGGCAAGAATGCTGTGGGAGATCGTATCAAAAGATTTGCTAAAGTCAAGGAATAACACATCCACTGCTTTCCCCTCATCCACAGAGCCGGTTATCTCATCATAGAAGGCAATTAGGTTAGTCAGGCATGACTTGCCCTTGGTCAATCCATGCTGACTGTTCCTGATCACTTTCCTCTCCTCCAAGTGCTTCAGAATTGATTCCTTGAAGACCTGCTCCATGATTTTTCCAGGGACTGAGGTGAGGTTGACTGTCCTGTAGTTCCCCAGATCCTCCTACTTCCCATTTTTAAAGATGGGCACTACATTAGCTTTTTTCCAGTCATCCGGGACCTCCCCCGATCACCATGAGCCAATGGCTCTGCAATCACATCTGCCAACTCCTTTAGCAACCTCGGATGAAGCACATCCGGCCTCATGGACTTGTGCTCATCCAGTTTTTCTAAATAGTCCCAAACCACTTCTTTCTTCATAGAGGGCTGGTCACCTCCTCCCCATGCTGTGTTGCCCAGTGCAGCTGTCTGGGAGCTGACCTTGTTTGTGAAGACAGAGGAAAAAAAAGCATTGAGTACATTAGCTTTTTCCACATCCTCTGTCACTAGGTTGCCTCCCTCTTTCAGTAAGGGGCCCACACTTTCCTTAACTTTCTTCTTGTTGCTAACATCTGAAGAAACCCTTCTTGTTACTCCTAACATCTCTTGCTAGCTGCAACTCCAAGTGTGATTTGGCCTTCCTGATTTCACTCCTGCATGCCTGAGCAATATTTTTATACTCCTCCCTGGTCATTTGTTCAATCTTCCACTTCTTGTAAGCTTCTTTTTTGTGTTTAAGATCAGCAAGGATTTCACTGTTAAGCCAAACTGGTCACCTGCCATATTTGCTATTCTTTCTACACATCGGAATGTTTTTTTCCTGCAACCTCAATAAGGATTCTTTAAAATACAGCCAGCTCTCCTGGACTCCTTTCCCTCTCATGTTATTCTCACAGGGGATCCTGCCCATCAGTTCCCTGAGAGAGTCAGAGTCTGCTTTTCTGAAGTCCAGGGTCTGTATTCTGCTGCTCTCCTTTCTTCCTTGTGTCAGGATCCTGAACTTGACCATCTCCTGGTCACTGCCTCGCAGGTTCCCATCCACTTTTGCTTCCCCTACTAATTCTTCTCAGTTTGTGAGCAGCAGGTCTAGCAGAGTTCTGCCCCAAGTTGGTTCCTCTAGCACTTGCACCAGGAAATTGTCTCCTACACTTTCCAAAAACTTCCTGGATTGTCTGTGCACTGCTGTATTGCTCTCCGAGCAGATATTAGGGTGATTAAAGTCTCCCATGAGAACCTGGGCCTGCGATCTAGTAACTTCTGCTATTTGCCAGAAGAAAGCCTTGTCCACCTCATCCCCTGGTCTGGTGGTCTATAGCAGACTCCCACCACGACA
Source organism: Mauremys mutica (assembly GCF_020497125.1). Taxonomy (NCBI): domain Eukaryota; kingdom Metazoa; phylum Chordata; order Testudines; family Geoemydidae; genus Mauremys; species Mauremys mutica. The sequence goes on along the minus strand of NC_059084.1, from coordinate 58,038,134 downwards.
TCACCCTTGTTGTTCACACTTCTAAACTTAATCCAGAGACTCTCAGGTTTTTCTGCAGGGGATGGATCATTCAAGAATTGACCTGTCCAGTTCATTCCCTCTGAAGCACCTGACACCAGACCCTGCTGGAAGACAGAATAGCGGGATAGATGGACCATTGGTCTGACCCAATGTGGATGTTGTTATGTTCTTACTTGTAAACAGGGCATTTTCTCACTGCTGAGTTAGTGTTTCAATTTGCAACTTGAATAAGATCAATTTACATAAATGTTATTTTTAAATTCTACCATGTTTAGTTTTAATAACCTCACATTATGTGTCATCAGAATGGGCTTAACCCTGAGCACTGCTGCAAACCCTGTTACTGCTTCCACTACAGGACTAATTACATTAGCTGGATGCAGGAGAAGGGTTTTATCCAAGAGATCATGGGTCTGGGTGGATGAGGCCAGGTGTTGGGTCTGGGAAATGGCCAAGGCAAGCCCAGCAAAGACAAATAAGAATGGCCATACTCTGTCAGACCAAAGGTCCATCTAGCCCAGTATCCTGTTTTCCGACAGTGATCAACACCTGATGCTTCAGAGGCAATGGACAGAACAGGGTAATTTTTGAGTGATCCATCCCCTAGCACTCAGTCCTAGCATCTGGCAGTCAGAGATGTAGGGGGACACAGAACATGGGGCTACCCAGCCTGGCTAATAGCTAGGGCCCTACCAAATTCTCATCCATTCTGGTCTATTTCATGGCCAGCAGGTTTTCAAATTGGTCAATTTCACAATTCATCTGAAATTTCAGGGTGTTCTAACCATGGGATTCCTGACCAAAAATGAGATCATGAGGGGGAGGGGGAGCGGAGAGGGTTGGGCAAAATTGTTGTGGGGAGGGGGTCTCAAGATTGCCACCCTCACTTCTGTGCTGCCTTCAGGGCTGGGCTAGAGGAGGTTTGCGGAGGTGGAGGTGGGTAGGTGTCAAGGGTTCCTAGCTGCTAGTCCAGTCCAGTGGCAGATTAAGGCTGGGGCCCTGGCCAATTTATGGGCCCCCATGAAAAATGTGTGTCCCAGCCATGGAAGAAGCTCCAGAGGCTATAGCCCCCTACCTGGTCACCCCAAGTCCCGTCAGGAGCCATGGGGGAAGAAGTCCTAAGTCTGGGTGCACTGAGCCCAGCTGGAGACATTGGGGGTGGAAAGTTTGAGCCTGGGCAGCCCTAAGCCCCAGCTGGAGACACGGTGGTAGAAGCCCCGAGCTCGGCTTACCCCAGCTACAGCTACCAGGAGCAGAAGCCCCATAGCCAGCTGGAGCCACTGGGGGGAGGAAGCCCTGAGCTCTGCACCCCAAGCCATGGCAGGAGCCCAGGGAAAGCAGGGAGCAGAAGCCAGGAGCCCAGTGGCTGGGCTGCTTCAGGGCAGAATCATAGAATCTCAGGGTTGGAAGGGACCTCAGCAGTCCAACCCCCTGCTCAACGCAGGACCAATTCCCAACTAAATCATCCCAGCCAGGGATTTGTCAAGCCTGACCTTAAAAACCTCTAAGGAAGGAGATTCCACCACCTCCCTAGGTAACCCATTCCAGTTCTTCACCACCCTACTAGTGAAAAAGTTTTTCCTAATGTCCAACCTAAACCTCCGCCTCTGCAACTTGAGACCATTACTCCTTGTTCTGTCATCTTCTACCACTGAGAACAGTCTAGATCCATCCTCTTTGGAACCCCCTTTCAGGTAGTTGAAAGCAGCTATCAAATCCCCCATCATTCTTCTCTTCTGCAGGCTAAACAATCCCAGTTCCCTCAGCCTCTCCTCATAAGTCATATGCTCCAGCCTCCTAATCATTTTTGTTGCCCTCCGCTGGACTCTCTCCAATTTATCCACATCCTTCTTGTAGTGTGGGGCCAAAAACTGGACACAGTACTCCAAATGAGGCCTCACCAGTGCTGAATAGAGGGGAATGATCACATCCCTTGATCTGCTGGAAATGCCCCTACTTATACAACCCAAAATGCCATTAGCCTTCTTGGCAACAAGGGCACACGGTTGACTCATATTCAGCTTTTTGTCCACCGTAACCCCTAGGTCCTTTTCTGCAGAACTGCTGCCCAGCCATTCGGTCCCTAGTCTGTAGCAGTGCATGGGATTCTTCCGTCCTAAGTGCAGGACTCTGCACTTTTCCTTGTTGAACCTCATCATATTTCTTTTAGTCCAATCCTCTAATTTGTCTAGGTCCCTCTGTATCCTATCCCTACCCTCCAGCGTATCAACCACTCCTCCCAGTTTAGTGTCATCTGCAAACTTGCTAAGGGTGCAGTCCACACCATCCTCCAGATCGTTAATGAAGATATTGAACAAAACCGGACCCAGCACCGACCCTTGGGGCACTCCACTTGATACCGGCTGCCAACTAGACATGGAACCATTGATCACTACCCGTTGGGCCTGACCATCTAGCCAGTTTTCTATCCACCTTACCATCCATTCATCCAGCCCAGACTTCTTTAACTTGCTGGCAAGAATACTGTGGGAGACTGTATCAAAAGCTTTGCTAAAGTCCAGAAATAGCACATCCACTGCTTTCCCCTCATCCACAGAGCCGGTTATCTCATCATAGAAGGCAATTAGGTTAGTCAGGCATGACTTGCCCTTGGTGAATCCATGCTGACTTTCCTGATCACTTTCCCCTCCTTTAAGTGGTTCAAAATTGATTCCTTGAGGACCTGTTCCATGATTTTTCCAGGGACTGAGGTGAGATTGACTGGCCTGTAGTTCCCAGGATCTTCCTTCTTCCCTTTTTTAAAGATGGGCACTACATTAGCTTTTTTCCAGTCATCCGGGACCTCACCCAATCGCCAATGGCTCTGCAATCTCATCGGCCAACTCCTTTAGTACCCTCAGATGCAGTGCATCCGGCCCCATGGACTTGTGCTCGTCCAGCTTTTCTAAATAGTCCCTAACTACTTCTTTCTCCACAGAGAGCTGGTCACCTCCTGCCCATACCGTGCTGCAGAGTGCAGCTGTCTGGGAGCTGACCTTGTCTGTGAAGACAGAGGCAAAAAAAGCATTGAGTACACTAGCTTTCTTCACATCCTCTGTCACTAGGTTCCCTCCCTCATTCAGCAAGGGGCCCACACTTTCCTTGACTTTCTTCTTGTTGCTAACAAACTGAAGAAACCCTTCTTGTTACTCGTAACATCTCCGGCTAGCTGCAACTCCAAGTGTGATTTGGCCTTCCTAATTTCACTCCTGCATGCCTGAGCAATACTTTTATACTCCTCCCTGGTTATTTGTCCAATCTTCCACTTCTTGTAAGCTGTTTTTTTGTGTTTAAGACGAGCAAGGATTTCACTGTTAAGCCAAGCTGGTCGCCTGCCATATTTACTTTTCTTCCTAAACATCGGGATGGTTTGTTCCTGCAACCTCAATAAGGAGTGAGGGTGTATCACTGCCTCTCGAGGTGGGTCTGATCTCTCACCAAGAGTGGCCATGCAGGAGAAGGACAACTCCTCTCCTTCCCCAGTCTGACCAGACTAGCAGCTAGCAGACTAGCAGCTAGGAGCCCCAGATTTCACAGGGAAGGGCAGATTTAATTGTCCGTAACACATTTTTCACACCCGTGAAATTGGTAGGGCCCACAAATAGCCATTGATGGGCCTATTCTCCCTGAAATTATCTAATTCTTTTTTTGAATCCAGTTATACTTTTGGCCTTCCCCACATCCCCTATCAATGAGGTTCACAGATTCACAGTGTATTGTATGAGGAAGTACTTCCTTTTATTTATTTTAAACCTGCTTCCCATTAATTTCACTAGGTGCACCTTCCTTCTTGTTTTATGTGAAGGGGTAAATACTTCCCTATTCATTATTTCTACACCTTTCATGATTTCATAGACCTCTATCATATCTTCCGTTAGTTGTCTCTTTTCTAAGATGAACAGTACCAGTCTGATGATGATTGAGATACAAAAGGAGCGCTTAAAGACGATAAAGTCATTATGGAGAAACTAAATGGATTTTTTGCTTCAGTCTTCATGGCTGAGATTCCCAAACCTGAGCCGGCTTTTGTAGGTGACAAATCTGATGAACTGTCACAGATTGACGTGTCACTAGAGGAGGTTTTGGAATTAATTGATAAACTCAACAAGTCACCGGGACCAGATGGTGTTCACCCAAGAGTTCTGAAATAACTCAAATGTGAAGTTGCGGAACTATTAACTAAGGTTTGTAACCTGTCCTTTAAATCGGCTTCGGTACCCAATGACTGGAAGTTAGCTAATGTAATACCAATATTTAAAAAGGGCTCTAGAGGTGATCCCAGCAATTACAGACTGGTAAGTCTAACGTCAGTACCGGGCAAATTAGTCGAAACAATAGTTAAGAATAAAATTGTCAGACACATAGAAAAACATAAACTGTTGAGCAATAGTCAGCATGATTTCTGTAAAGGGAAATTGTGTCTTAATAATCTATTAGAGTTCTTTGAAGGGGTCAACAAATATGTGGACAAGGGGGATCCAGTGGATATAGTGTACTTAGATTTTCAGAAAGCCTTTGACAAGTTCCCTCACCAAAGGCTGTTACGTAAATTAAGCTGTCATGGGATAAAAGGGAAGGTCCTTTCATGGATTGAGAACTGGTAAAATGACAGGGAACAAAGGGTAGGAATTAATGGTAAATTCTCAGAATGGAGAGGGGTAAAAAGTGGTGTTCCCCAAGGATCAGTCCTAGGACCAATCCTATTCAATTTATTCATAAATGATCTGGAGAAAGGGGTAAACAGTGAGGTGACAAAGTTTGCAGATGATACTAAACTGCTCAAGATAGTTAAGACCAAAACAGACTATGAAGAACTTCAAAAAGATCTCACAAAACTAAGTGATTGGGCAATAAAATGGCAAATGAAATTTAATGTGGATAAATGTAAAGTAATGCACATTGGAAAAAATAACCCCAACTATACATACAACATGATGGGGGCTAATTTAGCTACAACGAGTCAGGAAAAAGATCTTGGAGTCATCGTGGATAGTTCTCTGAAGATGTCCACGCAGTGTGCAGAGGCGGTCAAAAAAGCAAACAGGATGTTAGGAATCATTAAAAAGGGGATAGAGAATAAGACTAATAATATATTATTGCCCTTATATAAATCCATGGTACGCCCACATCTCGAATACTGTGTACAGATGAGGTCTCCTCACCTCAAAAAAGATATTCTAGCACTAGAAAAGGTTCAGAAAAGGGCAACTAAAATGATTAGGGGTTTGGAGAGGGTCCCATATGAGGAAAGATTAAAGAAGCTAGGACTCTTCAGCTTGGAAAAGAGGAGACTAAGGGGGGATATGATAGAGGTCTATAAAATCATGAGTGATGTGGAGAAAGTGGACAAGGAAAAGTTATTTACTTATTCCCATAATTCAAGAACTAGGGGTCACCAAATGAAATTAATAGGCAGCAGGTTTAAAACAAATAAAAGGAAGTTCTTCTTCACACAGCGCACAGTCAACTTGTGGAACTCCTTATCTGAGGAGGTTGTGAAGGCTAGGACTATAACAGTGCTTAAAAGAGAACTGGATAAATTCATGGTGGTTAAGTCCATTAATGGCTATTAGACAGGATGGGTAAGGAATGGTGTCCCTAGACTCTGTTTGTCAGAGGGTGGAGATGGATGGCAGGAGAGAGATCACTTTATCATTGCCTGTTAGGTTCACTCCCTCTGGGGCACCTGGCATTGGCCACTGTCTGTAGACAGATACTGGGCTAGTTGGACCTTCGGTCTGACCCGGTACGGCCGTTCTTATGTTCTTAGTCTTTATAATATCTCCTCATATGGCAGCTGTTCCATATCCCTAATCATTTTTCTTGCCCTTCTCCAATTCAAATATCTTTTTGGAGAAAGGGCAACCAGAACTGTATGCAGAGTTCAAGATGTGGGCAAACCAGGGATTTATATAGTGTCATTATGAAAATTTCTGTCTGATTAGCTATCCCTTTCCTAACAGTTCCTAACATTCTGTTCGCTTTTTTGACTGCTGCTGCACATTGAGTGTATGCTTTCAGAGAACAAGCCACAATGACTCCAAGATCTATTTTTGAAGGGTAACTTCTAATTCAGAATCCATCATTTTGTACGTATAGCTGGGATTATGTTTTCCAATGTGTATTACTTTGCACTTATCAACACTAAATTTCATCTGCCATTTTGTTGTCAAGTCACTCAGCTTTTGTATCTCTTCCCTGTCACCTTTGGACTTGATATATTCACTGGATCACCCTTGTCCACATCTTTGGTGGCCCACTCAAAGAATTGCAATAGATCAGTGAGGCATGGTTTCCCTTTGCCAAAGCTGTGCTGACTCTTTCCCTAAATATCCTGTTTGCCTGGAATTGAAGTTGGATTTACCGACCTGTTAGTAGTTCTGCAATTTCATACTTGAGTTCCTTCAGAACTCTTGTGTGAATACCGTCTGATGCAGGTGGCTTATTACTGTTTAGTTTATCAATTTGTTCCAAAATCTCCTCTAATGACCCCTCAATCTGGGACAGTTCCTCAGATTTGTCATCTACAAAGAATGGCTGAGGAGTGGGAATCTCCCTCACATCCTTTGCAGTGAAGATCAATGCAAAGAATTCATTTGGCTTCTTTGCAACACTCTTATCTTCCTTGAGTGATCCAATGCCACCTAGATCATATGGTGTCCCCCCTCCCAAATTCTTTAGCAGGCTTCCTGCTTTTGATGTACTTAAAAAAATACTATTAGTTTTTGTCTCTTTTGCTATTTGCTCTTCAAATTCCTTTTTGGCCTGTGTATTTATAAGTTATGCTTGACTTGCCAGAGTTTATGCAATTTTCTATTTTCCTCCATAGGGTTGAATTTCCAGTTATTAAAGGATGCCCTTTTGCCTCTAATCTCCTCTTTTACTCTGTTATTTAGCCATGGTGGCATTTTTTTTTTGGTCCTCTTAATATTTATTTTTATTTGGGGGTATCCATTTAATCTGAGCCTGTATTATGGTGTTTTTTTAAAGTTCCCATACAGCTTGCTGGAATTTCACTCTTGTGACTTTTCCTTTTAATTTCTATTTAATTAGTTTCCTCGTTTTTGTGCTGTTCCCCTTTTTGAAGTTAAATGAGACTTTGGTGGGTTTCTTTGACATTTTCTGCCCATAATTATGTTAAATTTAATGATATTATGGTCACTATTACCAAGCGGTTCAGCTATATTCATCTCTTGGACCAGATCCTGTGCGCAAATTAGGACTAAATCAAGAATTGCCTCTCCCCTTTGGGTTCCTGGACAAGCTGCTCCAAGAAGCAGTCATGAATGGTGTCTGGAAATTTAATCTCTGCATCCTGTCCTGAGATGACATGTACCCTGTAAACATGGGGATAATTGAAATCCCCCATTTTATTGATTTTTTCTGGTTTTGTGTCCTCTCTGACCTCCCTGAGCATTTCACAATCACCATCACCAACCTGGTCAGGTGGTTTGTATTATATTCCTACTGCTATACTCTCATTATTCAAGCATGGAATTACTATCCATAGAGATTCTCTGTACAGTTTGATTCATTTAAGATTTTTACTATATTTGAGTCTATGCTTTCTTTCACATATAGTGCCTCTCCCCAACTAGTATGACCTACTCTGTCATTCCTATATATTTTTTACTCTGGTATTACAGTGTCCCATTGATTATCCTCATTCCACTGAGTTTCTGTGATGCCTATTATATCAATGTTCGCCTTTAACACCAGCCATTCAAATTCACCCATCTTAGTATTTCGACTTCTATCATTTGTATACGAATACTTTAAAATGGGTCAATATTTAGCTGTCTGTTTTCCTGTAATGTAATTGAATGGGATTGTTTTTCATTTGATTATTTCTCTTCAGCTTCTACTAACTAGTACTTTATCAACTTCCATCCTCCCCTCTTTACTAGGGTATAGAGAATCCCCATTAATAAATCCTCTCCTAAGAGATGTCTCCATCCAAACCATGTACTCCTAAGCACCTGTCAACATTCCCCCAATCCTTAGTTCAAAAATTCCTCTACGACCTTTTTTATTTTAATTTTCCTTTACAAAATGTTTAATTCATAGACTTTAAGGCCAGAAGGGACCATTGTGTTCATCTGGTCTGATGTTCTGAACACCATGGGTCGTAGATCCTCAGCCACCCACTCCTGTAACAGACCTATAACTTATAGTCTGTTACACAAGTCCTCAAATCGTGGTTTAAAGGCTTAACATTACAGAGACTCCACCATTTACACTTCTTTAAACAAGCTAGTGACACATGCTCCATGCTAAACAAGGAAGCAAAAAATCCCCAGGATCTCTGTCAATTTGACCTGGAAGGAAATTCTTTCCCGCACCTAAGTATGGCAACCAGTCTCTTTTTCTTTCTGACCCTTCACCCCCACTGTTCCACCAGCTCTAAGGTATCCCAATACCTTAGTTGCTGCTGCTGCTAGTTACAAAAATCTGTAGATAGCTCATATCTGTAGATAGCCAACTGAAAATAGAATGAAAAAGAGAAAATGGAGAGATTGAGAGAGAAGTGGAAAAAATGAAGTATAAGAAAGAAATATAGGGAAAAAAGGAAGAAAGAATAACAATTTCCTAGTCTGAGAAAACTCTGAGGATTTGCCTCTGCTGATAAAAAGAGTGAATTGTTATAAGCTCTTTGGTTCCATATCATACCTGAGTAAACCGGATTCCTCTTGATGCTGAAATATTATAAAAATGACATGGGATAAAGTCCACTGTAGGGGAAATTTCAGAGATGACTGAACAGTGAAAATCTTGATGACTGTGCAAGTGAGCCATCCTTTTATTACAGTCACACTCTCTGAAACACCTAGGTTGTTAGTGGTGAAGGGAAATTTCCTTTCATCTGACAGCTCGTCTGGGAGAGAATCCTTGCCTCACTTGAGAATTTCAAACTGCAAAACAAACAAGACCAACATTTCCTGGAGAGATGGAAGTCAACAATATTGTGAGGAGCAGAGTTGGCTGAAAATCAAAAAGAGCAACTGATTTGCAAATATTTTCACTGGCATATATTTCACTCAATTTCTGTAAACAATATTTGCATAGTGAAGTAGTTATTTTTGAGAGGTTGGGAAAGCCATGCTAGTGTGGTATGTGGAGGTTGTAGAAGCAAGAGACATGAGCTGAGAACATCAAAGCTAATGGAGGGATATTGATGTCCAGGTCTCATTCAAATTAATGAGTATTAGTGGGCATTGGGTCTATAGGCCTCTTTGAAAATCAATAGATACCATAACTCAGGGGTCCCCAACGCGGTGCCTGCAGGCGCCATGGCCATCTTAATGCGCCAGTGTCCTGGCCCCCGGGAGAGCACCCGCCAAAATGCCGCAGCGGCATTTTGGCCGGGACGCCTCTCGATGACGCCGCTTGCCGTCGACAAGTGATGTCATCGAGAGGCGTCGCTCCCGAATTTCGGCGGGGACGCCTCTCGATGACGCCATTTGCCATCGACAAATGACGTCATCGAGAGGCGTCGCTCCCGAATTTCAGCAGGGACACCTCTCAATGACGTTGCTTGTCGACGGCAAGTGACGTCATCAAGAGGCGTCGCTGCCAAATTGCCGCCGAAATTCGGCGGCATTTCGACGGGTGCCCCACCACTGCAGTGGTCCTTTGGCTGGTAGGCACCAGCTGAAAAGGTTGGGGACCACTGACATAACTGATGTATAAGCACCTGAATAGAACTGAATAAAGACAGAATCTGGCTTCAAAGCTTAGGGCTTACAGCATATTTCCAAAGGTATTTAGGTACCTCAAAATGCAGATAAGCACCTACTGGTAGTTACATAAGCACTTACATAAGACCATAAGAATAGTCAGACTGGGTCAGACCAAAGATTCATCCAGCCCAGTATCTTGTCTTTCGACAGTGGCCAATACCAGGTGCCCTAGAGGCAATGAGCAGAACAGGTAATCATCAAATGATCCATCCCCTGATGCCCATTCCCAGCTTCTGGGACACCATCCCTGAACATCCTAGTTAATAGCCATTGATGGACCTATCCTCCATGAACTTATCTAGTTTTTTATTGAATCCTATTATAGTTTTGGCCTTCACAACATCCTCTGGCAAGGAGTTCCTAAGTGTGTTAGGCATTTAATGTCTCTTTGGCTCACTTGATGGAGTGTTCTGTCCCCCTCTAGTGGCAACTATGCAGTGTGGAGTGGTTGATGTGTTGCCATGGCCATGGTTAACAGAACTGTGTCTTTTAGCCCCAGTAGTAGGAGCTTTTGCTTTACTATCCCAAGGTCCTAAGTTTTGATTACTGATGCTGATGTTTCCAGCAGAAAATTGAGATTTGCTTTTCTGATGAGAAAACAATGTTTTGTGAAAAGCCAAATCCTTTAATAGAAAACACAGAAAGGTAGGGATGGAAGGGACCTCAAGAGGTCACTTGGGCCAGCCCCCCGTGCTGAGATAGGACTGAGGAAACCTAGACCATCACTGACAAGTGTTTGTCTAAACTGTTCTTAAAAACATCCAGTTATGGGCATTCCACAACCTCCCTTGGTAAACTGTTCCAGAGCTAAGCTAGCCATAGACTTAGAAACTTTTTCCTAATATCCAACTTAAATTGCCCTTGCTGCAAATTAAGCCAATTCCTTCTCATCTGGCCCTTGGTGAATGTGGTGAGCAAGTGATCACCTTCATCTTTATAACAATCTTTTACTACAAACATTCTGAACAAAGGACTGAATGACCCATCCAAGCTGTCGATGTGTTCTAGAGGGACTTTCAAGCCAGGAAACTCACCAATACTGCTAAGAACCTGATATGTGGATTTTGAATCTTTGTATGTATGTGGGTGCTTTATCATTTAACAGCTCTCTTCTTGTTCTTTCTATTTTTCTTTATAACAAACCTTTAGTTTTAGGCACTAAAGGATTGGCTGGCAGCGTGGTACTCTGGGTAATACCCAAACCTATATTGACCTGGTAACGTGGCTGGCCCTTTGAGATCAGAAGAACATTTTGTAGATGTGAGCAAAGTTTTTAAAATAATTTCTCACTGCACTGAACCTATGTGCTGACTGGAAACCAGAGAACTGGAATGCAATAAAGAGGTCTATGTGATTTCTTTTTTGCTTCTTGATAACTAGATAACTCCCTTATCCTCAGTTTCCCCTCCTGTAAAGCAGCAGCCCCTCCCAGCTGTTGCTCCTGCCTCTCTGTGGTGCACAGCTCACAGCTCGCTGGCTCTACCAGCTGCCATGCAGGGAGGGGACCCAGCCGCACCATATGACCGAGCAGGGCTGGCAAAACCTGGCAGAAAGCAGGGGGGCATATGACCCTTGTGCTCCCTGTGTGTTGCCTCAGGTTTGACATGATTTGTGCTTAAAAATCCATGCTGGCTCTCACTTATCACCTAGGTTTGATGACTACTGTAAATTATAGAAAAAATAAAACCAAGAATTTCCTAATTAGCATGTAAGAAATCCAAACATGTTAATTTGTGGAATTACACAAATAGTTCACCCATATAACCTTAAATCTGACCTATCACGGGGTTTTCCAGCTTCCCAGAGAGTGAAACTCAGGGAAATATTATGCACATGCTCTATTTGAATAATTTTATTTATTTTATATGATTAGTGGTCATTCCCCTTTGTCTCCCCCACATTATGTCTCTAACTCAAAGTTTATCCAATAGCAGGTTATAAAGTGGAGTTAATGTTCAGACCTCTTCAGTAATTTGGGGATAAATATATTACAAGGATGTTGTAATTTTTCCCAAAAGGACACAGGATAGTCACCATTATAATTAAACAAAACCCAAACATCTTACAATAAGAAATGACATTTGGGTTTCCACATAACTTTAATTCTGCCCTGAAGTGACACCACTAAGGGGAAATTGGAATAAAAAAGTGCTGTTATTAAAAAAAAATCGTGTGTCAACAAAGACTAACATTTTTTTTGTCTTCATTTAATTCATGTTCATTTAGGGAAGAATTTTCTGTTCAGGAATTTCTTTAGGGCTGTTTTCACCTCCTTATTTCTCAGGGTGTAGATCAGGGGGTTCAGAACTGGGGTGATGATGCTGTACATGAGTGTGGGTATCATGTCTCTTTCAGAGGGGAAACCCGGTGAGGAAATCATGTAGTTGCCGAGGACTGGCATATAGAATAGAGACACCACGGTGAGGTGGGATGCGCAAGTGGAGAAGGCCTTTCTCCTACTTTCCCGTGAGTGGACTTTCAGGAGGAGGAAGGAGATGATGTAGATGTAGGAGAAGAGGGTGAGGACAAATGAACTCAGACCAAGGACACCAGCATCGATGTTGAGCAGGGTCAGGTTGAGGTGGGTGCTGCCGCAGGCCAGGCTCAGCAGGGGCTTGATATCACAGAAGAAGTGGGGGACAAGGTTGGAGCCGCAGAAGTGTAGCCGTGAGGTCATGACTGTGGATATAAGGGCGTGCAGGAAGCTGGTGGACCAGGTGGCCGCTGCCAAGAGCAGGCAGGTCTGTGGACTCATGACCAGCCTGTAGCGCAACGGGTTGCAAATGGCAACATAGCGGTCGTAAGCCATGACGGCCAGCAGCACGGCCTCACTGCTGCCCAGGAGGTGGAAAAAGTGGAGCTGGGCCAGGCAGCCGGCAAAGGAGATGGTCTGGTGCTCATACAGGAAACCAGACAGCATCTTGGGCACAGTAACTGAGGAAAAGCAGATATCCAGGCTGGAGAGGTTGCCGAGGAAGAAGTACATGGGAGTGTGGAGCCGGGGCTCGGCCACTACTGTGGTTATGATGGCCCCGTTACCCAGCAGGCTGGTCACGTAGAGCAGGAGGAAGAGAGGGAAGAAGAAGTGATTCAGCCCTGGGAGATTGGTCAGGCCCAGGAGGACAAACTCACTCACCTCTGTCTGGTTCTTCATTGCTGAGGATGGGAGGGAGACATGCCAGCGCAGAAAGAGATGCACAAATCGCTATAATTTGTATTTCAACATGTACCTGCCACCCAAGCTCTCAGAGTGCCTAGCGGTTATTAATTAAACCTTCCTACTCCTGCTGCAGGTTAGCATCTCCATTTCATAGTCGGGGAAATGGCAGTAGAGAGGGGCAATGTATCATCTATATATCTGTATCTATAAAATGCTATTTGGTTGTAAAATTAAGCACTCGATAGTAAGGAAATGCCAGAACATCTACAGTTCCCCACGCAACTGTCATTCTACTTCTTGTACATCCATCCCATGCACTTAACAAGGTAAGGCTCTTGGGCAAGAAAACAGTATATGTTAATGTGATTAAATCCCATAGCATAACGCATATGAACAAAGGTGCTGAATTAAGGTTGTAAAGCTGGCATTTTCTAACTGCCAAGAGTAGAGTTTGACTTTGAACTTTAAACGATACTCTTGTACATAGGGGTTGGTTTTTGTTTTTGTTTGTTTATTTGTTTTGCATAATTCTAGTAGTTGGAACTATAATAAAGATCATCAGTTCTGGCTTATCCCTCAGCTGTGCTGCAAACATTTCTGCCACTCAATCAACAGTCAGGATTACGTTAGTCAGGGCTGCCCGGGGGGTGGGGGGGCTAATGGGGTAATTTGCCCCAGGCCCCCACAAGAATATAGTATTCTATAGTATTGCAACTTTTATTTAAGGAAGGGGCCCCCGAAATTGCTTTGCCTCAGGCTCCCTGAATCCTCTGGGCAGCCCTGAGGTTATCTTGTGTCAGGAGAAGGCTCTTATAGATAGAGCCCCACCAAATCCATGGTCTGTTATGGTCAATTTTACAGCCATAGAATTTGAAAATTGGTAAATGTCACGTTTTTAGCTGTTTAATCTGAAATTTTAAGGTGTTGTAACTGGGGGTGGGGTCCCAACTCAAAAAGGGATGGGGGGGTCACAAACCTGTTGTAGGGGGGTCATGGGATTGCCACCTTCGCTCCTGTGCTGCCTTCAGAGCTGGACTGTGAAGGCAGCAACCGCAGAGCTTCCTGCAGCCTCAGGAGGTTCCCGGAGGTGGAGTCCTGTACCTCCCCTGCCCAGCCAGAGTTAGGAGCCCCCCTTGTTTGGGCACTCCCAGCAGCACAGGGAAGATCGGACAGAACCCCACAAGTGTCCTCCAGCTTCAGGAATGTCTGGGGCTGCTGCCCAGTCCCAAAGAGTGTCCTGCAGCAGGGGGAGGCACCTGGAGGTGGGTCTGGTCTCCTGCCCCAAAGGCAGCTGCAAAGGAGATGGGCAAATCCTTCCCCACCCCACTGCCCACCTGGAGATAGGGGCCCCCTTTACTGGGGCGCTCCTAGGAACAAGGGGACATCGGATTACATGGGGAATGGCTTATTTCATGGTTCATAATGCATTTTTCATGTCTATGAAATTGGTAGGGCCCTACTTATAGAAGAGAGCAGGGGCATAGAGAGATGAGGCCAGGTGGCTGGTCTTAGAGATGGCCAGGGGAAGCCTATCTCATATCTCTTTCCTTATGCCCTTCCATCCCCACAGTGCTCCAGCAGCAATCAGCTATCCCATTACCTCATGTGTTACTGCTTCCAAAAGTCAGTAGTCATATCCTCTGTGCAGCATCCAACTGAAAATAGAATGAAACAGAGAAAATGGAGCGATTGAGAGAGGAGTGAAAAAAAATTAAAAATATGAACTGTAAGAAAGAAAGATAGAAAAAAGGGAAGAAAGAATAATAATTTCAGAGTCTGAGAATGCTCTGATGTGTTGCATCTGTAGATAAAGAAGAGTGCTTTGTTATAAGCTCTTCAATTCCATAACATACCTAAATAGACTGGGTTCCTCTTGAAGCTAAAATATTATAAAAATGTAGGACAAAATCCACTCTAGGGGAAACTTAAAAGAGGATCAAATACTAATTGTTCTGGAAACCTTGATGACTGTGAACGGAGAGACCTTTTAAGACAGTCACACTCTCCGAAATGCCACATTGTGAGCAGGGAAACTGCCTTCCATCTGACCATTCATCAGGGATGTAATTCTTGTACCACCTGAGAATTTGAAGTTAGAAAACAAACAAGACCAACGCTTCTTGGAAAGATGGAGGTTGACAATATTGCGAGGACTGGAGGTGTTTGAAAAGCATAAAGAAGAACCACTGATCTATAAATGTTTCCACAAGCAAATCCACTCCATTTTTATAACCAGTATTTGTGTAGTGAAGTGGTTCTGTGTGAGAGATTGGGAAACACCCCACCAATGGATGCCATAATTGAGGCATAAGCATCTGAATAGAATTGAACAAGGATCCAGAGCTCAGAGGCTTGAGCATATTTCCAAAGGCATGTAGGCACCTAAGGATGTAGATACATACTTAATAGGATTTACAAAATCACCTAAGTGAGTTAGGCACCTAACGCCTATTGAGTTCACTTAACTTTAGTACCTGGAAAAATAAAGGAGCAAATAATCAAACCATCAATTTGTAAGCACCTAGAAGAAAATAAGATGATAAGTAACAATCAAAATGACATTGTCAAGAACAAACGGTGTCAATCCAGCCTAATATCCTTCTTAGACAGAGTAACTGGCTTTATGGATAGGGGGGAAGCAATAGATGCAAGATACCTCAACTTTACTAAGGCTTTTGATACTGTCTCATAATTCAGTCTAGATGAACCTACTATACCATAGGTGCACAATTGGTTGAGAAACCATACTCAGAGCATAGTTATCAATGGTTCATTGTCAAGCTGGAAGGGTATATCAAGTGGGGTCCCATAGGTATCTCTCCTGTGTCCAGTTCTATTCAATAGCCTCATAAATGATTTAGATAATGGCAAAGAAAGTACACTGACAAAGTTTCCAGATACCAAGCTAGGATGTGTTGCAAGAGCTTTGGAGGATATGATTAGGATTCAAAATGTTCTTGACAAACTGGAGAAATGGTCTTAAATACATAGGGTGGAATTCAATATGGACAAATGCAAAGTGCTCCACTTATGAAAGAACAACAAAATGCACATGTACAGTTGGGAAAAGGTTTCTTAGGAAGGAGTACTGCAGAAAAGCATCTGGGCGTTATAGTCAGTGTTCCCTCTAATTTTTCCCACCCGTATGTGGCATGAATTCTGTTATGTGCCCCAATATGAAGGTGATGTGTCGCACATCGCCTCCCTATTGGGGCACATAACAAAATTCATCTGGTAGGAGTGGGGCCGAGGGGGTTCAGATTGTGGGAGGGGGCTCAGGGCTGGGGAAGAGGGTCGGGGTGCAGAGGTGTGAGGGCTCTGGCTGGGGGTGCAGGCCCTAGGGTGGTGCTGAGGATGAGGGGTTTGGGGTGCAAGAGGGTGCTCAGTGGCTATGGCAGGGAGAGAGGACTCCCCCCAGCTCTTTCTCCCCGCAGTAGCTCCTGGGCTAAGGGGGAGAGGTGCGTCTCCACATCACGGCAGCTCGGGGCTGGAAGATAGGTGCCCCTCCCTCAGCCCCAGCAGGTCCGGGCTGGGGAAGGGCTGCCCTTGTTGTGGCTGGGTCCTGGCCACTCCCTCAACGCCACCTGGGATGTGGCTGGGTCCAGGACTCCCCGCATGCACCACCCCAGCGGGTTCAGGTGCCCCATCCGTGACTGGGTCCAGGACGCTCAAGCCATGCTTGGGGCGAGGCCAGGCCATGCCGCAGCAGAGTTGGGGTGGGGTAGGGGCACCCCTCCCCTAGCCGCCGCAGTTCCCCCAGCGAGTACCTTGAGCACCTGTGTGGCAATAAATAGGCTGTGGCACAGCTGTTTGGCCTCACAGCTTACAGGGAACTTAGGTTATAGTGGATTACAAAATAAATGTGAGTCAACAATGTAATACTGTTGCAAAAAAGTGAACCTCATTCTGGGATGTATGTAAGCAAGACACAAGAAAATTCTTCCACTCTATTCAACACTGATAAGCCTGAACAGGGTTATTGTGTCCAGTTCTGGGTGCCACACTTCAGGAAAGATGATGGCAAAACAGAGAATGTCCAGAGGAAAGAAACAAACAAAGATTAAATGCCTAGAAAAATATGACCTATGATTGAAAAAAATAATTTGTTTAGTCTGGAGAAGAGAAGACTGAGGGGCTACATGATAACAATCTTCATGTACACAAGAGGTTTTTATAAAGAGGAGATTGATAAATTGTTTTCCTGAACCACTGAGGACAAGACAAGGACTAATGGGGCTTCAACTACAGCAAGGTTGATTTAGTTTAGACATTAGGAAAAAAAACGCCCTGACTGTAAAGATAACGAAGCACTGGAACAAATTAACTAGGGAAGTTGTGGAATCTCCATCACTGGAGGTTTTAAAGAACAGGTTGGACAAACACCTGTCAAGGATGGTCTAGATAATACTTAGTCCTGCTTCAGAGCAGGGGACTAGATTAGATGACCTCTTGATGCCTCTTCCAGTCCGACATTTCTGTGCTTCTCTGATATGGTGCTACGGCCACTGTTGTGGTGGTTATACTGCATGGCAAAGTTGATGTGTTCCTTTTGCCTTTATTAACAGAGCAGTATATTTTAGCCATGCAACAGAATTTTGTGCTTTTCAATCCCAAGGTCCTAGGTTTGATTCTTGATTCTGACATTTCCAGCTGAAAATTGAGATTTGCTTTTCTGATGAAAAAAATCAACATTTTTTTTAAAGAAAAGCCAATCCTTTCATAGAAAACACTGAAATGTAGGACTGGAAGGTTTCTCGAGAGGTCATGTAGGTCAGCTTCCCACCCGTGCTGAGGCAGGACCATGTAAATGAAGGCAATTCCTGACAGGAATGTGTCTAGCCCGGGGTGGGCAAACTTTTGGCCTGAGGGCCGGCAGCATTGGGTTTCAGAAATTAGTAGCTCTTGCAACGCCACAGAGAGCAGTGCATTGTGGTAGCTAACCCAGTGTGCAAGTGGCTGCAGTGTACTTTGGAAAGGGTTTGCAATGCCTAATGGGGCAGGCACAGCATCACATGATGCGGGTTTCCCAATGCCTTTTTTCCTGGGCATCTTACTAGATTGCCAGCTGCTTTTCAAATGGTGGGGTGGAGTGTGACAAGGAGTATGTTGTGTGTATGTGGGGGGAGAGACAGTGTGTTTTGGGAGGCAGAGTGTGTCAGCATGTTGTCTTGTAAGTTCAGACAGCGGCAGGGGGAAGGGGGAAACCCCAACGTCAGCCCCACCTCTCTCTCTCTCACACACACACAAATGCCTGCCTCTGCAGAAGGAGCATTCCACAATAATGGTTTGCTTTGTGTCCCAGAGCAGATAAGCATGCTGGATGTCAGAAACGGAGCTTTGAAAGGAGATATCTGCATGACTGCTGTGGAGTTCAAAACAATGAAGAGAGTGGCCATTTGAATTCAAGGGATTATGGGACATTTCTGGAGACCAATCACAGTGCAGTAATGCAACACATTGTCCACACCAGGGATAGGCAACCTATGGTACACGTGCCGAAGGCGGCACATGAGATGATTTTCAGTGGCACTCACACTGCTCGGGTCCTGGACACCGGTCTGGGGGGCTCTGCATTTAAATGTAATATTAAATGAAGCTTCTTAAACATTTTAAAAACCTTATTTACTTTACATACAACAATAGTTTAGTTATATATTATAGACTTCTAGAAAAAGACCTTCTAAAAACATTAAAATGTATTACTGGCACTCAAAACCTTAAATTAGAATGAATAAATGAAGACTTGGCACATCATTTCTGAAAGGCTGCCAACCCCTGGTCCACACTGACACCCCAGCTCTTCAGCCTGGGCACAGAAAGCTCTATGCTTCTTATGGAAGTGGATTACCAGGGGTGCTCCAGATGCAGAGTCCAGGCTAAGTGCCTTGTCAGTGTGGACACCTCAGGAGTTAGGGCACCCAGAGCTGATTTAATGCGCTCTAACTTGCAAGTATAATAGACAAGGCCTTCAATGCATCCAACGTACCAAACTATTATTTAACATATTCTTTTCCAGCTTTGTATTGAGATCCTTTCACCTTGTTATTAATATTAATCATGTCAAGCATCTGACACTAGACCAGTTGTCATAGGTTTGTTTCCCACTTTGAACTTTAGCGTCCAAAAGGTGGGGACCTGCATGTACCCTTCTAAACTTAAATCCTAGCTTAGATCTGATAGCGCTGCCACCAACCAAAAATATAGTGTTTTGGTCACTTTCCATTCCTCCCAAACCTTCCCTGGGAAATCCAAGACCCAAACCTCTTGGATCTTAGCACAAAGGGAAATAAACCATTCCCCCACCTTCCCCACTCCCTTAGTCGTCGGGAGAGATTACCTTGATTCAAACTCCTTGAATCTAAACAAAGAGGGATTCACCTTCCCCTCTCCTTTCTTCCCCCCACCTGACCCTGGTGAGTCAAACTATTCCCCTGGAGTCTCAAACAAGGGGAAAAAAATCAATCAGGTTCTTAAAAAGAAAAGATTTTATTAAAAGAAAGAAAAGAAAGTAAACACTATCTCTGTAACACCAGGATGAAAAATATTACAGGGACTAGCCTAAAAACTAGAGGGACTCCCCTTCTTCTAGAATAAACACAGGTAACAGCAAACAGAAATAAAATATTGTTCCAGCAAACACACATTTGCAAATACAGAAAGTAACCAAAGACTAATCCGCCTTTTTAGCTAATACTCACTATATTGAATAGAAGAGACTATTTCAGGAAGCTTGGGGAGCCTGGATGTACGTCTGGCTTCTCTTAATCCCAAGAGAGAACAACCCCCCAAAACAAAGAACCCAAACAAAGACTTCCCTCCACAGAGATTTGAAAGTATCTTGTCCCCTGATTGGTCCTCTGGTCAGGTGTCCGCCAGGTTCACTGAGCTTGTTAACTCTTTACAGGTAAAAGAGACCTTAACCCTTACCTATCTGTTTATGACACCAGTGGTCCCCAACCTTTTTGTGGCCAGTAGCACATTCATGTTTTCAGAAGAGTGTGGCTGGCGCCAACAATTTTTCAAGGCTTATTTTATATTTGTACATTAAATAAAAAAAATCGTATTTAATATTACAAAATATATGAATCCAGAGAGAAGCCAGAGAGAAGCTGCGAGGACAGAGAACACCGGCACCCGCAGCCCTGGAGTACTCTGTCCCCACCAGGCGTGGTACCCTGGCTTCTCTCCCCCCTTAGGCATTAGGTGGGCCCCACGCCTGCCTGGGACTTCAGAACACAGGTGCCTGCAGCTCCGGAGTTCTCTGTCCCCGGCAGGCGCGGGACCGCGGTTTCTCTACCCTGCTGGGCATTAGGCGGGCCCTGTACCTGCCGGGAACAGAGAACACCGTGCCCGCAGCCTGAGTTCTCTATCCTCATCAGGTGTGGGCCACGGCTTCTCTCCCCTGCTGGGCACTAGGCGGGCGCACATAAATGCCCCGGCAGGCGCCATGGCACCTGTGGGCACTGCGTTGGGGACCACTGCACTAGACACTCAGAAGGGTTTAGACACCTACCTGACACTTTGGGAATCTAAATCCCAGAAACAGGCCACACTGGGATTCACAAAACCCCCTCCAAATCCTGGAGGTGCCTAAATTTGGTGCCCAAGTTCTTGCAGTCAAAGTTCCCTGCACACCTAATGTTTCTTCCTTTGGGCAGGCAAACTGCATCCAGCCATGGTCAGAACTCAGGTCCCTGTAGGTGAGCTCATACAAAACAGGCCTGCATGGGAACCTCCCTCATAACTTTTAGCTCAGTGGTTATGAGACTAATCTGGGATGTGGGAGACTCAGGTTCTAGTCCCTCAGCCACCTGAGGAGGAGAAGGGATTTAAACAGGAATGTCCCACATCTTTGGTGCATTGTCTACCATTGGGCTATGCATTATTCTGAAGTGGGGCTCCCTCAATCTCTCCTGTTGAAACTGTTCCACTTTGGATTAAATAAGTCAGGACAGGGTGTGAGAGAGAAAGGGAAAGACAGCATTAGAACGATTCTATAGAGTGGTGGTTATAGCCCTCTTCTGCAAGGTGGGTAGTTTCTGTAGCTAGATTTTTTTTTTAACAGTGACGGGAAACCACCCCATCGACCAACCCTCCTCATTTTTGTTCCGGGCTTGGGACCAGCGCTGAGAATGGAAAAAGAATGCTTACCAAATACCACCCTTGAATGGAAGCCAGAAAACACAAGAAGAAAGAGAGGAAGACCGCAAATAACATGGAAATGAACAGTTCTGAACAACAAAAGAGCACCTCAACATGAAATGCAAGGATGGCAAATGTAGGTAGCCCAATGTGCAGCAAAGCATGGGATGGACTAAGGTCTAAGTGAAAAGTCTGAAAGGTGGGGGAACCAGGATCCAGTCCACCAGCTCCAGTGACTTTTTTTGGTGGAACAGTTTTACACTGAAAGGTTTTTGGAGTTAGGTCAGTCTCTCAATATGTTTTCTTGCAGTCAATGGGACTCTGCTCTCATTTGATGCCGAAAAGAGCTACTATAATATACCACTAATAAATAACAATTCATTTTAACATTTGTACCATAGCTAGTAATGATGAAGAAGTTCTGCATTCGACCCACCCACCTACGTTGTCTGTTGTGGATTGTCCCCTACTCTCTAGTTTCCTGTGGCTAACATAAAATTGTTCTCCTATGCTCTAGTTCCAATGGATAACTTTACTTTTTGAGCAAGACACGGAATAGATCTCAAGAACCTGGTGCCCAGTGCTGAATGACACCTACAGATATATATTCCATTGCGATTTTCTCTTCTTCAATTCCCATACAAAATCGATGTTAAGATGGAGAAAAGGTTGAGAGTGCACATAAAGTAAACAGGAGTGAAAGAAATTACAGAGATGTTTTAATTATTCAAAACAAGTTTTAAAATCCAAGAAGTTCAATTAAGGTTTAAGAAATCCTGGTGTGTTAATTGCTGGAAATAGACAAATAAGGAACCCAAATAATCTTAATTCTGCTCTGCCACAGAAATTGCCAACTTCCTATATAGTCAGAACTAATTGATATTTCGTTCATAGGCTATATTTCAATGATTTATTTATTTATATGATTAACGGTCATTCCCTCTTCTCCCCCATTGTGCTTCTAACTGAAAGTTTCTCCATCACAGAAACTACTATGGACTTAATGTCCAGGATATATGTCAGGAATGTGGAGTAGAATACAATACAAGAATGCTTTAATTTTCCCAAAATACACAATGGATATTCACCATTAAAGAGAATCCAAATGTGTTATAAGAAATGACATTAGAGTACCAAAATTCTGCCCAGTAGAGACACCAGAAAGGAGAAAAAAATGAAAAAAAATGAAGTGTGGCTTTAAAAATATGTGGGTCAACAAAGACTAAAGTGTTTTAATTGTAAATGAATGGGCTTTCCCTTCATTTACTTCCTATCCTTTCAGGGAAAAGTTTTTTCAGGAATTTCTTCAGGGTGGATTTCACCTCCTTATTTTTCAGGGTGTAGATCAGGGGGTTCAGAACAGGGGTGACGATGCAGTACATGAGGGTGGGCATCATGTCTCTTTCAAAGGGGAAACCAGGAAAGGAAATCATGTAATTGCTAATGGATGGCATATAGAAAAGAAACACCACAGTGAGGTGGGATGCACAGGTGGAGAAGGCCTTTCTCCTATTTTCCTGCGAGTGGACATTCAGGAGGAGGAAGGAGATGATGTAGATGTAGGAGGAGAGTGTGAGGATGAAGGAACTCAGACCAAGGACCCCGGCATCGATGTTGAGCAGGGTCAGGTTGAGGTGGGTGCTGCTGCAGGCCAGGCTCAGCAGGGGCTTGATGTCACAGAAGAAGTGGGGGATGAGGTTGGGGCCACAGAAATGCAGCCGGGAGGTCATCACTGTGGACATCAGCGCATGCAGGAAGCCGGAGGACCAGGTGGCCGCTGCCAGGAGCAGGCAGGACCGTGAGCTCATGACCAGCCTGTAGTGCAGCGGCTTGCAGATGGCCACGTAGCGGTCATAGGCCATGACGGCCAGCAGCATGGCCTCAGTGCTGCCGACGAGGTGGAAAAAGTAGAGCTGGGCCAGACAGCCGGCAAAGGAAATGGTCTGGTTCTCAGATAGGAAACCGGACAGCATCTTGGGCACAGCAACCGTGGAAAAGCAGATGTCCAGGCTGGAGAGGTTGCCCAGGAAGAAGTACATGGGGGTATGGAGCCGGGGCTCAGCAACTACGATGACTATGATGGCCCCATTACCCAACACATTGGCCATGTAGAGCAGAAGGAAGAAAGGGAAGAGGAAGTTCTTCAGCCCCTGGAGATTGGTCAGGCCTAAGAGGACAAAATCGCTCACCTCTGTCTTGTTGTCCATCGCTGAGGAGAGGAGGGAGATGCTCTAGATGCAACAATCCTTGCACTTTGTATTTCTATGAACACCTTCCGCCCAAGTGTCTCAGATTGCCTGCAAGTCATTAATTAAACCTTCCCAGTGAAATGGGTCAAAAAATGAAATTAATAGGCAGCAGGTTTAAAACAAACAAAAGTAAGTATTTCTTCACACAACACAGTTTATCTGTGGAAGACTTTGCCAGAGGATATTGTGAAGGCCAAGACTAAAAAAGGGTTCCAAATGAACTAGATAAGTTCATGGAGCATAGCTCTATCAATGGCTATGAGTCAGGGTGGGCAGGGATTGTGTCACTAGCCTCCATTTACCAGAGTCTTGGGAATGGATGGATCACTTGATGATTACCTGTTCTGTTCATTCCCTCTGAAGCACCTGGCATTGGCCACTGTTGGAAGAGTGGATACTGGTCTGACTTAGTATGGCCATTCAAATGTTCTTATGTTCCCGGTGCTGCTGAGAGTTAGCCTCAGGCTACCATAATTTTGTCCCTTGTGTATCTGTCCTGTGCACTGAGCAAAGCCAGGATATCTTGGAAGAAAGCAATATGGCCACATCTGCATGTGGAGTTGGGGGCGCTATTCCCACCTTGTGTTGATGGACCCATGCTAGCTCTGCTTCAGCTACTGTGCTAAAACTAGTAGCATAGCTGTGGAAGCCCAGACAGTGGCATAGTGGGTCATAATGGACCGCAAGCTAAATATGAGTCAATGGTGTGAAACTGTTGTAAAAAAAGGGAACATTATTCAGGGATGTTTGAGCAGTAGTTTTGTGAGCAAGACACGAGAAATAATTTTTCCCCTCTACTCCATGCTGATACGGCCTCAACTGGAGTATTGTATCCAGTTCTGGGTGCCAAATTTCAGGAACTATGTCCACAAATTGGAGAAAATTCAGAGAAGAACAATAAAAATGATTAAAGGTCTAGAAAACATGACCTGTGAGGGAAGATTGGGAAAAAATGGGTTTATTTAATCTGGAAAAGAGAAGATGGAGAGGGGACATGATAACAGTTTTCAAGTACATAAAAGGTTGTTACAAGGAGGAGGAAGAAGAATTGTTCTTCTTAACCTCTGAGGATAGGACAAGAAACAATCGGCTTAAATAACAGCAAGGGAGGTTTAGGTTGGACATTAGGAAAAAACTTTTTAACTGTCAGGGTGGTTAAGCACTGGAATAAGTTTCCTGAGGAGGTTGTGGAATCTCCATCATTGGATATTTTTTAAGAGCAGGTTAGACAAACACCTATCATGGATGGTCTAGATAATGCTTAGTCCTGCCATGAGTGCAGGGGACTGGATTAGATGACCTCTCGAGGTCCTTTCCAGTCCTATGATTGTATGGTAAGCTAGCAACCCCAAGTATCACCCATGGGGTCTGGGTAGGTTTCTACTCATGGCAACTGGCTCATGCTGCTTCTTGCCACGGCCATGCTTCCACAGCTGCACTACTATTTTAGCATGCTACTTCAAGCAGGGCAAGTATGAGTATGTCTGCACTAGCTGGGAATCAGACCCCTTGCTCCAAGTAGACATAGGCTATGTGATCATCCAATTAAAGTCTCTGTCATAATGCATACACACCAAAAGGGCCAGAATTCACGTTCCACAGGCCACTGGTGTTTTCTCACTGCTGAGTTAGTGTTTCACTTTGCAACTTAACTAAGGTCCATTCAGATAAGTGTTGGGTTTTTTGTTTTGGCATTGATTCTGCTATATTTAGCTATAATCAACTCCCATCATATGTCATCAGAATGGGTTTAACTCTGAGCAGTGCTGCAAAAGCTCCTACGACTTTAAAAACAGGACTAATTATATTAGCTGGTGGCAGGAGAAGGGATTTATCCAAGAGGCCAGGATCATAGGTAGCAGAGTCCAGATGCTGGTTCTGGGACATGGACAGGCAGAGCCCAGCATAGACTCATAGGTTTTGGATCTATCTACACTACAATTAAAAACCCGTGCTAGCTGACTTGGGATTGCGGGGCTTGTGTTAAGACACAATTTTATTGCAATGTAGCTGTCCAGGGTTGGGCTGGAGCTTGTGCTCTAGGACCCTATGAGTTTAAAACTCCAAGCGACCTGTGCCCCATGCTCCAGAGGAAGGTGAATAATGCCCAGGGTCTCTGCCCAACTGACATGGAGCAAAATTCCTTCCCGACATTAACATGGTGACCAGTCTCTCTTTATTTCCACCCCTCCACCCCCACTGCTCCAGCAGCTCCCAAGTATTCCAGTACCTCATGTGTCGCTTCTGCTACTTCCAAGAGTCAGTAGTCAGCTCATATCCTATGTAAACCAATCAATTGAAAACAGAATGAAAAAGACTAAATGGAGAGATTGAGAGAGGAGTGATAAAATGAAAAATATGAACTGAAAGAAAGAAAGAAAGAAAGAAAGAAAGAAAGAAAGAAAGAAAGAAAGAAAGAAAGAAAGAAAGAAAGAAACGTTCATAATTTGGGTACACTCTGAGGTTTTACATCTCTAGATAAAGAAGTGTGAATCATTATAAGCTATTCAGTTCCATATCATACCTGGATAAACTGATTTCCTCTTGAATTTGAAATATAACAATGGCATGGGATAAAGTCCACTGTGGGGAAATTTCAGAGAGGATTGAACACTGGATGCTCAGCAAACCTTGAATAGTGTGTAAATGAGCCATCTTTTATCACAGTCACACTCTCTGAAACAACCAAACTCTCAGCAGGGAAATTGCCTTCCATCTGGGACATAATTCTTGTATCATCTGAGAATTTGCAATTAGAAAACAAACAAGACCAATGTTGGAAAGATGGAAATTGAAAATATTGTGGGGACTAGAGTTTGTTGAAAAGCGTAAAGAAGAGCAACCTATTTGCAGATGTTTTCACAAGCAGAACCACTCAATTTCAGTGAGCAGTATTTGTGTAGTGAAATAGTTCCTTGTGAGAAGATGAGAAACACCAAACACTAGTATTGTATGTAGAGGCTGTAGAAGCAAAACATGTGAGCTGAGAACATCAAAGTTGTTGGAGGGATACTAATGGCCAAGTCTCATTAAAATGAATGACTTTCAGTGTGAGTTGGGTGCACAGGCCTCTTTGCAAATCCCAGACAAATATACTAAGATCAACGAATACCACAATTGAGGTATAAGCATCTGAATAGAACTGAGGAATACATAATCTGGCTCCATAGCTCAGGGGCTAGAGCATATTTCCATTTGTATTTAGTCACCTAAAGATGCAGATAGGCACTTGGTGGAATTTACACAATCACCTAAGTGAGTTAGGCACCTAAAGCCTCCTCAGCTCACTTGATGGGGTGCTCTGTCCTTACTTGATGGGGTGTTCTATTGGAGGCTAGTTTTTGTGAAGAGGCTGATGTGTTGTGATGGCCTTGCTCAACAGAATTGTGTCTTTTAGCTGAGGCAGTAGAATCTTATGCTTTACTATCTGGACCTCCTAGATTTGATTCCTGATAAAGGTGTATCCAGCTGAAAAAATCATCATTTTTTGAGAAACGCTAATCCTTTAATAGAAAACATAGAAATGTGGGAATGGAAGGGACCTCAAGAGGTCATGAAGTCCTTTTCCTTCCCCTTCCCCCACCATTCTGAGGCAGGATTAAGTCTACCTGGATTATCCCTGATAAGGTGTTTGTCTAACCTGTTTTTAGAAACATCCAAAGCTGGGGATTCCAAGCCTCCCTTGGTGCATGTTCCAGAGCTTAACTAGCCTTAGTTTTCCCCCCTAATATATTACCTAAATCTCCTTTCCTCCAAACTAAGCTAATTTCTTCTCATCCAACCTTCAGTGGACATGGCAAACAATTGAACACAGCCCCCATTCAGCCATCTCTTCTCAAGACTAAACATTCCCAGCTCTTTCAACCTTTCCTCGTTGGTCATGTTTTCCAAACTTCTTGTAATTTTTGTTGCTGTCTTCTAGATTTTCTCAAATTTGATCACATCTTTCTTAAAGTGCAGGAATGTGTGCAAAACTCCAGCTGAGGTCTCACCAGTGCTGTGTAGAGTGGAACAAGTCCCTCCTGTATCTTACACGATTCTGTACCATGACATGTGCCTTTTTTTGCCTCAGCACCACACTGTTGACTCGTATTCCATTTGTGATGCATTAGAACTCCGAGATTGTTTTCTGCAATACTGCTGCCTAGCCCTCTATTCCCCATTCTGTATTTGTGCTTGTAATTTTTCCTTCCTAAATGTGGCACCTTGCACTTTTCTTTATTGAATTTAATCTTCCTGATTTCAGACTCATTATCCCATTTATCAACATAATTTTGAAATCTAATCCTCTCCTGCAAAGTGTTTACAGCCCCTTCCAGTTTAGTATCATCTGTAAATTTTATAACCATATCTTCATCCAAGTCGTTAATGGAAATACTGAACAGCACCAGACCCCAGGACAGACTCCAGTGAATATGTCCTCCCAGTCTGATGGTTAATCATTGATAACTATTCTTTGAAAAACGTTTTCAACCACTTATGCACACAGTAATTCCATCTAGACTATTTCCGTACAGTAATTTCATCGAGACTCTATTTCTCTAGTTTGATTATGAGACTGTCATGAAAGACTCTTTCAAGAGACTTAATAAAATCAAGACATGTCACATTTACTGCTTCCCCCATATCCATTAAGCCAGAAACTCTGTCAAAGAAGGAAATTAGATCTGTTTGAGAGGATTTGTTCATGACAAATCTGTTTTCGCTGTTACTCATCACTTAGGTTTGATGACTATTTTAGTTATCCAGAAAATAAGCATTGAAACCCAAGAATTTACTTATTAATGTTCAAGAAATCCAGATATGCTAATTTTTAGAATTACATAAATAGGGCACCCAACTAACCTTAACTCTGCCTGTCACAGAGTTCTGTAACTACCCATAGAGTAAAAACGCACTGAAATATTATGCATAGGTAATATTTGAATATTTTTATTTATTTTATGTAAATAATGGTCAGTCCCCCTTCCTTCCACCCATTATGTTTCTAACTGAAAATGTCTCCATCAGCAGCCATTAAGACGGAGTGCATGAGTACATGTCAGTAATTTATGGATAAATATATTACAAGGATGTTGTAATTTTCCCAAAATACACACAGGACATTCACCATTAAATTTAAAGAAAATCCAAACATCTTATGAGAAATGATGTTATGCTAGCCAAACAACCTGAACTTTGCCCTGTAGTGACACCAGGAAAAAAAATGCAAAGGGTTTTTAAAAATCAGTGGGCTCAACAAAGACTAAAATGCTTTAATTGTAATTGAACATTGTTTGCCTTCATGTAATTCATATTATTTAAGGGTAAAGTTTTCTGTTCAGGAATTTCTTTAGTGCTGTTTTCACCTCCTCATTTCTCAGGGTGTAGATCAGGGGGTTCAGAACTGGGGTGATGATGCAGTACATGAGGGTGGGTATCATGTCTCTTTCAGAGGTGGAACCCGTAGAGGAAATCAGGTAATTACCAAGGACTGGCATATAGAAGAGAGACACCACAGTGAGGTGGGAGGCACAGGTGGACAAGGCCTTTCTCCTGCTTTCCTGCGAGCGGACTTTCAGAAGAAGGAAGGAGATAATGTAGAGGTAGGAGAGAAGTGTGAGGATGAACGGACTCAGCGCAATGCTCCCGGTGACAAAGTTGAGCAGGGCCAAGTTGAGGAAGATGCTGCTGCAGGCCAGGCTCAGCAGGGGCTTGATGTCACAGAAGAAGTGGTAGACAATGTTGGGGCCACAGAAATGCACCTGAGATGTCATGACTGTGTGCATCAGTGCATGTAGGAAGCCAGTGCCCCAGGTGGCCGCTGCCAGGAACTGGCAGGTCTGTGGGCTCATGACCAGCCTGTAGCGCAGTGGGTTGCAGATGGCCACATAGCGGTCGTAGGCCATGACAGCCAGCAGCACGGCCTCACTGCTGCCCAGAAAGTGGAAGAAGTGGAGCTGGGCCAGGCAGCCTGCAAATGAGATGGTCTGCTGCCCTGAGAGGAAGCCGGCCAGCATCTTGGGCACGGTGACTGTGCTATAGAAGATGTCCAGGCAGGAGAGGTTGCCCAGGAAGAAATACATGGGGGTGTGGAGCCGGGGCTCAGCCAGCACCACAGCTATGATAGCCCCATTACCCAGCAGGCTGGTCACGTAGAGCAGGAGGAAGAGAACAAAGAGAGGGTGCTGTAGTACCAGGAGATGGGTCAGGCCCAGGAGGACGAACTCGCTCACTGCTGTCTGGTTCTCCATTGCTGTGGAAGGAAGAAGGCAAAGCAGGAGAAAAGCAAACAGGCTGAAGGTGCCATCCACTGCCATGTCAATGGTCCCATTCTGAATGCAACGGGACTGGATGGAATCAAACCCTTAGAGGTGGTGTTTTCTGGCTGCATTTGTAAGGGCCTTCTGTACTCAGTCAGAGTAGTACAAAGAAGGAGAATAATTATAGAGCTCTGCATTTCTTCATGATGCTGTGAGAGAGTGGGGTGTATATAAATGCAGAGAGACAACTAGCTCTCCTGATATGATGATCCACAAGAAGAGGCTTCCTCCTGTGGATGGAGGTTGGGATTTTAAAGCAGCCTAAGGGGGTTAGACACCCAAAGGCCACTGAAACTCTGATAGGCTGATTTGAAAATCCTGGCCTCACAGGGGAGAAGGCAGGAGCTTCCACTGGATTTTTGACATGAGGATGCTTTTTCCATTCCACCACGATGCAGGAGGAAACAGGGTCTATCTCCAGCACAACACTACTGAGTGCTTGGCATCTTTGAAAATCAGGCAGGTGCCTAAATATGGATTTAGGGTTAGGAGTCAGGAGACCACAGCCTAATGACCTTACATATGAGGTTGGCAGCTAACTCCCATAGGTTCTTTTGAAACCTCAGACTAGACGACTGTCTTTATTTTAGTGCTTGTATGTTACTGCTTGTCACTGGCTCCTGTCATTGAAAATCTTGGCACTGGAACCAACTCCCTGAAGTCAATCAGGTTGTCTGTCCAACAGACTGTATTGCATTAGTCTACACTACATTAGTAACCACTTTTAACAAATTATAATGTCTTGTGTATAAAGTATGGCTTGTGAGGTAACATTGGAAAAGTCACAATCTACTGAACGTTACTGTCTTTTTGAAATATATATATTATCATTGTATATGAAGTTATGAGATTTAGCTACAGGTTTGTTATTGAAACATGTTATGAGTATGGGAAACGCCCGCAGACCAGCTCCTTGGAAATAACAATGGAACTGTGGACACAAGCCTTATGTGTCAAGCCTCATGTACTCAAAGGTTGTTGCTGTCAGTTGTTGGCTATATGTGTGCATTATCTCTGTTCTCTCTGCATCCTGCACTGGCTCTGGCCAGATAGCCCATATGGCAGGCTCCGATTTAACTGCCCAGTGATACCAGAGGAGCTGGTTTGTAGCAAAGGCACCCAGCCAGCTTTATTGCCAATGAAGCACAGTCATAGCTTCTTGGATCAACGTCTACAGTTACACTAGCACATGTATGCCCATGACAATGGACCAGCTCAGTCAGTGGTGGGACTTGCCACTCCTTCCTGGGCTGGACAGAGACACTCCTTCTGAGACTCTATTTTATACACCAGTCCAAACAAGTTATGTATTGCCCTCTGATGTAGCTATTTACTGCCCTTCTGACATGGTCAGTTACCGCCCTTTACCTTGTTGGTTTGATCAAAACATCTCTAGCCATCACACTGTCATCCTGACCTCACCTTTAAGAGACGTCAGCATGCTCCTGTTTTCTTTGGGGATAACTGGTATAAGCAAAAATTTACAATTCATATGAAGGATTGGATGCAGGGCACGTAGACAATAGGGCTGCCTAACCCCATTACACAGCAATGATTGTTCCAGCACCTGGAACAGAGTATAAAAGAAGGGACAGTGACATCATCGGCCCATTTCTCCTCCCCCACCTATACTGAAGGCAACAAGGTTGTTTGGAAGACACAGAACCGTTTGAACTGAGGGAAGTGGTCCTAACTGGAAAAGCTTTCCAGTTATCACAGACTCATGTATGTTTTGGGGTAAGGAAAACCTTATTGCATCAAATTTGACATAACCTGATAAAGTCTAGGAAATAGCTAGCATTTTTTAATCTTTCATTTCCTTTGGTAACCAATTCTGAATTTCTATGCTTATGCCACTTACAATCTCTTAAAATCACTCTCTCTTTAGTTAGCCAACTTATTTTAATGTTTTATCTAGCTGGAGTGTTTTTGATTGAAGTTTGAGGAGTCTACTGAGGTTACAAAGGCTAGTGCATATTCATACCCTTTGATGTTATGACAAACTCATTAATGAGCGTACTCTGATCAAGAGGGTCTTGAGCAGTGTTAGACACACATTTCTGGGGAGAAGAAAGAAAAAAAGAAAGAAAGAAAAGTAATATCATTATTTGTCTTATCTCGGGCCCTATTGTGCTAGGAAGTTCACAAACACAGAATGAAACAATCCCTGAACCGAAAAACTAATCTAAATGAACAAGACAGACAAAGAGGCAATGACCTGTCTGAAGTCCTGTAGACATCAGTGGCAGAGCTGGAAATAGAAGTGCTGAATATTAACCTAGTAACCTACTCCCTGGATTGTGTTGTCTTGCAAACATAATATACTAGGGTTATTCTGTGTGCTTGCATTTGTGGATTCAGAGGCTGGAGTCTGGGTTTTCCATATGCGCTAAGGGAGTTTGAATGTCTTACCTTTTTTGGCTGTCTCATTCTATTCCCTTCCAGCTCAAATGTGGGTGTCTTTTGTCCTCATAGTGGAAAGCCTGTGACAATGACTGGAGTGGAAGTGCACTGAGGAGACATATCAGGGATTTCCATCAGTTCAAACAGAAAGAGAAGAGCAAGTTCTTGTTGGCTTGAAAATCTGGATGGCTGTTCTGAGCCCCTGTAACAAAGGAGCCTTTTTATCACATTCGCACTCTGAATCCTTGGTGGAGACCAATTTCTGTTCTCTTGATGGATCCTTTGGGGGCAGAAGCTGTGAAACACATGAGCGTTTCTGGTTTGTGCACAAACAAGCCAAGTGCTCCCTATGGAGATCAAAGCTTTACTGAACATATAAGAGCTGCTGGGAAAAGTAAATAAATAAAGCTTGGGACCTAAGGGAGATAGTTACCAAACACCCATTAAATTTATTTGAAACTCCCAGTTTAAATAAATAAAACCCTGATTAGCAAATATTGTATTTTACTAAAGCCACTGAGTTTTGGGCACCATGATTCTGAAAATTTGGTTCACTATTATTCACGGTCCAACAAACCCATAGACGGTTAAAGTGGACACAACAAATTAGACATTAGTTTGGAATGGGATATAGTATCTATAAACAGAACCAAAGCAATTCAGAGCATTGGTGTTATAGAGAAGGGAGACAATTGTCCCAGGTCATCAGACTCCAGTGACGACTCACACCTTGGATACTTTACCCACTACAGATGCAACTGAAAATTGGATGGACATTTTTCACAAAAGAAGTCTCATTGAAAAATGGTGTCGGAGAAAAACTCAGTTCTCACTTTTTCTTTGGGTGCAGCAAAATCAAATACTTTATTCTTTCTCTAGTAATTACAATAGAGGGAGGGAGTGCCTTAGGACATAGGGTTGCCCCAGTCCAGGACAGGTCTCTCAACTGGTAAACAATTACAGCAAGCCTTTATACCTTTGTTACAGACAATTTCTAGCAATAATACAGACGGTAAAAAGCAACAAATACATTTTATTTATACATAAGCCTTTCTGCTATCTTATTTGTCTCACTCCTAAAAGACGCCAGCCTGCATATTTGGTTATCAAGTTGCAAGGTCGTAATAACTTTTTACACAGTTCTTGTCCTCTGCCTCACGTTATCTTCGCTTCTACAAATCTCACGTCATTAGGGTCACAGCTAGCCTAACTCTTGCTTACTGACTGACATGCATTAAAATCCCCTTCAAATCCTTGTTAATTCTTTTACCTGCTTCCACACTCCCCCCTTTTGTACTTCTAGTACAACACATATTTTCAAATCTCAATTTGCATTAAACCATGGATTTCAGATTCTACAGCAGATATGTCAACCTTAGGGGTTTTCATTGGATGTAATGACAATGCATGATTAGCATGAACATGAAAGGTATTACTATCATTACGTTTTCTACAACAACAACAACAGTAACATAATCCTAAAATAACTAACAATACTACAAACAATAACATTCCCATAGGAATAATATAATGGGGTTGTTGTACAGTTTTGGTTACAAAGCACAATACATCATACTTAGTACATAAAGTAGACATTCTATAAGCTGTATGAAAGGCATTCTTCTCAGCTTGATATATATTCTGAAGCATGTGAATTTGCCCTTGCAATTCAGAGATTCTTTGAACAGCTGGTAACAATGAAAGCAAATTTTGAAACCGATCAGGCACTACTCTAGTCCAATTAAAATACACCTGAAATCTAAGAGCTACTTGCAACATTCTATCAGCAGGCCAGTAAATGATATGATTGCCTGCAGCAGTGGTAAGATTAATATGTATATCGTGCAATGTGGTGGCTGTAACGTACACACAGCTATCATTAGCTTGAAAAAGTGGGTGTCCTGTTAGGGTAGTTCCTTGACCTCTACCCTCCCAGCAAATGTTGTCATAAACAGTGACAACTTCCCCTGGCTCTAGTTTCCGTACACACTGAAGCTGTGTGTCATAAATAAACAGATCAGGGTTAAGGTCTCTTTTCCCTGGAAAGGGTTAACAAGCTCAGTAACCTGGTGACCACCTGACCAGAGGACCAATCAGAGATGAGATAATTTCAAATCTCTGTGGAGGGAAGCTTTTGTCTGTGTTCTTTGAGAGAACTCTTTTTGGATCTAAGAGGACAGTCATGTCTCCAAGTTCTCCTGGAGTAGTTTCTACTAATTAATAGTGAGTATTAATTAGAAAGGCGAATTAGTCTTATGATTTGATTTCTATATTTGCAATTGTGTGTTTGCTAAAGGAAATGCTTTATTCCTGTTTGCTGATATTGCTTTTACTGAGAAAAGGGGGAGGGGGAATTCTCTCCAGAGATTGATAAGGTTATACCCTATGAGTGTCCAGCTTGGGCTCATAGAGATTCTGTATTTTCTTTTTGTTCTCTTAATAAATTCTTTTCTTTTCTTTGGACTTGGTTAATTCCTTCTCTTGTGGAAATTCAGGGGAAGGGGAGGGGGGAAGAGACAGTCCTCCTGGGTTTGATTCAAGCAGTTTGAATCAGGTATCTCTTTCCAGGACTAGGGAAGGGGAGGGGGGAAGTGAGTCCCTCTTTGTGTTGAGTCAAGGATTTGACTCGGTGTATATCTCTCCAAAGTGGCTAGGAGAGAGAGAGAGGGGAAGTGGGCTGCTTCCCTGTGTGTGGGAGATTCAAGGAGTTTGAATCAAGGTATCTCTTTCTCCTAGGAAAAGGGAGGGGGGAGGAAGCAGGGGGAATGGTTTGTTTCTCCTGGGTGTAAAAACTCCATGGATTTGGGGCTCTTGGAATCCCCTAGGATTTTGGGGAAGGACTGTGTCTCAATTCACATTTCCTAATTGAGTGGTGGCAGCTTACTAGAGCTAAACTAGGATTTTAGTTTAGAGGGAAACCAAGTCAGGTCCCCACATTGGAGCCCAACAGTTCCAAGTGGGGGTGAGACCTTTGACATGGTGGCATGCGGGTCCTCACTTTGAAACCCCCCAGTTTCAAGTGAGGGTAGACCCATGACACTGTGGTGGTTCTAACGGCCAAAATGTCCATCGATTTCCCAACCCCATCCAAATATCAGCTGTAATCCCAGGAGCACTAACTAAAAATCGATTAGGAGAATCAGGTGGTCTCACTTCCCAGATATCTTGGTGAATCACCCAATCCCATATGCATCCTCCCCATGGACCCGGTAGGATTCGGTATGTGGGAGCCCACACCCCCTTAACCGGTCCATATGCCTGGAAGGAGCACTCTGAACGTCCACACTTCCATCCAGAAAGTCTCCAAGTATTTTTCCATGGCCACAGATTAGATGGTACTCCTGACGTGTCTGTAAGGGCAATGGTCCAAGCTTGGTGCTCAAGATCATTCCGAATGGCCATCAGCTGGTCATTCAGGAAATCCTGAATTTCCGAACATGCTAGATCCCACTGCAATGCCTTCCCAGCCTCAGTGATATTCAATACCATCTCTCTCAATAACTTCAATACAGGTAAAATTTCCAGTAGCAGAACAAAGTCTTTGGGTATTCGTTTGATTATTTACTAATTGGGTAACCAAATAACAATAAGGGCCTCTTTTAGGTAACATAGCACAAATTCCAGGAATAACCATCATATCTACTTCACTATGGAACCCATCAATTTCAGTCATAAATTTTTGGGGCTTATTTGCAGTAATATTATGGATCTCTATGTTCACTGATCCATTTGTTTTCCACTCAATTGTTCACTCATATGAATTCTTTTGAACTTTAAAAAATAGTCTTTCTGAGCAATATTCTAATAAATCACTAAGATGGGAAGGTCGTGGCCAATGAATTTCATTAGAATATACAATTTTGTTTGTATCTGGATAAATTACAGAGGTGATGTCCAGGGTTGAGGGGCTAGTGGGGGTAACCTTTGTGGTAGCAAGGCGCTTTCGGTATTCATCATCTGAAAGCCAATTAGGGAGGGCAGTACATCCCCAGGGTACCTGTCCATAAGCACAGAGCCCTGCCCCTGGAAGAAATCCAAGCCACCATTCAACCCCACTTTCCCAAGCACGTTCCCCACAGTTCCCTCCTTGCCAATTAACGATGCTTCGTTTCTTCCATCAGGGCCAGGTCTTAATGTCTCTTTTAGTCAGGAATCCCTGGACTCTGGAGGTTTCTGCAGAACAAATGTTTCTTCTTTTCTTCTCCAAAAACAATTGTGGTTTAGCATGATAAAGGGGAGAGGTCACCAGTACGTCACCCTTTAATGTTGGAATTCCTTTAGAAAAATCCAAAGGCACAGTAGGTCTGTCAGTGGACAAGGGAGAGGTCGCTAGTACATCACCTTGTCCTCTTTTTCCGCTGTCCAGAAGGTACAGCAGGGCTAGAAGAAGGAGTACGCTGATCATCAGTAGGAGTGTCCTCCCGAGGTGGAGGGGTCTTTTTGCAGTGAGATGCATGGGTCCAGGCAGGTAGTCCTTGACACTTCACAGCAGTGTTGGTGGTTAACAGGACTTGGAAAGGGCCTTTCGAGCGTGGAGCCAAGGCAGTCTTTCGTTGATGGATCTTTATGTAGACCCAGTCTCCCGGTTCCAACGAGTGGCAAGGGTGCACAGGATCCTTCGGTAATGCTTCCTTCACCTGTGTATAAAAAGACTTAACACATTTCATTAGTGCCTGACAATACTTAAGCATTATGTCATCCATCAAATGAATGTCCATCTGAGCTACGGTTAGTGGGGGTGCAGTTGGTAGTCGCATTGGGCGTCCTGTCAAAATCTCATGAGGGCTGAGTCCAGTCTTTTGATTGGGAATGGCTCTCATACCCATCAGTGCCAAAGGAAGGGCATCTGGCCACTTCAAGTTTGTCTCAGCACAAATCTTGGCCAGTTTATTTTTTAAAATCCCGTTCTGGCGTGCCACTGTCCCAGCAGACTGTGGGTGATGAGGGCAGTGAAGGTTGTGTTGAATCTGCAAAACTGCACATAACTCCTTTATAATCTGTCCAGTAAAGTGAGTTCCACGATCACTGTTGATACTCACAGGGATGCCAAAACGTGGTACAAAATCTTTAAGCAGAAGTTTCACAACAGTCCTGGCATCTGCTTTCCTGCAGGGAAAAGCTTCAACCCAATTGGTAAATACATCAACTAAAACTAATACATATTCATAACCACAAAATTTAGACATTTGAATAAAATCAATCTGAATATTTACAAAAAGTCCCCAAGGGGGAGGGTGGGCTGCCCGCTTAGCTTTAACAGCTTTACCAATATTGTGCTGTTGAGAAATCACACAGTGTTGACAGTAGGAATATGCTACAGAAGGGAAACTTGGTGCACACCAATCTCAGTTAACTGCTGCAACCATCCCCCCTTTGCTCACATGTGCCATTCCATGGTATATGCGAGCAAGATAGGGCAGTAACATCTTTGGTGCCACCAGGCGACCATCCAGGGCACGCCAAAGATGATCAGTATGTAAAATGCATCCAGCAGCACTCCAAGAGTGTTTCTCGGTTCTCGATGCTGCCTCCTGGATCTTAGCCAGATCCTCAAGGGAGGCCAGTGAAGGCTGCTCTATCAGGACACAAGTATGTTCAGCCTGAGGTATGGAAAGGGCTGCTGCTTTGTCTGCAGAGTCTGCCAAAGCATTTCCACGGGTAACTTCATCATGAGGGGTCTCGTGAGCAGTACATTTAACAACAGCAATAGCTTTAGGCAACAAAAGAGCATCCAAAAGAGCAGATACATAAAAACCATTCTTAATAGGAGAACCTCTATATTTCCAAAGCAACCCATAATCATGTACCACTCCAAAAGCATAACGAGAATCTGTATAGATAGTAACTGTTTGATCTTTAGCTAGAATGCAAGCTCGAGTTAAAGCCACAAGTTCTTGAGAGGAAAACACTGAAGAAAGGAAAGCACTTTCAACAACATCACAGGCAGTACATACAGCATAACCAGCAACCGATTTACCCTTAGAATCTCGCAAGCACAAGCCATCCACAAAATAAAGGAGATCAGGATTTTGCAAAGGCACATCCAATAAATCATCTCTAGGACGAGTAAGGACAGATGTTACAAACACACAATCATGTGGTTCTCCGTCTTCTGGCCCAGGCAACAAAGAGGCTGGATTAAGAACAGGGCAACGAGCCAAAGTAATATGAGATGAAGATAGCAAAACGAGCTCATATTTTGTAAGACGAGAAGTGGATAAATGCTGTGTCTTAAATTTTAACAACAGTGCAGCCACAGCATGAGGAACAGCAACAATCAAAGGAGATCCTAACACAGTAGATTCAGATACCTGAACAGAAAGGGCTGCTGCAACCACAGCCCGAAGGCAAGGGGGAAATCCTACTGCCACAGCGTCTAGGGTAGTACTGTAATAAGCAATGGGACGGTGTCTGTTTCCGTGCTTTTGCATTAGTACAGCCAAAGCAAACCCATTACGCTCATGACAGAAAAGAGTAAACGGTTTAGTATAGTCAGGAAGTCCCAGGGCCGGTGCGCTGGATAGTCTCTGTTTGATAGCAACAAAAGCTCTCTCAGCCTCTGGGGGCCAAGGAAGTGGCTCAGGGGTACCTGACTTAGTCAGATCTTGTAAGGGTTTAATCACTGTTGCATAACCTAAAATCCACTGTCTGCAATATCCAGTCATGCCCAGAAAAGTACGCATTTGAGAAATAGTACCAGGCCTAGGCATATTTAAAATAGCTGAAATACGAGAATTTGATAAATGACGCGTGCCATGAGAAATATCATGACCAAGATAATGAACCTTGGGTTGACACAGTTGGAGTTTTTCCCGGGATGCTTTGTGACCTTTGGCAGCTAGAGCAGTTAAAAGTGTCAGAGTATCAGTTTTACAAGATTCGAAAGAGAAAGATGCCAGCAAAAGGTCATCCACATACTGTATAAGCACTGATTTACCGGGGAAAACCACATCATCCAGATCCTTCTTTAGGATCTGGGAAAACAGGGATGGAGACTCAGTATACCCTTGGGGTAATCTGGTCCAGGTATACTGACATCCTTTGTAAGTAAAGGCAAACAAATACTGACTATCTGGGTGAATGGGAATAGAAAAAAAAGCTGAACACAAATCCACAACAGTAAAATAAGTGGCTGACGGTGGAATACAAGAAAGAATTGTAGCTGGATTTGGAACAACAGGAAAAGAAGGCAAAACAACAGCATTAATCGTTCGGAGGTCTTGAACAAACGGATAGGTGTTCTTTCCTGGCTTCTTTACAGGAAAGATAGGAGTATTACAAGAACTAATCGTGGGAACAATAATACCCTGTTGTATAAAGACTCTATGACTGGAGCTATTCCTTCCTCTGCTTCAGGACGCAGTGGGTATTGTGGAACCCTTGGCAAAGTTTTAGCAGTGTCAATAAGAATTTTAACCAGCTCGGCTGTCCTAATCTGTCCCACTTAATTTGCATGACGAGACCAGAGATGGGGTGGCACTTGTGATAACAAATGCACAAGGTCAGGGCTGAGAGGCATCTTTGATTTAGCTGGCTCTGCTATATGGAGTGTGGCCAACACCAGGTTAGTATTCTCATCAGGAACTTGTAAGAATACGCCATCTGGTGTACAATAGATGGTACAACCTAATTTATACAACAGATCCCTTCCCAGCAAATTTACAGGAGAGGAGGGGCTGAGCAAAAATGCATGTTCGTCAGCGAGGGGCCACAGCAAAACAGCAAGGGGTTTTGTGACAGGATGCGAAACAGGACAGTTTGAAATGCCTACAGCATTAACAGACAAAGTTGATAAAGGAACAGAGGGAAACTCTGAGGATCTTAGAGCAGATTTGCTGGCTCCTGTATCCACAAGACAAGTAACTGATTTTCCTGCAATTTTACAACTAACATATGGGCCTTCCTGATTAATAGGAATTAAAGGATTCATGATGCAGTTACGTTCCCTCAGGCTGTCCTAGTAAGGGGTATTCTGTGGGGAAAAAACAGGCACTTCAGGATTTGGGAACAGAGGAGGGTTTTGAGATAGTCGGTTTGGACACTCATTTCTCCAGTGTCCCTCCTGCCCACAAAAGTGGCATGCAGTGCTCCCAGTCGGGGCAGGATTCGGGGCAGGATACGAGGAACCCCTTCCATACCTCGCCCACGACCTCGTCCTCATCCTCTTCTTATTCCCCCATGACCCCTGTTCTGATAAGTTTGTAATTGTAAAGCCATAAGTTTTGTTTCAGTATTGTCTTTCTTCTGCTCTATGCAAGCTGTACAATGATTGGCAACTGTCACCAATTCTGAAAGGGGTTTAGTTTGCCAGCCAATACAAATAGTTCTTAATGGTTGCTGAACTTTTGGTAAGAGTTCCTGAACAAAAGCAGCTCCTACCGCTTCCCTGGCATTTTCAGCTGGATTAGCAATTCCCGAATGCTGTTCAAAGACCTTTGTCAGTCTATCTAGATAATCAGCAGGGGACTCCCCTTTGTTCTGTTTACAGTTAGCAATTTTCGTCCAATCTGTTTTCTTAGGACAAACCTCTGCAATAGAGGTTAAGAGACGGTTCCTAGCCTCTGTCAATTCACGGTCAATTCCAGGGTCGGCATCAGGCCAATCTGCCTGTCTAATAAGCCGTTGTTGAACTTCAGCTGGCAGTACCGCTCGCAAAAGTTGATTAATATCTCCCCAAGATGGATTATAGCACTGAATCACTGTCTGGAGCTCTTCTCTAAACTTTCCTGGCTCCTCCCTGATTTTAGGAAATTCTTTTACCAAGTGTATAAGATGTCCAGGTGTCCAAGGGGCATGTACCTTAACTAACCCCCCTACAGCTCCAGCTCCAGGCAAGTCTCTCAAAGGAGCCTGGAGTGTCTGTGCTGTGCTTCTAAGAAAGTAGCCGGCATTGTTATCAGAAGAATCAGGGTTAATTGGGCTACTGGAATCATTCAGTAGTGAAGAAGAGAATTCTTCCGAAGAAGGAGAATGAACAACTTGTGCAGTTGATATTTGTGGCGGCGATATTACCACTGCCTGCATATTCCGAGAAGGGGGAGCAGTGGGAGGTACTGGCTGCGGGTGTGGAATGCTGCTAAAAAAATCCACTATGTCCTCAGCAGTCTCCTCCTCACTTTCAGCCTTAACTAATTGGGGATAAAGAGAAGCAGAGGGCTTTGCTTGAGCAGGAAGACATTTTGGATGTCTTACATTTAAGTTTCAAATCCTGTACTTCAGTTTTTAATTTTTCCTGGGAGTCCTTGAGACTCCGCACCCGAGACTCATGGAGTCTCTTTGTTGCTTCTTCCCACCAATACATAAACTGCTCCCACTGCGCATCAGAGGCTTGTGAAGTAAGGGTTCCTCTGAGGTATGTAAGTTTATCTAACTCAAAGGTACCTTCTAATGGGCATTGTTTAAATGAATTTTCACGCGTGTACAGATTCCAATCATTTAAAAACCTGCAGGTTTTAGGACCATAATGTACATACATGTAATATGCTGGGGTACCCTTAGGGGGTAAGGTGGAAAGTTAGTTAAAGAAGGGGGGAGCATGGAAAGTTTAGAATGTCCCTCCCCCATTTTCCAATCACATAAGCACAAGGGGGGTGCCCTGTCCACGCTAGCGGATCATAAACTGAGGATCTCTCCCTACAGGGTACTCACACAGGAGAGACTAACAAGGAAGACTACGACTCTCCTACACCTCCCTTCAGCAAAGAGCGTCGGCTAGTCTCTGGGAGACGGCGCCGCTTACTCTGATTGCGTCCAGTGAGATGATCAGACTGTCAGTAGCCCACACGGAAGGGAAAGGGGAGGGAAGATGGGTTCACACACTCCTAGACCCAGGCAGCTTCCTCGCCAGACTATGCCAGGCCGAGTCAGCCCACCGTGGGTCGGATCTCCTAAAGATCCACTAGTTACCGGGCTTGCGTAGAGTAGTCCTGATCACTAGCTTTCGCTTCACAGGGTACTCTGGGCGTCTTCCGGTAACAGTCACTCACACTGGTGTACACACACACACACACACAGCAAGGCCTCTTTTTTTCCCCTTTTTCTCTCTTTTACTTTTTTTTTTTTTTTTTTAACCACGATGCATCTTTACCTGGTCCGGACCAATACCATGAGGCGGTATGACAACCCCTCTTGAGGCGGTGAAAACCCCTCAGCACCGGTGCATTCTAATGCATTTACCTATGCATTACCTTATGCATTTACCTATGCATTTACCTTGTTGGCCAACTCAGCAGTTCCCAGTACTGCTATAAACTAACCTTATTGGGGCCTTTCCCCAATACCACTCTGCATCTGATCCTGCTGCACAGTCAATAAGTTCAGATGGCGTGAGCCCAACAGAGACAGACGTCCCCACAGACAGTCCTCCTCCGACACCCCAATAGAGATTTCAAAAAGTCTCTTACCTCTATTGTGGCGCCATGGGGTTCGAAGGGGAATGATCTGTAGTAGCTGTCTGTGGGTCCGTGGGTGTTGCCATCCCGGACGAGCCCCCAAATTGTCGGAGAAAAACTCAGTTCTCGCTTTTTCTTTGGGTGCAGCAAAATCAAATACTTTATTCTTTCTCTAGTAATTACAATAGAGGGAGGGAGTGCCTTAGGACATAGGGTCGCCCCAGTCCCGGACAGGTCTCTCAACTGGTAAACAATTACAGCAAGCCTTTATACCTTTGTTACAGACAATTTCTAGCAATAATACAGATGGTAAAAAGCAACAAATACATTTTGTTTATACATAAGCCTTTCTGCTATCTTATTTGTCTCACTCCTAAAAGACGCCAGCCTGCATATTTGGTTATCAAGTTGCAAGGTCGTAATAACTTTTTGCACAGTTCTTGTCCTCTGCCTCACACTATCTTCGCTTCTACAAATCTCACGTCATTAGGGTCACAGCTAGCCTAACTCTTGCTAACTGACTGACATGCATTAAAATCCCCTTCAAATCCTTGTTAATTCTTTTAC
Organism: Mauremys mutica; assembly: GCF_020497125.1. Lineage (NCBI taxonomy): Eukaryota > Metazoa > Chordata > Testudines > Geoemydidae > Mauremys > Mauremys mutica. The sequence goes on along the minus strand of NC_059084.1, from coordinate 57,995,159 downwards.
CTGCTTCCACAATGGCCTTTTTAAAAAAAATGGAACTGTTCATGAAAAAACCTCAACATGAAAAAAAAGTTTATGCAACACAGAAAAGATGATGCAACCTCCACTCTGCCCTTCAAAGATACCACAAAAGAAAGAAAGAAAGAAAGAAAGAAAGAAAGAATTACAGGCCAAGGGAAATGGGGCTGAGCAGGACGGGATAGTAGGTGAGCAGGAACCAGAGCATGGGCTGGGGTGAGAGGGGCAAAAATGGGAGTCAGGGTGTATGAGCAGAGATGTGGGGGGAGAAGAAGGATTTAATGGCAATGTTGGACACATTGGGGAACATGGATGCCAGAGCCATGCATGGAACCTGGTGGGAAAGAAGAATATGTAAAGGAAGGTCCTTTGTTTGGGAAAACAGGGAACTCCACACAACAGTGAGAGGTACTCTGGCTTCCCTGTGAAGGGAAACATTCCCTTTCTTCCATGGCTGAGGCTCATGGAGAGACTTTGGGGGCATCTTCGCTATGTTTACTTTACTTCTGGCTTTTGAGGGATAGGATGGTCACTCATTTATTTGATAACTTTGATTCCCTCATCTATTCTCTTTCTCTTTTTACTTTTCCTCCATTTCCCCCCAGGAATAAACCTCTTTGTCATAGTATTTTAATTACTTGGCCCTGGATTCCCTACAATTATGATCGGTAATGTCGTAGAGGTCACGGGGGTTGTTTATTAAATTATACACCCAGCCACTAGATGGAAGCACCAAGCACAATGAACTCAGGGCCCCTTTGGTTCCAAGGTGAGTCACTGAGCCCCTGAGGAAGGAGGAATAAGGGTCTCTACCACCCCTGAGGTGATCACAGAACAATCCCCAGGGGAAAAAAAAGATAAAATAGAGTTTTGGTTGAGAGAACATATCAGAAATTCAACTGCATTACAGGAATACTTTAATTATCTCCAAACCAGGCATTACAAACCCAGGAAATGCACAGTTCATTTTAAATCTAAAAGAAATCTAATCATATTAAGGTTTGGAAATGCACAGTTAATGCACCCAGAGCCCCTTAACTGCACTATAGTGACACCATGATGGAGAAAAAAGAAAGAAATCAAACATGCGCTTAAAAATCTGGATCCGCAGATACTTAAATGCCTTAATAATAATTGTATGGCAGTTGTATGAAGTAACTAAAGGTCAGAGTTAAGGTTTCTAGTGAAGAAGAAGATTTCAATTATAAATGGAAAAAGTATTACCATTATTTTTTTTAAAGAAGAGTACATGTAAACCACATACTTAGAGTGCAACTTTTGGTCACCCCATCTCAAAAAAGATATATTGGAATTGGAAAAGGTTCAGAAAAGGGAAATAAAAATGATTAGGGGTATGGAATAGCTTCTGTATGAGGAGAGTTCAATAAGTCTAGGACTTTTCAGCTTGGAAAAGAGATGATTAAGGGGGGATATGATAGACATATATAAAATCATGACTGGTGTAGAGAAAGTGAATAAGAAAGTGTTATTTACTCCTTCTCATAACAAAAGAACCAGGGGTCACCAAATGAAATTAATAGGCAGCAGATTTAAAACAAACAAAAGGAAATATTTTTTCACGTAATGCAAAGTCAGTCTGTGGAACTCTTTGCCAGGGGATGTTGAGGAGGCTAAGACTATAACAGGGTTCAAAAAAGAACTAGATAAATTCATGGAGGATAGGTCCATCAATGGGTATTAGCCAGGATGGGCAGGGATGGTGTCCCTAGCCTCTGTTTGCCAGAAGCTGGGAATGAGCAACAGGGGATAGATCATTTGGTGATTACCTGTTCTGTTCATTCCCTCTGGTGCACCTGGCATTGGACACTGTAGGAAGACAGGATACTAGGTTAGATGGACCTTTGGTCTAACCCAGTGTGGCCACTCTTATGTTCTTATTTCTTTTAAGTCTAAAGAAAGGGGGAGAATCAACGGAGAGGAGATATGGATTTTAGTTTGAATCCTCTGTTTCTGCATATGTACAGAGAATAGAGACTGACATCTAGAGGAGGGATGTGGCAGTTACTGGACTTGGTCAGTAACTGTTTCTGAAACTTCATAGAAAGTTTCCATTAAGGGCAAGCAATCATGTAGATTCCACACATTCACTACCTGAGCCAGAGCAATCAGAGTTCAGGGAGGAAAGGCTAATAATATGTAAGTTGGAGACAGACAGCCCTGTAGATTCAGCAGCTTATTGATGCAGAACCAAGAGATGTATCTACTGTGATGGGTAAGTTACCTTTTTATCCAGGTTAGAGATTCCCGATCTCACTGGAACCCAAGAAGACCATTAACTATTAGCTCAAGGACTGGAATTGCTGCCAGCTGGAGATCCAGAGTAGCTTCAGGTCTGGCAGTATTGGTTTCAACCAGCCCTGTCTATAAAATAATGCAGCTGGCAGGCAGCATTGTAGTAAAGAGATCTTTATTGAACATGCATAAAGGCTAGTGTCACATGCTGAGTAGCCTGTGCTCGGTGGATAGTAGCTTTTCCCAGATTGCACTCCTGAGAGTACACCAAGGTAAGTGCTGCCTGGAACTTGAACCTATTTCTGTAGTTCTACTCATGCTATACCAGGTGTGGTGGTCTTTTTTGGATGAGTCTCTCAATGCACAGAAGTCAAAGATTTCAGTAATAATAAGATTTGTTTTGGACTAAGGCTGGGATTTTCAAAGAAGGAGTGTTAGGCACCTAACTCCCCTTGACTTTCACTGGGATTTGGGGACCTAGCTTCCCTCATCTCCTTTGAAAATCCCACCTTTTAAGAATATTTTCTCCATTATTCAAACTTTCCTATGTCCATCTACAGGTTCTAAAGTGCTAATTAAAAAGACAAAGAGGCAGAACATGTGTGATGTCTTGTTGAATATTTCAGTAGTTATCAGCAAAGAGCACTGACAAGAGGAATGTTTCCCCTTCTAAATGATCACCTATGTGATTTAGGAGCATAGGTGCCATTGAAAGTCAATGGGACTTAGCCTCTTAAATCACATGGGTGCTTTTGAAAATTTTACCCCAAGTGTCATTTTTCAAAAGTGACTTAAGTCCAGATTTCCAAACATATTTAAGGGACATATTTAAAAAGATATTTAGGCACCTAGTCAGATTTTCAAAAGCATCTGGGCACCAAAGACCCACTGAGATCAATGGCTGTTGGGCATCAGGGTGCTTTTGACAAACCCACTAGGCACCTAAATATCTCTAAAAATCTGGTCCCAGGTGCCTAAAAAGGCCAGTAAGTACCTAGTGATAATTTCAAAAATGTCTTAGGAGGTTAGCTGCCTATCTACAGTTGGAATCAATCATTTCTAGATCTAATTTCCTGATCACCTGAATCTTCATGAGGACTGAGAATGAAAATTCTGTTTCTCAGATGCAGTGAAATTGTCCAGTGTAAAGCTTGTCTGCGCAGAAGATGGAGCTTTCTCGGTGGCTGGTATGAGACTGTGGAAGGAACTTCCACAGAATCTAACCACCTGTGATGGGTTGGATCACAGAAACCCCCTTGGACTGCCAACTGATATGCTGAGACTACTTCTAACCTGTTTTTCCTGCCAGCTTGGGATTCCAGAACCTTGTCTGTTTGAGCCAGACATGCTAGCTCGCTACAAATACAGCCCCAGGTCTGAAGCACATCCCCCAAAAGCTGCAGGCTTCACTGAAAACAGCTTAACAAGTGCTCCTGTCTCCAACACTTAGAAGCCCAGCTCCCAATGGAGTCCAAACCGCAAATAAATCACTTTTACCCTGTATAAAGCTTATACGGGGTAAACTCATAAATTGTTCACCCTCTATAACACTGATAGAGAAATATGCATGGCTGCCCCTCCCCCCAGATATTAAGACATACTCTGGGTCAATTAATAAGTAAAAAGTGATTTTATTAAGTATAAAAAAGTAGGATTTAAGTGGTTCCAAGTAATAGACAGAACAAAGTGAATTATCAAGCAAAATAAAATAAAACTTGCATGTCTAAACCTAATACAGTAAGAAAGTGATTACAGATGAAATCTTACCCTCAGAGATGTTTAAATAAGTTTCTATCACAGACTGGATGCCTTCCTAGTCTGGGCACAATCTTTTCCCCGGTACAGGCCTTGATCCAGCTCAGGTGGTAGCTAGGGGATTTCTCATGATTACAGCCTCCTTTTTTCTGTTTCACTCACTTCTATAGCTTTGCACAAGGCGGGAATCCTTTGACCCTCTCTGGGTTCCCACCCTTCCTTCTAAATGGAAAATCACCAGGTTAAAGATGGATTCCAGTTCAGGTGACATGATCACAGGTCACTGTAACACTTCAGGCCTTCATTTCTCCCAGCCACATTCACGGGACAGCCTGCAAACAAAAAGAGCCATCTACAATCATTCTGGTTGATGGGAGCCATCAAGATTCCAAACCACCATTAATGGCAACACTTTGCATAATTACAATAGGCCCACAGAGTTATATTTCAAATTTCTAGTTTCAGATACAAAAGTGATACATTTATACAAATAGGATAACCACACTCAGGAGATTATAAGCTTTGCAATGATATCTTACAAGAGACCTTTTGCATGAAGCATATTCCAGTTCCATTATATTGACACTCATTAGAATATTTTCATAAAATCATGTAGAGTGCAATGTCACAAGATCACAAAGCGTCACCACTTTCTGCTCCACATGCCAGACACACTTCTTCAAACTTGACTTTAATGGCAAATGCACAGAGCACCAGCTGACATGAAGCAAATCACAGAATAAAATTAAAACCTCCCATAATCTTCCCTTCAGGGAGAGAAAGGGAGAAAAAGAACCACAGGTGGCAGATGTCGATTATGTTGTTCAATGCACTTCTGCAAGCTGATAAGGGTGGTTTAAGAACCTGAATAGCATAGAATGGAACACGATGGATGACACACATGGTTACGCAAAGCTGAATAAACTAGCATAGACCAATGGAACATTAAAAAAGAACATACAAATAAGCAGCTGAAAACTTAAGATGGAACCTTCAAAACATTTGTGACGCTCATTGTTCCCTCATTTCAGTCCATCCCGTTGCCTTATTTGACATTCCCTTTCTTTATGAGACTGACAGCTTCCCTTGTAACCCTTCTCAAGGCCTCTTTGACCTCCTTGTTTCTCAGGCTGTAGATGATGGGATTGAACATGGGAGACACCACGGCACATGAAGAAGACTTTGTTTATCTCTGGCGACTGGCTTCCAATCGGGGCCCCGTAGATCATAATGACAGTTCCATAGAAAATGCTAATGACTATAAGGTGTGAGGAGTAGGTGGAGAAAGCTCTTTGTTTTCCTGTGGTGGAAGGGATCTTCCAGATGGTCAGTATGATTTTGTAATAAGTAGCCAGGGTTAGTAAAAATGGGACGAGGCCCACACAGGCACAGACCATGAAAGACAGGGATTGAATCACATGAGTGTCTGTACATGACAGTCTTAGCAGAGGCACAAAATCACAAAAAAAATGGTCAATTTCATAGGAAGCACAGAATGATAGTCTGGATGTCTAAACTACTGTTATCAGAGGAGCCAGAAGTCCAGTTAACCAACAACCAACTGCTAACCGAAGGCAAACCTTAAAGTTCATAACAGCTGCATAGCACAGAGGACTGCAGATGGCTAAATACCGGTCGTAGGACATGATAAGAGTCAGCATTCAATAACTACCATTGAACCAAAAATATACAACTGAGCCAGACACCCCAAGAAAGGAACCTTTTCCCGGAATGTTAGGAATGTCCTGAGCATATTGGGGACAATGGTTGAGGTGCAGCAGATCTCCAAGGTGGATATTACCCAAGAAGAAGTACATGGGAGTGTGAAGACAACCATCGCCTAATACTACTGTGATAATGAGGAGATTCCCAATCACTATTACAAGGTAAATAAGTAAACATGCCATGAAAAGGAAGGTGTGCAGTTCATGGAGGTTACCAAATCCCAGCAGGATGAATTCTGTGATGACGATAGTAAGATTCTCCTGTACACTACTGGCCATATTCACATCTAGAGAAAAGACATGGAGAAAGGTAGTACCATAATAAATAATTCAATATGTTTATTTTTAAAATTAGGTCCAGGTTCAATAGTGGGAGGATTATGAGATTCCACCCCAAGAGAAGACCTGAGCTTGGTGCACTCAGACTAGGGGCAGCAGTGCAGTTAACCCCATGATCATGACAATAGTGCAGTAATGCAATCACTCCTGTAAACGTTTGCAAATCTGTTGTTATTCTTTTCACTTTCCAGGCAGAGCCAGTCTGCACAATAATATTTACCTCCATCTGTCTTGGGAAGGCTGGGGTTGTTTGCTGATAGAGAAGGGACTCTCAGGTGGTTCAAAGCGTTCTGGCCCAGAGGAACCATCAGAACAAAGCAAATTGATCCTCTCTGGGGAGAATGGATGTCTGCTCAGAGTGGGATGATGATAAAAAGGCTTCTTGTTGCAAACTCATCAAGCATTTCTGAACAATGTGAGCTCGCTTGCTGTTCCTGTCGAAACAGGCTGAAGTCCCTGATACTTTCCCAGCGGCTTGATTTTTTGTTTGTGTGTTTATTTTTGTTTGTTTGTTTTCAGTCATTGTTATAATATGTCAGCTTGAAGGACGATTGAACCCAAACAGGTATGAGCTAAAAGTTCAGTCTTCGGAATTTACAAATGCAAATATGTGAGGTGGCACTGCTTCCCGAAATCAGTGACTGACTGACTGGCTTGCTTGCTTTCTACATGACAGCAAAGATAAAACAAGTTGAGCTAGAGACATAGAAGGTAGGGTGCAGAGGATGATAAGACACAAGAAATATGATCGGTCTTGTCAAACTGACAGACCAATCCTATACATCTCTCCGGAGGTGACTATGGTGTAGTTTTCCAAAGGAACCTACCACAGTTAAGTGCCCAACGGGGTTTGGGCACCTAGGGAAATCCCAGCCTAAGGGCTTCAGTGAGGTTAGTGCCGTGTATACAATTAAAGGAGTCTTTATGAAGCATTTTGATATGTGCAGTAAAATTGAGATTTTTTCAAACGAACTTAAAAGCATTAGGCACCTAAACCCCATTGGCATTGAATTGGAGTTGGGAGCATAACTCCTTTAGGCTCCTATAATAAATCTATTATTATAATAATAATAATACCAGGATAAGATTCGGGGCCCTCTTATGCTGTGGAAGGTACAAATAAAAAACAGGGATGCCACAAGGGGATTACAAATCTAAGTAAGAACATTATCTGGGCAAATGACAATATTAAAGAGGTGGGCAAACTACAGCCTGTGGGTCACATCCGGCCCACTGGATCATCCTGCCTGGTCCTTGAGCTCCCAGGCAGGGCGGCTAGCCCCCGGCCCCTCCCCTGCTTTCCCCCCTCCCGCTCAGCCTCAGCTCGCCATGCTCCCAGTGCTCTCAGCAGCAGGGCTGCGAGCTCCTACAGGGGAGTGCGGAGACATGGCTGGCTCTGCCCGGGTGGCGCAGCTGCCAGACATGCTGCTCTGAGCGGCATGGTATGGGGGCAGGGAATGGGGGGTTGGATAAGGGGCAGTGGTTTCTGGGGGCAGTCAGGGGACAGGGAGAAGGGGGCGGTTGGACGGGGCAGTCAGGGGACAGGGAGCAGGGGTTGTATAGGGAGGGGGGTCCCAGGAGGGGGCAGTCAGGGGACAAGGAGCGGGGGGAATTGGATGGGTCGGAAGTTCTGAGGGGGATAGTCAGGAGGCAGGAAGTGGTGGGGACAGATAGGGGGCAGGGGCCAGGCTTTTTGGGAAGGCACAGACTTCCCTATCCGACCCTCCATGCAGTTTTGCAACACCGATGTGGCCCTCAGGCCAAAAAGTTTTTCCACCCCTGCAGCCTTACCTTAATGCTCAACCTAGCCCCCATGGTAATAAGGACAGTATAGGATCTGTAATAGAATAGGATGTTCTATCTAGTTTAGTTATTTATAGTGCCACCCATCAGCCTAGTAACTGAGCACCTTCCATTTAAAATCACTACTCATAGCTAAGTCCCCTCTCGACTTCATGGGATCTCTGATACGTCTCCTTTTTCAGAGTCAGAGCTGGGCCTGGGTTAAATTGTTTGTTTTGTTTTGTCTGGAGATTTTTAGAGTTTATTAATGTCTTCTTCTCTTGCTCCTCCTCCTCCTCTTCTTCCTCCTCTCTCTCTCTCTCTCTCTCTCTCTCTCACACACACACACTTTTTGGAGGTTTTAAAGGGGGAAGGAGGTTTCAGCATTTTGAAAGCCATTTTGATCTGGAAAGGTTATTTGAAGGGAATGGTATTGCAGCATTTCCTACAGCTGATATCCTCAGGAAGGCTGTTGAATAACGACTGTCCTGCTCCATTTTTGTATAGCACTTTTCATTAGTAAGTCTCAAGCAGTTCTCAAAGAGTCACAAAGTTTAAAGCCAGAAAGGAACCACCAGGCCATACAATCTGACCTTCTGTAGATCAGAGCACCAGCACCACCCAACAGCTGCACACTAAACCCAAAAACAAAAATTAGACCAAAATGTTACATCCCACAGGAGACTAGACTATGTGCCACAGGCAAAGAATAGAAGGGACAGAAGTTTTCCAGTGACTGAGACCCCCACAAAGACAGGCCAATGATTAAGTGAGATGTACCCTATATTGTTATCCCCATTATACAGACAGGGAAACTGAGGCATCAGGCAGGGATGTGACTTGCTCAAAGCCAACCAGCAGGCTAATAGCATAGCTGGGAATAGAACCCAGGGCTCCTGAGTCCCACTGCCACCACTGGGACTCTGCTGAAGTTAGCAAAACCCACTGTTCAATGATGGGGTGGGAGGAATCACAATCAGACCCCACAGCAGCCCCGACCTACATCATGGAGAGGCCAGCTCAGCATGTGTGGGTAAAAGCACGTTTGTCATGTAACCTGCTGGCCAGTCTGTGTGTTGTGTGGCTTGCAGAGTGCGTTTGGTGCAGCTTTGGACTCAAGCAGTAGAGGTTTGCAGCTCTGAACTTGTGAGGAATCCAGTTCAACCCTCTTGTCATGCCCGAAATGGGGGTCTGTCATGCTAGCTCTTTGTTATGGATCCAGGAAGGGAGCTTATATCAGCCATTCAGTCACCAAAGGGAAATCAGTTCCTGTGAAGCAGGATGTGTGGGACACTCATAACATTATTGGAACCTCCCCCCTGGGAATTACTCTTTTCTGGGCTGAGGTGATAACAACAGACCAGGGAAGTTTGACCTTCCTCCTGAGGCACAGCTCCCTGAAGAAACCCTGCCCCTGTTTATGCCATGTGTCCAAACAAAGGAAAGCAGTGCCGTCTCACTCTCTCAGATCCCCCATTTCTGAGCCTTTCACTACTTTGCCACTCAGCAGAGAGGCAGGTGAGCTTTATGCGCGCTCGATGACAGTAGCAGCTGGGGTCCCAACCAAGACCAGGACCTCATTATGGTAGGCAATGTACTTACACCTAGCATAAGCCAGCCCCTACATTGAAGAACAGTTTTAAATGACAAGGGGTGGAGGGGGGAGGGGAAACTGAGGCACAGGGTGGGACAGTGACTAGCCCATGATCACACAGCAGGTCAGTGGCAGAGATGAAAAGAGAACCCAAATTTTCTGAGTAAAAATCCAGTAATCGACAGCTAACAAGACACTTCATGATCTGCATCATATGGATTCCATGGTCTGGATGGACACTGGAGGAGGTGTTTTTTCAGTAGTTATGGATGAGTAACAAGGCACAGCTTTACCACAGGGCCTTCCTCCAGGAATGACACCAGAGAGAGTGAGAGAGAGAGAGAGAGAGAGCCATGCTCAGAAATGTGGGATCTTCAAAGGCATCTAGGGGAATTAGCCGAACCACTCTCACTGAATGTCAGTGACTGAACATAGGAACATAAGAGCAGCAATACTGTGTCAGACTAAAGGTCCATCTAGCCCAGTATCTTCTGACAGTGGTCAATTCCAGGTGCTTCAGAGGGAATAAACGCAACAGGTAATCATCAAGTCATCCACCCCTGTTGCCCACTCCCAGCTTCTGGCAAAAAGAGGCAAGGGACACCATCCCTTCCCATCCTGACTAATCGCTATTGATGGACTTATCCCCCATGAACTTCTCTAGTTCTTTTTTGAACCCTGTTATAGTCTTGGCCTTCACAACATCCTCTGGCAAGGAGTTCCACAGGTTGACTGTGTGTTGTATGAAGGAATACTTCCTTTTGTTTGTTTTAAACCTCCTGCCCTGTTAATTTCATTTGGTGACTCCTGGTTCTTGTGTTATGAAAAAGAGTAAATAACACTTCCTTATTTATTTTTCCATACCAATCATGATTTTATAGAACTGTATCATATCACCTCTTAGTCGTCTCTTTTCCAAGCTGAAAAGTCCCGGTCTTATTATTCTCTCCTTATATGGAAGCTGTTCCATTCCCCTAATCATTTTTGTTGCCTTTCTGAACCTTTTCCAATTCCAATCTTTTTGGAGATGGGGTGACCACATCTGCCTGCAGTATTCAAGATGTGGGCATACCCTGGATTTATATGGTGGCAATATGATATTTTCTGTCTTATTATATATCCCTTTCCTTATGATTCCCAACATTCTGGTCACCTTTTTGACTGCCACTACACACTGAGTGGATGTTTTCAGAGAATTATCCACAATGACTCCAAGATCTCTCTCTTGAGTGGTAACAGCTAATTTAGACCCCATCATTTTATATGTGTAGTTGGGATTCTGTTTTCCAATGTGCATTACTTTGCATTTATCAAAATTGAACTGCCCTAGATGTGTTAGAAAATCCCATCCTCAAAAAACAGGTCACATTAACCTGCTTTGGGGAAATGAGGGCAGATAATATTTTTTTTATTTGACATCTATGCCTTTGAATTATGTCCGGTACATAAACAGCATGGTGATGACCTTTTTAAACACCATAGATGGTTGCTTGGTTGAATGAATATGTATGGCAGTACAGTATATGGCTACATGAATAAATAGATGGTTGCATGGAAGAGTATGTATCACAATAGAGAGATAGACAAGGGGAGCAAGGTAATATCTTTTATTGAACAACCTCTCTTTGAGGATGAGACCAGCTACACACTGATCTATCAGTACTCATTCTCAGAGAACTTGCACAACACATTCAAAAGATGAGCCTGGGAGCATAAATTAATAACTCTGCTAGACATTAAAAATCCTGCACTGAACAGAGGCAGTGAATTTATGGCTTATTACAACTATCTGTAAGCCACTAATAATCCCCCCATCCCCATCTGTCTTCCTTTTCCCTTTCTGTCCCTGCCTCCAGCAATGACTGGTGGGGTGTTAATTGGCCACCTCACTTTGAAAGGTCCCTTGAAATATTTGTTAATTATTTATGCTAAACAAATGTTTCCACCTTGTATTTAGCTGGGACACTCTTAGTACCTTTCCCAAACCCAAAGAAGATCTGTGTCAGCTCGAAAGCTTGTCTCTCTCGCCAACAGAAGTTGGTTCAATAAAAGATATCATCTCACTCACTTTGTCTCTCTAATATCCTGGGACCACCTGGCCATACCAACACTGCATACAATAGATAGATAGATAGATAGATCTGCAAAGTAGAGATGATCTGACACAGAGATGCAGGGAGTTTCAGGGCTCATGTTACCCAGGGAGGAAATCTGCTCAAAAAAATGCTAGCAAAACTGCTGAAATGTCCAGAGCTGCAAAGAGGGATAAGATGTTCATTTTTCATTAATCTATAAAAGAAATGGGCATCCAAATATCTAAGGCCCATTGAGAACCTCAGCCTCCAGCTCATATGCTTCCTTTTTTCTTTTTGTTTCCTCCCCCCCGCAGTGATGGAGAACAGGACGGAGGTGAGAGAATTCATCCTCATGGGCCTGACCAATCTCCAGGGGTTGGAGCACTTTCTCTTCACACTCTTCCTGCTTCTCTATGTGGCCAGCATACTGGGTAATGGGGCCATGGTAACCATGGCACTAATGGAGCCCCGGCTTCACACCCCCATGTACTTTTTCCTAGGGAATCTCTCCTGCCTGGACATCTGCTATTCCACAGTCACTGTGCCCAAGATGCTGGCCGGCTTCCTCTTGGGGCAGCAGACCATCTCATTTGCAGGCTGCCTGGCCCAGCTCCACTTCTTCCACTTCCTGGGTAGCAGTGAGGCCGTGCTGCTGGCTGTCATGGCCTATGACCGCTACGTAGCCATCTGCAACCCACTGCGCTACAGGCTGGTCATGAGCCAACGGGCCTGCCTGCTCCTGTCAACAGCCAGCTGGGTCACCGGCTTCCTGCATGCCCTGATGCACACGGTCATGACCTCCCAGCTGCACTTCTGCGGCCCCAGCTGTGTCCCCCACTTCTTCTGTGACATCAAGCCCCTGCTGAGCCTGGCCTGCGGCAGCACCTACCTCAACCTGACCTTGCTCAACATCGTCACTGGGGGCATTGTGGTCATACCCTTTATTCTCACGCTCCTTTCCTACCTCTACATCATCTCCTTCCTGCTCCTGAAGGTTCAGTCGTGGGAAAGCAGGAGAAAGGCCTTTTCCACATGCGCCTCCCACCTCTCTGTGGTGTCTCTATTCTATGGGGCGGCCATCTTGACCTATGTGCCCCCTTCCTCCAGGGAATCCCCTGAATGGGACATGATGATTGTTCTCCTTTACAGTGTGGTCACTCCTGTCCTGAACCCTGTGATCTACACCCTGAGGAACAAGGAGGTGCAGTCTGCCCTGAGGAAAAACCTGCACAGAAAACTCTTCCCAGACAGGATATGAATAAAGGGAATGTTTTGTCTCTACCTCTGCTCTTCATGAGGACTGTGGGGGCTGGGAATATGGTGAAGGCATCACTGGGTGGTGAGTAATATAAGGAAGGGACCATAAGTTTGTGTGCACTGGGGTGCACAGCGAAGGGACCATTTCATCTTTATACATGAAACACTAGGGATTGTAATGCAGGAACCATTTTACACTGGCAATGTGAATATTGTGCATTGGTCAATACAGTCTGGGGCCATTGTCCATTGGATGCAGGGAATATAGCGTAGGGACTATTGGGAGGAAATACAGTGTAGGGACAAAGCAATGATCTGTCAAAGACCTGGATGACTCTCTGTTTCTTACTCCAGTCTGAAGAACAGGTTTGATTAAATTTATCCAGCTCTCTCTAGGACCCTAGTCCACCTCTTCCCTTGTCCTCTCTCCACTCTCATCTGATGCCCTGCACTGAATACTTGAGGAAGGAAACATAGAAGATTTCTGTGCTCATGCTATGCTCTTAGGGACTACAACATCCACAAGGTATGCCAGCACAGGACTTGCAGTAAGTTTTCACTGGTGCTGACTAGAATACAAGAATTTCATTTGGAAAAAAAAAATCAAAGCTTTGACATTTGCTTTCATTCCTCATTAGAACCAAACTGAGACTTCTAAATGTTTTCTCACCATAGAATCATAGAATATCAGGGTTGGAAGGGACCACAGGAGGTAATCTAGTCCAACCCCCTGCTCAAAGCAGGACCAATTCCCAACTAAATCATCCCAGCCAGGGCTTTGTCAAGCCTGACCTTAAAAACCTCTAAGGAAGGAGATTCCACCACTTTTCCACCATCTCCCTAGGTAACCCATTCCAGTGCTTCACCACTCTCTGAGTAAAAATGTTTGTCCTAATATCCAACCTAAACCTCCCCCACTGCAACTTGAGACCATTACTCCTTGTTCTGTCATCTGCTACCACTGAGAACAGTCTAAATCCATCCTCTTTGGAGCCCCCTTTCAGGTAATTGAAAACAGCTATCAAATCCCCCCTCTTTCTTTGCTTCTGCAGACTAAACAATCTCTGTTCCCTCAGCCTCTCCTCATAAGTCATGTGCTCCAGCCCCCTAAACATTTTTGTTGCCCTCCGCTGGATTCTTTCCAATTTTTCCACATCCTTCTTGTAGTGTGGGGCTCAAAACTGGACACAGTACTCCAAATGAGGCCTCACCAATGTCGAATAGAGGGGAATAATCACATCCCTCGATCTGCTGGCAATTCCCCTACTTATACAGCCCGAAATGTCGTTAGCCTTCTTGGCAACAAGGGCACACTGTTGACTCATATCCAGCTTCTCATCCACAGTAACCCCTAGGTCCTTTCCTGCACAACTGCTTCCTAGCCATTCAGTCCCTAATCTGTAACAGTGCATGGGATTCTTCCATCCTAAGTGCAGGACTCTGCACTTGTTCTTGTTGAACCTCATCAGGTTTCTTTTGGCCCAGTCATCTAATTTGTCTAGGTCCCTCTGTATCCTATCCCTACCCTCCAGCGTATCTACCACTCCTCCAAGTTTTGTGTCATCTGCAAACTTGCTGAGAGTGCAATCCACACCATCCTCCAGATCATTAATGAAGATATTGAAAAAAACTGGCCCCATGACCGACCCTTGGGGCACTCCACTTGATACCGGCTGCCAATTAGACATGGAGCCATTGATCAATACCCGTTGAGCCCGACCATCTAGCCATCTTTCTATCCACCTTATAGTCCAATCATCCAGCCCATACTTCTTGAACTTTCTGGCAAGAATACTGTGGGAGACCGTATCAAAAGCTTTGCTAAAGTCAAGGAATAACAATCCACTGCTTTCCCCTCATCCACAGACCCAGTTATCTCCTCATAGAAGGCAATTAGGTTAGTCAGGCATGACTTGCCCTTGGTGAATCCATGCTGACTGTTCCTGATCACTTTCCCCTCCTTTAAGTGGTTCAGAATTGATTCCTTGAAGACCTGCTCCATGATTTTTCCAGGGACTGATGTGAGGCTGACTGGCCTGCAGTTCCCCGAATCCTCCTTCTTCCCTTTTTTAAAGATGGGCACTACAGTAGCCTTTTTCCTGTCATCTGGGACACTTTTTCCAGTCAACCAGAGAGAGAGAGAGAGAGAGAGATCCCAGACAAAATAATGGAAAAACTGTATTCAACTGATAAAGAATTGAATGATGGATATGATTAATGCCCATCATGTGGCTTTATGCACAATAGATCTTGACAAAGAAATTTGATTTAATTCTTTGAAGAGATTATAAATTTGATTGGTAAAGATACTGTATAGATGTAACAGTAGGGGACTATTTCCTGGTGCAAGTGCAAGTGCTGGAGGAACCAACTAGGGGAAAAGCTCTTCTTGACCTGCTGCTCACAAAAAGGGAAGAAATAGTAAAGGAAGCAATAGTGGATGGGAACCTGGAAGGCAGTGACCATGAGATGGTCGAGTTCAGGATCCTGACACAAGGAAGAAAGGAGAGCAGTAGAACAGAGACCCTGGACTTCAGAAAAGCAGACTTCGACTCCCTCAGGGAACTGAGGGTCAAGGTCCCCTGGGATAATAACATGATGGGGAAAGGAGCTGAGGAAAGCTGGCTGTATTTTAAAGAATCCTTATTGAGGTTGCCGGAACAAAGCATCCCGATGTGTAGGAAGAAAAGTAAATATGGCAGGTGACCAGCTTAGCTTAACAGTGAAATCCTTGCTGATCTTAAACACAAAAAAACAGCTTACAAGAAGTGGAAGATTGGACAAATAACCAGGGAGGAGTATAAAAGTATTGCTCAGGCATGCAACTTGGAGTTGCAGCTAGCCGGAGATGTTAGGAGTAACAAGAAGGGTTTCTTCAGGTATGTTAGCAACAAGAAGAAAGTCAAGGAAAGTGTGGGCCCCTTGCTGACTGAGGGAGGGAACCTAGTGACAGAGGATGTGGAGAAAGCTAGTGTACTCAATGCTTTTTTTGCCTCTGTCTTCACAGACAAGGTCAGTTCCCAGACAGCTGCATTCTGCAGCACGGTATGGGGAGGAGGTGACCAGCTCTCTGTAGAGAAAGAAATAGTTCGGGACTATTTAGAAAAGCTGGATGAGCACAAGTCTATGGGCCCGGATGCGCTGCATCCGAGGGTGCTAAAGGAGTTGGCTGATGAGATTGCAGAGCCATTGGCCATTATCTTTGAAAAATCATGGCGACTGGGGGAGTTCCCGGATGACTGGAAAAAAGCTAATGTAGTGCCCATCTTTAAAAAAGGGAAGAAGGAAGATCCAGGGAACTACAGGCCAGTCAGTCTCACCTCAGTCCCTGGAAAAATCATGGAACAGGTCCTCAAGGAATCAATCCTGAACCTCTTAAAGGAGGGGAAAGTGATCAGGAACATTCAGCATGGATTCACCAAGGGCAAGTCATGCCTGACTAACCTAATTGCCTTCTATGATGAGATAACGGGCTCTGTGGATGAGGGGAAAGCAGTGGATGTGCTATTTCTGGACTTTAGCAAAGCTTTTGATACAGTCTCCCACAGTATTCTTGCCAGCAAGTTAAAGAAGTCTGGGCTGGATGAATGGACGGTAAGGTGGATAGAAAACTGGGTAGATGGTCGGGCTCAACGGGTAGTGATCAATAGTTCCATGTCTAGTTGGCAGCTGGTATCAAGTGGAGTGCCCAAAGGATCGGTGCTGGGGCCGGTTTTGTTCAATATCTTCATTAACGATCTGGAGGATGGTGTGGTCTGCACCCTTAGCAAGTTTGCAGATGACACTAAACTGGGAGGAGTGGTTGATATGCTGGAGGGTAGGGATAGGATACAGAGGGACCTAGACAAATTAGAGAATTGGGCCAAAAGAAATATGATGAGGTTCAACAAGGACAAGTGCAGAGTCCTGCACTTAGGACGGAAGAATCCCATGCACTGCTACAGACTAGGGACCGAATGGCTGGGCAGCAGTTCTGCAGAAAAGGACTTGGGGTTATGGTGGACGAAAAGCTGAATATGAGTCAACAGTGTGCCCTTGTTGCCAAGAAGGCTAATGGTATTTTGGGTTGTATAAGTAGGGCATTTCCAGCAGATCGAGGGATGTGATCATTCCCCTCTATTCAGCACTGGTGAGGCCTCATTTGGAGTACTGTGTCCAGTTTTAGGCCCCACACTACAAGAAGGATGTGGATATATTGGAGAGAGTCCAGCGGAGGGCAACAAAAATGATTCGGGGGCTGGAGCACATGACTTATGAGGAGAGGCTGAGGGAACTGGGATTGTTTAGCCTGCAGAAGAGAAGAATGAGGGGGGATTTGATAGCTGCTTTCAACTACCTGAAAGGGGGTTCCAAAGAGGATGGATCTAGACTGTTCTCAGTGGTAGAAGATGACAGAACAAGGAGTAATGGTCTCAAGTTGCATAGGGGGAGGTTTAGGTTGGACATTAGGAAAAACTTTTTCACTAGTAGGGTGGTGAAGAACTGGAATGGGTTACCTAGGGAGGTGGTGGAATCTCCTTCCTTAGAGGTCTTTAAGGTCAGGCTTGACAAAGCCCTGGCTGGGATGATTTAATTGGGTTTGGTCCTGCTTTGAGCAGAGGGTTGGACTAGATGACCTCCTGAGGTCCCTTCCAACCCTGAGATTCTATGATTCTATGAACAGACTTTGGTACTGCATTTAACTTAGTATGACACAACATTATGATTTAAATTGAGCACTATATAATATAAATAAAGCACACATTATTTTAAAAAAACCTGGCATGCTGATAGATCTCAAATATTAGTTACTGATGTGAATTATCATGGAATGAAGGTGTTTTAAGTGGGGTTCTGCCTTGATTAGTACTAGCCCCAATACTATTGAACATTTGTACCAATGAGCTGGAATTCAATATGAAATCTCTGCTGATCCATGATCTGTGGATGAGACAAAGGTTGGTGAAGTGGTGTGAGCTGGACCCATTCAAACAAAATATATTTTAACACAGCCAAATGCAAAGTTATACATGTAGGAGCACAGGTCAGACCTACGGAATGGGAGACTGAATCCTGCAAAGCAGTGTGCTACCTACAAGCAAAATGCCGAAAAGGATCTAGGAGTCATAGTGCGCAAGCAACTCAGCATAAGCTCCTAGTGTCATGCTGTGGCAAGAAAGGCTAATGTGATCCTTGTAAGTATAAACAGGAGAGTAGTAAGTAGGAGCCGAAAGCTGATTTTACCTCTGTATACCACTTTGGTCAGACTGATTCTGGAGTACAGCATATAGTTCTCTTGCCAAAAATTTTTGAAGGATATTGAAAAATTGGGGAGGGTGCACAAAAGTGACTGGAGGGCTAGACAATATGCCTATAAAAGCTCGTTTGGTTTAGCTTATCCAGAAGAACTTTGAGAGGTGATTTGAATCACGTTTATATGTACCTTCATAGGTAGAAATACAGGGTAGTAAAACATGAGAAAGGCAAAACAAGAACCAATGACTGGAAGATGAAGCCAGACAAATTCAGATTATAAATAAGGCACAGATTTTAACAGTGAGGGTGATTAACCATTAGAATAAACTACCAAGGGAAGTGGCGGATTCTTCATATCTTGATGGCTTCAGATCATTGCTGGATGTGTTGCTGGAAGATATGCTTTGGACAAAAGCAAAAGTTATTCTTAATCAATTAAAAGTTATTAGGCTAAGTAATATGCTTTGCCCCATTAGCCAGGGTCAGACACATATTGCTTGTGCAAATAGCACAATTGTTACAAACTAGCTGACTAGATCTGGTTTGAAATGGGAGTTTTTCTTCTCCTAGATACACTGCTGGCCACAGATGATGAGCCCACCAACCGGATAGGGGCACAAAGGCAAAATGACTTGTCCATGGTCATGCAGGAACAGGAAGAGAACTCAG
This sequence comes from Mauremys mutica, assembly GCF_020497125.1. Taxonomy (NCBI): domain Eukaryota; kingdom Metazoa; phylum Chordata; order Testudines; family Geoemydidae; genus Mauremys; species Mauremys mutica. The sequence goes on along the minus strand of NC_059084.1, from coordinate 57,976,461 downwards.
CTGTTCTGAGCCACAGTCTTGTTTCCGCTCCACTCTACTGTACCACAGCACTCCCCCCGAAATGTATTTATTTTACATTCTTTACTAATTTCAGTGGCTATTAACTGGTGCTCAGTTATCTTGGTCCAGAACTTCAGCTGCTGCAAGCTAATGTAGCTCCAGGCTGGGATTTTCAAAGGAGCTTAAAGAATCCAATGAAATATTTGCACCTAATTCCCCCTTTTGAAAATTCCATCCATATAGACTTGTGAACGATCAAACAGTCATTTTGTACTAGAGCCACAAGATGAAAGTAGAAATCTTTGCCCAGTGCTTTATCCCCCAAAACAGTCTTCTACCTCGACAGATACACAAGTGGTCTTATCTTTTTAAAATGAAACACATTAGAATAAATGGCAGTTAAGTGTCTGGACATATTTGAAAATCCACCTAGACACTCCCCTGAATCTTTAGAACCTTTAATAATTTGGCACTTAGGAATTTAATCACTTTCAAAATCATTGCGACTTAGGAATTGAAGTATTTTAAATACTTTAGAAATATCCTGGCACTTTAGAAATGCAGAATTAAGCATATTACAATTATTGAGAGCTAGCCACTGAGGCAAATTTGAAAACACACATAGACACCTATATTCATCTTTAGAAATTTTTAAAATTCTGGCCTGTGGGAATCTAACTAACTTTGTAAGTTATTAGGATTTATGAACTCAAGGGAACATCTACACAGCAATACAAATCCTCGCTGGGGCTCAGAGCCAGGACTCCAGCCTGAGTCCTAATGTCCAAACTGCAATTTTATACCCCTGCAGCCCATATTCCACAAACATGAGTGAGCTGACCTGGGCCAGCTGCTGGCATTTTATTGCAGCACAGACATACCCTAACTCACGTGGGTGCTTTTGAAAGATCATGGCTCTTTCCAAATCCAGAATGAAATAGTAATATCTCATCCTAGCTTTATTTTTTTTTCACGTAAAATTGAAATGATCTTTATGATAAAGAGATGTTTCACCAGAAATCATCCATGTCAATTAATTATTTTGTTCCAACATTCAGGAATCAATTTAGGATCATTCACACCACTAATCACTGCATAACACAAATAACAAGGAACAATTATGAAGATCTGTTCAATCATGCCAAATATAAAATTGTTTAGGCAGCCCTGACACCAAGGTGAAAGACAACATACTTTAACAACCAGAAGCCACTCAAAGGCATCCCAGACCAGTGTGATATAAAATGTAGCATTTCCCCTGCTTGGAGAAGAGGAGATGAAACATGTAACTAAAATCTTGAATTCCACTGTGTGGAATGTAGCGCACATGAGACTTACGATTCTAGTTGGGATAGTAAGTGTCAACTAGGAATGCAGCTAGCCCAAAACTTAGCATCTCTTCATTTTCCCCAAGGAAACTCCCATTAGCGTGAGTTAGGGACAACCTAAATGCTAACTGCCTTGCTAGTTGTGACGGGGGCCCCAGGAGAGACAACTGAGGTCACTTAATTAGGATGAACTGCAAATAATGGGGTAGACAATCCCCAAAGCTGGTGGATATTCCAATACTTAGATTTACCAAGCCAGCACAAAAAAGCTTCTATAATACCTTACTGGTTACCCGGAACCCAACAACACAGCTCCCTTGAAATGACCCAGCCTCAAGCCTCCACCCAGACATTCAAGTCAAATATGATGAGGATTACTGAAAATATTTTTCATCATATAAAAAAGTTCTACCAATCCCAAGGGATCAGACACATTACCTCCCAGGTTAATAAACATTCCAGATCTTACCCAAATACATGCTAACAGCCAATTCTTATTAACTAAACTAAAATTTATTAAAAAAAGAAAATTTAGATAGAGAATATTGGCAAAAAGATCAATATATGTACAGATATGAGTATAATTCATGAGGTTCAGATTCATAGCAGAGATGGTGAGCTTTGTAGTTGCAAAGCGTTATTTAAGAAATAGTTCATAGGTTATAGTCCAATGTTTACATTCAGGGTGGTCCACTCAGGACTGGGATCTCAGTCCTTATGGCTAAGGCTTTCCCTGCATGAAGCCTCAAGCAGATCTGAGATAAAAAAGGATTGCGATCCAAACATCTTTATACAGTTTCAGTCCTTCTTGTGACAGCTTGGAGTCCTTCATGAACAATAGGCACTCATGAGGGATTTGAAGCTGACCCATTTCTCAAGCATCACTAGTAATTATCCACACAGATTAACATAAAGCAATTGCCTGTTTTTCCACCATTCACAGATGATTTGATATACATTTCAAACAAATATGAATACAGTGATATCCTATCTTTAGAGTTTATTTAAATGTTAAGATGTCCTTTTGAGCTGAGAATTAACAGAATACAGCATAGACAGGGAGTGTTTGATTACATTGTTGACCTTTAATGATATATATGTAAATACACAAAAACACAAACATTTTCTATCCATATGTCTTTAAGGGCTGAATTTGAGTTATTTATCCTTCAGGATGCTTAACCCTTCCTGGTCATGCATCACACTTGATATGACAGATTGATTGATTCCCATATCAATCACTCTTCCTGAATTGCTGAGAGCACCATACATTTATTGAAGACTTTCCCCAGGGCCTCCTTGACCTCTTTGTTTCTCAAGCTGTAAATGAGAGGATTGGCCATGGGAGTCAGGACAGTGTAGAAGACAGAGAAGACTTTATTGAGGTCTCTTAGTGTGTCAGTGTCTGGTAACACATAGACAATGATTAGTGTCCCATAGTAGATTGTAACCACAAGCAAGTGAGAGGAGCAGGTGGAAAATGCCTTTCTTCTCCCACTGGTGGACTGGATTCTCAGGATGGTGGAGATGATGGAAACATAGGATGCCAAGGTTAATAGAAATGGGGGCAGGGTGTCTATAGAAGAGAATATAAAGGTTACCAGTGTGATTAGGCTGGTGTCACTACAGGAGAGTTTAATCACTGGGGTGAAATCACAGAGGAAATGGTCAATTTCATTGGGGCCACAAAAATGTAATTGTGACATTAAATATATTACTACGTCAGTTGCCAGAAATGAACTCATCCAGGACACAGCTGCTAACTGCAGGCAGATTCTGCCATTCATAAGAGCTGTGTAGCGTAGTGGTTTGCATATTGCTAAATATCGGTCATAGGACATTATGGATAAGAGAGAACATTCAACTGCCACCAGAAAACCAAAGAAATAAAATTGAGTGATGCAGCCACTAACAGAAATGGTTCTGTCCCCAGTCAGGAGACCAGAGAGCAGTCTGGGCAGGACTATGGTGCTGTAGCAGGTCTCCAAGCAGGACAAGTTCCCCAGAAAGAAGTACATGGGGGTGTGAAGGTGCTGGTCAACCACAATTAGTACAACAATGAGAATGTTCCCAGCCACAGTAACAATATAGATCACTAGAAACAGCAGGAAGAGAAGAATCTGCATTTCACGGAGATTCCCAAATCCAAGGAGGATGAACTCTGTGATATATGTTTCATTTTCCCCTTCTCTTTTCTCCAAGAGCTGTCTACAAATTCCTCCTTCCTCCATTTTCCATGAAATTTATCTAGTGATAGATAAAATAATGAGCATTGAAAGAGCTTTCAGTACAATTGAACTTGGTAAATTTCCCGCCATTTGATTCTGGAAAAGTTCAACGTGCAAATGCAGGGCATATTTATAAACTTTCACAGATCCAAGACACTGCTTTAATCTCAGATTTTACACAAGGCTTTGGAATAGATTCCCCACTTGACACGTCCAAAGTGCACTACTCCATTAATTTATCACTCTTCTGTTCCTAACTTCTTTCATTCATAGATGCATTGTGAGACATTCTCCTGGTCTTATCTGGACAGGTGATCAGCTAGGTCACTCCAATCCTCGACTCTGAGAGCCAGTCTCACCCTGTTCTGCTGGGAGAATCCCCACTCCCAGGCTGTTCACGCAGAAAGTCTAGCATGTAAGCTGCTCCCAGCTATGTGAGTGAGCACTTTTAGCCAGCCGCTGCTTGGATTGTGTAACTGAATGATGCTAGCTAATATCTCTGGTCCCAGACACAACCTTAGGAACCTCCATCTTGCAGTGTCATGTTATACCTGCTGAATGCTGCAAGCTTACATGAGTTCATCAATTTAACAAAGAAATTGATATGTACCAGGCTTATTGTCCCAAGGGGAATCTCTGACATGCTTCAAACCAAACACAAATTTATTAACTACAAAAGAAAGATTTTAAGTGATTATAAGTCAAACAGCAAGTCAGATTTGGTCAAATGAAATAAAAGTAAATCACATTCTAAGATGATCTTCACACTTTCAGTGCCCTTACAAACTTAGATGCTTCTCACTCAGCCTGGCTGGTTCACTTTCAGCCAGGCTCTCCCCTTTGATCAGCACTTCAGTCGCTGTCTGATGGTGTCTGTAGATGGAGATGGAAGAGAGAGAGCCTGGCAAACATCTCTCCCTTTTATCATGTCCTTTCTTCCCCCTTAGCTTTGTCACCCCTTCAGAGTCAGGTGAGCATTACCTCATCGTAGTCCCAAACTGACCAAGGAAAGGAGAGTGACTCACTCAAGAATCCAACAGATCCTCTGTTGCTGCCAAGGCCAATGTCCTTTGTTCCTGAGAGGCTGGGTTGGGTTTGTCCCATATGTGCTCTGATGAGTGCATCATGAGCTTTCCAAAGACACCCAACATGATGAAATTTGCATTGGATACCAAACAATCATATTATAAGGATGAACATGGGGATGCAGGCTGTTCTCCGAAGGTACAGTGTTACAGAAAGGTTTAAAGGCCAGATAGCACAGAATATTGCAAGCCATTAACTTTTTCTTGAAGTAACTCCTGTTTGAACTACAACACATTTCTTAGAAAAAATAGCCAGAAGGCAGCACTATGATCATCTAGTCTGACTTCCTGTATATAATCAGCCAAAACACTTCCCCAGTTAAACTTGAACCGAGCCCAATAACTTGTTTTTCTACAAAGCACTTGTGACACAGTGGGAAATATCTGCATTATAGTGTATCGGTACTGGGCATAGATGTGTGATAGTGTACAAGGAAATGCTTGCTACGAAGGTGAGATCAAAGCGGTTGTTAGGAGAACCAGATGGATCCCATTCACTCTGCCAAGACACCTACATTTTGCTGCTGGGCCGTGCTGCTCTTGTGTTCTCATTCAATGCATACTCTTGTGTATGATGCACAGAAACCAATGACCTCAATAAGGAGCATCCCAGCAAACATAAACACAAGAACCAGATTCCTACTCAGCAAAGGCACGCAGTTGTTTTACGAAGGTTGGGAGGAGAGAGATCAAAAGACATGGGTCAAATAAAGCATTTACCATGAGACACTGAGAGAGGGTCTGTGCAGATGAAATTATCCTTCAGACTCAGAGGTGGGATCTGGAAGAGCTTAAACTATGGCTAGAGGATTTAAGGTTAAGTGAGACAAGAAGCATCAGGGACTTCTTCTTTTAACACATTTCCCTCAATTCTGTGTTTCCTTGGGCAAATAAATCCCACTCTGTTTTGAAGAAGCTGTTCCTGTTTCCTTGCAAACTCACTCTATCACAGGCTCTGGGAGGGGAATCTATAGCAGGGCCAAACTCCACTTAGACCTGCTGGGGTAACATTGCTGGCACCAGAGGGGTGGTAACCCTGAGAGTCACAGGATCCCAGCCAAGGGAAGGGGAAGCACAGACTTGTCACTTGAAAGGGTTTTGCTCAGGGGACTGGAGAAGGGTCCAAGAAGGCACAGCCTGCCCTGAGACCAGCAGAGCAAGCCCTGCAAAATGGCAGCCAATCTTGATTTTGGAGACATCAGAAGATGGAGAATCCACCACTTCCCTTGGCCCTTTTTTCCAATTACTAATCACCCTCATTGCTCATAATATCGGCCTTATTTCTAAATTGAATTTTTCTGGCTTCAGCTTGGAAGCTGGTGGTTTTTATTCTGTCTTTCTCTGCTAGATTAAATAGCCCTTTTGTATGTGGTATTTTTTCCCATGCAAGTACTTTCTCCCTATAATCAAATTGTCTCTCAGTCTTCTCTCTGATAAACTAAGCATTTTGAGCTCCTTAACCCTCACTGAACGGCATTTTCTCCAGCCCTTCACACATTTTTTGTGGCTCTTTTTTGCAGCCTCTCCAATTTCTCCAATGTCCTTTTTAAAATGTGGACATACACCAGAACTGGATGTAGTTACATCTCACCAATGCCTAATAGAGAGATAAATCACCTATCTACTCCCCCTCATCACTCCGCTGTTGATAGATCATAGATCACATTAGCACTTTGTGACACAGGATCACACTAGGAGCTCATGTTAAGTTTCTCCTCCCCTATAAGCCCTATTGTTAGCTCTGATGGTGGTTGGGGTCACTGACACTGACCAACAGCAAAGAGAAGATGACTCTGCCCTGTGCACAAAGGGAAAACCCCAAGAGCATGTGCACAGAACCTTCTCATGCTTATCCCCTCAGTGAATCACTTACAAACCTGTTCTTTTTACAAACCCTGGGATACATTCCACCCCCAGCTGTAACTTGTAACCCAGCTGATTTCGGTGAGTCTGCTGGCAGAGAACTGCAGACCAATTCTTTGTAGTGTCTCAGTTCAGCAATAGTAGGAGCAGTGCTGAGACATATCAAGGGGATAATGGGGAATAATACAGAGCAGTAAAACTTCAAGGGAACTGTGATCTTGATAGGCAGTCCAGCCTGCTCTTCTTCCCAATATACCAGGATTTTCTCCCTAAAATCCCCAGGATTTGATGCAGGAATGATCCGCTTTACCTTTAATGCTTAGCATGTAGTGGCAATCTCTCCACTGATGGTGACTGGGTGTGGGGATCGGGATCCAGATTCCACCATTGCTCTGGTCTCCTCAGTATCTCAGACAATCCCATTTACTCTGCCAAGACACCTACATTTTGCTGCTGGGCCGTGCTGCTCTTGTTTTCTCATTCAATGAATACTCTTGTGTATGATGCACTGAAACTAAGTGTTGCCTCTCCTGAGTTCTTACAGGGCTTAAAGGGGACAGCAGCCTCATCCTGTCCTTGACTGCTGTTGGGATCTCCCTTGTGGCTGACGATAATGATCATTACTCAATTGTCCACACAGGGGTATTAAATCCTATTTTGCTTGTTAAAACAACAGAAACATCAAGGCCATAGCAATCCCCGTTCAAACCTCCAGGGAATCTCACTTTTCATCATGCCCTGTGTGTGTGTTGGTCAGGAGTCCAAGGCTTAGGCAGATTTATATATACACCTAGACACTTATCTGCATCTTTAGAACATTTAAAAAGCTCACCCTTAGGAATTCAACTAAGTTGCAAAGTTACTGGGACTCAGGTCCATGTACGTGTTTTGAAAGATTCTGTCAATTTTCAAATGGAAAATTAAATAGAAGTTTCTCCACATGTATTAATTATTTTTTTCACCTGACATTGAAATGATATTTAGGATAAAGAGCAGTTTCACCAGAAATAATTCGTGCCAATTCATTATTTTATTTCAAAATGCAGGAATCCATTTAGGATCTTATGAACCTTCTGATCATTGCAAGATAACATAGGTAAAAAACAAATTCATGAAGGCTGATAAAATCTACCCAACTATACAATTCAATATGATGCCCTGGTACCAAGGTAAGAGACAAAATATTTTAACAACCCAATACCACCCACTGGAGTCCAAGGGCAGTGCTGTGTACAATGCGGTTTTCTCAACTCAGTCAGAGCAAAAAAACATATGAAACTATGAAACTCATAACTAAAACCTTGAATTCCAGTGCATGGAATTCAGAGCACAGGAGAGCTATGATTCCAGTTGGGGCAGTAGTAAGTGTCTGCTCAAATCAACTAGGAACGCAGCCATCCCAAAATTAGCATGTACCCAGGTTCCCCAAGAAAACTTACATTGCCATGAGCTATTGGCCACTTAGATGTTAACTGCTTTGCTAGTTCTGCTATACTGATTCATTCTCTTATTAGTCACTCCTTCTGATTTTCAGTGAGCTTCATACATTTTCTGATGACTTTTCTCAGAGTTTCCTTAACATCTCTGTTTCTCAGGCTGTAGATGAGGGGATTGGCCAGGGGAGTCAGGACTGTGTAGAAGAGAGAGAAGAATTTGTTGAGGTCTCGATGTGTGTCAGTGTCTGGTAACATATAGACAATGAACAGGGTCCCATAGTACATTGTCACCATGATGAGATGAGAGGAGCAGGTGGAAAATGCTTTTCTCCTCCCGGTGGTGGATGGAATTCTCAGGATGGTGGAGATGATAAAAACATAGGATGTCAGGGTTAATAGAAATGGGGGCAGGGTGAATATGGAACAGAGTATAAAGGTCACCAGTATGATCAGGCTGGTGTCACTGCAGGAGAGTTTAATCACTGGGGTGAAATCACAAAGGAAATGGTTAATTTCATTGGGGCCACAGAAATGTAACTGTGACATTAAACCTGCAACTATGGTAGTTGCCATAAATCCACTCATCCAGGAGACAGCTGCTAACTGAAGGCAGATTCTACCATTCATAAGAACAGTGTAGTGTAGTGGTTTGCATATTGCTAAATACCGGTCATAGGACATTACTGCTAGGAGGTAACATTCTGAAGCTGCAAGGCAACCAAAGAAATAATATTGTACAATGCAGCCTATAAGAGAAATGGTTCTGTCCCCAGTCAGGAGACTGGCCAGAATCCTGGGCAGGATGGTCGAGGTGTAGCAGGTCTCCAAGCAGGACAAGTTCCCCAGGAAGAAGTACATGGGGGTGTGAAGGTGCTGGTCAGCCACAACTAGTGCAGTAATGAGGATGTTCCCAGCCAAGGTTACAATGTAGATCACTAAAAATGGTATGAAGAGAAGAATTTGCAGCTCCAAGAGATTGCCGAATCCCAGGAGGATGAATTCTGTGATAGATGTTTGATTTCCTCCTTTTCCTGGAGCCATAAGCTGAATATTGATTCCCTCTTTCTCCATTCTCAATGAAATTTTCTAACAAGAGACATAAAATAATGAACATTGGAAGAGTTTGCTATGCAACTGGACTTGGTAGATTTCAATCTATTTAATTCTAGGAAAGTTCAAAGTTCAAACAGAGAGTATAATTTACATGATCTCACAGAGACAAGCAACTGCTTTGGTACGAGACTTTAAACAAAGTTTTGGAATAGAAATTACCTATTTGCCTGCAGAAATGGGCAAGTATACCATTAATTTGTCAGTCTTCAGCCTCCAACTTTTTTCATTCATGGATGGCTAGTTTTTAAGTTGAGACAGGGGTATATATTTATGCTTGGCACATTTTTTTAATAAGCAATTTCCATGGATAATATCAAGGTTTATTTTTTTCAACTTTTATTGATTTAAATTTTCACAGTTGTAGGAAAATGTTCAAGGGATCAGACAATGTGTGGGTCAGACAATAATTATTTAATGATAGTAGAAGCTGAGATACAAAAAGTTAAAGGTTAATAGCCATTAAAACACAAATTGCCAACATTCTGTCTAAATATACAAATTCATTATCCTTAAATGAAACTCTAAGAATTTCTCAAGCAGAATTCTTTTTTTAAAACCTTGCCTAACTGTACATTTTCAATTATTATCTATGGAAACATAGTTTCATCAGGACGTGTGTGTATTGTGAAATTGATGCTCGCTGACATTTACCATTAAAAATCTAATCCTTCCAATCCTACATATATTGAAAGTCATAGGACTTGCATGAATTAATTCCTATTTGATTCACATCATGTATTTTAGATAAAATAATTGCAATTATGTAGCTTATTCTCCTGTATGTCACAGCACTTCCGCAGTTACTCCTGCATTGAGCCCAATATCTTTTGATTGAGCAAAGTATTGACTAAAAGGTGTAGGCATTGATTGATTATGCTTGTGGTTCATTTTTAAAAATGTTCAAGAGAGAAAATAACCAAAGACAAAACAGTACAATATGAAAAGGAGACATACATACCCTCTTTTTAAGAAACAATTCTTACATTGCAGCATCTGTCATGTGTCCGACGAAGTGGGTATTCACCCATGAAAGCTCATGCTCCAAAACGTCTGTTAGTCTATAAGGTGCCACAAGACTCTTTGCTGCTTTTACATATCCAGACTAACACGGCTACCCCTCTGATACACTGCAGCATGTTCTCCTTACATAGAAGCTGTGTTTCAGAGATACGTATTTCAGAGAGTTGTATTTACAGAATGATTTTACATGTGAAAAACTCTTTGTACATCATTAAAATCCAACACACCAGTTTGTAACAAGTATCAGAGGGGTAGCTGTGTTAGTCTGGATCTGTAAAAGCAGCAAAGAGTCCTGTGGCACCTTATAGACTAACAGACGTTTTGGAGCATGAGCTTTCGTGGGTGAATACCCACTTCGTCGGATGCAGTTTGTAACAGTTCCTGAACTTGTACATTTGTTTTGTACTTTTCTTGTCCCTATTTTGGAGTCTTCATTCCAAACCAATTGGCCATTGAAATACATCCCAGTCTGTATTAGCTCACACAATTTACATATCTTGTCTTTGACAGGCTTCTGATTTTCTAATGCCAAAGCTGACTTCAGTTTTGCACAGAATTGTAGGATACTTGACATGGGTGAAGAAAAATGTGTGGAGAAAAAAAATATAATTAACAGTCATAACCGACAGATATTCATATACTGTATATGATATTCATCCAGAGGGCTTAATACATATGAACATGGTGTAAATAATATGTTTAACATATATGTTGGCTAACAAAAGCATATATGTCAGATTGGGGAATATCTGCATTACTGTATATTAATATTGTGCATAGCTCTCTGTTAGTTTACAGTGGATTGCTCACTATGGTATGAGATCAAAAGGAGTTGTTGGAGAAACCAAGATAGGAAAGGCAAAACCACTACCTAGATAAGCACCATCCCAGCAAACAGTTACACACAACAGCCAGGTTACTTGCCTGGGGATGCAAGTATCCCTGAGACTCAGAAGTGGGATCTGGAAGAACTTGAGCTATGGGTATGGGAGTTAAGCTTAGATAAGATAAGAAGTCTTTGTGCTTTTAACCCATTTTCTTAAAAGCTGTGTCCCCTTGGGCAAATACATACCACTTCGTATTGAAGATTTTCCTGTGTCACTGCAAACTCATTCTGGTCAGAGACTCATGGAGAAAAATCAATAGCAGGTTAAACTCTGGGTGGATCTGCCAGAATAACATGGTTGGCACTAAAGAGGTTGATACCTAGAGAATTGGGAAGTGATTGGATTGCAGGATCCAGCCTATGTTAAGGGGAAGCTTGGGCCTGTCTCTTGAAAGGGTTGCTTTCAGGGGACAGGAGGAGATTTCGAGAAAGGACAGCCTACTCAAGACCATGAAAGCAAATCCTCCAGACAGGCAGCCAGTCTTGGTTTTGAAGACATCAAGAGGTAGAGAATCCACCACTTCCCTTGGTACTTTGTTCTAATATCTCCCTCACTGTCAAACATTTTTGCTTTATTTCTGAATTGAGTTTGTCTGGCTTCAGCTTCCAGACAATAGTTCTTATTATGCCTTTCACAGATTGATTAAATAGCTCTTAATTCCTTGGTATTGTCTTCCATGTCAGTCCCTACACATTGTAATCAAGTCAACTTTCAATGTTTTTTCTAATCAATGTATTAATTTTAGCCCTTTAAAAAACATTCAAAAGCATTTTCTCCAGCCTCCACCCCCACATTTCTGTAGCTCTTTTCTGCCCCCTCTCCAATTTTTCAATGTCCTTTTAAAATGGTAGACATCCAATGCCCAGTTGAGAGGTGACATCACCTCCGTATTCATCACGCCCCTGTTTGTACATCTCAGGATCTCATTAGCCCCTAGTGTTATGGCATAACATGGGGAGGTCAGGTCGAATTGCTTGTATAATATGACCCCTAAACTTGCTGTGATGGTGGTGAGGGTCACAGAGCCAAGCTTCCCCAGAGAGGGTCACGAATGTAATGGCATCATGTTAGTGCCTGGGACTAGGCAGTGACACTGACCAACAGCACAGATGGGAAGATGATTCTGACCCATGCACAAGGGGAACACCCTAACAGACTCCATAGATCCCTTTTATTCTCATCCCCTCTGTGACTCTCTAGCAAACCATGGGGCACATTCCACCCCCAGTTGCACCCTGTCACCCAGCTCATGCATTTGAGTCCGTTGGGGGCAGCGGGATGGGCGGAGGGGGGGAGAATGGCAGGTGGATTCTGTGCTGCAATACTCACAGGCACTCTCTGTCATGTCTCAGTTCAGCAACATTAGGAGAGGTGGTGAGATATCCAGGGGAGAATGAGGAATGAGAGGGATAAAATAAAAAAAAATATGGAGATATACCTATCTCTTAGAACTGGAAGGGACCCTGAAAGGTCATTGAGTCCAGCCCCCTGCTTTCACTAACAGGACCAAGTACTGATTTTGCCCCAGATCCCTAAGTGGCCCTCTCAAGGACTGAACTCACAATGCTGGGTTTAGCAGGCTGATGCTCAAACCACTGAGTGATCCCTCCCACATTGGAAAATGCATAAGCACATTGTGTGCCTGCAAGACACTTCAGGCTGCTCTTCTTCCCAGCATAACAGCTTCTCCTGCCTGAAAACCGCACAATTTCACTCAGGAATGACCAGATTTACCTTTAATCCTTAGCTGGAAGAGACAACCTCCCCCTTGATGGTGCCTGGTTGTGAGGGTCAGGATCTGTGTGCCACTATCTCTTTGCTCTGCTTGGTGTCATATGCACTCTCACTCTCTTTCCCAAGATACCTACATTGTGCTGAAGCCATTCTTGCTTTCTCATCTGATGCACATGTTTGTGTCTGTTACACAGCACCAGGCTGCCAGGGGCTCTGGATTTTTACAGGGGTTATATGGGACAGCAGCTTCAGCCTGGCTCCAGCTGCCATTAGGAACTCCCTTGAGGCTGCTGATAATGACAGTATTAAACTTACTCTCATGCGGGAAATAAATCCTGTGTTGCTTGTTAAAACAGAGTAAACGATGGAGCCACTGCAATCCCCATTGAAACCTCCAGAGATCCTCCCTTTAGGTCATGCCTTGTGTGGCGTGTGTGTTAACAGACAACTTGTATACTGGGTCTAGTTCTCACTGGCCCAACTCCAAAAGGATAGAGTGAAACTGGAAAAGGTTCAGACAAGGGCAACAAAGGTGGTCAAGGGTATGGACTGGCTTCTGTCTGAGGAGAGACTAAAGAGTAGAACGGTTCAGTTTAGAAAAGAGATGACTAAGGGGTCAGGGGAGATCTGATAGAGGTCTATAAAATCATAAATTGTGTGAAAAAGGTGAATAGAGAAGTGTTATTTGTCCTTTCCCGATGCACAAAAAGCAGGGTCACCTGATGAAATTAATTGGCATCTGGCTTAAAACAAAAAAGAGGAAGTACTTTTTCGCTCAACACAACTGTGGAACTAAATGTCATGGGATCTTTTAATGGCCAACAGTGGAAGTGGGTTAAAAAAACTGGGTAAGTTAATGGAGGACACGCTCATAAATGGCTATTGGACAGGATGATCAGGGATGCAACCCCATGCATGAGGCAACCACAAACCTCTGACTACCATAAGCTGGGAGTGGAAGACAAGTGGATCACTGCAACTGCCCTGTTCTGTGCACTCCCTCTGGAGCTCTGATACAGATCACTGTTAGAGATAGGATACTGGGCAAGATGGACCATGGTCTGACCCATGGTCTAAAGCCCAGGACAACAAAGGGACTTAGATTCCTAAACCCCAGTTTCAGGCTCCTAATAGATTTAGGCACCACCGTGATCAAGAAAACTCCTGTTTGGCTTCTGCTTAATCCTGTAGATGCCGAACCCCACTCTGCACCTGTATTTCCACTGTAAAAGATCCTTAGGAACGTATGTTTCAGACTCTGGACAGGCACACAGCTGGTTCTAGTTGTTTGGACACCTACCTCTTTCCTAAGCCTCAACCTGCCCCTCAATCGGGGAAGAGATAGATCACCTTCATGGCCCTATCTGGTAGGTGGGGTCAGAGCATGACTACCGCCAAATAATAGAGGATGAAGCATATGACCTCGCTTTCAATAACTTTTAGCCCAATGTTGAGGGAAATAACACAAGATATGGGAGATCCCAATTCAGTTCTGCCCTCTGACTGATTTGGAAAAGGTATATGACTAGAGATTCCCCATGTGTCAGATGAATGCCTTTGCCACTGAACTAGAGGATATCCTGAAATGGGGACTCTGTCTCTCTCTCTCCTATTGAAATTCTTTCAATTTAATTAAATAGTCAGAAAAAAGAAGCTGAGAAGCACTTTGTAGCTCAACGGTCGGTGCACCCACCTGAGAAGTGGCAAATGCCTATTCAAATCCTTTCTCTTAGCTTAGAATGGAGGAAAATTGAACCTGGGTTTAGCACATCACCGATGAGTACCCTAACCATGAGGCTAAAGGTCACAAGCCCTACTTATGCTCATGCCCTGCCCCAGCTATTTTTTTCTGGGCTGAGGCAGGTGTTAAACTCATTCTCAGCTCAAATTACTGAGGTGCCCAAACTGCTTGGCTCCAGGAGATGGCATCCTGTCTGTGGATCGTAATGAGGGATTAACAGCACAGATTTAGGCACCAAACTCCCTGAGTGGGGTGAGACTTAGGCCACGCTTTTATCTTTGGTGTATCTCCTTGGCTAGCATAGGCTGCCTGCTGCCTAGCTGTCTGGATTTTGGGAACCCATTATTAGGAGCCTGTCTCATGTATTGCACATGGAGCCCGGGCTCCACAATGCCTATGTCCTTTTGCTGGGTCCGTGACACAGACATGTATGTTCCTTGTTTCAGTCATGGTTCTTACACCACTTATTCTGCATTTTTATTCCAGCATTTTTAAAGTAATTTCCAGAGGCACATAACTACTAATATTGCCACTTTGCAAAGGGGAATAGACTTGACCAAGGGCACGCAAGAGCTTAGAGCTGGGACTACAACCCAAGTCTCCTCATCTCAGCACATGGAGAATACTCATTGGTCGCTGTGGGAGGTGATTTTTTGTTATTAGGTAGTATGAATAGAAAAAACAGCAACACATTTTAGATATGAACAGTGTCACAGCTCAGGGCAATTGCACCTGTATGCCCCCCTCTATCGACAGCCAAAGGTGCTCACCTTCTAGGCATCACCTCTCTTGGGCAGAGACACACAGCTCTCTTTCTTCTGACCAGGGCTTTTGCAGGGTGCATAGCTCTGAGTTCCCCAGTAAGCCACGCTGCCCTTGCAGGCCACCTTTGCTTTCTCCTCAGAGATGAGAAACAGTGTAACTGCCACAGATGTTACCACACAACACTTTAGATGCAAGCTCATTTATTCTTAAGGTAAAAAGCACCAAAGGGAAAAGCTTAAAACAATGGAAGATCCTATAGAGATGCTAAAACACTTTCCAGAGATCACCCTAACTCCAACCTTGGGCTCTCACTGTTGAACAGCTCTTCAAATCTCACACTGGGGTTTTCCTCTGCCTACAAGCACCTGTTGTTCAGAACAAGCCCCAGCCCCCCATGACTCTGAGAGTCCCTTCTTCATATTGTTGGGCCTTCAGATCCTGGGAATACATAATTTGTAGGCAAAGGTCCCCTCCCCAGGAAAAAGCTTCCAAAGATCTGGTTAAGAGGTGGGTCATTTGCATTTGCCTCCTCCTCAGTATTTCTTAGGAAAACTATTCAACTAACAGTTCATTCTCATTTGATCCCATTGTTTCAAATTGTCCTTTGAAGCTCAAACAATTTCCCAAGGTTACAGCAGTCATGTCTCCTAGACAAGTTTCATACAGATTTATACCAACACATTTGCATTTTTAAAACAATGAGCTCCTTAAACACTTACTCTTAATGCATTTTAACTTAATTCCATAAGGGCCATCAAGCATAATGCAGGAAATCACGGTAGCTGTCACAGGCACCACAATGCCTGACTTCATCTGCTTTAAGGGTTGTGTTAGGGTTGAGGTTTGAGAGGGTTGCCCAGGAGCCTGCCATAGGCAGTAGGTCGCATGTCCAGACACAGGAGCTAAGGGGACTTTTACAGCATAAATTGAAGTGCCTAGTGACAGCTCACCTATAGAGATAGGCACCATCTGAGTCACAGTAGCAGCTCAATCTGGAATTTCAGTGCCTATATTTGGGCTTTAGGCACTAAATTCCTTTGTGGATGTGGGACATAGAGACCTGAAGATGCATAAAGGCACAGATGGGACTTTCAAAAGCCCTCAAGCAGGATATGTGCCTAACTCCCACTGAGGTCAACTTCCAGCTTCCCAAGTGAGATCTTCAGATCTGCACAACAGAGCTCTACCTTTAAGGTAAAGGAGTGACTCCTTTTCTCAATTTCTGTGCATAATTAATTTTCTCAGGGCACATTGGACCTCTTTGTTTCTCAGGCTGTAGACAAGAGGATTGACCATGGAAGTCAAGACTGTGTAGAAGAGAGAGAACACTTTGTTGAGTTTTCTCAGTGTCTCAGTGTCTCGTAACACATACACAATCATCAGGGTCCCATAGAAAATTGTAACCACTATAAGGTGAGAGGAGCAAGTAGAAAATGCCTTTCTCCTTCCAGTAGTGGACGGGATGCTCAGTATGGTGGAGATGATAAAAACATAGGATGTCAGGGTTAACAGGAGGGTAGGAAGTATAACTACAAATGACAGGATTAGATCCACCAGTTCAATCAGGCTGGTGTCACTGCAGGAGAGTTTAATCACTGGGGTGAAATCACAAAGGAAATGGTCAATTTCATTAGGGCCACAGAAATGTAACTGTGACATTAAACACGTTACTATGGTTGATGCAATAAATCCACCCATCCAGGACACAGCTGCTAACTGCAGGCAGATTCTGCCATTCATAAGAACCATATAGTGTAGTGGTTTGCATATTGCTAAGTACCGGTCATAGGACATCATGGATAAAAGATAACATTCACTTATCACAAGCACAGAAAAGAAATAAAATTGAATGATGCAGCCACTAACAGAAATGGTTCTGTCCCCAGTCAGGAGACTGGCCAGCATCCTGGGCAGGATGGTGGAGCTATAGCAGGTCTCCAAGCAGGACAAGTTCCCCAGGAAGAAGTACATGGGGGTGTGAAGGTGATGATCAGCCACAACTAAGACCACAATGAGGATGTTCCCAGCTACAGTCACGATGTAGATCATTAGAAACAGAGGGAAAAGAAGAATTTGCAGTTCGGAGAGATTTCCAAATCCTAGGAGGTTGAATTCTGTAACGTGTTTGATTATTCCTTTCTCCGTGATCTGAATATAGATTCTGTCTTCCCCAATTTTCCATGAAATGTATCTATTAACAAGTAGTGAATGTTGAAAGAGATTGCAGTAAAATTGAAATCATATTTCTATCTAGTTGATTGTAGACAAATTCAAACTGCATAAAGAGAGAATGATTTATAAGTATTCAAAAAGCCAAGACATTGGTTTAATCACATACTGTACACAGTGTTTTGGAATGGAGATTCACCACTTGCAAGCTCCAAAAGGCTGCTACACTGTTAATTTATCCATCTTCTGACCTACCTGTTTGTCATATATGCATAGATGTGAAAGACAGCCAGGACAATATATTGTAAGACATAGCATTTCCTTCAATTCATTCCTCTTTGACCTAGAGCATATATGTTTGAAGTACATCCAGAAGGGAATCCTGTAATCACCTATTCTGAGCCATGGATATCATGAGCCATAGCTCTTCTCCAATAACCCCTCATTGAGTTAAGAATGTAGTTGAGTTAAGCATATGTAACAAACCTGGAAATACTGCCATTACTTTGTAACAATTCTGTGCATATCTCAAGCTGTTAATTTATGATGGATTGCTTGCTATGGGGTAAGATTAAAAGGGGTTGGTAGAGGAACCAGACAATACAGGCAAATAAATAAATAAATAAATAAATAAATAAATAAATAAAAGAAAAATTGGCCAACATAAGGAGCATCGCAGGAAACTCTCATTCATAATTAACCAGGATTCACTGAGAGGCACAGGGCCGGTCTACACTATCAGCTGGGGTAACAAAAATGATTAGGGAGCTAGATCTTCCTTCTTCCCTTTTTTAAAGATGGGCACTACATTAGCTTTTTTCCAGTCATCCGGGACCTCCCCCGATCGCCATGATTTTTTAAAGATAATGGTCAATGGCTCTGCAATCTCATCGCTGTATGGGGAGACAAATCTGTTCTATCAGAGCTCCGTTACAGAAGATGAAATGACAAAGCATTTGAAAAAATCTCCAGGCTATGATAGACAGAGGCCACAGCAGGGACTCAGCACAGTGCTGCGTGAGAAGTGTAACGGAAAGCCTAAGAATCAAATGGACGCTCATGGAGGGAGGGAGGGGGGCTGAGGACTTCAGCTATCCCACAATCCCTGCAGTCTCCAAAAAGCATTTGCATTCTTGGCTGGGCTCCAAGTGCCTGAAGGGTCAAAAACATTTTCCCGGGTGTTTCAGGGTGTATGTCGTCAATTTACACACTTCCCCGCCCCGAAAGAAAAGGGGAAAAAATCCTTTCTCGCCTATTTTTAATGTCACACTATGTCTACTGCATCCTGCTGGTAGATGGGGTGCTGGAGCGCTAAACAGCAGCATCCTCTTCCCTCCCCTCCCCGGTGGCAGATGGTACAGTACAGAAGGACTGGTATCTGTTCTTGTCATCAGCCTTTGAGTGCTCCTGGCTGGCCTCAGTGAGGTCAGCAGGGGGCACCTGGGTAAAAATAGGAATGACTCCTGGTCATTCCCAGCAGATGGTACAGAATGGCTGGTAACTGTCCTCATCATAGCAACTGGGGGCTGAGCTCCATCAGCCCCCCCTCTCTCCCCATCATGTCTAAAGAAAAGATTCTGTACTGCCTGGACTATCATAGCAGTGGAAGGCTGGTCTCCTCTCCCCCACTACCCTTTAATGTCCTGCCTGGACTATCATAGCAGCTGGAGGCTTCCTCCCCGTCATTTTATCTCACTAAAAAGTATGTGTTTCTTATTCCTGCATTCTTTATTACTTCATCACACAAATGGGGGGACACTGCCACAGTAACCCAGGAGGGTTGGGAGAGGAGGGAAGCAACGGGTGGGGTTGTTGCAGGGGTACCTCCTAGAATGGCATGCAGCTCATAATTTCTGCGGGATCTCTGGGGCTCTGACACGGAGCGGCTGTGCTCTCTGGTTCTCTAGTACACTTACTTTATAATCTAGGCTGGACTGACTCTATTTTTAGACAAAACATAGGAAGGGAATAACCCAGGGAATCATTCCCATTTTTGCCTATGCGCCCCTGGCCAACCTCAGCCAGGCCAGCCAGGAGCACCCATGATAGCAGTAGACGGTACAGAACGACTGATAACCGTTATCTCATCGCCAATTTACAATAACATGGTAGACAGTGCAATATGACTGGTAACCATCTCTGCTATCTTGCAAAGGCAAATGAATGCTGCTGTGTAGCAGTGTAGTACTGCTGGATCTGTCAGCAGCATCTGTCAGCAGCATCCAGTACACATATGGTGACAGTGACAAAAGGCAAAATGGGCTCCATGATTGCCATGCTATGGCGTTTGCCAGGGCAATACAGGGAAAAAGGGCGCGAAATGCTTGTCTGCCATTGCTTTCCCGGAGGAAGGACTGAGTGATGACATTTACCCAGAATCACCTGCGACACTGTTTTTGCACTGGGATCTCAACCCAGAATTCCAATGGGCAGGGGAGACTGCAGGAACTATGCAATAGCTAGAGGGGGAGGGATAGGGCTCTGTGGATGAGGGGAAAGCAGTGGATGTACTATTTCTGGATTTTAGCAAAGCTTTTGATACAGTCTCCCACAGTATTCTTGCCAGCAAGTTAAAGAAGTCTGGGCTGGATGAATGGACGGTAAGGTGGATAGAAAACTGGCTAGATGGTCAGGCTCAACGGGTAGTGATCAATGGTTCCATGTCTAGATGGCAGCCGGTATCAAGTGGAGTGCCCCAAGGGTCGGTGCTGGGGCCGGTTTTGTTCAATATCTTCATTAACGATCTGGAGGATGGTGTGGACTGCACCCTTAGCAAGTTTGCAGATGACACTAAACTGGGAGGAGTGGTTGATACGCTGGAGGGTAGGGATAGGATACAGAGGGACCTAGACAAATTAGAGGATTGGGCCAAAAGAAATATGATGAGGTTCAACAAGGACAAGTGCAGAGTCCTGCACTTAGGACGGAAGAATCCCATGCACTGCTACAGACTAGGGACCGAATGGCTGGGTAGCAGTTCTGCAGAAAAGGACCTAGGCAGATCAAGGGATGTGATCATCCCCCTCTACTCAGCACTGGTGAGGCCTCATTTGGAGTACTGTGTCCAGTTTTGGGCCCCACACTACAAGAAGGATGTGGATAAATTGGAAAGAGTCCAGCGGAGGGCAACAAAAATGATTCGGGGGCTGGAGCACATGACTTATGAGGAGAGGCTGAGGGAACTGGGATTGTTTAGTCTGCAGAAGAGAAGAATGAGGGGGGATTTGATAGCTGCTTTCAACTACCTGAAAGGGGGTTCCAAAGAGGATGGATCTAGACTGTTCTCAGTGGTAGAAGATGACAGAACAAGGAGTAATGGTCTTAAGTTGCAGAGGGGGAGGTTTAGGTTGGATATTAGGAAAAACTTTTTCACTAGTAGGGTGGTGAAGAACTG
The DNA here is from genome assembly GCF_020497125.1 of Mauremys mutica. Taxonomy (NCBI): domain Eukaryota; kingdom Metazoa; phylum Chordata; order Testudines; family Geoemydidae; genus Mauremys; species Mauremys mutica. The sequence continues at coordinate 57,955,698 of NC_059084.1, read as the reverse complement.
GAATGGGTTACCTAGGGAGGTAGTGGAATCCCCTTCCTTAGAGGTTTTTAAGGTCAGGCTTGACAAAGCCCTGGCTGGGATGATTTAGTTGGGTTTGGTCCTGCTTTGAGCAGGGGGTTGGACTAGATGACCTCCTGAGGTCCCTTCCAACCCTGTGATTCTATGATAGCTCAGTGGTTTGAGCATTGGCCTGCTAAACCTAGGGTTGTGAGATCAGTCCTTGAGAGAGCCACTTAGGGATCTGGGGTAAAAATTGGTCCTGCTAGTGGTCCCTTTCAGTTCTAGGAGATTGGTATACCTCCAATTATTATCTTTTTTTAAAATCACAGTGCAACGCTCTGGAAATCGACACTAGCCTCAGTACATGGACGCACACCGTCGAATTAATATGCTTAGTGTGGCCGCGTGCACTCAACTTTATACAATCTGTTTTACAAAACCAGTTTATGTAAAATCAGAATAATCCTGTAGTGTAGACATACCCTCAGGCTCCAAGCTGCAACTGAGCTGCAGTTCCTTTTATACTAGCCTGCAACCCTCTGATTGGTTAGCTCCTAGCAGCCTCTCCCCAACTGCCTGCAGACTCTCTATGCAGCTTGGAGGACTCCTTTACCACTCTTTTCCTGGGATGGATGTAGCAGGACCCTGAGGCTTCTGGCTTTGAAGATGGAACTTTCAGAACTGACGAGCATTCTTCTACATTTGAGCTAAAAGAGTGACTCCTTAACTGGCTGCTGCTCTTATTACTGTTGTTTTATATGCAGAAATCAATGGGAGTTAGGCACCTAGATGCTTTGAAAATCTCACTAGGTGCATAAATACTTCTAAAAACCTGGACCTTATTATCATAGGGTTACCCCCCATTCTGAACCTTAGAGTATAGATGTGGGGACCTGCATGTGAACCTCCTAAGCTCAATTACCAGCTTAGATCAATAGGCTGCCACTACTCGCAAGGACTAACTCCCTTCACTGGGTAGTCTTGAGAGACTCCTTCACCAATTTCCTGGTGAACACCGACCCAACCCCTTGGCTCTTATTACAAGGAGAATTAAACCATCCTCCCTCCTTTCCCCCACCAATTCCTGGTGAGTCCAGATCCAATCCCCTTGGATCTTAACAACAGGGAAAAATCAATCAGGTTCTTAAAAAGAAGGTTTTTAATTAAAGAAAAGAAAGGTAAAAGAAAAAAACCTCTGGGAGATAGCATACAAGCTGATCTCACAGACAATAGATTTAAAACACAGGATGTTCCCTTGGGCAAAACCCTTAGTACACACAAGAATACCCAGTTTGATAATTCCCCTAATGCCAAGACATGTTACAAAAAGAAAATAAACATAAACCTATTTTTTCTTTTCTAAAACTTTACTACTCTGATAAGAGGCTGGTTCCTTCATCTGAAACTGAAACTGACCTAAACAAAAGAAACTTCCCTCCTTCCTTTTGAAACATCTTGTTCCCCCATTGGTTCCTCTGGTCAGGTGTCAGCTAGGCTAGGTGAATTTCTTAACCCTTTACAGGTAAAACAGGCATTAACCCTTAACTATCTGTTTATGACACTTATCTATGAAGGGGACAGGCATGAGAGATGTATATAACTAAGAGAAGTATTTTATCTAGGGCTAATCATGGTTAAACCCCCTGAACATGGTCTTTCTGTAGAATGCTATGGCCAAAAGAGCTTACATGCTCCTTGGATGTAGAAAGAACTGTTGAGTAGCAGCAGGAAGGTGGCTTTAGCTCAGTATATGAAACTTTTGAAACTATGATTGGGATACTGTGTGTAGTCTTGATATCCACACTTCAGAAAGAATATAAAAAAGTTAGAGAGGGTTAAGGGAAAAACTACAAGAAAGATTCAGATTTTGAAGGTCAAAGAGCTCAATGGAGTTGGATCAGGCCCAAGTTCAGGGAGAGTTTTCTTCAGCCTCAGCTAGTCTCCAAACTGTGAAGATAGGCCAGGATCTAACAAAAATAGAACTGGAAGGAAAAAAATGTCCATTGAAACATCTTTCTTTTTCCCAACGGAATATTGGGTATTTGACTAAATGACTTTGACTTTAAAGTATTTGACTTTAGGGGAAATTTCTCCATGTTCCTACGGAGTTTTTGTTTTTTTTTAACTAGGAAACTGAAAACAAAAAATATTCAGTCTGTAAGTTGCTGAAAACCAAACAATTTTAGAGTCCAGATTTCAAGTTTTTGAAAACACCCATTTTTGTTCCAGGTCTAGATAATACATTAGAATTGAAACTGAGGAAATTTTATACAGGCCATATCTCTGGGACAGATTCTGGGACTCAGCGGAGATTTTTCAAACAAGCCTAAAGGTGTTAGGCACCCAAATCCTGTTACATTTCAATGAGACTTGGACATCCTTCTCCCTTGATCTCCTTTGGCAAATGCAAATTCCAGTTACTTTGATGTGAGTATGGAGCAACTTGATTGAGGTTCATGTAATGTCTCCATACTCATCCTGGCATAAATAACAGGCTTCTGATGTGATTAGCAGAATAGATTACTGTAGAAATCAAGCAGGCATCTATTTGATTCTGGAGCCTAAACCCCAATGTACAGCTTTAGGATTAGTTTCAGTGTCCTTGTAAGGTGTGGCTGGGAGCCAGGCCGCCTCGCTACACAAGGCTAAGTAAACAGTCAGTCTTTAAAGTCCAAGCCCTAGGTCAGGGCGGGGCAACAAACCGCAGTAGTCCTGGACTCAGACCCTCAGGCCGGGGCTGAGCAAATACACAGCAGTTCCGGGGCTCAGACCCTCAGGCAGGGGCTGAGCAAACAAAACAGTAATTTAAGCCCAAGTCCTCAGTCAGGGCGGGGCAACAAACAGCAGTTCTGGGCTCAGACCCTCAGGCAGGGGCTGAGCAAATAAACAGTAATTTAAGCCCAAGCCCTAGGTCAGGGCGGGGCAACAAACAGCAGTTCTAGGCTCAGACCCTCAGGCAGGGGCTGAGCAAAACAAACAGTACCCGAAGGTAAGTCCAGGCTCCTAGGCATGAACATTGGGGTGAGGGGAGACTGCCACCCGTGAGTGGGGGGGGACACAGGCCCACCCACTCCACTGTGTCCCAGCCCGGGGCCCTAACAGCGGCAGTCAGTCTGCTGCTGTGTCGGTGGGGTCCTGACCGCAACACACTGACATTGGCTCGAGGTCTGCTGCAGCCAGACTGGAGTCAGCTACCCCCGGGCTACTTCCATTCTCCCCCTCCATTGGTACCTGTCCATCCCTAGCATCGTCCGCCGGATCCCACACCATGGGATCCTCGGGGTACTGAGCACTGGATAGGTCAGGCTGCTCCTCAGGACACGGGGCGAGGGGACGCTTAGGCAGCTCCTCAGGGTACCGGGCTCGGGGAAAGCTCGGTCCAACAGGAGCTCGGGCACCAGCGTCTGTCCTCTCCAGTGGCCAGGCGGCAACTGAGCGCTGGTGCCGGGCCTTTATACTTCCTGTCCCGCCCCTTGACTTCCGGGGGGTGGAGACAGGCGGCGGTGACTCCGCCCACTGAGGCGGCTGTTCTGGCTCAGCCCTCTCAGGTGTGGCTGGGAGCCAGGCCGCCTTGCTACAGTCCTGCGAGAGATTGAGAAAGAGACTTCAAACCACTGAAATGTATTTGCTTTGCCTCATTAGCCAGGGACAGTGGTGCAGACCCAAGGAGCTTCTGCAATATTTATAACATTTAAAAAACAGCTGAGTATCTTGGTTGAAAACTGGAGTTTTCTTTCTCCTAGGTGCATTACCTGCAACAGCTGATGAGTCGACCTTCCTGAGAGAGGCACAGAAAAGTGATTTGCCCAGGCTTATCCAGCAGCAGAACTAGAGCCCCCATGTTCTGAGCCCCAATCTTGTACCCTCTTCACTGTACCATACCCCCACTCCTGAAGCATCGTTATTTTACATTCTTTTATTTTCTGTTTTAAATGGCTCTTAGCTGGTGCCCAAATATCCTGATCCAGCACCTGAGCTCCTTCCCTTCAGGCTAACAGAGCACCAGGCTGGGATTTTCAAACAATCTTAAAAATCCCATTGAAAATATTTGGAGCTTATTCCCGTAAACTGTTTTGGAAATTCCCTTCCAAATGACCTGTGAAGGATCAAACAGGCGGATTGCGCCAAAGCCAGAAATCTCTGCACAGTGCTTTAATCCCCAAACCACTCTTCTTTCCAGACAGATATATGGTCTCATTTTTTTTAAATAAAGCAAAATGGGAGTTAAGTGCCTGGGTAAAAAGAACAGTAGTTGAGAGACTACTTTACGTATTTGAACATAAGCTTTCATGGGCTACAGCCCACTTCATTGGATGCATAGAATAGAACATATAGTGAGGAGATAGATATACATACAGAGAACATGAAAAGGTGGGAGTTGGCCTACCCACTCTAACAGGCTAATTAATTAAGATGAGCTATTATCAGCAGGGGAAAAAAAAACTTGTGTAGTGATAATCAAGATAGCTCATTTCAGACACTATGACAACGAGGTGTGAGGATACTTAACATGGGGAAATAGATTCAGTGTGTGTAATGGCTCAACCATTCCCAGTCTCTATTTAAAACTAAGTTGATGGTACCTAGTTTGCATATTAATTCAAGTTCAGCAGTTTCTCATTGGAGTCTGTTTTTGAAGCTTTTCTGTTGCAAAATTGCCACCTTTAAATCTGTTAATGAGTGACCAGAGAGGTTGAAGTGTTCTCCTACTGGTTTTTGAATGTTATGATTCCTGATGTCAGATTTGTGTCCATATATTATTTTTCGTAGAGACTGTCTGGTTTGGCCAATGTACATGGCAGAGGGGCATTGCTGGCACATGATGGCATATATCACATTGGTAGATATGCAGGTGAACAAGCCCCTGATGGCGTGGCTGATGTGATTAGGTCCTATGATGGTGTCACTTGAATAGATAAATGGACAGAGTTGCCATGGAGCTTTGTTGCAAGGATGGGTTCCTGGGTTAGTGTTTTTGTTCTGTGGTTGCTGGTGAGTATTTGCTTCAGGTTGGGGGGCTGTCTGTAAGTGAGGACAGGTCTGTCTCCCAAGATCTGTGAGACCGAGGGATCATTTTTCACGATAGGTTGTAGATCTTTGATGATGCACTGGAGAGGTTTTAGTTCGGGACTGAAGGTGACAGCTAGTGGCTTTCTGTTATTTTCTTTGTTGGGCCTGTCTTATAGTAGGTGACTTCTGGGTACTCTTCTGGCTGTGTCAATCTGTTTTTTTCACTTCAGCAAGTGGGTATTGTAGTTTTAAGAATGCTTGATAGCGATCTTGTAGGTGTTTGTCTCTGTTTGAGGGATCAGAGCAAATGCGGTTGAATCTTAGAGCTTGGCTGTAAACAATGGATTGTGTGATGTGTCCTGGATGGAAGCTGGAAGCATGTAGGTAAGTATAGCGATCAGTAGGTTTCCAGTATAGGTGACCACCGCTTATTAGCAAAGTAGTGTCAAGGAAATGGACCACTTGTGTGGATTGGTCTAGGCTGAGGTTGATGGTGGGATGGAAATTGTTGAAATCATGGTGGAATTCCTCAAGGATTTCTTTTCCATGGGTCCAGATGATGACAATGTCATCAGTGTAGCGCAAGTAGAGCAGGGGGATTAGGGGATGAGAGCTAAGGAAGCATTGTTCTAAGTCAGCCATGAAAATGTTGGCATACTGTGAGGCCATGAGGGTACCCATAGCAGTGCCGCTGACATGAAGGTATATATTGTCCCCAAATGTGAAATAGTTGTGTGTGAGGCCAAAGTCACAAAGTCCAGCCACCAGGTGATCTCTAAGGTGTCACAAGTACTCCTGTTTTCTTTGTGGATACAGACTAACATAGCTGCTACTCTGAAACATGCCTGGGTAAGTTTGAGAATCTACCTAGACACTTATCTGCATTTTTAGAACATTTTGTAATTTGGCCCTTAGGAATCTGACCACTTTCAAAATGATTGGGATGAAGGAAGTTATGTCATGGACGTGCTTCAGATAGATCCCAGCACTTTTCAATAAAGTATGAAAACATATAACAATTAATGGGAGTCAGGGACATTTGAAACCCCAGCTAGACACCTATCTGCATATTTAGGAACTTTAAAATTCTGGTCCTTATGAATCCAACTATGTTTGAAAGTAGTTGGGCTTAGGAACCTAAGAGTACATTTACACTGCAACATTAAACCTCTCAGGGCCTCAGAGACAGGGCTCCATCTTGAGCCTGAAACTTTCAAAGGGAAATTTTATAGCCCTGTATCCTGAGCCTCATGATCCTGAGTCAGCTGACCTAGGCTTGCCATGAATCTTTTATCACAGTGTAGTTGTACCCTAAGTCACTTAGGTGTTTTTGAAAGATCCTGGCCCTTTTCAAATGCAGAAATCAATATCGATTTCTCGACACACAGTTCTATCTTTTCACCTAACATTGAAATTACCTTTAGGATGAAGAGATGTTCCACCAGAAATCAGTCATCTCAATTAATAATTTTATTTCAACATCCAGGAATCCATTTAGGATCTTACAAACCTTCTGATCATTACAATATTACATATGTAACAAACAAAATATATGATGCCCAGTGCAATCTTCACAAATATCAAATTATATTGGAAGCCCTGACAAAACGATGAGAGAAGAAATATGTACACAATCTGAAAGCACCCACAGGGATTCCAGGACAGAACTATGTAAAGTATAGACTTTTCCCAATACACTCAGAGTAACAAACTAGATGAAACACATAACTGAAAATCTTTAATTCCACTGTGTGGAATGCAGAGCACATGAGAGTTATTATTTCAGTTGAGGCATTAGGAAGTATCAGCTGTAATCAATTAAAAATGCTGCCCTCCCAAAACATAGTATATCTTCACATTCCCCAAGAAAACTCTCATTGGCATGAATTAGGGACAGCCTAGATGCTAATTCCCTTAAAATTCTCCAGATTGATTCATTCCCATATCAGTCACTCTTTCAGAGTTCCTGTGAACACTAAACATTTACTGATGACCTTTCTCAGGGCCTCCTTGACCTCTTTGTTTCTCAGGCTGTAGATGAGGGGATTGGCCATGGGCCATTACTGTGTAGAAGTCAGAGAACACTTTGTTGAGGGCTCTATGTGTGTCAGTGTCTGGTAACACATAGACAGATTCCCACAGTAGACTGTAACCATGATGAGGTACGAGAAGCGGGTGGAAAATGCCTTTCTCCAGCCACTGGTGGAAGGGATTGCCCAGATGATGGAGATGATAGCAACATAGGATGCCAAGGTTAATAGAAATGGAGGCAGGATATACATGGACGAGAGTATAAAGGTCACCAGTTTTATCAGGCTGGTGGTACTGCAGGAAATTTTAATCACTGCGGTGAAGTCACAAAGGAAATGGTCAATTTCATTGGGGCCACAGACATGTAATTGTGACATTAAACATTTTATCATGGTTGTTGCTAGAAATCCATTCCTCCAGGACACAGGTGCTAACTTGAGGCAAATTCTACCATTCATAAGACCTGTGTAGTGCAGTAGTTTGCATATTGTTAAATAACAATCAGAGGACATAAGTGCTAGGAGATAACATTAATGTCCCACAAGGAAATAAAGGAAAACAAAAATGATTGATGCTTCCCCACTTACCCTGAATTTACTCCGGATACCTTGGGGTTAAGTAAACCATATGTGACAAACTGGGACATATTTGCATTATTTTGTATCAGTAAAGTGTCTAGCTGTGTATTTTAAATAATGATGGATTGATTGCTATGTGGGTGCGATCAAAAGGGGTTGTTAGAGGAACCAAACAGGAAAGGCAAAGCACACCCATTGTGACCATGTCAGTAGTCAGCAGGGTTACACAGTTGTTTACCAAGGCTGAGAAAAGGGAGATTAAAAGAAACTTTCCAAGTAAAGGATTCCCTATGAGACACAGAGAGTGGGTCTGCAGGGATTCAACTATCCCTCAGACTCAGCAGTGGGATCTGAAAGAACCTGTGCTATGGATAGAGGAGTTAGGTGCAGTTCAGAGAAGAGATAATTAGGACTCTGTTGTTTTAACCCATTTTCCTCAATGTTATGTTCGGTTGGGCAAATACATGGTGTTATCTGCACCTCCAGATGTGAATGCGGATATCCAAGGACCACTTTTGTGGATCACGGGTAGAAGCAGATCCAAATTTTATATCTAAAGCAGTCCATATCTGCTGATATCTGCTTTGTATCTATGGTTCATTTTTGCAGATCAGAAGCAGATACAAATTTTGTATCTGTGCAGGACTTGACCTGCAAGTCCACTTTGTTTTCAATAAATGGTTCTTCTGTTCTGCAGACTCATTCTGTCACCAGCTGAGGGAAGGAAATCTACAGCAAGGACAAACTCCAGTTAGACCTGCTAGGGTAACACAGCTGGCACCAAAGGGGTGGTAATCTGGACACTCAGAGAATGGTTGGATCTCAGGATCCCACCCAAGAGAAGGGGAAGCATGGGCTTCTCACTTCCAAGTGCCATGCTGGGGAAACTGGGAAAGTTCCAAAAAGGAGCAGTCTGCCCAGTGAAAGTGAATGCAAATCCTGCAGAAATGCAGACAGTCGTGATTTTGAAGATATCAAAGGTGGAGACTCCACCCCCTCTTTTGGCACTTTATTCTACCGGATAATCACCCCCATGAATCGTCATGTACTTTGTGCTTTCTTTCTAAACTGAATACATCTGGCTTCAGCATCCAGCCACTCATTCTTGTTTTGTCATTCTCTGCTGGATTCAAGGGCCTTTTAGTATCTGATATGTTCTCCCCAGGAAGCTATGAATCCACTGTGGTCAAGTCACCTCTCAAAAGTCTTTCTTATCAATTGAATAGTTTGAGCTCCTTTACTCTCACTGGAATACATTTTCTCCAACACTTTCCTGCACCGCCGCTCCCCCACATTTTTGTGGCATTTTTCTACACTCTCTTCAGTCGTCCAACATCCTTTTGTAAATGCGCACATAGACCAGGACTGGATACAATTCAGTCTCACCAATGCCTAATAGAGGTCAGATCACCTCCATACTCCTATTCTTCTCTCCTCTATTTAAAAATTGTAGGATTGCATTAGTCCTTTGCTCCACAGTGTCACACCTGGAGCTTATGTTGTGTTACCTGTCCACTCTGACCCCCAAGACTGCTGTGATGGTGGTGAGGATCACACACACAAATTTCCTCAGAGAGGGACAAAAATGTGATGGCATCATGCTAGTGCCTGGGACTAGGCAGTGACACTGACCAACAGCACAGGCAGGAAGATGACTCTACTGAATGCACAAAGGGAATATCATGAACAAACTCCACAGTTACCTCTCACTCTTATCACATCAGTGACTCTCTAACAAACCTGGGGACACTTTCCATCCCCAACCAACAACATAACCCAGATCTTGTATTTGAATTTGCTAGTGTGGAACTGTAGGAGGATTCTGTGCTGGAGAAATCACAGCCATTCTCTGGAGGGTCTCAGTTCAATGATATTTGGAGCGGTCATGAGCCATAGTGAGGGAAGAATGCACAATGATACAGCACTGTAAATGCACAAGGAAACTGTGTACTGGAGAGGCAGTTCAGCCTGTTCTGCTTCCCAATTTAGCAGGTGTTTCTCGCTAAGGGAGGGTATTAAATCCTATTTTGTTTATTGAAGCAACATAAACATCAAGGCCATTGCAATCCCCATCCAAACCTCCAGGGAATCTCCTCTTTTGTAATGCCCTGTGTGCATGTGGGCCAGGAGTCTAAGGCCTGGCCACATTTAGATATACACCTAGACACCTATCTGCATCTTTAGAACCATTCAAATTCTGTCCCTAACAAATTCAGATAATTTTGAAAATCACTGGGTTTTGGGAACTTTAGTCATTTAGGTACTTTTTCCAAATTCAATTTTGAAATGATGAATTAATTAGCAGTTTCTCCACACATATTTATTATTTTTTCCCTGACATTAAAGTGTTCTTTAGAGTAAAGAGATGTCTCACCAGAAATCATTCATGTCAATTAATTGTTCTATTTCAATATCCAGGAATGCATTTAGGATCTTACACACCACTAAACATTTCATGACAACATGTATAACAAACAAAAATTATGAAGACCAGTGCAATCTACCCAAATCTAAAATTGTATAGGACACCTGATACCAACGTGAGAGACTAAATACTTTAATAATCCAAATCCACCTGTAGGTATTCAAAAACACGTCAATGTAAAATCTAGACTTTTCCAAACTCAGAGCAAAGATGCAAACAAAACATGAAAGTAAAACCTTGATTTCCACTTGAATGCAGAGAATAGGAGAATTAAGATTCCAGCTAAGGGAGAAGCAAGCATCAACTCTTACAAAATGGGAATGCATACATCTCTCAAATTAGCATGTCCTCATGTGCCCCAAGAAAGCTCCCATTGTCATGATCTAGGGACAGCATAAATGCTAACTCCTTTTCTAGCTCTCCCCAATTCATTCATTGCCATATCAATCACTACTTCTCAATTACTATAAGCTCCATACATTTGCAGATGACTTTTCTCAGGGCTGCCTTGACCTCTTTGTTTCTCAGGCTGTAGATGAGGGGATTGGCCAGGGGAGTTAGGACAGTGTAGAAGAGAGAGAACACTTTGTTGAGGTCTCTAAGTGTGTCAGTGTGTGGTAACGTATAGACAATGATTAGAGTCCGATAGTAGATTGTCACCACAATGAGGTGAGAGGAGCAAGAGGAAAATGCTTTTCTCCTCCCGGTGGTAGATGGGATTCTCAGGATGGTGGAGATGATAAAAACATAGGACATCAGGGTTAATAGAAATGGGGGCAGGGTGCTTATGAAGGATAATATAAATGACACCAGTGTGATCAGGCTGGTGTCACTGCAGGACAGTTTAATCACTGGGGTGAAATCACAAAGGAAATGGTTAATTTCATTGGGCCCACAGAAATGTAACTGTGACATTAAACATGTAATAATGGTAACTATGATAAATCCATTCATCCAGGACACAGCTGCTAACTGCAGGCAGATTCTGCCATTCATAAGAGCTGTGTAGTGTAGTGGTTTGCATATTGCTAAGTACCGATGGTAGGACATAAGTGCTAAGAGATAATATTCAACTCCCACCAAAAGACCTAGGAAATAAAATTGAGTGATACAGAAAGTAACAGAAATGTTTCTGTCCCCAGTCAGGAGACTGGCCAACACCCTGGGCAGGATGGTCGAGCTGAGGCTGGTCTCCAAGCAGGACAAGTTCCCCAGAAAGAAGTACATGGGGAAAGAAGGTGCCGATCAGTCACAACCTAGATAAGGAGTGTCTGAGCAAACATTTATGTACAATAATCGGGTCATTTGCTAGCAAAGTTGCACAGTTGTTTACTAAGCCCGGGAAGAAGAAAATCAAAAGAAACTGGCTAAGCAAAGGATTCAATGTACAACACAGAGAGAGTGTGCAGGGATGAAAACTATCCCTCAGACTCAGAAATGGGATCTCGAATGGCCTGAGCGATGGACAGAGGAATTTAGTTTATGTAGGAAAAGAGGCATGTAGGAGTCTTTGTTGTTTGAACTCATTTTCTTCAATGCTGTGTTCCCTTTAGCAAATAACTACTACTTTGTTCTGAAGAAGCTGATCCTGTGTTTGTCCAAACTCATTCAGTCACATGCTCAGGGAGGAAAATCTATAGCAGGGCCAGAGTAGAGTTAAACCTGCTGCGGTAACGCAAGTGGAACTAAAAAAGTGGCAAACCGGGGTTTAGAAGAGTGGTTGGATCTCAGGATCTCACCCAAGGAAAGTGAAAGCACAGACTTGTCACTTGAAAGGGGTGGGCTCGGGGCAGTGGACAACGGTTCAAGTACAGAAAGCCATACCCATGGAGCATGAGAGCAAATCCTGCAGAATGGCTGCCAATCTTAATTTTGAAGACGTCAGGAGGTTGATAATCCACAACTTCTCTCAGCACCTGTTCCAACGGTGAGCCACCTTCCCCATTCATAATGTGTGCCTAATTCCTCAAATGATTTTTTTCTGGTTCTTGTTTTGACTTTTTCTGCTGGATTAAAGAGCCCTTCAGCCCTGGTATTTTCTTCCCATGAAGGTGCTCATCATCTGTAAGCAAGTCACCTCTCAATCTTCTTTCTGATAAGTAATGATGTTTCAGTTCCTTCACTCTCATTGTAAGGCATTTTCTCCATTCCTAGATTATTATGACTTTTTCTTGCCCCCCCTCCAGTTTATCAATGTCCTTTTTAAAATGTGGACACAGAAAAAGACTGGATACTGTTTGGTCTCAAATGCCTAATCTGGGTTACATCACCTTCCTACTTCTACTCACCACTTCTCAGTTTATACAGCACAGGATCCCAATAACCCTTTCTGTCCCAGCATCACATAAGGAGCTCATGTTGAGTTCCTTGCCCACTCTGACCCCTAAACTTTCCAGAGATCACCCTAACTCCAACCTTGGGCTCTCACTGTTGAACAGCTCTTCAACTCTCGCACTGGGATTTTCCTTTGCCTACAATCTTCTGTTGTTCAGAACAAGCTCCCCCCAGGACTCTGAGAGTCCCTTTTTCATGTTGTTGGGCCTTTGGATCCTGGGGATACATAATTTATAGTCAAAGATCCCGCCCCCAGGAAAAAGCTTCCAAAGGTCTGGCCAAGATGTGGGTCATTTTCATTTGCCTCCTCCCCAGCATTTCTTAGGAAATCTATTCAACTAACAGTTCATTCTCATTTGATCCCATTGTTTCAAATTGTCCTTTGAAGCTCAAACAATTTCCCAAGGTTACAGCAGTCATGTCTCCTAGACAAGTTTCATACAGACTTATATTAATACCAGCACATTTGCATTTTTAAAACAATGAGCTCCTAAGACACTTCCTCTTAATTCATTGTAATTTAATTCCATAAGGGACATCAAGCATAATTCAGGAAATCACGGTCGCTGTCACAGGCTCCACAATGCCTGACATCATCTGCTTTAAGGGTTGTGTTAGGGTTGAGGTTTGAGAGGGTTGCCCAGGAGCCTGCCATAGACAGTAGGTCATATGTCCAGACCCAGGCGCTAAGGGGACTTTTACAGCATAAATTGAGGTGCCTAGTGACAGCTTACCTATAGAGATAGGCACCATCTGAGTCACAGTAGCAGCTCAATCTGGAATTTCAGTGCCTATATTTGGGCTTTAGACACCTAAATTCCTTTGTGGATGTGGGACATAGAGACCTGAAGATGCATAAAGGCACAGATGCGACTTTCAAAAGCCTCCAAGCAGGATATGTGCCTAACTCCCACTGAGGTCAACTTTCAGCTTCACAAGTGAGATCTTCGGAACTGCACAACAGAGCTCTACCTTTAAGATAAAGGAGAGACTCCTTTTCTCAATTTCTGTGCATAATTAATTTTCTCAGGGCACATTGGACCTCTTTGTTTCTCAGGCTGTAGACGAGAGGATTGACCATGGGAGTCAAGACTGTGTAGAAGAGAGAGAACACTTTGTTGAGTTCTCTCAGTGTCTCAGTGTCTGGTAACACATACACAATCATCAGGGTCCCATAGAAAATTGTAACCACAATGAGGTGAGAGGAGCAAGTGGAAAATGCCTTTCTCCTTCCGGTAGTGGACGGGATTCTCAGTATGGTGGAGATGATAAAAACATAGGATGTCAGGGTTAATATAAATGGGGGTAGGGTGTCTGCAGAAGATAAGATAAAGGTCACGAGTGTGATCAGGCTGGTGTCACTGCAGGTGAGTTTAATCACTGGGGTGAAATCACAAAGGAAATGGTCAATTTCATTAGGGCCACAGAAATGTAACTGTGACATTAAACATGTTACTATGGTTGTTGCAATAAACCCACCCATCCAGGACACAGCTGCTAACTGCAGGCAGATTCTGCCATTCATAAGAACCGTATAGTGTAGTGGTTTGCATATTGCTAAGTACCGGTCATAGGACATCATGGATAAGAGATAACATTCACTTGCCACAAGCACACCAAAGAAATAAAATTGAATGATGCAGCCACTAAGAGAAATGGTTCTGTCCCCAGTCAGGAGACTGGCCAGCATCCTCGGCAGGATGGTGGAGCTATAGCAGGTCTCCAAGCAGGACAAGTTCCCCAGGAAGAAGTACATGGGGGTGTGAAGGTGATGATCAGCCACAACTAAGACCACAATGAGGATGTTCCCAGCTACAGTCACGATGTAGATCATTAGAAACAGAGGGAAAAGAAGAATTTGCAGTTCAGAGAGATTTCCAAATCCTAGGAGGTTGAATTCTGTAACATATGTTTGATTCTTCCTTTCTCCATGAGCTGAATATAGATTCCGTCTTCCCCAATTTTCCATAAAATGTATCTATTCATAGATAAGAAGTAGAGAATGTTGAAAGAGATTGCAGTACAATTGAAATCACATTTCTATCTAGTTGATTGTAGACAAATTCAAACTACATAAAGAGAGAATGATTTATAAGTATTCAAAAAGCCAAGACATTGGTTTAATCACATACTGTACACAGTGTTTTGGAATGGACATTCCCCACTTGCAAGCTCCAAATGGCAGCTACACAGTTAATTTTTCTCTCTTCTGACCTAGCTCTTTTTCATAGATGCATAGATGTGAAAGTCAGCCAGGACAGTATTTTGTAAGACATAGCATTTCCTTCAATTGATTCCTCTTTGTCCTAGAGCATATATGTTTGAAGTACATCCAGAAGGGAATCCTTAAATCACCTATTCTGAGCCCCTGGATATCATGAGCCACAACTCTTCTCCAATAACCCCTCATTGAGTTAAGAATGTAGTTGAGTTAAGCATATGTAACAAACCTGGAAATACTGCCATTACTTTGTAACAATTCTGTGCATACTCAATCTGTTAATTTATGATGGATTGCTTGCTATGGGGTAAGATTAAAAGAGGTTGGTAGAGGAACCAGACAATACAGGCAAATAAATAAATAAATAAAAGAAAAAATGGCCAAGATAAGGAGCATTGCAGCAAACTCTCGTTCATAATTAACCAGGATTCACTGTGAGGCACAGGGTCGTCTACACTACCCTAGAAGCACATCAGTGCAGCTGCACCGATGCAGCTCACTGCTGCAGGGCGTCGGGTGAAGACACTTTATGCTGACAAGAGAACATTCTCCCATTAGCACAATTACACCACTTCCAAGAGTCACGGAAACTCTGTTCATGAGAGAGCGTCTCCTGCTGACATAGCGCTGGGATGGGCAGTGCTTAGATCACTGTAAGTTGCATTATACATAAGGTATTTTTTCACATCCCTGAGTGACGTACATTACATCCACTTAAGCGGTAATGTAGACCTGCCCAAAAAGAGATGCTCTGCAGGGAGGCACACTATCCCTCAGACTCAGAAGTTGGATCTGGAAGAACCTGAGCTAAGGAGAGAGAAGTTAAGCTCAGGTGAAACAAGAGCGGTGTAGGACACTTGGTTGTTTTAACCCATTTTCCTGAATGCTGTGTTCCCTTGGGCATATAAATAACACTTTGTACTGAAGAAGTTAATCCTGTGTCACTGCAAAGTCCTTCTGTAGCAGACCCATGGAAGCAAATCTATAGCAAAGCAAAACTCCAGATAGACCAGCTGGGGTAACACAGCTGGTACCAAAGAGGTGTTAACCTGGGGATTAGGAGAGGGTGAGATCCTGAGATCCAACCAAAGAGAAGTGAAGGCATGGGTTTCTCATCTGAAAGGGGTCCACTTGGGGAACTGGAGAAGTGTTCAGGAACGGACAGTCTACTCAGGTCAGCAGCTGTTCTTGATTTTGAAAATGTTGAGGAGATAATCCACTCCTTCTCGTGGCACTTTCGAGGCCTCATTTGGAGTACTGTGTCCAGTTTTGGGCCCCACACTACAAGAAGGATGTGGAAAAACTGGAAAGAGTCCAGCAGACGGCAACAAAAATGATTAGGGAGTTGAAGCACACGATTTTTGAAGAGAAGCTGAGGGTACTGGGATTATTTAATCTCAGAAGAGAAGAATGAGGGGGGATTTGATAGCTGCTTTCAGGGGGGTTCCAAAGAGAATAGAGCTAGACTGTTCTCAATGGTAGAAGATGACAGAACAAGGAGTAATGGTCTCAAGTTGCAGTGGGGGAGGTTTAGGTTGGATATTAGGAAAAAAACTTTTTCACTAGGAGGATGGTGAAGCACTGGAATGGGTTACCTAGGGAGGTGGTTGAATCTCCATACTTAGAGGTTTTTAAGGTCAGGCTTGATAAAGCCCTGGCTTTGATGATTTAGTTGGGGTTTGGTCCTGCTTTGAGCATGGGGTTGGACTAGATTACCTCCTGAGGTCCCTTCCAACCCTGATATTCTATGATTCCATGATTCTTTGTTCTCATAAATTAAGCAGTTTGAGCTCCTTCACTCTCATTGTAAGGATTTTTTTTCCAATCCACCATATTATTGTTGCTCTTTTCTACACCCTCTCCAATTTTTTGAACTTTTTTTTTACTGTGCACATACACCAGAACTGGATGCATTTCAATCTCAATGACTGGCAGAGAGACCAAATCTCCTTCTCATCACTCCTCCATTTATACATCACAGAATTGCATTAGTCCTTTGTGCCATAACATCACATGTTAGTTGCTTGTCTAATATGACCCCTAAATTTGCTGTGGTGGACACATATATGAGCTTGCCCAGAGAGAGCCACGAATGTAATGGCATCAATCTTGTGTCTGAGACTAGGCAGTGACACTGACCAACAGCACAGATGGGAAGATGGCTGTGCTCCATGCACAAAGGGAACACACCAAGCTGACTCCACAGATCCCTCTCACTCTTATCCCATCAGTGACTATCCAGGCTCTGTTCTGAAAACCTCCAGGCAAGGAGACTCCAAGCCGTCCATAGGCATTTTGTTCCATTGTCCTACTATTCATACAATTAGGAATTTTCCCCCCTGAGATTTAATCTAAATCAGTGGTTTTCAAACATTTGTCATTTGTGGATCCCTAAAAAAAATCATATGGAGGTATGGAGCCATTCGGAAATCTTAGGCATAGTCTGTGGACCCTTAGAAGTCTGCAGACCACAGGTTGAAAACCACTGATATAGATCTGCTAAGCTATAGTTTTAACCCATTGCCTCTTGTCCTGCCCTCTGTAGTTACAGATAACAACTTTCTCCACCTTTTTTTCTGGCAGCCTATCAAGTATTTGAAGACCACTATTGTGTACCCCCTTAATCTCCTCTTTTCCAAATTAAACATACCCAGTTCCTTCAGCCTTTGCTCATATGACCTGTATTCCATCCCTTCGATTCTTTATTGCTCATAGGCAGATTCTGTGCTGCAATAATCTCAGTCACTATCTGTAGAGTCTCTGTTCAGTAATACAAGAAGCAGTAATGACACATATCATGGAGAGATTGGGAATGATAGAGAGAAACAAAATTACCAAGCAAACTGTTTGCCTGAGAGACTTCAGGGTACTCGTCATCCCAATATCACAGTGTTTTTCTCCCTAAGACCCTCACAGTTTCACCTAGGAAATGAACAGATTTACCTTGAATCATCAGCATAAAGGGACAACCTTTTCCTTAATTGTGACTGGGTGTATGATCAGGAGCTGGTTTCCTCCATCGCTCTGCTCTCCTCGGTGTCTCATACATGCTCACTCTCTCTAAAAAGACACATTTTTTTCTGAAGCTGCTCTTGCTTTCTTGCTCAGTGCACACTCTTGTGTGTGTTACACAGCACCTTACTGCCGGCTGTTCTGAATTCTTCCTGAGGTTATATGGGAGAACAGCCTCATCCTGGCTCTGGTTTCTGTTGGGATCTCCCTTGAGGCTGCTGCTAATGAGAGTTTTAAAATTGCCCTCATGCAGAAATAAATCCTGTGTTGCTTGTTAAAACAAGGTAAACATCAAGGTCACTGCAATCCACCTTGAAACCTCCAGGGAATGTCCCTTTTTGCCATGGGTGGCATTGTGTGTGTGTGTGTGTGTGCAATAACTGACACTTTGAATACGGTGTTCAGTTCTCACTGGTCTGTATCCAAAGGGACATAGTGAAACTGGAAAAGGTTTGGAGAAGGGCAACAAAGTTGATCAATGGTATGGAATGGCTTCCATCCAAGGAGAGAATAAAGATTAAGACTGTTCATCTTAGAAAAATGACAGGATAGGATAGAGGTCTATACCTTCATGAATGGAGTGGAAAAAGTGAAGAAATAATTTACCCTTTCACACAATACAAATACCAGAAGTCCCGTAAAGAAATTAATAGGTATCTAGTTTTTTCACACAACATACCTGTGGAACTCATTGTCTGGGATATTTTGATGTGCAAAATTGTAATTATTAAAACAAACCAAAAAAACCAAGAATGGGATAGCTTAATGGAGGGCAGGTCCATAAATGGTTGTTGGACAAGATGGCCAGGGATGCAACCCCATATATAGGGTGATCCTAAACCTCTGACTTCAACCACTTTGATCTTTTCTGGCCCCAGCTGTCCAGCTGAGCCTCTTAATAGTTCATATCCCCTTCTGGGGGTTGATCACTGTCAAATTGTAGGCCACTTCCCCAGTGGCTTATGGGTTGGACCCAGGTCAACCCACTATTTTGGGTCCCAGGCCAGAAAGCCTAAGAATAGCAGCCATGTGCCACCAAATGTCTTTAATGAAATTGCTTTCTGTTCCCTGGGCCACTTCTCCGTGGTTCCAGCCTTCACCAAAGCTCATCCGTACCTCAGTGTTCAGGCTCAGCAGCCAGACATGAATTTGTCCTCGCTGGCCCAGTCCCTTTCGGCACTGATCTGTCCATGGTGCTGTAGCCCTTCAACCTGCTAATAAGGCCAGCTTCACTCCTCAGGCTCCAAGCTGCAACTGTCTCTTTTCCTCGCTGTAGCTCCTTTCACAGCATCCTGCAACCCTCTGTATGGCTATCCCCATGCAGCCTACACTGATTGCCCACACCCGATGCAGACTCTCTGTGCAGCTTGGAGGACTCCTCTACTACTCTTTTCCTGAGATGGGTGTAGCAGGGCCTTGAGGCCTCCAGCAGGAGGTCTCTGGGGCCAGTTCCCCTCTCCCCAATCACAGTGTTCTCTGAGGCTCATAAGATTTCCCAAGGTGATATTAGTCATGTCCTCTAGACAAGTTACATACAATCCCATGATAACACACGAGCTATGGGGACTTCTAAAATTTGGGTGCCTAATGAGTTTAGGCACTTACCAAGTTATGTGGCAGATGAGCAGTGCTTTAGTGGATCATATTAGTATCTAAGTCTGGGACTGAGCTGTGGGCTTTAGGGACCTAGACCCTTTTGTGGGTCTGGGATGCAGGCACTGAAAGTTGCAGAAAGGCACAAGCAAGATTTTCCAAAGCATCCAAGTAAGGCAGGAGCCTACCTGCCACTGAAGTCAGCTTACAGCTTTGAAGCTTCAGAACAACAGAGCATTCTTCTACAATTGAGCTAAAAGAGTGACTCCATTAGCTGGTTGCTGTTCTCATTCCTGTTGTTTTATATGCTGAAGTCAATGGGAATTAGGCATCTAGATGCTTTGAAAATCCCATTAAGTACGTAAATACTTCTACAAACCTGGACCTTAGATACTAAGGGGATAGGCATGATAACTGTGTACAACTAAGATAAATATTGTAACGATAGCTCATGGTGGTTAGACCCCTGAATGTAGTGTCTCAGTGGAATGCTTTAGCCAAAAGGGTTAACATACTCCTTGGACGTTCAAAGAACTATAGAGTACAAGCAGGAAGGTAGTTTTAGCTTAGTATATGACAGCTTTGAAACCATGACTGGGATCCTGTGTGTAGTCTTGATAGCCACATTTCAGAAAGATAATCAAAAAAGTTAGAAGGGTTTCAGGGAACAACCACAAGAAGGATTCGATGTTTGGATGTCAAAGAGTTCAATGGAGTTGGATGAGGCCCAAGTTTTGGGACAATTTTCTTCAGTGTTAGCCAGTCTCCACAATACGTGAAGACAGGCCAGGATGTGATAAAAATAGAGCTGAAATTAAAAAAAAATGTCCATTGAAACATCTTTATTTTCCCCAACAGAATATTGGGTATATGACTAAATGGAATTCTTTAGGGAAAATTTTTCCATGTTCCTATGAAGCTTTAGTTTTTCACTGGAAAACTGAAAACCAAGCATATTCTGTCATTCAGTTGCTGAAAACCAAACAATTTTAATGTCCAGATTTAAAGTTTTTGAAAACATAAATTTTTGTTCCAGGTCTAGATAATATGATAAAACTGAAACTGGGAAATTTTATGTAGCCCATATCTCTGGGCAAGGGGGGCTCTAGGATTTGCACCGCCCCAAGCAGGGCGGCAACTCGCAGCGGGGGGCGCTCTGGTGGTCGCTGGCCCCGTGGCTCCGGTGGACCTCCCGCAGGCATGCCTATGGATGCTCCACCGGAGCCGCAGGACAGGTGGATCCTCCACAGGCATGCCTGCGGAAGGTCCCCCGGAGCCGCCTGCCACCCTTCTGCGGGACGCCGCCCCAAGCGCGCGCTTGGTGCACTGGGGTCTGGAGCCGGCCCTGGGAAATTTTATGTAGCCCATATCTCTGGGACCAATTCTAGCTTTTGGCTGAGATTTTTGAACAAGCCCAAAGGAGTAAGGCACCCTGTAAATTCCTGTGAGTCTTGGGCACGCTACTCCCTTAATTGCCTAATTGTTGAACTAAAACATGTATTTTAGAAAAAATAACCAGAAGGGACCACTGTGACCAGCTAATCCGACCTCCTGTATGTCAGGAGCCATAACACTTCCCTACTTACCCTTGAATGTATCCAAATAACTTGTGGTTGAGTAAATCATACGTCACAAACAAGGATATATCTGCATTCTCTTGTATTGGTAACAGGCTTCCCTCTGTGTTTTAATTTTGGATGGGTTGCTTGCTATGTCGGTGTGATCCAAGGGGGCTGTTAGAGGAACCAGGCAGGAATGGCAAAGCAATGACTTAGATACGGAGCATCCCAGAAAACACACACTCAATAGCCAGCTCATTAGCCAGAAGAGATACACAGTTGATTACAAAGGCTGAGAAGAGAGAGATTAAAAGAAACTGGCCAGGTAAAGGACTCACTATGAGACACAGAGAAAGGGTCTGCAGGGATTCAACTATCACTCAGACTCAAAAGCAGGATCCAGAAGAACCTGAGCTAAGGTAATAAAGGTAATAATTAGAGATATACCAATATCCTAGAACTGGAAGGGACCTCAAAAGCTCATTGAGTCCAGCCCCCTGCCTTCACTAGCAGGACCAATTTTTGCCCCAGATCCCTAACTGGCCTCCTCAAGGATTGAACTCACAACCCTGGGTTTAGCAGGCTAATGGTCAAACCACTGAAGGACTCTTTGTTTTCCTCAGTGCTCTGTTCCCGCAAACAAATAAATACCACATTGTTTTGAAGAAATGGTTCTGTCCTGCAGGCTCATTCTGTCACAATCTGAGTTAGAGAAATCTATAGCAAGGCCAAACTCCAGTTAGACCTGATGGGGTAACACAGCTGGCACCAAAGGGGTGTTAATGTGGAGATTCAGAGAATGGTTGGATTTCAGGATCCCACCCAAGAGAAGGGGAAGCATAGGCTTCTGACTTCCAAGTGCTGTGCTGGGGAAACTGGAGGAAGTTCCAAGAAGGAGCAGCCTGCCCAATGAAAGTGAATGCAAATCATGCAGACAGTCATGATTTTTTAAGACATTGAAGGTGGCGAATCCACCCCTCCTTTGGTGCTTTATTCTAGTGGATAATCACCCCCAGGAATTGTCATGTCATGAGTGCCTTATTTCTAAACTGAATACGTCTGGCTTCAGCTTCCAGCCACTGGTTCTTGTTTTGTCATTCTCTGCTGGATTCATGGGCCTTCTAGTATCTGCTAAGTTCTCCCCAGGAAGCTACGTATCCACTGTAATCAAGTCACCTCTGAAGCTTCTTTCTTATCAATTTAATAGTCTGAGCTCCCTTACTCTCACTGGAAGACATTTTCTCCAGCACCTCATTGCTCCCCCTCCCATTTTTGTGGCTCTTTTCTATACCCTCTCCAATTGTTCAACATCCTTTTTAAAATGTGGACATAACCCCAGGACTGGATGCAGTTTAGTCTTACCAATGCCCAATGGAGGTCGGATCACATCTCTCTTCTATTTTATACATTATAGGATCACATTAGCCCCTTGTGCCACAGTATCACACCGGATCTCAGGTTGAGTTGCTTGTCCACTCTGACCCCTAAACCTGCTGTGATGGTGGTGAGGGTCTCACACATGAGCTTCCCCAGAGAGGGGCATGAATGTGATGGCATCATGCTACTGCCTGAGACTAGGCAGTGGCACTGACCAGTGCCACAGGGAATGCCATGACCAGACTCCACAGATCCTCTCACTCTTATTCCTCTTCTCAGTGACTCTCCAACATCCCCAGCCCACTCCATAATCCTGGTCATGTGTGTGAATCTCCTGGGGTGGAACTGCCTGTGCTGCAGAAATCACAGCCACTCTCTGGAGGGTCTCAGTTCAGCAATATTCAGAGCAGTGATGAGCCATAACAAGGGGAGAATGGGGAATGATACAGAGCAGTAAACGCACAAGGAAACTGTGTACTGGAAAGGCAGTTCTGCCTGTTGTGCTTCCCAACATATCAGGTGTTTCTCCCTCAGATCCCTAGTATGTGACCCAGGATTGGTCAGATTTACTGTCAGTCCTCAGCACGAAGTGGCCACTTCTCCACTGATGGTGACTGGGTGTGGGGATTAGGATCCAGATTGCAACATCACTCTGCTCAGTGTCTCAGACAATCCCTTTCACTGTATGTTGCTGCTGGCTGGGCTGCTCTTGCTTTCTCACTCAATGAACACGATGGAGTATATCACATCGAACCTTAGCACTGCCTGTTCTGGATTCTTACATGTGTTATAGGGAACAGCAGCCTCACCCTGGTCGCTGTTGATCTCTCCCTTGAGACACCTGATAATGATAATTAGTCAGTAGCCCTCGTGGGTGGTACTAAATCCTATTTTGCTTATTGAAGCAGCATAAACATCAAGGCCATTGCAATCCCCATCCAAACCTCCAGGGAATCTCCTTTTTTGTAATAACCTGTGTGCACGTGGGCCAGGAGTCTAAGGCCGGGGCACATTTAGATATACACATCTAGACACTTATCTGCATGTTTAGAATGTTTCAAAATTGGTCCCTTACAAATCTAAATATCTTTGAAAGCTTTTGGAACTGAGGAACCTAAATCTGATCATTCCTAGGTGAAATTGTGAGAGTCTTAGAGAGAAAAACACTGTGATATTGGGACGACGAATACCCTGAAGTCTCTCAGGCAAACAGTTTGCTTGTTCATTTCCTTCTGTCTGTCATTCCCCATTCTCTCCATGATATGTCTCATTACTGCTTCTTATGTTGCTGAACAGACACTCTACAGATAGTGACTGAAAGTACTGCAGTACAGAATCTGCCTGTGAACAACAAAGATAATCGAAGGGACGGAATACAGGCCATATGAGCAAAGGCTGAAGGAACTCGGTATGTTTAGTTTGGAAAAGAGGAGATTAAGGGGGTACACAATAGTGGTCTTCAAATACTTGATAGGCTACCAGAAAAAAAGGTGGAGAAAGTTGTTATCTGTAACTACAAAGGGCACCACCCCTCCCCCACATTTTTGTGGCACTTTTCTATACCCTCTCCAATTGTTCAACATCCTTTTCTAAATGCGCACATAGACCAGGACTGGATACAATTCTGTCTCGACAATGCCTAATAGAGGTCAGATCACCTCCATACTCCTATTCATCTCTCCTCTATTTATACATTGTAGGATTGCATTAGTCCTTTGCTCCACAGTATCACACCAGGAGCTTATGTTGTGTTACTTGTCCACTCTGACCCCCAAGCGTGCTGTGATGGTGGTGAGGATCACACAAATGAGCTTCCCCAGAGAGGGACAAAAATGTGATGGCATCATGCTAGTGCCTGGGACTAGACAGTGACACTGACCGAAAGCACAGACGGGAAGATGACTCCGCTCAATTCACAAAGGGAATAACATGAACAAACGCCACAGATCCCACTCACTCTTATCACATCAGTGACTCTCTAACAAGCCCAGGGACACATTCCATCCCCAAGCCACAACATAACCCAGATCTTATGTTTGAATTTGCTGGGGTGGAACTGTGGGAGGACTCTGCTGCAGAAATGAAAGCCCCTCGCTGGAGGGTCTCAGTTCAATGATATTCAGAGATGTGATAAGCCATAGCAAGGGGACAATGCAGAATGATATATCACTGAAATGCACAAGTAACTGTGTACTGTAGAGGCAGTTCAGTCTGTTCTGCTTCCCAATATAGCAGGTCTCTCAGATCCCTAGTATGTGACCCAGGATTGGTCAGATTTACCATTAATCCTCAGCATGAAGTGTCGACTTCTCCATTGATGGTGGCTAGGTGTTGGAATCGGGATCCGTATTCCACCATCGCTCTTCTGTCCTCCGTGTCACAGACAATCCCATTCACTCTGCAAAGACACCTATAGTTTGCTGCTGGGCTGCACTGCTCTTGCTTTCTTGCTTGATGAACATGCTTGGATATATCACAACCAACCTTAGTGCTGCCTGCTGTGGATTCTTACATGGGCTACAGGGAACAGTAACTCACCCTGGCTGTTATTGGTGTCTCCTTTGATATTGCTGATAATGATCATTGGTCAATAGCTCTCATGGAGGGTATTAAATTCTATTTTGTTTATTGAAACAACATAAACATCAAGGCCATTGCAATCCCCACCCAAACATCCAGGGAATCTCCGTTTTTGTAATGCCCTGTGTGCACGTGGGCCAGGAGTCTAAGGCCTGGCCACATTTACATATACACCTAGACACTTACCTGCATCCAAACTCAGAGCAAAGATGCAAACAAAATAATTAAAGTAAAACCTTGAATTCCACTTGAATGCAGAGAACAGGAAAGTTAAGATTCCAACTAGGGGAGAAGCAAGCATCAACTCTTACAAAACAGGAACGCAGATATCCCCCAAATTAACATGTCCTTGTGTGCCCTAAGAAAGCTCCCATTGTCATGAGCTACGGACAGCCTAAATGCTAATGCTCCCTTTCTAGCTCTTCTGGATTCATTCATTGCCATATCAATCACTACTTCTCAATTTCTATAAGCTCCATACATATCCTGATGACTTTTTTCAGGGCCGCCTTAACCTCTTTGTTTCTCAGGCTGTATATGAAGGGATTGGCCAGGGGAGTTAGGACTGTGTAGAAGAAAGAGAACACTTTGTTGAGGTCTCTAAGTGTGTCAGTGTCTGGAAACATATAAACAACTATTAGAGTCCCATAGTATATTGTCACCACAATGAGGTGAGAGGAGCAAGTGGAAAATGCCTTTCTCCTTCCGGTTGTGGACGGGATTCTCAGGATGGTGGAGATGATAGAAATGTAGGATGCCAGGGTTAAGAGAAAAAGGGGAAGGGTGTATATGGAAGAGAATATAAATGTCACCAGTGTGATCAGGCTGGTGTCACTGCAGGAGAGTTTAGTCACTGGGGTAAAATCACAAAGGAAATGGTCGATTTCATTGGGGCCACAGAAATGTAACTGTGACATTAAACATGTAATTATGGTAATTATTATAAATCCACTCATCCAGGACACAGCTGCTAACTGCAGGCAGATTCTGCCATTCATAAGAGCTGTGTAGTGTAGTGGTTTGCATATTGCTAAGTACCGATCATAGGACATAAGTGCTAAGAGATAACATTCAACTCCCACAAAAAGATCTAGGAAATACAACTGAGTGATACAGCCAGTAACAGAAATGTTTCTGTTGCCAGTGAAGAGACTGGCCAGCACCCTGGGCAGGATGATTGAGGTGTAGCAGGTCTCCAAGCAGGATAAGTTCCCCAGGAAGAAGTACATGGGGGTGTGAAGGTGCTGATCAGTCACAACTAGTGCAATGATGAGGATGTTCCCAGCCATGGTCACAATGTAGATCACTAGAAACAGCAGGAAGAGAAGGGGCTGCAGTTCAGCGTGATTCCCAAATCCCAGGAGGATGAATTGTGTGATATATGTTTCATTTTCCCCTTCTCCTTTCCCCATGACATGCATGTAGATTGCCTCTTCCTCTGTTTTCCATGAGATTTATCTAGTGACAGATAAAAAGTCGTGAGCATTGAAAAGGCTTACTGTGCAATCAAACACAGTAAATTCCCAGCCATTTGATTCTAGAAAAGTTCAATGTGCGTAAGAAGAGTGTGATTTATAAGCTTTCAGAGAGCCAGACACTGCTTCCCCCTTGACCTCCAGACTTTGCACAAGGTTTTGGAATAGAGATTCCCCACTTGCCAGCTACACTGGTTATTTATCACTCTTCTGCCCCAAACTTCTTTCTTTCACATGTGCATAGATGGAAAGGTCACTTGGAGAGTGTAGTTTAGACCTTAAAATTTCCTTGAATTCATTCCTTTTTTAATTTAAGCATATAATTTAGAAATGCAGCCAGAAGAGAATACTGTAATCATGTAGGCTGTGGTCCTGGATATGATGAGCCATGGCTCTTCTCCAGTTACCTTGGCATTGAGTTAAGCATATGTAACAAGCTTGAAATATCTGCATGATTTTGTATCAGTGCTCTGCATAGTCCTGTGTGTTAATTTTAGGATGGACTGCTTGAAAGTGGTTAAGATTAAAATGGGTTCCTGGGGGAACTGGACAGGAAAGGCAAAACAATAACCTAGATAAGGAGTTTCCGAGCAAACATTTATATACAATAATCGGGTCATTTGCCAGAAAAGTTGTGCAGTTGTTTTACTAAGCCTGGGAAGAAGAAAATCAAAAGAAACTGGCTAAGCAAAGGATTCAATGTACAGCACAGAGAGAGTGTATGGGGATGAAAACTACTTCTCAGACTCAGAAATGGGATCTGGAATAGCCTGAGCTATGGACAGAGGAATTTAGTTTATGTAGGAAAAAAGGCATCTAGGAGTCTTTTTGCTTGAACTCATTTTCCTCAATGCTGTGTTCCCTTTAGGAAATAACTACTACTTTGTTCTGAAGAAGCTGATCCTGTGTTTGTCCAAATTCATTCAGTCCCACCTCAGGGAGGAAAATCTATAGCAGGGCCAGAGTAGTGTTAAACCTGCTGCGGTAACGCAAGTGGAACTAAAAAGGTGGCAAACCGGGGTTTAGAAGAATGGTTGGACCTCAGGATCTCACCCAAGGAAAGTGAAAGTGAAAGCACAGGCTTGTCGCTTGAAAGGGTTGGGCACAAGGTAGTGGACAACGGTTCAAGTACAGAAAGCCATACCCATGGAGCATGAGAGCAAATCCTCCAGAATGGCTGCTAGTCTTGATTTTGAAGACATCAGGAGGTTGATAATCCACAACTTACCTCAGCACTTTGTTCCAATGGTGAGCCACCTTCCTCATTCATAATGTGTGCCTTATTCCTCAAAAAAAAATTTCTGGTTTTTGTTTTAACTTTTTGTCCTGGATTAAAGAGCCCTTCAGCCCTGGTATTTTCTTCCCATGAAGGTGCTCATCATCTGTAAGCAAGTCACATCTCAATCTTCTTTCTGATAAGTAATGATGTTTCAGTTCCTTCATTCTCATTGTAAGGCATTTTCTCCATCCTCGCTCCATATTATTATGACTTTTGCCTGCACCCTGTCCAGTTTTTCAATGTCCTTTTTAAACTGTGGACACAGAAAAAGACTGGATACAGTTTGGTCTCAGATGGTTAATATGGGTTACATCACCTTCCTAATTCTACTCACCACTTCTCAGTTTATACAGCACAGGATCCCATTAACCCTTTCTGTCCCAGCAGCACACAGGGAGCTCATGTTGAGTTCCTTGCCCACTCTGACCCCTAAACTTGCTGTGATGGTGGTGAGGGTCACACTCACGAGCTTCCCCAGCGAGGGACATGTATGTGATGGCATCATGCTAGTGCCTGAGACTACACAGTGACACTGACCAACAGCACAGATGAGAAGAAGACTCTGCCCCATGCACAAAGGGAACTTCCTGAGCAGACTCCACAGATCTCTCTCACTCTTATCCCCTAAATGACTCTCCAACAAACCCTGGGACATATTCCACCCCCATCTGCATTTTGTAACCCAGCTCGTGTGTGTGAGTGTGTTGGCAGGGAACTGTAGGCAAAGTCTGTTCTGCATTACTCACAGACACTCTCTGTAGTGTCTGGGTTCAGCAATATTAGACATATCAAGGGGAGAATAAGGAATGTTACAGATTGGTAAATGCACAAGCATATTGTTTACCAGAGAGACATTTCAGGCTGTTCTTCTTCCCAATGGTGCAGCCTTTACTCCCTAAAATCCTCAGGATTTCACCCAGAAATTATCAGATTTACCTTTAATCCCCAGCATGAAATGGGACATCTCCATCAGTGGTGACTGGGTCTGGGGATCAGGACCTGGATTTCACCATTGTTCTGCACCCTTCAGTGTCTCATGCACTCTCACTCTCTCTGCAAAGACACCGTCATTTTGCTGCAGCTGCTCTTGCTTTCCTGCTGGATGCACTCTGCTGTGTACATACACAGAACCTTAGTACTGGCTGCTCTGGATTCTTACATGGTTTATAGGAGACAGCAGCCTCATCCTGCCTCTGACTGCTGTTTGCATCTCCCTTGAGGCTACTTCATAGAATCATAGAATCTCAGGGTTGGAAGGGACCTCAGGAGGTCATCTAGTCCAACCCCCTGCTCAAAGCAGGACCAAACCCAACTAAACTTGCCATCATGGAAGAATCGAATCCCGTGTTGCTTGTTAAAACAGTGTAAACATCAAGTCCCATGCAATCCCCATTGAAACCTCCAGGGTATCTCCTTTTTTTGTTTTGACTTGTGTGTGTATGTGCCAAAAGATACCTTGAATACTGGGTCCAGTTCTGGCTGGCCTATCCCATAAAGGATAAAATGGAAATAAAAAAGGTTCAGAGAAGGTCCACGGAGATTATCAAAGGTATGGATTGGCTTCCATCAAAGGAAAAACTAAAGATTGGAGTTGTTCATCTTAGAAAAGTGATTACTACGAAGGGGGGATATGATAGAGGCCTATAAAATCATGAGTGGTGTAGGAAAAGTGAATGGAGAAGTGATATTTTCCCTGTCACATGATAAAAAAACCAGGGGTCACCCCATTAAATTAATAGACATCTGGCTTTTTACAAATCAAAAGAAGTACTTTTCCTCCCAGCATACCTCTGGAATTCATTGTCACGGGGTATTGTGATGGCCAGAAATGTAAGTGGGTTCAAAAAAGAACTGGATAAGTTCCTGGAGTACAGGTCCATAAATGGCTATTGTCCAAGATGGTCAGGCATGTAACCTCATGAAGGAGCAACCCTAAACCTCTGACTGCCAGAAGCTGTGAATGGAAGACAGTGTTGGACCATTGCAACTGCCCTGTTTTGAGCATACCCCTGGAGCTCCATTATGGGCCACTCTTACAGACAGGATACTGGGCAAGATGGACCATGGTCTAACCTAATATGGAAGCTCTTTTGTTCTAAGAGTCTAAAGCCCAGAACCGCAGAAGACACTTAACGTTACAAATCCCAATTTTAGGCACCCAAGTTCTACATTTAAGCACCATGTGATCTAGAAAACTCCTCTTTGGCTTCTGCCCAACCTATAGCCTCCTAACATCGCTCTGTGCCTAAGTGTCCATTGTAAAAGTTCCTTAGGATCCTACATTTCAGCCTCTGAACATGGGCACTGCTGACTCTAGTTGTCCTGACACCTACTCCATGCCTTAGTTCTAACACAATTCTCAAACTGGGGGAAGATATCTTGCCTTTGGGTCTAACCCAGTAGGCGTTCTCAGAGCACGGCTACCTACACACAAAGTGGAGGAGGAAGCAGCTGACCTTCCTTTTAATAACTTTTAGGCCAGTGGTGAGAGTACTGACCCATCTGTGGGAGATTTTGATTCAATTCCCCCTTCTGACTGATGAGGAGAGGCTCCCCAGGTGTCAGCGGAGTATCTTAGGCAGTGGACTAGATGATACCCTGAAATGGGGTGCACTATGTCTATTCAGGTCACCTACTGAAGTTTTTTCACTTTAACTAAATATTAAATGGTCCAGAAAAAGAAGTGAGAACCACTCTAGGGATATGTCTACACTACAAAATTAGGTCGAATTTATAGAAGTCATTTTTTTAGAAATCGTTTTTGTACTGTCGATTGTGTGTGTCCTCACACAAAATGCTCTAAGTTCATTACGTCAGCGGACTGCATCCACAGTACTGAGGCCAGCATCGACTTCCAGAGCATTGCACTGTGGCTATCTATCCCACAGTTCCCGCAGTCTCCACTGCCCATTTGAATTCTGGGTTGAGATCCCAGTGCCTGATGGGGCAAAAATAGTGTTGTGGGTGGTTCTGGGTACATGTTGTCAGGTACCCCTCTCCTTCCCTTCCTCCCTCCCTCCGTGAAAGAAACGGCAGACAACCGTTTCATGCATTTTTTCCTGGGTTACCTGTGCAGATGCCATACCATGGCATGCATGGAGCCTGCTCAGCTCACCATCACTGTAAGTCTCCTGGGTGCTGGCAGACATGGGACTGCATTGCTACACAGCAGCAGCTCATTGCCTTTTGGCATCAGACGGTGCATTACGACTGGTAGCCATCATCATCGTACTCCTGGGTGCTCTTTTAGCTGACCTCAGTAAGATAGGTCAGGGGCACCTGGGCGGACATGGGAGTGACTCAGCCAGGTCATTCCCATCTTCTGCCGAGCACCCAAGAAATGATGATAGCTAGCAGTCATACTGCACCTTATTCTGGTGAGCAACCAGGAGATGACAATGGCTAGCAGTTGTACTGCACTGCCTGCTGACAGTCTAAGATGTAAAAGATAGATGGAGTGGATCAAAACAAGAAATAGACCCGATTTGTTTTGTATTAATTTGCTCCCCCTCCCCGCTCCATGAAATCAATGGCCTGCTCACACCAAGGCTTGAGTTCAATCCTTGAGGGGGCCATTCTGTGTGATGGTTGTTTGTGTTTCTCCTTGATGCAAAGCTTCCCCCTTTCTTGATTTTAATTCTCTGTAAGCCATGTTGTCAGTCACCCCTCCCTCCGTCAGCGCAGATGCCATAGCACTGGGATCATGGAGTCCACTCAGATCACCATGGCAATTATGAGCACTGTAAACACCAAATGCATTATCCTGGAGTATATGCAGAACCAGAACCTGCCAAAGCAAAACCAGGCGAGGAGGCAATGGCAGCGTGGTGATAAGAGTGATGAGGACATAGACATGGACACAGACTTCTCACAAAGTTCAGGCCCCGGCAATGTGCACATCATGGTGTTAATGTGGCAGGTTCATGCCGTGGAACACCAATTCTGGGCCCGGGAAACAAGCACAGACTGGTGGGACCGCATAGTGTTGCAGGTCTGGGACGATTCCCAGTGGCTGTGAAACTTTCGCATGTGTAAGGGCACTTTCATGGAACTTTGTGACTTGCTTTCCCCTGCCCTGAAGCACTAGAATACAAAGATGAGAGCAGCCCTCACAGTTGAGAAGTGTGGAAGCTTGCACTGCCAGACAGCTACCGGTCAGTCGGGCATCAAATTGGAGTGGGCAAATCTTCTGTGGGGGCTGCTGTGGTCCAAGTAGCCAGTGCAATCAAAGAGCTGCTGATATCCATGGTAATGACTCTGGGAAATGTGCAGGTCATAGTGGATGGCTTTGCTGCAATGGGATTCCCTAACTGTGGTGGGGCAATAGATGGAACCCATATCCCTATCTTGGCACCAGAGCAGCAAGCCAGCAAGTTTATAAACCAAAAGGGGTACTTTTCAATGGTGCTGCAAGCCCTGGTGGATCATAAGGGATGTTTCAACAACATCAATGTAGGATGGTCGGGAAAGATGCTCACATCTTCAGGAACTCTGGTCTGTTTCAAAAGCTTCAGGAAGGGACTTTCTTCCTAGACCATAAAATAACCGTTGGGGATGTTGAAATGCCTATAGCTATCCTTGGGGACCCAGCCTACCCTTTAATGCCATGGCTCATGAAGCCATACCCAGGCAGCCTGGACAGTAGTCAGGAGCTGTTCAACTATAGGCTGAGCAAGTGCAGAATGGTGGTAGAATGTGCATTTGGATGTTTAAAAGCACGGTGGCACAGTTTACTGACTTGGATAGACCTCAGTGAAACCAATATTCCCATTGTTATTACTGTTTACTGTGCACTCCACAATATCTATGAGAGTAAGGGGGAGACATTTATGGCAGGGTGGGAGGTTGAGGCAAATTGCCTGGCCGCTGATTATGCGCAGCCAGACACCAGGGTGGTTAGAAGAGTACAGGAGGGCGCAGTGCACATCAGAGAAGCTTTGAAAACCAGTTTCATGACTGGCCAGGCTACAGTGTGAAAGTTCTGTTTGTTTCTCCTTGCTGGAACCCCTCCCACCTTGGTTCACTCTACTTCCCTGTAAGCTAACCACCCTCCCCTCCCCGCTTCGATCACCGCTTGCAGAGGCAATAAAGTTATTGCGGCTTCACAATCATGCCTTCTTTATTAATTCATCACATATATAGAGGGATAACTGCAAAGGTAGCCCGGGAGGGATGGGGGAGGAAGGAAAGACAAGGCCACACTGCACTTTAAAGCTTCAAAACTTATTGAATGCCAGCCTTCTGTTGCTTGGGCAATCCTCTGGGGTGGAGTGGCTGGGTGGCCGGAGGCCTCCCCACAGCGTTCTTGGGCATCTGGGTGAGGAGGCTATGGAACATGGGGAGGAGGGCGATTGGTTACACAGGGGATGTAGCAGCAGTCTGTGTTCCTGCTGCCTTTCCTGCAGCTCAACCATATGCTGGAGCCAGAGCATTGACTCCTGCCTTCTGTCAGCAAGCTGACGCCACCTATCATCTTCAGCCTGCCACTTACTCTCTTCAGCCCACCACCTCTCTTCGCGTTCATATTGTGCTTTCCTGCACTCCGACATTGTCTGCCTCCTCGCATTCTGCTGTGCTT
Source organism: Mauremys mutica (assembly GCF_020497125.1). Taxonomy (NCBI): domain Eukaryota; kingdom Metazoa; phylum Chordata; order Testudines; family Geoemydidae; genus Mauremys; species Mauremys mutica. The sequence continues at coordinate 57,922,646 of NC_059084.1, read as the reverse complement.
TGTCAGTGTGGGAGGACATTTCATCCCGAGTGCATTTTTTTTCACCTTCTAATCTTCGCTAGCCTCTGGGAAGGAGAAACGTATGTAGCTGGTGGAGGAAAAAAAGGGAGTGGTAGTTAAAAAGACACATTTTATAGAACAATGGGTACACTCTTTCATGATAAACCTTGCTGTTAACATTACATAGCACATGTGCTTTCGTTACAAGGTCGCATTTTGATGGCTTGACCCCTCCCCCCACCACGTGGCTAACAGCGGGGAACATTTCTGTTCAGCCACAGACAAAGAGCACAGCAGGAATGGGCACCTCTGAATGTCCGCTTAATAAAACCACCCTATTTCAACCAGGTGACCATGAGTGATAACACTCTCCTGAGGATAACACAGAGAGATAAAGAACGGATGTTGTTTGAATGCCAGCAAACACCGGGAGCATACGCTGTAATGCTTTGTTCTGCAATCATTCCAGACTACGTACTGCTGTGCTGGTGTGGTAAAGTGTCGTACCGTGGAGGATGGAATAAGGTTGCCCTCTCCGGAAAAGTTTTGCAAAGGGCTTTGTGAGTACATCCAGGAGAGCTTTATGGAGATGTCCCTGGAGGATTTCCGCTCCATCCCCAGACATGTTAACAGACTTTTCCAGTAGCTGTACTGGCCACAAATGCCAAAGCAAATTAATCATTAAACATGCTTGCTTTTAAAGCATGTCTAATATTTACAAAGGTACACTCACAAGAGGTCCCTTCTCTGCCTGGCAGGTCCGGAAGGCAGCCTTGGTTGGGTTCAGAATTTACTTGCTCCAGATCCAGGGTGAGAAACAGATCCTGGCTGTTGGAGAAACCACTTCCTTGCTGTGAGCTATCTTCAACCTCCTCCTCCTCATCCCCCAAACCCGCTTTTGTGTTGCGTCCTACTCCACTGATGGAGTCAAAGCACAGGGTTGGGGTACTGGTGGCTGCACCCCCTAGTCTGGCATGCAGCTCATCATAGAAGCGGCATATTTAGGGCTGTGACCTGGAGTGACCGTTTGCCTCTCTGTTTTTTTGGTAAACTTGCCTGAGCTCCTTAATTTTCATACTGCCGCGAGTCCCTGTCCTTCATGCCCTTGGAGACTTTTTCAAATGTTTTGGCATTTCGTTTAGAGGAAGAGAGTCCAGCTAGCACGGATTCATCTCCCTATAGGGTGAGCAGATCCGTACCTCCTGTTTGGTCCATGCTGGAGCTCTTTGGTAATTCTGGGACTCCATGGTCACCTCTGCTGCTCAGCTCGCCACGCTGGACAAGCAGGAAATCAAATTCAAAAGTTTGTGGGCCTTTTCCTGCCTACCTGGCCAGTGCATCTGAGTTGAGAGCAATGTCCAGAGTGGTCACAACGGAGCACTCTGAGATAGCTCCCGGAGGCCAATACCATCGAATTGCATCCACACTACCCCAAATTCAACCCGGCAAGGCCATTTTCAGTGCTAATCCCCTCATCAGAGGTAGAATAAAGAAATCGATTTAAAGAGTCCTTTAAGTTGAAAAAAAGGGCTTCGTCATGTGGACGGGTCTAGGGTTAAATTGATTTAACACTGCTAAAATCGTAGTGTAGACCAGGCCTAGGTCTTCTTCTTGGGTTGCTCTCCTGAGAAGTGGCAGATCCCTGTTCAAATCCTTTTGCCTAGCTTTGCATACACAGAAAATGAACCTGGATCTATTACACTACAGAGGAGTACCCTAAACACGGGGCTCCTTGTGCTCAATCCCTTCCCCAGCCATTTTGTGTGGAGTTAGGCTGATGCCCAGCTCATTCTCATAAGCAGAGAGAGGCGCCTCTGGTGAAGACCCTCTATGCCAAGGGCAGAGAGCTCTCACATCGGCACAAAAAAACCCACCTCTGTGAGCAGCAGAAGCTATGGAATATTCACACCCCTGAGCAACATAAATTATGCCAACATAGACTGTAGTGTAGACATAGCCTTAGGCACTGAATTTTCTGAAAGGGTGAGACTTTGGTCATTTGGCCAACTGAGGCAGCTCCCAGACTAGCATGCTGGCTTTTGTGAATTCTATTCTCGCCCCATACACTGCGTAGGGAGCCTGGGTGGCTAATTCAGCTTTTATGGATCCAATTGTTGTTCCAGGTATTTTGGAGGCATCTAAAATTTAGACATTGTGAAGCTCTGTGCCACAACCATTTTGTATTTCCGTCACATAGAAATACACATCCGTCACTTACATACTTGTTCTGACCAGTACAGTTTCAGTCCAGAATTTTCAATGCACTTCTCACAGGCATGTAAAGGTGGGGAAACTGAGACACTGGAAGGGGAAGTGATTTGCCCAACACCACACAAGAGATCAGTTTAAGAGGCAGGAATCGAACCCAGGACTCCTGACCTCAGCACATATGGCATATTCTTTGGATGATGCAGTGTATTATTTTTGGTTATTAGGTGATGTGAATAGCAGCAACAGACCAATAGACACACATTTTCGTCTTGAACAATGCAAAATGCCAATATGAGAATCTGAGAAGTGAGGCCAATGCATAAGAATCCTGATTCGCATTTATAGTGAGGCCCCTTTATACCATAAACAGAATCTTCTCCTATTTTAATGCCCCTTAACACCCCCAGAATGGTTTCAAGTGACCTGAGTGTAAATGAGAAACAGGCCCAACAGTGTAGTTGATTACTCGCTACATATATTCTGGTGTGGTAGTTATATGTCATTTTGACAGGTACCTTCCAAATATTTTTGATGATAGCTGGACTGACCCCTCTACAAAGCATTTTGATTTAGAAACAAGCTCTTTTCAATGCAATTATACATTCTGTGTATGTTTATATGATGTATGTTGTGGGCTAAAACAAAAGCGCTTAAACAGCTCCATCAATGATTGTAGGGAACAAATGCTAGAGCTAGTGGGGGAAAATTCCGCCCCCCTTCCCAAGAAAATTGAAAAGGTTTTGATTTTCAGATTTCTTTAGGTAAAGTCAAAACCAGATAGTTTCCATGACAATTTTCATTTTGTCAAAAACCCAGGTTTCGTCACAAAACAGGTTTAATGGAGCCAGCGGACAGGGCTGCTAACAGGCGAGTTTGAATGGGAGTTCCCATTGGAGGAGCAGGTATTTGTATTTGCATCTGTCTTTGTAGTGCTTGTATCTATCTGTAGAGGCCTGTAGGGGCAGACTGCTGAGCGGGCAGCCGAGCCCTGAGTAGGGGGCGGAGCTAGGCTGAGGAGGGACCTATAAAAGCGGCTGCCCAGCCAGGCAGCGGCACAGCTGAGAGCAGCGGCACGGGAGCCGGCGAACAGGGCTGCTAAAAGGGGAGTTTGAGTGGGAATGTAGAGGGGGAGTTGGAAGGGGCAGGGGGCGCGGTGCTGCGTGTGCTGTGTTCCTCAGGTGAGAAGTCTGATAGAGGCAGAGACAACAGCAGCCATGAACCAAGCAGCAGAGGATACAATGAGGATGATTGCATGCGGCAGCTGCGGTATGTACATGGCCCTAGTGGGGGCACCGGAACAGAGGTATCTATGCATGAAGTGCCGCCTAATAGAGCTGATGGAAGAAAAGATCCTAGGTCTAGAGATGCAGGTAGAAACCCTGGCAGAGATTAGAAGGGGGCTTGAGCAGCTGATGGAGTAAAGGCAAGCTGTGGCTGAAGGGGAATGCTCAGAGGTACAGGGGGAAGGAGTCGAGGAAAGCTGGCTGTATTTTAAAGAATCCTTATTGAGGTTGCAGGAACAAACCATCCCGATGTGTAGGAAGAAAAGTAAATATGGCAGGCGACCAGCTTGGCATAACAGTGAAATCCTTGCTCGTCTTAAACACAAAAAAAAGCTTACAAGTGGAAGATTGGACAAATAACCAGGGAGGAGTATAAAAGCATTGCTCAGGCATGCAGGAGTGAAATTAGGAAGGCCAAATCACGTTTGGAGTTGCAGCTAGCCGGAGATGTTAGGAGTAACAAGAAGGGTTTCTTCAGGTATGTTAGCAACAAGAAGAAAGTCAAGGAAAGTGTGGGTGCCTTGCTGAATGAGGGAGGGAACCTAGTGACAGAGGATGTGGAGAAAGCTAGTGTAGCCAATGCTTTTTTTGCCTCTGTCTTCACAGACAAGGTCAGCTCCCAGACAGCTGCACTCTACAGCACGGTATGGGGAGGAGGTGACCAGCTCTCTGTGGAGAAAGAAGTATTTCGGGACTATTTAGAAAAGCTGGACGAGCACAAGTCCATGGGGCCGGATGCGCTGCATCCGAGGGTGCTAAAGGAGTTGGCCAATGAGATTGCAGAGCCATTGGCCATTATCTTTCAAAAATCATGGCAATTGGGGGAGGTCCCGGATGACTGGAAAAAAGCTAATGTAATGCCCATCTTTAAAAAAGGGAAGAAGGAAGATCCAGGGAACTACAGGCCAGTCAGTCTCACCTCAGTCCCTGGAAAAATCATGGAACAGGTCCTCAAGGAATCAATCCTGTACCACTTAAAGGAGGGGAAAGTGATCAGGAACAGTCAGCATGGATTCACCAAGGGCAAGTCATGCCTGACTAACCTAATTGCCTTCTATGATGAGATAACCGGTTCTGTGGATGAGGGGAAAGCAGTGGATGTGCTATTTCTGGACTTTAGCAAAGCTTTAGATACAGTGTCCCACAGTATTCTTGCCAGCAAGTTAAAGAAGTCTGGGCTGGATGAATGGACGGTAAGGTGGATAGAAAACTGGCTAGATGGTCGGGCTCAACGGGTAGTGATCAATGGTTCCATGTCTAGTTGGCAGCCGGTATCAAGTGGAGTGCCCCAAGGGTCGGTGCTGGGGCCGGTTTTGTTCAATATCTTCATTAACGATCTGGAGGATGGTGTGGACTGCACCCTAAGCAAGTTTGCAGATGACACTAAACTGGGAGGAGTGGTTGATACACTGGAGGGTAGGGATAGGATACAGAGGCACCTAGACAAATTAGAGGATTGGGCCAAAAGAAATATGATGAGGTTCAACAAGGACAAGTGCAGACTCCTGCACTTAGGACGGAAGAATCCCATGCACTGCTACAGACTAGGGACCGAATGGCTGGGCAGCAGTTCTGCAGAAAAGGAGCTAGGGGTTATGGTGGACGAAAAGCTGAATATGAGTCAACAGTGTGCCCTTGTTGCCAAGAAGGCTAATGGCATTTTGGGTTGTATAAGTAGGGGCATTTCCAGCAGATCGGGGGAAGTGATCTTTCCCCTCTATTCAGCACTGGTGAGGCCTCATTTGGAGTACTGTGTCCAGTTTTGGGCCCCACAGTACAAGAAGGATGTGGATAAATTGGAGAGAGTCCAGCGGAGGGCAACAAAAATGATTAGGGGGCTGGAGCACATGACTTATGAGGAGAGGCTGAGGGAACTGGGATTGTTTAGCCTGCAGAAGAGAAGAATGAGGGGGGATTTGTTAGCTGCTTTCAACTACCTGAAAGGGGGTTCCAAAGAGGATGGATCTAGACTGTTCTCAGTGGTAGAAGATGACAGAACAAGGAGTAATGGTCTCAAGTTGCAGAGGGGGAGGTTTAGGTTGGACATTAGGAAAAACTTTTTCACTAGGAGGGTGGTGAAGAACTGGAATGGGTTACCTAGGGAGGTGGTGGAATCTCCTTCCTTAGAGGTTTTTAAGGTCAGGCTTGACAAAGCCCTGGCTGGGATGATTTAGTTGGGTTTGGTCCTGCTTTGAGCAGGGGGTTGGACTAGATGACCTCCTGAGGTCCCTTCCAACCCTGAGATTCTATGATTCTATGAAGCAGGGGCTAAGGCCTGTGAGGGGGAAATGCTGGATGGGGAACATGGGCAGTGGAAGCATGTGACCGTGAGAAGCAGGCAGGGGAAAAGGAGGGCCAGTGAGGGAGAAATAGAGCTAAGGAACAGGTTTGAAGGTTTGGAGAATGAGGAAGGGGTACAGCAGGTGGTAGCTGACGGTGGGAGGGCAAGGAGGAAGAGAAGAGCGGCTAGTCCGATAGAAAGAGGGGAGGAGTCGATGGAGACAGCACCAACTTTGGGCCCCAGGAGGATGCAGGATGGCTTAAGGGGGTCTACAAGGGATGATAGGAATGGAAGGAGCTTGCAACCAGAGGGAACAGGGGATAGGTTAGCAGACCGCACTGTCACCAGGCAAAGGCAGGTCTATGTGATTGGGGATTCCATACTGAGAAGGTTGGACAGGCCTGTGACCAGGGCCGATCCGGAGAACAGAAGGGTGTGCTGTCTACCGGGTGCTAAAATACGGGATGTGGACCTGCAGTTGAAAAGGATCCTAAAAGGAGCAGGTAAGAACCTGTTGATCATCCTTCATGTAGGAACGAATGACACGGCTAGATTCCCGCTGGAGAGAATCAAGGGAGACTATGCCAGGCTGGGTAAGACGCTCAAGGAAATTGAGGCTCAGGTGATCTTCAGTGGGATTCTACCTGTCCCTAGGGAAGGGCGACAAAGGGGTGACAGGATTGTGATGATAAATAGTTGGCTCAGATAGTGGTGCTATAAGGAGGGCTTTGGGATGTATGGGCACTGGGAGGCTTTCGGGGACAGAGAACTGTTCTCATGGGATGGACTCCACCTGAGTAGGGAAGGAAATAGACTTCTAGGAGGGAGGCTGGCTCATCTGATCAAAAGAGCTTTAAACTAGGTATTGGGGGGAGATGGTTGGGAGATGTCCAGGCACTCTCCATGCCAAATTTAAACATTGAGAGGGAGGACAACAGGATAAGAACGGATATAGCCAGAGGGAAGGGTTTGGACATAAGGAAGAGGGGGGGGGGGATGGATATCATAAGAATAACCGAAACATGGTGGAACGGTAGTCATGACTGGAGTACAGGTATGGAAGGGTATGTGCTGTTTAGGAAAGACCGAAACAAAGGTAAAGGTGGGGGAGTAGCATTGTATGTCAATAATGAGGTAAACTGTAATGAAATAACTAGTAATGGAATGGATAATACGGAGTCTGTTTGGGCAATGGTCACATTAGGGAAGAAAACTACTAGAGCCTCCCCTGGGATAGTGATTGGGGTGTGCTATAGACCACCGGGATCTAGCCTGGATATGGATAGAGAACTCTTTAATGTTTTTAAGGAGGTAAATACTAATAGGAACTGTATGATCATGGGAGACTTTAACTTCCCGGATATAGATTGGGGAACAAATGCTAGTAATAATAATAGGGCTCAGCTTTTCCTAGACGTGATAGCTGATGAATTCCTTCATCAAGTAGTAGCTGAACCAACGAGGGGGGATGCCATTTTAGATTTGGTTTTGGTGAGTAGTGAGGACCTTGTTGAGGAAATGGTTGTAGGGGACAACCTTGGCTCGAGTGATCATGAGCTAATTCGGTTCAAAATAAACGGAAGGATAAACAAAATTGCATCTGAGACTAAGGTTTATGATTTCAAAAGGGCTAACTTTACTAAATTAAGGCGACTAGTTAGGGAAGTGGATTGGACTAACATATTTAGGGATCTAAAGGCGGAAGACGCCTGGGATTATTTCAGGTTGAAGTTGCAGGAGCTGTCAGAGGCCTGTATCCCAAGAAAAGGAAAACGGTCCTTAGGTAGCAGTTTTAGACCAAGCTGGATGAGCAAGCGTCTCAGAGGGGTGATTAAGAAAAAACAGAAAGCATACAAGGAGTGGAAGATGGGAGGGATCAGCAAAGAAACCTACCTTATTGAGGTCAGAGGGTGTAGGGATGCAGTGAGAAAGGCCAAAAGCCAGGTAGAGATGGACCTTGCGAAGGGAATTAAAACCAATAGTAAAAGGTTTTTTAGGCATATAAATAGGAAGAAAACCAAGAAAGAAGAAGTGGGACCGCTTAAAACTGTAAACGGAGTGGAGATTAAGGATAAACTAGGCATGGCACAATATCTAAACGAATATTTTGCCTCGGTCTTTAATGAGGCTAATGAAGGGTTTAGGAATAGTGGCAGAGTGACTGATGGGAATGAAGGTGCGGGGTTGGAAATTACAGTATCCGAGGTAGAAGCCAAACTTGAACAGCTTAACGGTAGTAAATCAGGCGGCCCGGATAATCTTCATCCTAGAATATTAAAGGAATTGGTGAGTGAAATTGCAAGCCCATTAGCGATAATTTTTAACGAATCTCTAAACTCGGGGGTTGTACCATTTGACTGGAGATTAGCTAATATAGTTCCTATTTTCAAGAAGGGGAAAAAAAGTGACCAGGGTAACTACAGGCCTGTTAGTTTAACATCTGTAGTATGTAAAGCCATGGAAAAAATATTAAAGGAGAGAGTTGTTACAGACCTTGAGGTCAATGGCAATTGGGACAAATTACAACATGGTTTTACGAAAGGTAGATCGTGCCAAACCAACCTCATCTCCTTCTTTGAGAAAGTAACAGATTTTTTAGACAAGGGAAATGCAGTGGATTTAATATATCTTGATTTCAGTAAGGCGTTTGATACGGTACCACATGAAGAATTACTGGTTAAATTGGAAAAGATGGGGATCGAAATGAAAATCCAGAGGTGGATAAGGAACTGGTTAAAGGGGAGACTGCAGCGGGTCGTATTGAAAGGTGATCTGTCGGGTTGGAGGGAGGTTACCAGTGGAGTTCCTCAAGGTTTGGTTTTGGGTCCTGTCATGAATAGTTAGTAAAGGGTTAAAGCATAGTACCTGGTGGGCATCTGACCTGAGGACCAATCAGGGAAGAGAATTTGAAACTCCTAGGAGGGAACTTTTCCCTCTGTTTGGGGGGGTCTTTGTCTTTGGCCGTTTTGGAGTTCAAGAGACCAGACGAGTTAATCAAGTCCCTACAAGTTCCACCTTTCTGAACTAATTTCTTCTAGTCAAGATAGTGAGTAAGCCTGCAGCCTGGCCAGGTCAAGTTTGCTAATTGTTTCACCAGTACTCATGGTTGTGTGCCTTCTGGTGCTGGCCACACCCCTATGCAGTCAGTGAACTGTCTGTGGTGTTTGACAGTCCCTAACCCTGGCTATGATAACTTGAGTAAAGAAAGAGAAATCAATCCTTTGTATAGCAAATTGTGGTTTGTGTAATGTTACTGGTTTGTACTGAGAAAGAGGGAAAGAGTAAAAAAAAAATTCCTCTGTCTCCCTCTGCTCTGAGTTGCTGTACCCAGCAGCCCAGCTGAAAGGCTGCTGCTAACAATACCCCTGAGAAAAATCTGGTCTATTCCTCAGGGATTTGTGTTCTCCTGTCTTCTGATCCTTTCAAAAGACACAGGGAGAAAAAAAAAAAAAACCTGGCTGGAGGGTTTGTCTCTTCCCCCCCCAAACCTGTTTTTCCTGTTGGATGGGAATGTACTTTGGCGAGCACTTCCCCCCACCTTAGGAATCCTGAGTGATACCTGATATCACAAAGGAAGGACACACCTCTAGGGAAGAGTTTTTCCTCAGTATAGCCAGCAGAGAAAAAAAACTCCTCCCAACCCTGAAAACTGCTTCAAGAAAGAAAATCTGTTTCCCAACAAAGCCTGCTGGAAACTTAATTTCCTCCAGCCAACCTGGCTGAAACTGTAAACTCCCTCTTCTGTCAGGTTGCTTTCCTGCTATAGAAGAAGAGAATAGCTCCCTTCAGCGTAGCCTAGCTGAAAAAAACTCCTTGTAACAATGGGTTCGAAACTCCGCTGCCACCATGTCATGAGTCTACTCTCACTTGAAACTGGGCGGTTTCAAAGTGAGGACCCGCATGTCTTCCCCCCACCCCAAAATCCTAGGGTAGGTCTCCCCTTCGGCTGCCACCACCCGGTCAATTCCGTGGCCGGGACCCCTGTTTCCCCCCTTGGGAACACAGATCAATTCACAGAGGAGGAACCTCCCCCCTCCTCCCTCTCTCCAGCCTGCTCTGGAGACTGAGGTGCCTGGATTCAAACGCCTTGAATCTCTACACACAGGGAAGCAGCCCACTTCCCCCTCCCCTTCCCCTGAATTTCCCCAAGGGAAGGAATTAACCAAGTCCAAAGAAAAGAAAAGAATTTATTAAGAGAACAAAAGAAAATACAGAATCTCTATGAATCCAAGCTGGGCACTCATAGGGTATAACCTTGCTAAGTTCTGGAGAGACTTCTCTCTCTTTCTCAGTACAACCAGTACAAGCAGAATTAAGAATAATCAATAACAAACACACAGAATTGCAAACATAGGATTATTAGATAAGGACACAAAGTATCTTTCTAATACTCACTATCTTGACTAGAAGAAATTAGTTCAGAAAGGTGGAACTTGTAGGGACTTGATTAACTCGTCTGGTCTCTTGAACTCCAAAACGGCCAAAGACAAAGACCCCCCCAAACAGAGGGAAAAGTTCCCTCCTAGGAGTTTCAAATTCTCTTCCCTGATTGGTCCTCAGGTCAGATGCCCACCAGGTACTATGCTTTAACCCTTTACTAACTATTCATGACAGGTCCGATCTTATTCAATCTATTTATCACTGACCTTGGAACCAAAAGTAGGATTGGGCTGATAAAGTTTGCGGATGACACGAAGTTGGGAGGTATTGACAATTCGGAGAAGGATCGGGATATCCTCCAGGGAGATTTGGATGACCTTGTACACTGGAGTATTAGTAATAGGATGAAATTCAATAGTGAGAAGTGTAAGGTTATGCATTTAGGGATGACTAACAGGAATTTTAGTTATAAGCTGGGGACGCACCAATTGGAAGTAACGGAAGAGGAGAAGGACCTCGGAGTCCTGGTTGATGGCAGGATGACTATGAGTCGGCAATGTGATGTGGCCGTTAAAAAAGCTAATGCGGTCTTGGGATGCATTAGGCGAGGTATTTCTAGTAGAGATAAGGAGGTGCTAGTCCCGTTATACAAGGCGTTGGTGAGACCTCATTTGGAGTACTGTGTGCAGTTTTGGTCTCCCATGTTTAAGAAGGATGAATTCAAACTGGAACGGGTACAAAGGAGGGCCACTAGAATGATCCGAGGAATGGAAAGCCTGTCGTATGAAAGGAGACTTCAGGAGCTCGGTTTGTTTTCCTTAACCAAAAGAAGGTTGAGAGGAGATATGATTGCTCTCTTTAAATATATCAGAGGGATAAATACCAGGGAGGGAGAGGAATTATTTCAGCTTAGTACTAATGTGGACACGAGAACAAATGGATATAAATTAGCAGTCGGGAAGTTTAGGCTTGAAATTAGACGAAGGTTTCTAACCATCAGGGGAGTGAAATTCTGGAACAGCCTACCGAGGGAAACAGTGGGGGCGAAGGAACTCTCTGGCTTTAAGATTAAGCTTGATAATTTTATGGAGGGAATGGTTTGATAGGATAACGTGATTTAGTCAATAGGTCAATAATGTGCCACCACTGGTCATTAGTACCGAGGGTCAATGTTGGGATATTGAAAGTCTTTTTCCTGAGTGTCTGGCTGGAGAGTCTTGCCCGCATGCTCGGGGTTCAGCTGATCGCCATATTTGGGGACGGGAAGGAATTTTCCTCCAGGGTAGATTGGCAGTGGCCCTGGAGGTTTTTCGCCTTCCTCCGCAGCATGGGGCAGGGGTCGCTTGCTGGAGGATTATCTGCTACTTGAAGTCTTTAAATCAGGATTTGGGGACTTCAACAGCTGAGTCAAGGGAGAGAATTATTTCAGGAGTGGGTGGGTCAGCTTTTGTGGCCTGCATCTTGCGCGAGGTCAGACTAGATGATCATAATGGTCCCTTCTGATCTTAAGATCTATGATTCTATGATTCTATGATATTTTTATTGACCAGCTCTATTCATTAATCCTTTCTGTATCATTATAACTGAAAGAGCTCAGTGTACTTCATTGACATTCTACAACAGAGCACCAGCATTTCAGAAAGCTTCCAAATCTACCTCGAACAATGTGAAGAAGGGGAAACCGAGGCAGGATGGCACCCAGAGCCTAGAATGAGCTAATCCACCCTGCCAAGCCAACGCCATTTGATCTGAGTCACATGTCTAGATTGCTTTTGCCCAGCTCAGTCTTTGATTTGCCTTACCCAGCTTCAGATGGCAATTCTCTGCATCAGAGTCATGTTGTATTTCAGGCAGCCAATACCACACCTCCACACAGTCCCATTCCCCAAAACAAAATGAGCTACACCCCTAACATAGAATATGGGGACAGATATCCACCTCAAAATAACTTCCTGAGACAGGTTCTCTAGATACCCAGTATGCTATTCACACTGTATAGGACTGCACTCTGAGAGGTATCCCTTTGAAATCAATGGAAGAACGGGTGTACAGGTCTGTCGCATCTTACACGCATTTAACATGTGTGATTTCAGCTTTACGCGATTGGCAAAAAAAAAAACCCACAAACAACAAAAAAAGAGAAAAATAAAAAATTTAATAGTGTACCTGTAGTGCGGGTGATTCCGCCCACCGTTCATCTCAATGTAATTTTGACTATAAGCAGTTTTTGCTTTATGCGCTAACCGCAGAATGGAACCCCCACGTAAGATGAGACTTGCCTGTAGTTAGGCATTTCTGAACATCAGTAGAGTTTTAACAGCTGACCCTCATCTAATATGGTGGTGGGGGGATATGTCAGTATGTAAGATGGATTAGATAGATAGATAGATAGATACTGAACTGATATGTCTTAATATTTACTCTGTGCTTTTAAGATCCATGGAGAAAAAATTGCTTAATGAGTTAAATCACCAGCCCTCTGGACCATGATGTAATGTTAGTCCTGAACTTACACTGGTAAATATACAGGCACAGACTAAATTGGTCATTCTAGGTTTAAACTGATACAAATGCTCACCCAGGGGCTAACTAAATCAGTTTGAAAATGCAGCTTTAGTTAAACTGTTTTAAAAACCAGTTGTAGTTAAACTGCTGTAACTTCTGTATGGATGCGGCCATGTAAAATTAACTAACTCTTCTTTTTCTTTCCTTCTTTCTTTCTACCAAGAGCAGGACAAGAAGTAATCAGCTAAATTTGACACAAGGGAGATTTAGGGTAGGTATTAGGAAAAAAATTTCTTACTTTTATGGTAGTCAAACTCTGGAACTGGTTAACTAGAGAGGGTGTGGAATCCCCATCACTGGGGGGTTTTAGAACAGGTTGCACAAACACCTGCCAGGGATGGTCTAGGTTTGCTAAATCCTTCCTCAGCTTTTGAATTTGCCCCCCACACTTGTCTAAAATAACCCAGATCAGATAACTTGTAGGGCATGGTACAAATACATAGCAGTGAGGGGCTCAATCTTATCCTTTGAAGGAAGGAAGTCAGACAATCGCTGACTTTCTAATTCCTCCTGCTTTTGACAATTCAAATGGTTTCTGATACATTTAATTTAGGGCTGTCGATTAATTACAGTTAACTCACATGATTAACTCAAAAAATAATTGTGATAAAAAAACTAATCACACTTTAATCACACTGTTAATCAATAGAATACCAACTGAAATGTGTTAAATATTTTAGATGTTTTTCTACATTTTCAAATATACTGATTTCAGTTACAACACAGAAGACAAAGTGTTCACTGCTCACTTTATATTATTATAATGTAAAATGATAAATAAAAGAAAGTATTTTTCAATTCTATTCTTTTTTAACAGTGTGATTAATCACATGATTAAGTGGAATCTCTTTATTGAGAAAGTGCAACTTAGAAATGTAGATTTTTTGGGGTTACATAACTGCAATCAAAAACAAAACAATGTAAAACTTTAGAGCCTACAAGTCCACTCAGTCCAACTTCTTGTTCAGCCAATCACTAAGGCAAGCAAGATTGTTTACATCTCCGGGAGATAATGTTGCCCACTTCTTATTTACAATGTCACCAAAAGTGAGAACAGGTGTTCACATGGGACTTTTGTAGCCAGCATTGCACGGTATTACGTGCCAGATATGCTAAACATCCATATGTCCCTTCATGCTTCAGCCACAATTCCAGAGGACATGCTTCCAGGCTGATGACACTCATTAAAAAAATAATGTGTTAATTAAATTTGTGACTGAATTCCTTGGGGAAGAATTGTATGTTTCCAGCTCTATTTTATCCACTTTTTGCCATATATTTAATGTTATAGTAGTCTCAGATGATTACTCAGCACATGTTGTTCGTTTTAAGAACAGTTTCACTGTAGATTTGACAAAACACAAATATGGTACCAAGGTGAGATTTCTAAAGATAGTTACAGTACTCAACCCAAGGTTCAAGAATCTGAAGTGCCTACCAAAATCTGAGCGGGACATGGTGTGGAGCATACTTTTTTGAAGCCTTAAAAGAGTAATACTCTGATGCGGAAATTACAGAACCCGAACCACCAAAAAAAGAAAAACAACCTTCTGCTGGTGGCATCTGACTCAGATGATGAAAATGAACATGCATCGGTCTGCACTGTTTGGATTGTTATCAAGCAGAATCAGCATGGGTGCATGTCCTTTGGAATGGTGGCTGAAGCATGAAGGGGCATATGAATCTTTAGTGCATCTGGCATATAAATATCTTGGAACACCATCTACAATAGTGCCATGGGAATGCCTGTTCTCACTTTCAGGTGACATTGTGAACAAGAAGTGGGCAGCACTGTCTTCTGCAAATGTAAACAAACTTCTTTGTCTGAGTGATTGGCTGAACAAGAAATAGGACTCAGAGGACTTGTTACATTCTTTTATTTTTGAATGCAGGGGTTTTTTGTACATAATTCTATATTTGTAAGTTCAGCTTTCATGACAAAGACATTGCACTACTCTACTTGCAATAGGGGAATTGAAAAATACTATTTATTTTGTTTTTGTACAGTGCAAATATTTGTAATCAAAATTAAATATAACCTTTGTAATTTTATTAATTACCTTTGTAATTTTATTTGTAATTATATTAAAATTAAATATAACCTTTGTATTCTGTGTTGTAACTGAAATCAGTATATTTGGAAATGTAGAAAAGACCCAAAAATATTGAAATAAATGGTATTCTATTATTAAATACAGGAGGGAGGGATAGCTCAGTGGTTTGAGCAGTGGCCTGCTAAACCCAGGGTTGTGAGTTCAATCCTTGAGGAGGCCACTTAGAGATGTGGGGCAAAAATTGGTCCTGCTAGTAAAGGCAGGGGACTGGACTTGATGACCTTTCAAGGTCCCTTCCAGTTCTAGGAGATTGGTATATCTCCAATTATTACCTTTATTGTTTAACAGTGTGATTAATCACACGATTAATTGCAATTAATTTTTTAATTGCTCAATTAATTTTTAATTGCTTGACAGCCCTAATTTAATTCCTATACAATTGTATGTTGGGATCTCTCTTGTGGCTGAGGATAAGGATAATTAATTATTGTCCTCACAGGGCTAGTGAACCCTATTTTACTTGCTAAATAGCATAAACATGAAGATCATAGCAATCTCTGTTCAAACCTCCCTTTTCATCATGCCCTGTGTGTGTGTCGGTCAGGAGTCTAAGGCTTAAGTAGATTTGAATATATCACTGGGACTCAGGTTCCTAAGTCATGTACATGTTTTGAAAGATTTTGGCACTTTTCAAATGCAGAATCAAATTGCAATTTCTCCACACGTATTAACTATTTTTTCACCTGACATTGAAATGATCTTTAGGATAAAGAACTGTTTCACCAGAAATCATTCGTGTCGACTCATTATTTTATTTCAACATGTAGGAATCCATTTAGGATCTTATGAACCTTCTGATCATTGCAAGATAACACATGTAACAAACACATTTACGAAGGCTAATAAAATCTACCCAACTATAAAATTGCATAGGATGCCCTGGTACCAAGGTAAGAGACAAAATATTTTAACAACCAAATACCACCCATCAGGATCCAAGGGCAGTGCACTGTAAAATGCAATTTTTTCAACTCAGTCAGATCAAAAAAACACATGAAACTCGTAACTAAAATCTTGAATTCCAGTGCATGGAATTAGGGGGGAGGGATAGCTCAGTGGTTTGAGCATTGGCCTGCTAAACCCAGGGTTGTGAGATTTTTTTTTCCTCCTTATGAAGGAAGGCTGAAAGAATTGGGTTTGTTTAGTTTGGAAAAGAGAAGCCTGAGAGGGGACATGATAGCAGTTTTCAGGTATCTAAAAGGATGTCATAAGGAAGTGGGAGAAAACTTGTTCATCTTAGCCTCTAAGGACAGAACAAGAAGCAATGGGCTTAAACTGCAGCAAGGGAGGTCTAGGCTGGACATTAGGAAAAAAGTTCCTAACTGTCAGGGTGGTTAAACATTGGAATAAACTGCCTAGGGAGGTTGTGGAACTCCATCTCTGCAGATATTTAAGAGTAGGTTAAATAAATATCTATCGGGGATGGTCTAGACAGTGTTTGGTCCTGCCATGAGGGCAGGGGACTGGACTTGATGACCTCTCGAGGTCCCTTCCAGTCCTAGAGTCTATGAATCTATGAATGAATTCAGAGCACAGGAGAGTTATGGTTCCAGCTGGGACAATAGTAAGTATCAGCTCTAATCAACTAGGAACGCAGTCATCCCAAAATTTAACTTCTTTGTTACTTCAGCCATATTGATTTATTCTCATATATGAATACTCGGTCAAGTTCTCACTTGCCCATCTCAAAAAGGATAAAGTGAAACTGGAAAAGGTAAATGAAGGGCAACAAAGGCAATCAAGGGTATGGACTGTCTTCCATCTGAGGAGAGACTAAAGATCAGAATGGTTCAGTTTAGAAAAGAGCTGACTAAGAAGCGAGGGAGGTCTGATAGAGGTCTGTAAATCATGAATCGTGTGGAAAAGGTGAATAGAGAAGTGTTATTTATCCTTTCCCACACCACAAAAAGCAGGGTCACCTGATGAAATTAATTGGCATCTGGCTTAATACAAAAAAGAGGAAGTACTTTTCCACTCAACACATCTGTGGAACTCATTGTCATGGGATCTTGTGACGGCCAAAAGTGAAAGTGGGTTAAAAAAAACTGGGTAAGTTAATGGAGAATGTAGAGGAGTGAAGACTCACCAGTGAGGCACCTCCTGCTGGTCGGCTTGGGAATTTGCTCTATTCCAGTTTGGATCATCTCCTGGGTGGCTGGTGGCTCACCTGCCTCTGGCCTCATGTCCCTCACGGAACCCAGTGCCCCTTACCCTGGGGTTCGGCCCCAGCAGTACCCCCACTCTGGGTATCTCATCCCCGGGGAACCCCCAACCCTCTGTCCCCACTTTACCTCAGTGGCTGCCAGTCATCACTCAGCCCCCTTTCACTGGTGCAGACTGCAAGGGGGGCAAGGGGATAGGACCAACTGCCTCTGGCTAACCTTGGACGGCACCTCTGCAGCCTGGTCCTTCTCTCTCCACACCTAGAGAGAGACTGATTCAGCTCCTGACTCAAAGCCATTTTATAGGGCCAACTGTGGCTTGATAGGGGTGCGGCCCCAGCTGTGGCTGCTTCCCCAATCAGTCTAGCCTTTCACAGGAGCGGGGTAACTGCTCTGCAACAGAGGACATGCCCCCTGATGGGCCAGCCTATACTCCACTCTGGTCCTGAGGCCTGCCGGGGATATCAGCTGGCGGCTCCTTCATGGGGCCATGAGCACGGGTGTGTATTTGGTGCAGTTTACCCCTGTCCCAGACACCTGCCTCTTCTGCGGCATGAGGGAGACTCTGGCATACATTTACTTAGAGTGCACCAGGTTGCAGCCCCTATATCGTCTCCTCACAAATATACTGTTGCGTTTCTGGCTGTACTTTTCCCCTCACCTGCTTCTCTATGCACTCCTTATCCGTGGCCCCACAAAGTCACGGGACTTTCTGGTCAACCTCCTCTTGGCCCTAGCTAAAATGGCCATCTATAAAACCAAGGAGAGGAGGTTGGCCAATGGAGACTCCTGTGACTGTGGGGCTTCTTTCTGATCCTCTGTCCATTCACACATCCGGGCAGCGTTCCTCTGGGTGATTTCCCCTGGCTCCCTTGACGCCTTCAAGGAGCAGTGGGCGCTGTCCAGGGTTCTCTGCTCGGTGTCCCCGTCAGGCTCCCTTCTTTTGCCCCTCTGACCGCACTCCTGTCCCTGTTCTTTTATTAGTTGTCCCCCGAACTCAGTTGGGTTTTTGAGGTCCTGTAGATCCTCCCCTTAGGCTGGGGGGGGGACCTTTAGCAGTGGGCGGGCTTCTGTCCACCCACTTCCCGGAACCCAATAGGTACAGAGGACATGCCCATAAATGGCTATTGGACAGGATGAGCAGGGATGCAACCTCATGCATGAGGCAACCTTAAACCTCTGACTTCCACAAGCTGGGAGTGGAAGACAAGTGGATCACTGCAACTGCTAGAATAGGCTGCTTGCTGCCTAGCTGACTAGCTTTTGTGGAACCCATTATTAGAAGCCTGTCTCTCCTCATTTATTGTACATGGAGCCCAGGTGCTACAGTGCCCATGACCTTTTCGTAGCTCCGTGACACAGATATGCCCATTCCTCACTTCAGTAATGGTTCTTACTGCTTATTCTGCAATTTTATTCCAGCATTTTCAAAGTAATTTCCAGAGGCACATAACTACTAATATCGCCACTTTGCAAAGGGGAAACTGAGTCCCAAGAAGGAGAAGAGACTTCTCCAAAGGCACACAAGAGATCAGAGCTGGGACTACAACCCATGTCTCCTCATCTCAGCACATGAAGCATATTCAATGGTTGATGTGGGAGGTGATTTTTTGTTATTAGGTGATATGAATAGAAAAAACAGCAACACAGTTTAGATATGAACAGTGTCACAGTTCAGGGCAACTGCACCTGTATCCCCCCCTCTATCAACAGCCAAAGGTGCTCACCTTCTAGGCATCACCTCTCTTGGGCAGAGACACACAGCTCTCTTTCTCCTGACCAGGGCTTTTGCAGGCTGCATAGCTCTGAGTTCCCCAGTAAGCCACGCTGCCCTTGCAGGCCACCTTTGCTTTCTCCTCAGAGATGAGAAACAGTGTAACTGCCACAGTTGTTACCATGCAACCCTTTGGATCAAAGCTCATTTATTCTTAAGGTAAAAAGCACCACAGGGAAAAGCTTAAAACAACAGAAGATCCTATACAGATGCTAAAACACTTTCCAGAGACCACCCTAACATTTTCCAACCCCCCGCCCATGACTCTGAGAGTCCCTTTTTCATGTTGTTGGGCCTTTGGATCCTGGGAATACATAATTTGTAGTCAAAGGTCCCTACCCCAGGAAAAAGCTTCCAAAGATCTGGTTAAGAGGTGGGTCATTTGCATTTGCCTCCTCCCCAGCATTTCTTAGGAAATCTATTCAACTAACAGTTCATTCTCATTTGATCCCATTGTTTCAAATTGTCCTTTGAAACTCAAACAATTTCCCAAGGTTACAGCAGTCATGTCTCCTAGACAAGTTTCATACAGATTTATACCAACACATTTGCATTTTTAAAACAATGAGCTCCTAAGACACTTCCTCTTAATTCATTGTAACTTAATTCCATAAGGGCCATCAAGCATAATGCAGGAAATCACTGTAGCTGTCACAGGCACCACAATGCCTGACATCATCTGCTTTAAGGGTTGTGTTAGGGTTGAGGTTTGAGAGGGTTGCCCAGGAGCCTGCCATAGGCAGTAGGTCGTATGTCCAGACACAGGCGCTAAGGGGACTTTTACAGCATAAATTGAAGTGCCTAGTGATAGCTCACCTATAGAGATAGGCACCATCTCAGTCACAGTAGCAGCCTATATTTGGGCGTTAGACACCTAAATTCCTTTGTGGATGTGGGACATAGAGACCTGAAGATGCATAAAGACACAAATGGGATTTTCAAAAGCCTCCAAGCAGGATATGTGCCTAACTCCCACTGAGGTCAACTTCACAAGTGAGATCTTTGGAACTGCACGACAGAGCTCTAACTTTAAGGTAATGGAGAGACTCCTTTTCTCAATTTCTGTGCGCAATTAATTTTCTTAGGGCACATTGGACCTCTTTGTTTCTCAGGCTGTAGATGAGAGGATTGACCATGGGAGTCAAGACTGTGTAGAAGAGAGAGAACACTTTGTTGAGTTCTCTCAGTGTCTCAGTGTCTGGTAACAAATACACAATCATCAGGGTCCCATAGAAAATTGTAACCACAATGAGGTGAGAGGAGCAAGTGGAAAATGCCTTTCTCCTTCTGGTGGTGGATGGGATTCTCAGGATGGTGGAGATGATAAAAACATAGGATGTCAGGGTTAATAGAAACGTGGGCAGGGTGCCTATGAAGGATAATATAAATGACACCAGTGTGATCAGGCTGGTGTCACTGCAGGAGAGTTTAATCACTGGGGTGAAATCACAAAGGAAATGGTCAATTTCATTGGGGCCACAGAAATGTAACTGTGACATTAAACATGTTACTATGGTTGTTGTCATAAACCCACCCATCCAGGACACACCTGCTAACTGCAGGCATTTTCTGCCATTCATAAGAACCGTATAGTGTAGTGGTTTGCATATTGCCAAATACCGGTCATAGGACATCATGGATAAGAGGTAACATTCACTTGCCGCAAGCACACCAAAGAAATAAAATTGAGTGATGCAGCCATTAACAGAAATGGTTCTGTCCCCAGTCTGGAGACTGGCCAGCATCCTGGGCAGGATGGTGGAGCTGTAGCAGGTCTCCAAGCAGGACAAGTTCCCCAGGAAGAAGTACATGGGGGTGTGAAGGTGCTGATCAGCCACAACTAGAAACACAATGAGGATGTTCCCAGCAACAGTCACGATGTAGATCATTAGAAACAGAAGGAGAAGAAGATTTTGCAGTTCAGAGAGATTTCCAAATCCTAGGAGGGTGAATTCTGTAACATATGTTTGATTCTTCCTTTCTCCATGAGCTGAATATAGATTCCGTCTTCCCCAATTTTCCATAAAATGTATCTATTCATAGATAACAAGTAGTGAGTGTTGAAAGAGATTGCAGTACAATTGAAATCAGGTTACTATCTAGTTGATTGTAGAAAAGTTCAAACTGTATAAAGAGAGAATGATTTATAAATGTTCAAAAGCCAAGACATTGGTTTTATCACATACTCTACACAGTGTTTTGGAATGGAGATTCCCGACTTGCAAGCTCCAGAAGGCAGCTACACTGTTAATTTATACTTCTTCTGACCTAGCTCTTTTTCACAGATGCATAGATGTGAAAGTCAGTCAAGACAGTATATTGTAAGCCGGAGAATTTCCTTCAATTCATTCCTCTTTGACCTAGGGCATACATATTTGAAGTACATCCAGTAGGGAATCCTGTAATCACCAGTTCTGAGCCCCTGGATATCATGAGCCATAGCTCTTCTCCAATAACCCCTGCATCGAGTTAAGCATGTAGTGGAGTTAAGCATATGTAACAAACCTGGAAATACTGGCATTACTTTGTAACAATTCTGTGCATATCTCAATCTGTCGATTTATGATGGATTGCTTGCTATGGGGTAAGATTAAAAGGGGTTGTTAGAGGAACCAGACAATAAACGGGGGGGAGGAGGAAAAAGAAAAGAAAGAAAAAATGACAAAGATAAGGAGCATTGCAGGAAACTCTCATTCACAATTAACCAGGTCATTGGATATCAAAGTTGCTATGTTTTTTTTTTTCACTAAAGGGGGCAAGAGGGAGATCAAAAGACACTGACCAAGTAAAGGATTCACTGTGAGGCACAGGGCCGGTCTACACTAGAAGCACTACAGCAGTGCAGCTGCACCGATGCATCTTGCTGTTGCAGTGAGCCTGGTGAAGATGCTCTGACAGGAGAACACTCTCCCATCAACATAATTATGCCATCTTCACCAGAGGCAGAAGCTATGTTCATGGGAAAGTGTCTCCTGCTGACATAGGGCCGGGGTGGACAGTGCTTCAATCGCTGTAATTTGCTTTGCACATGGGGTATCTTTTTCACACCCCTGAGACACATACTTTACATCCACTTAAGTGGTAGTGTAGACCTGCCCAAAGACAAAGGCTCTGCAGGGAGGCAAACTATCCCACTCAAAAGTTAGATCTGGAAGAACCTGAGCTAAGGAGAGAGAAGTTAAACTCAGGTAAAACAAGAGCTGTGTAGGACACTTGGTTGTTTTATCCCATTTTCCTGAATGCTGTGTTCCCTTGGGCATATAAATAACACTTTGTATTGAAAAACTTAATCCTGCATCACTGCAAAGTCCTTCTGTAGCAGATTTATGGAGGTAAAATTGTAGTAGAGCCAAACTCCAGATAAGCCAGCTGGGGTAACACAGCTGGTACCAAAGAGGTGTTAACCTGGGGATTAGCAGAAGGGTGAGATCCTGAGAGCCAACCAAAGAGAAGTGAAAACATGGACTTCTCACTTGAAAGGGGTGCACTTGGGGAACTGGAGAAAGGTTCAAGAATGGACAGTCTACTTAGGACAGCAGCTGTTCTTGATTTTGAAGACATCAAGTGAGATAACCCACGCCATCCTGTGGCATTTTCTTCCAATGATTAGTCGTCCCCACTTTTCATAACATGCACCTTATTTCTAAACTCAATTGCTTTGGCTTCATCTTCCAGCCATGGGTTCTTGTTTTGCCTTTCTCTGCTGGATTAAATAGCCCCTTAGTACCATGCATTTTATTCCCAAGAAAGTAGTCACTGACTACATTCAACTCGCCTCTCAATCTTTGTTCTGATAAATTAAGCAGTTTGAGTCCCTTCACTCATTGTAAGACATTTTCTCCAGTCCTGCCATATTATTGTAGGTCTTTTCTACACCCTCTCCAATTCTTTCAACATTCTTTTTTTAGTGTGCACATACACCAGAACTGGATACGTTTCAATCTGACCAATGCCTGGCAGAGAGACAAAATCTCCTCCTTCTCAACACTCCTCCTTTTATACATCACAGGATTGCATTAGCCTTTTGTGCCATAGCATCACATGTTGAGTTGCCTTTCCAATATGACCCCTAAATTTGCTGTGATGGTGGTGAGGTTCACATATATGAGCTTCCTGAGAGAGGGATGTGAATGTGATGCCATCATTCTAGTGCTTTGGACTAGGCAGAGACACTGACAAACAGCACAGACGGGAAAATGACTCTGCCCCATGCACAGAGGGAACACCCCGAGCAGACGCCACAGATCCCTCTCACTCTTATCCCATCAGTGACTACCCAGTCTCTGTTTTGAAAACCTCCAGAGAAGGAGACTCCAAGCCCTCCATAGGCATTTTGTTCCATTGTCCTACTAGTCATACAGTTAGGAATTTTTTCCCCTAAAATTTAATCTAAATCAGTGGTTTTCAAACATTTTTCATTTGTGGATCCCTACATATATATATATATATATATATCATATGGATGTATGGAGCCTTTTGGAAATCTTAGGCATAGTCTGTGGTCACCAAGAAGTCTGCAGCCCACAGGTTGAAAACCACTGATACAAATCTGCTATGCTATAGTTTGAACCCGTTGCCTCTTATCTTGCCCTTTGTAGTGACAGATAACAACTTTCTCCGTCTTTTTTCTGGCAGACTATCAAGAATTTGAAGACTTCTATCATGTGCCCACTTAATCTCCTCTTTTCCAAACTAAACATACCCAGTTTCTTCACCCTTGCATTGCATCCCTTCATTTATGTTTGTTGCTCACAGGAAGATTCTGTGCTGCAGTACTCTCAGTCACTGTCTGTAGAGTCTCTGTTCAGCAGTATAAGGAGCAGTAATGAGACATATCATGGAGAGAATTGGGAATGATAGAGAGAAAGAAGAGAACAGGCAAACTGTTTGCCCGAGACACTTCAGGGTATTCTTTTTCTCAATCTATCACAGCTTTTTCTTCCTAAGATCCTCACAGTTTCACCCAGGAATGATAAGATTTACCTTTAATCAACAGCATAAAAGGACAACCTTTTATTTGATTGTGACTGGGTGTATGATCAGGATCTGGCTTCCCCCATCGCTCTGCTCTCCTTTGTGTCTCATACATGCTCACTCTCTCTGAAAAGACACTTACATTTTTTTGAAGCTGCTTTTGCTTTCCTGCTCGATGCACACTCTTGTGTGTGTTACACAGCACCTTACTGCCAGCTGTTCTGGATTCTTCCTCAGGTTATATGGGACAGCAGCCTCATCCTGGCTCTGGTTTCTGTTGGGATCTCCCTTGAGGCTGCTGCTAATGAGAGTTTTAAAATTGCCCTCATGCAGAAATAAATCCTGTGTTGCTTGTTAAAACAAAGTAAACATCAAGGTCACTGCAATCCCCATTGAAACCTCCAGGGAATGTCCCTTTTTGTGTGTGTGCGATAACGGACACCTTGAATATAGGGTCCAGTTCTCGCTGGTCTGTATCCAAAAGGACATAGTGAAACTAGAAAAGGTTTGGAGAAGGGCAACAAAGTTGATTCATGGTATGGAATGGCTCCCATCCAATGAGAGAATAAAGATTAGGACTGTTCATCTTAGAAAAATGACAGGATAGGATAGAGGTCTATACCTTCATGAATGGAGTGGAAAAAGTGAAGAAAGAGGTGTAAAATACCCTTTCACACAATACACATGCCGGGCGTCCCCTGAAGAAATTAATAGGTATCTAGCTCTTTCACACAATATACCGGTGGAACTCATTGTCATGGGATATTATCATGTGCAGAATTGTAACTGGGTTAAAAAACTGATAAGTTAATGGAGGACAGGTTTATAAATGGGTGTTGGACAAGATGGCCAGGGATACAACCCCATGCACAGGGTGATCCTAAACCTCTGACTTCACACACTTTGGATTTAGATCAGGCCCAAGTTTAGGGAGAGATTTCTTCAGCCTTAGCCAGTCTCCACACTGTGTGAAGACAGGCCAGGATCTAATAAAAATAGAGTTGAAGGGAAAAAAATCCATTGAAACAGCTCTCTTTTCCCCAACAAAATATTGGGTATTTGACTAAATGCAATTCTTTAGGGGAAATTTCTCCACGTTCCTAAGGAGCTTTGGTTTTATTTTGGGAAACTGAAAACCGAGCATATTCTGTCGTTCAGTTGCTGAAAACCAAACAATTTTAATGTCCAGATTAAAGTTTTTTAAAACATACATTTTTGTTCCAGGTCTAGATAATATGCTAAAACTGAAACTGGGAACTTTTATGCAGCCCATATCTCTGGAATTGATTCTAGCCTTCAGCTGAGATTTTTGAACAAGCCCCAAGCAGTTAGGCACTCTGTTAAATGTCAATGAGTCTTGGGCATGTTACTCCCTTAATCGCCTTTGCAAAACACAAACCCAGTTACTTTGATGTGAGTATGGAGCAATCTAGCAGGCATCTATTCCATTCTGGAGCCTAAAACCCAATGAACAGCTTTAGGAATTCAGTGTCGAGCTAGCGGATGATAAGAATGATCAAACAACTGAAATTGATTTGCTTCATTGTATTAGCCAGGGGCAGTGGTGCAGACCCATAGAGCGTGTGCAATGTTTATAACATTTAAAACTAGCTGATGATCATGGTTGGATCATCATGAGTTTTCCTTCTTCTGTGTCCACTGCCTGACACAGCTGATGAGCTCACCTTCTTGAGAGAAAAAAAGTGATTTGCCCAGGCTCACTCAGCAGCAGGATTAGAGCCCACATGTTCTGAGCTCCAGTCTTATACCCTCTCCACTGTACCACACAGCACTCTTTTACAGTTTTTTTTAGTAATTAACTATTTTCAATGGCTATTAGTGCTCAACTATCCTGGTCAAGAACCTGAGCTGCTGCAAGCTAACAGAACACCAGGCTGGGATTTCCAAAAGATCTTAAAAAGCCCATTGAAATACTTGGAGCTAATTCACTTAAACTCTTTTGAAAAGTCCTTTCCAATTCACCTGTGAAAGATCAGTCTGTTTTTGCCCAAGCCAAAACTTGAGTGGAGATGGAGTCTGTGCAGAGTGCTTTAGTCCCCAAACTAGTCTTCTTTCTAGATAGATATCTGGTCTCATCTTTTTAAAATACAAAATAATAATAAATGGGAGTTTAGTACCTGGGCAAATTTGAGAATCCACCTAGACACTTAGCTGCCTCTTTATAATCTTTCATAATTTGGCTCTTCAGAATCTAATCACATTCAAAATAATTTGGATTAAGGAAATAAAGTCATGTAATTTCTTCATGCAGATTCTGGTATTTTTCACCACAGTATCAAAACATGTTACAATCAATGGGAGTTGAGTATGTTTGAAAACACAGCTAGACACCTATCTGCATCTTTAGAAACGTTAACGTTCTGGCCCTTAGGAATCTAAATGTGTTTGAAAGTCATTGATCTTAGGAACCTAAATGTATAACCACAGTGCAATAGAAACCTAACAAGGCCTCAGTGAGAGGGTTCCAGCCCAAGCCCAAAACTTTTACACAGAAATTTTATAGTCCTGAAGCGCGAGCAACGCAATACTGAATAAGCTGGCCCAGGCCAGCCATGATTCTTTTTTCACAGTGTAGACATACCCTAAGTCATTTACTTGCTTTTGAAAGATCCTGGCACTTTTTAAATGCCGAAATTTATAGCAACATCTCCACACATGTATTTTTTACCTGATATTGAAATGACCTTTAGGATGAAGGGATGTTTTACCAGATATCATTAATGTCAATTAATAATTTTATTTCAACATCCAGGAATACATTTAAGATCTTATAAACCTTCCGATCCTTTCATGATTACATATATAACAAAGAAAATATGATGTCAAGTACAATCTTCACTAATATAGTATTTTATAGGAAGCCCTGAACAAAAAATGAGAGAATAAACATTTAAAAAACCTGAAAGGATACACAGACATTCAAGCTCATGGCTATGTAAAATATCAAATTTTCCCAATACACTCAAGAATAAAGAAATACACACAACATGGAACTAAAAATTTTGAATTCCACTGCATGGAATGCAGAGCACATGAGAGTTATGATTCTAGTTGGGTCTGTGACATTCTATACCTTGGGGGAATGCCCTGTAACCCCCATATTCCTCATTATTATATAATTGTGATCTAGCATATAAAGCAGGCCATGTAAGGTATCATGGGGACGGTTATAATCTGCTGAAACCCACTGTTCCATATACATATATATAATGCACATGAAATTATGAAAATTGTGTTATATGGCTTTCACTAAAATATTTGGTGGGTTTGGGAAACGCCCAGATACTAGCTCTCCAGAGAGAATGCCTCAGCGGGTGTCAAACAACCAGCCATTGTCCAACAAGGGAGATACAATTAAATGACTCACTTGCACAATGCCACAGCCGGGGAATGGCTCAACCTTGCCTGGTGACTCAGCAATGCCCACCAGATATACCTGCACTTGTGTTCCCCAAGCACATGGAACTGAGGTGGGGGAGGGATAGTTCAGTGGTTTGAGCATTGGCCTGCTAAACACAGGGTTGTGAGCTCAAGCCTTGAGGGGGCTATCTAGGGTTCTGGAGCAAAAAATTGGTCCTGCTAGTGAAGGCAGGGGGCTGGACTCAATGACCTTTCACATTCCTTTCCAGTTTTAGGAGATAGGTATATCTCCTATTTTGTTTAAAAGGGAATAAAACAGAACACAGTGGCCCCATGCTTTGCCTTTCTCCTTCCCCCAACTATGCTGCAAGAAAAAATAACACTCAGAAGGCTGAAGACTCCAACAGAGGGGACTGGCCCAGCTTTCAAGGGTGAAACCTGTGAGCTGTAATATCTAGTGGGGTGAGAAAAAACTGCTGGACTTAGATGTTACCCAGTCTAATAGGACTGAGAGTTTAGACTGCATGAATATATTTTATTTCCTTTTGGTACCCAACTCTGACTTTTATCATATTACTTATAATTATTTAAACTTTATCTTTCTAGTCAATACACTTGTTTCACTGTTTATCATTATCAGTGAGTTTGCCTGAAGTGTTTGGCAAGGATGTTTGCTCAGGTTTGCAAAGGCTGGTGTACATTCACTTTCCATTGATGAAGTGGTGAACCAATTAATACATTTGCAGTGCTCATCTTGAGCAGTGAAAGATGGTATATTCCTGAGTTACAAGGCTGGGATCTGGGGAGATTTGGCTGGTGTCTTTCTCTGTGTGATTCATGAGTGGCTCTGGGAGCATTCATGCAAACTAGGTGGGTGTGGGGCTTCACACACAGTTGTCCTGAGTGATAATAGTACCTGGAGGGGCTTACTGCTTGTCATTAGCAAAGCATTGTGAGAGAAAATGGAGGCTGGAGAGTTAAAGAGGCACAGCGGATCCACAGTACCAGGCTGCACCCGGGGGATCCCGTCATGGGGTTATTAGCAAGTATCAATGTCATCGACTCTAAATACTGCCCACCTAAAACATAGCATATCCTTACATTTATCTTTTGACCTAACATTGAAATGACCTTTAGGATGAAGAGATGTTCCAGCAGAAATCATTCATCTCAATTAATAATTTTATTTCAACATCCAAGAATCCATTTAGGATCTTACAGACCTTCTGATCATTACATATGTAACAAACAAAATATAAGACGTCCAGTACAAACTTCACAAATATAAAATTATATTGGAAGCCCTGACAAAAAGATGAAAGAAGAATATTTACACAATCTGAAAGCCCCCACCCCCAGGCATTCCAGGACAGAACTATGTAAAGTATAGACTTTTCCCAATACACTCAGAGTAAAGAACTAGATGCAACATGTAACTGAAAATCTTCAATTCCAATGCATGGAATGCAGAGCACATGAGAGTTATTATTTCAGGTGGGACATTAGGAAGTATCAGCTATAATCAACTATAAATGCTGCCCTCCCAAAACATAGTGTATCTTCACATTCCCCAGGAAAAAGCAGCAAAGAATCCTGTGGCACCTTATAGACTAACTGACGTTTTGCAGCATGAGCTTTCGTAGGTGAATACCCACTTCGTCGGATGCAAGTAGTGGAAATTTCCAGGGGCAGGTTTATATATGCAAGCAAGACGCAAGCTAGAGATAACGAGGTTAGTTCAATCAAGAAAACTCCCATTGGCATGAACTAGGGACAATCTAGATGCTAATTCCCTTAAAGGTGTGCCAGATTGATTCATTCCCATATCAATCTCTCTGTCGGAGTCCCTGTGAACACTAGACATTTACTGATGACCTTTCTCAGGGCCTCCTTGACCTCTTTGTTTCTCGGGCTATATATAAAGGGATTGGCCATGGGAGTCATTACTGTGTAGAAGAGTGATAACGCTTTGTTGAGCTTTCTATGTGTGTCAGACCAAGTGGGTATTCACCCACGAAAGCCAATGCTCCAATACTTCTGTTAGTCTATAAGGTGACACAGGACTCTTTGCTGCTTTTACAGATCCAGACTAACACGGCTACCCCTCTGATACTTGACAGACAATTATTAGGATCCCATAGTAGATTGTCGCCACAACGAGGTGTGAGAACCAGGTGGAAATGCCTTTCTCCAGCCACTGGTGGAAGGGATTGTCCAGATGGTGGAGATGATAACAACATAGGATGCCAAGGTTAAAAGAAATGGGGGCAGGATATATATGGGAAAGAGTATAAAGGTCACCAGTTTTATCAGGCTGGTGGCACTGCAGGAAAGTTTAATCACTGGGGTGAATCACAAAGGAAATGGTCAATTTCATTGGGGCCACAGAAATGTGATTGTGACCTTATTATGGTTGTTGCTAGAAATCCACTCTTCCAGGAGACAGATGCTAAATTGAGGAAAATTCTGCCATTTATAAGAGCTGTGTAATGTAGTGGTTTGCACATTGCTAAATACTGGTCATAGGATGTAAGTGATAGGAGATAACACTCATCTCCCGAAAGGAAACAAAAGAAAAAAAATGAGTGATGTACCCGCCAACAGAAATGGTTCTGTCCCCAGTCATGGGACTGGGCAGCATCCTGGGCACGATGGTGGAGGTGTAGCAGGTCTTCAAGCAGGACAAGTTCCCCAAGAAGAAGAATATGGGGAGGAGGATGAAAGTGCTGATCAGTCAGAACTAGTGCAACAATGAGGAGGTTCCCAGCCATGGTTACTATGTAGATCACTAGAAACAGCAGG
Organism: Mauremys mutica; assembly: GCF_020497125.1. Taxonomy (NCBI): domain Eukaryota; kingdom Metazoa; phylum Chordata; order Testudines; family Geoemydidae; genus Mauremys; species Mauremys mutica. The sequence goes on along the minus strand of NC_059084.1, from coordinate 57,892,719 downwards.
AAGAGAAGGGGCTGCAGTTCAGCGTAATTCCCAAATCCCAGGAGGATGAATTCTGTGTTATATGTTTCATTTTCCCCTTCTCCTTTCTCCATGACATGCATGTAGGTTGTCTCTTCCTCTGTTTTCGGTGAGATTATCTAGTGACGGATAAAATTCCCAAATTCCAAAAAGATGAATTCTGTGATATAGGCTTTATTTTCCCCTTCTACTTTCTCCAAGTGCTTTATACATTCCTCCTTCATCCATTTTCCATGAGATATATCTAGTGATACATGAAAATGTAAGGAACATTAGAGAGTTTGCTGTACACTAAATTTCCATCCATATGATTCTAGAAAAGATCAAACCTCACAAGGAAAGCACGATTTATAAGCTTTCCCAGAGCCATGACTTGGCTATTATCCCAGATGTTAGACAAGATTTTGGAACAGATTTTCCATATTTGCCCACCACAAAATCAGCCAGACAGTTAATTTATCACTTTTCTGCCCCCAGCTTCTTTCATTCATAGATACATAGATCTAAAGGCCAGAGAGGAGTGTATGTTGCATGCTACAGGGCTTCCTTGAATTAATTCCTGGTTGAACTAAAGCAGAAGGGTCTACTGGCATCATCTAATCTGACTCCTGCATGCGAGGAGTCATAACACTTCCCAATTTACCCTGAATTTACCCCCAATACTTTGTGGTTATGTAAACCATATGTGACAAAGTGGGACATATCTGCATTATTGTGTATCAGTTAAGTGCCTAGCTGTGTATTTTAAAGAATGATGGATTGCTTGTTATGTGGGTGAGATTAGAAGGGGTTGTTAGAGGGACCAGACAGGAAAGGCAAAGCACACACACTGTGACCATGTCAGTAGCCAGCAGAGTTACACAGTTGTTTACCAAGGCTGAGAAAAGAGAGATTAAAAGAAACTATCCAAGTAAAGGATTCCCTGTGAGACACAGAGAGAGGGTCTGCAGGGTTTCAAGTATCTTTCAGACTCAGAAGTGGGATCTGGAAGAACCTGAGCTATGGATAGAGGAGTTAAGCACAGGTAAAACAAGAGGTGTCTAGGATACTTTGTTGTTTTAATCCGTTTTCCTCAATGCTGTGTTCTCTTGGGCAAATACATGCCACTTTGTTTTGAGAAAGCTCTTCCTATGTCCTACAAATACAGCACTGCATATCTGTGGACATCTGCTTTATATCCACAGATATCTGCACCTGCAGATGTGAATGCGGATATCTGAGGATCAGTTTTGTGGATCACGGATGGAAGCAGATCCAAATTTTATATCTAAAGCCGTGCAAATCTGCAGACATCAGCTTTGTATCCGTGGGTCATTTTTGCAGATGAGATGCGGATACAAATTTTGTATCTGTGCAGGACTCGACCTGCAAGCTCATTCCGTCACCGGCTGAGGGAGGGAAATCTATAGCAAGGCGAAACTCCAGTTAGACCTGCTGGGGTAACACAGCTGGCACCAAAGGGGTGGTAATCTGGAAATTCAGAGAATGGTTGGATCTCAGGATCCCACCCAAGAGAAGGGGAAGCATGGGCTTCTCACTTCCAAGTGCTGTGCTGGAGAAACTGGAGGAAGTTCCAAGAAGGAGCAGCCTGCCCAGTGAAAGTGAATGCAAATCCTGCAGAAATGCAGAGAGTCGTGATTTCAAAGACATCAAAGATGGAGAACCCTCCCCCTCCTTTGGTGCTTTATTTGAGTGGATAATCACCCCCTTGAATTATCATGTCATTTGTGCCTTATATCTAAATTGAATATGTCTGGCTTCAGCTTCCAGCCACTCGTTCTTGTTTTTTCATTCTCTGCCGGATTCAAGGGCCTTTTAGTATCTGAAATGTTCTCCCCAGGAAACTATGAATCCACTGTAGTCGAGTCACCTTTCTAACGTCTTTCTTATATATTTAATAGTTTGAGCTCTTTTGCTCTCACTGGAAGACATTTTCTCCAGCACCTCCATGCACCTCCCCTACCCCACATTTTTATGGCACTTTTCTACACCCTCTCCAATTGTTCAACATCCTTTTCTAAATGAGCACATAGACCAGGACTGGATACAAGTCAGTCTCACCAATGCCTAATAGAGGTCAGATCACCTCCATACTCCTATTTATCTCTCCTCCTCATTGTAGGATCCCATTAGTCCTTTGCTCCACAGTATCACACCTGGAGCTTATGTTGTGTTGTGTCCCAGAGAGGGACAAAAATGTGATGGCATCATGCTAGTGCCTGGGAATAGGCAGTGATACTGACCAACAGCACAGACGGGAAGATGACTCCGCTCAAGTCACAAAGAGAATAACATGAACAAACTCCACAGATCCCACTCATTCTTATCACATCAGTTACTCTCTAATAAAACCAGGGACACATTCCATCCCCAAGCCACAACATAACCCAGATCTTGTGTTTGAATTTGCTGGGGTGGAACTGTGGGAGGACTCTGCTGCAGAAATCACAGCCACTCGCTGGAGGGTCTCAGTTCAACGATATTCAGAGCAGTGATGAGCCATAGCCAGGGGAGAATGCAGAATGATACATCACTGTAAATGCACAAGGAAACTGTGTACCAGAGAGACAGTTCAATCTGTTCTGCTTCCCAATATAGCAGGTGTTTCTCCCTCAGATCCCTAACATAACATAAGAACATAAGAACGGCCGTACCGTTCAGACCAAAGGTCCATCTAGCCCAGTATCTGTCTACCGACAGTGGCCAATGCCAGGTGCCCCAGAGGGAGTGAACCTAACAGGCAATGATCAAGTGATCTCTCTCCTGCCATCCATCTCCATTCTCTGACGAACAGAGGCTAAGGACACCATTCTTACCCATCCTAGCTAATAACCATTTATGGACTTAGCCACCATGAATTTATCCAGTCCCCTTTTAAACATTGTTATAGTCCTAGCCTTCACAACCTCCTCAGGTAAGGAGTTCCACAAGTTGACTGTGCACTGCGTGAAGAAGAACTTCCTTTTATTTGTTTTAAACCTGCTGCCTATTAATTTCATTTGGTGACCCCTAGTTCTTGTATTATGGGAATAAGTAAATAACTTTTCCTTATCCACTTTCTCAACATCACTCATGATTTTATATACCTCTATCATATCATCCCTTAGCCTTCTCTTTTACAAGCTGAAGAGTCCTATCCTCTTTAATCTTTCCTCATATGGGACCCTCTCTAAACCCCTAATCATTTTAGTTGCCCTTTTCTGAACCTTTTCTAGTGCTAGAATAACTTTTTTGAGGTGAGGAGACCACATCTGTACACAGTATTCGAGATGTGGGCGTACCATGGATTTATATAAGGGCAATAATATATTATCAGTCTTATTCTCTAACCCCTTTTTAATGATTCCTAACATCCTGTTTGCTTTTTTGACCGCCTCTGCACACTGCGTAGACATCTTCAGAGAACTATCCACGATGACTCCAAGAACTTTTTCCTGACTCATTGTAGCTAAATTAGCCCCCATCATGTATAGTTGGGGTTATTTTTTCCAATGTGCATTACTTTACATTTATCCACATTAAATTTCATTTGCCATTTTGTTGCCCAATCACTTAGTTTTGTGAGATCTTTTTGAAGTTCTTCACAATCTGCTTTGGTCTTAACTATCTTGAGAAGTTGAGTATAATCTGCAAACTTTGCCACCTCACTGTTTACCCCTTTCTCCAGATCATTTATGAATAAATTGAATAGGATTGGTCCTAGGACTGACCCTTGGGGAACACCACTAGTTACCCCTCTCCATTCTGAGAATTTACCATCAATTCCTACCCTTTGTTCCCTGTCCTTTAACCAGTTCTCAGTCCATGAAAGAACCTTCCCTTTTATCCCATGACAGCTTAATTTATGTAAGAGCCTTTGGTGAGGGACCTTGTCAAAGGCTTTCTGGAAATCTAAGTACACTATGTCCACCAGATCCCCCTTGTCCACATGTTTGTTGACCCCTTCAAAGAACTCTAATAGATTAGTAAGACACAATTTCCCTTTACAGAAACCATGTTGACTATTGCTCAACAGTTTATGTTTTTCTATGTGTCTGACAATTTTATTCTTAACTATTGTTTCGACTAATTTGCCCGGTACTGATGTTAGACTTACCAGTCTGTAATTGCCGGGATCACCCCTAGAGCCCTTTTTAAATATTGGTGTTACATTAGCTAACTTCCAGTCTTTGGGTACCGAAGCCGATTTAAAGGACAGGTTACAAACCTTAGTTAATAGTTCCGCAACTTCACATTTGAGTTCTTTCAGAACTCTTGGGTGAATGCCATCTGGTCCTGGTGACTTGTTAATGTTGAGTTTATTAATTAATTCCAAAACCTCCTCTAGTGACACTTCAATCTGTGACAGTTCCTCAGATTTGTCACCTACAAAAGCCAGCTCAGGTTTGGGAATCTCCCTAACATCCTCAGCCGTGAAGACTGAAGCAAAGAATCCATTTAGTTTCTCCGCAATGACTTTATCGTCTTTAAGCACTCCTTTTGTATTTTGGTCATCAAGGGGCCCCACTGGTTGTTTAGCAGGCTTCCTGCTTCTGATGTACTTAAAAAACATTTTGTTATTACCTTTGGAGTTTTGGGCTAGCCGTTCTTCAAACTCCTCTTTGGCTTTTCTTACTACACTCTTGCACTTAAGTTGGCAGTGTTTGTGCTCCTTTCTATTTGCCTCACTAGGATTTGACTTCCACTTTTTAAAGGAAGTCTTTTTATCTCTCACTGCTTCTTTTACATGGTTGTTAAGCCACGGTGGCTCTTTTTTAGTTCTTTTACTGTTTTTCTTAATTTGGGGTATACATTGAAGTTGGGCCTCTATTATGGTGTCTTTAAAAAGGGCCCATGCAACTTGCAGGGATTTCACTTTAGTCACTGTACCTTTTAACTTTTGTCTAACTAACTCCCACTTGAAATTATATGTATAGTTCCCCCTTTTGAAATTAAATGCCACAGTATTGGGCAGTTGAGTTGTTCTTCCCACCACAGGGATGCTGAATGCTATTGTATTATGGTCACTATTTCCAAGCGGTCCTGCTATAGTTACCTCTTGGACCAGCTCCTGCGCTCCACACAGGATTAAATGTAGAGTTGCCTCTCCCCTTGTGGGTTCCCGTACCAGCTGCTCCATGAAACAGTCATTTAAAGTATCGAGAAATTTTATCTCTGCATTTCGTCCTGAAGTGAAATGTTCCCAGTCAATATGGGGATAATTGAAATCCCCCACTATTATTGGGTTCTTAATTTTGATAGCCTCTCTAATTTCCCTTAGCATTTCATCATTACTATTACTGTCCTGGTCAGGTGGTTGATAATAGATCGCTAATGTTATATTTTTACTAGAGCATGAAATTTCTATCCATAGAGATTCTATGGAATATGTGGGTAAGCTTAAGATTTTTACTTCATTTGAATCTACACTTTCTTTCACATATAGTGCCACTCCTCCCCCTGCACGACCTTTTCTGTCCTTCCGATATATTTTGTACCCCGGAATGATTGTGTCCCATTGATTGCTCTCAGTCCACCAGGTTTCTGTGATGCCTATTATATCAATATCCTCCTTTATCACAAGGCACTCTAGTTCACCCATCTTATTATTTAGACTTCTGGCATTTGTGTACAAGCACTTTAAAAACTTGTCCCTGTTTATTAGCCTGCCTTTTTCTGATGTGCCAGATTCTTTTTTATGTGACTGTTTATCATCTGATCCGGCCCTTACATTATACTCTACAGTCCTCTGCTCCTGACTATAACATAGAGATTCTCTATCATCAGACTCTCATAGAATCATAGAATCTCAGGGTTGGAAGGGACCTCAGGAGGTCATCTAGTCCAACCTCCTGCTCAAAGCAGGACCAAACCCAACTAAATCATCCCAGCCAGGGCTTTGTCAAGCCTGACCTTAAAAACCTCTAAGGAAGGAGATTCCACCACCTCCCTAGGTAACCCATTGCAGTGCTTCACCACCCTACTAGTGAAAAAGTTTTTCCTAATGTCCAACCTAAACCTCCCCCTCTGCAACTTGAGACCATTACTCCTTGTTCTGTCATCTTCTACCACTGAGATCAGTCTAGATCCATCCTCTTTGGAACCCCCTTTCAGGTAGTTGAAAGCAGATATCAAATCCCCCCTCATTCTTCTCTTTTGCAGGCTAAACAATCTCAGTTCCCTCAGCCTGTCCTCATAAGTCATGTGCTCCAGCCCCCTAATCATTTTTGTTGCCCTCCGCTGGACTCTCTCCAATTTATCCACATCCTTCTTGTAGTGTGGGGCCCAAAACTGGACACAGTACTCCAAATGAGGCCTCACCAGTGCTGAATAGAGGGGAATGATCACATCCCTCGATCTGCTGGAAATGCCCCTACTTATACAACCCAAAATGCCATTAGCCTTCTTGGCAACAAGGGCACACTGTTGACTCATATTCAGCTTTTCGTCCACTGTAACCCCCTAGGGTCCCTTTCTGCAGAACTGCTGCCCAGCCATTCGGTCCCTGGTCTATAGCAGTGCATGGGATTCTTCCATCCTAAATGCAGGACTCTGCACTTGTCCTTGTTGAACCTCATCATATTTCTTTTGACCCAATCCTCTAATTTGTCTAGGTCCCTCTGTATCCTATCCCTAGCTCCAGCGTATCAACCACTCCTCCCAGTTTAGTGTCATCTGCAAACTTGCTAAGGGTGCAGTCCACACCAACCTCTAGATCATTAATGAAGATATTGAACAAAACCGGCCCCGGCACCGACCCTTGAGGCACTCCACTTGATACCGGCTGCCAACTAGACATGGAACCATTGATCACTACCCGTTGAGCCCGACCATCTAGCCAGTTTTCTATCCACCTTACCGTCCATTCATCCAGCCCAGACTTCTTTAACTTGCTGGCAAGAATACTGTGGGAGACTGTATCAAAAGCTTTGCTAAAGTCCAGAAATAGCACATCCACTGCTTTCCCCTCATCCACAGAACCGGTTATCTCATCATAGAAGGCAATTAGGTTAGTCAGGCATGACTTGCCCTTGGTGAATCCATGCTGACTGTTCCTGATCACTTTCCCCTCCTTTGAGTGGCTGAGAATTGATTCCTTGAGGACCTGTTCCATGATTTTTCCAGGGACTGAGGTGAGACTGACTGGCCTGTAGTTCCCTGGATCTTCCTTCTTCCCTTTTTTAAAGATGGGCACTACATTAGCTTTTTTCCAGTCATCCGGGACCTCCCCCGATCGCCATGATTTTTCAAAGATAATGGTCAATGGCTCTGCAATCTCATCGGCCAACTCCTTTAGCACCCTCAGATGCAGCACATCCAGCCCCATGGACTTGTGCTCGTCCAGCTTTCCTAAATAGTCCCGAACTACTTCTTTCTCCACAGAGAGCTGGTCACCTCCTCCCCATACCGTGCTGCAGAGTGCAGCTGTCTGGGAGCTGACCTTGTCTGTGAAGACAGAGGCAAAAAAAGCATTGAGTACACTAGCTTTCTCCACATCCTCTGTCACTAGGTTCCCTCCCTCATTCAGCAAGGTGCCCACACTTTCCTTGACTTTCTTCCTGTTGCTAACATACCTAAAGAAACCCTTCTTGTTACTCCTAAGATCTCCGGCTAGCTGCAACTCCAAGTGTGATTTGGCCTTCCTAATTTCACTCCTGCATGCCTGGGCAATACTTTTATACTCCTCCCTGGTTATTTGTCCAATCTTCCACTTCTTGTAAGCTGTTTTTTTGTGTTTAAAACGAGCAAGGATTTCACTGTTAAGCCAAGATGGTCGCCTGCCATATTTACTTTTCTTCCGACACATCGGGATAGTTTGTTCCTGCAACCTCAATAAGGTTTCTTTAAAATACAGCCAGCTTTCCTCGACTCCTTTCCCCGTCATGTTATTCTCCCAGGGGACCTTGCCCATCAGTTCCCTGAGGGAATCGAAGTCTGCTTTTCTGAAGTCCAGGGTCTCTGTTCTACTGCTCTCCTTTCTTCCTTGTATTATGATCCTGAACTCGACCATCTCATGGTCTCTGCCTCCCAGGTTCCCATCCACTATTGCGTCCTCTACTATTTCTTTCCTGTTTGTGAGCAGCAGGTCAAGAAGAGCTTTTCCCCTAAGAAAAGTCTGTGTCCGGTCCACACGCTCCTCTGCAGCAGTCAGCTTTCCCCCATCTCCTAGTTTAAAAATTGCTGTACAACCTTTTTAATGTTTAGTGCCAGCAGTCTGGTTCCATTTTGGTTTCGGTGGAGCCCATCTCTCCTGTATAGGCTCCTCCCATCCCAGAAGTTTCCCCAGTTCCTAATGAATGTGAACCCCTCCTCTCTACACCATCGTCTCATCCACGCATTGAGACTCTGAAGCTCTGCCTGCCTACCTGGCCCTGCGCATGGAACTGGGAGCATTTCTGAGAATGCCACCATAGAGGTCCTGGATTTCAGTCTCTTCCCTAGCAACCTAAATTTGGCTTCCAGGACATCTCTCCTACCCTTCCCTATGTCATTGGTACCTACATGTCCCACGACCACCGGCTCCTCCCCAGCACTACACATAAGTCTGTCTACAGGGCCGGCTCCAGACCCCAACGTGTCAAACGTGCGCTTGGGGCATTTTGCTGGCAGGGCGGGAGCCGGCTCCGGTGGACCTTCCGCAGTCATGCCTGCGGGAGGTCCACCGGAGTCACGTCTGCCAGAGGTCCCCCAGAGCCGCGGGACCGGCACCGCCAGAGCGCGCCCCGCGGCAGGCCACCCTGCTTGGGGCGGCGGGATTCCTAGAGCTGCCCCTTTCTGTCTAGATGCCTCGAGAGATCCGCAACCTTCGCACCAGGCATGCAAGTCACCATACGGTTCTTCCGGTCATCACAGACCCAGCTATCTACGTTTCTAATAATCGAATCTCCCATTACTAACACCTGCCTTTTCCTAGAAACTAGAGTTCCCTCCCCCGGAGAGGCAACCTCAGTGCGAGAGGCGACCCCAGCACCATCTGGAAGGAGGGTCCCAACTACGGGAAGGTTTCCCTCTACTCCCATTGACTGCTCTACTTCCCTGGGCCGTTCTTCCTCCTCAACAGCACAGGAGCTGTCTAAGCGGAGGTGGGACAATTCTATAGTGTCCCGGAAAGCCTCATCGACATACCTCTCTGCCTCTCTTAGCTCCTCCAGTTCCGCCACCCTGGCCTCCAAAGTCCGTACATGGTGTCTGAGGGCCAGGAGCTCCTTGCACCGACTGCACACATAAACCACCCGCCCACAGGGCAGGTAATCATACATGCTACACTCAGTGCAATAAACTGGATAGCCCCCATTCTGCTGCTGGGCTTCTGCCTGTATTGTCTCCTAGTTACTGGAAGGGTGGTTTACAGTAAGGAGTTTTGGAAGGTGGTTCGGTTTACAGGTTTTAGGGTGGGACTACAGGAAAGGGGTTAGGGCTGGCGAGGGACTCCCACTCCCTTCCCACTCCCCTTCTAAACTCCCTAGTATGTGACCCAGGATTGGCCATTGATGGTGGCTAGGTGTTGGAATCGGGATCCGTATTCCACCATTGCTCTTCTCTCCTCAGTGTCTCAGACAATCCCATTCACTCTGCAAAGACACCAATAATTTGCTGCTGGGCTGCACTGCTCTTGCTTTCTCGCTTGATGCACATGCTTGGATATATCACAACCAACCTTAGTGCTGCCTGCTCTGGATTCTTACATGGGCTACAGGGAACAGCAACTCACCCTGGCTGTTATTGGTCTCTCCTTTGATACTGCTGATAATGATCATTAGTCGATAGCCCTCATGGAGGGTATTAAATCCTATTTTGTTTATTGAAACAACATAAACATCAAGGCCATTGCAATCCCCACCCAAACTTCCAGGGAATCTTCCTTTTTGTAATGCCGTGTGTGCATGTGGGCCAGGATTCTAAGGCCTGGGCACATTCAGATATACATCTAGACACATACATACATGTACATCTGCATGTTTAGAATGTTTTAAAATTGGTCCCTTACAAATCCAAATATCTTTGAAAGCTATTGGGACTGAGGAACCTCAGTCATTTTAGTGCTCTTGAAACGTCCTGGCACTTTTCAAATGCAGAATTAATTAGCAGTTTTGCCACCCATATTTATAATTTTTTTTACCTGACAATAAATGATCTTTAGGATAAAGAGATGTCTCACCAGAAATCATTCATGTGAATTAATTTTATTTCAACATCCAGTAATCCATTAATGATCTTACACATCTTGTATTTGTGGCATGATCACATACATAACAAAGAAAAGTTAAGACAAATAAAATATTCCCACATATAAATTTGTATAGAAACACTGACACTTATCTACATCTTTAGAACCTTTCATACTCTGTCCCTTACAAATTCAAATAATTTTGAAAATCATTGGAACTTGGGAACTTTAGTCATTTAAGTGCTTGTTCCAAATTCAATTTTGAAATGCAGAATTAATTAGTAGTTTCTCCACACATATTTATTTTTTTTTCACCTGACAGTAAAGTGTTTTTTAGGGTAAAAAGAAGTCTCACCAGAAATCATTCATATCAATTAATTCTTCTATTTCAATATCCAGAAATGCATTTAGAATCTTACACACCACTAATCATTTCTTGACAACATATTTAACAACCAAAAATTATGAAGACCAGTGCAATCTACCCAAATCTAAAATTGTATAGGACACCTGATACCAACATGAGAGACTAAATACTTTAATAATCCAAATCCACCAGTAGGTATTCAGGAACACTGCAATGTAAAAACTAGACTTTTCCAAACTCACATCAAAGATGCAAACAAAATAATTAAAGTAAAACCTTGAATTCCACATGAATGCAGAGAATAGAAAAGTTAAGATTCCAACTAGGGGAGAAGCAAGCATCAACTCTTACAAAATTGGAATGCAGACATCCCACAAATTAGCATGTCATCATGTTCCCCAAGAAAGCTCCCATTGTCATGAGCTAGGGACAGCCTAAATGCTAACTCCCTTTCTAGCTCTTCTGGATTCATTCATTGCCATATCAATCACTACTTCTCAATTTCTATAAGCTCCATATATTTGCTGATGACTTTTCTGAGAGCCTCCTTAACCTCTTTGTTTCTCAGGCTGTAGATGAGGGGATTGACCAGGGGAGTTAGGACTGTGTAGAAGAGAGAGAACACTTTGTTGAGGTCTCTAAGTGTGTCAGTGTCTGGTAACATATAGACAATGATTAGGGTCGCATAGTAGATTGTCACCACAGTGAGGTGAGAAGAGCAAGTTGAAAATGCCTTTCTCCTCCCGGTCGTGGATGGGATTTTCAGAATGGTGGAGATGATACAGATGTAGGATGTCAGGGTTAATAGAAACAGGGGCAGCGTGTATATGGAAGAGAACATAAATGTCACCAGTGTGATCAGGCTGGTGTCACTGCAGGAGAGTTTAATCACTGGGGTGAAATCACAAAGGAAATGGTTAATTTCATTGGGGCCACAGAAATGTAACTGTGATATTAAACATGTAACTATGGTTATTATCACAAATCCACTCATCCAGGACACAGCTGCTAACTGCAGGCAGATTCTGCCATTCATAAGACCTGTGTAGTGTAGTGGTTTGCATACTGCTAGATACCGGTCATAGGACATAAGTGCCAAGAGATAACATTCAACTCCCACATAAAGACCAAGGAAATAAAATTGAGTGATACAGCCAGTAACAGAAATGTTTCTGTCCCCAGTCAGGAGACTGGCCAACATCCTAGGCAGGATGGTTGAGGTGAAGCTGGTCTCCAAGCAGGACAAGTTCCCCAGAAAGAAGTACATGGGGGTGTGAAGGTGCCGATCAGTCAAAACTAGTGCAATTATGAGGATGTTCCCAGCCATGGTCACAAGGTAGATCACTAGAAACAGCAGAAAGAGAAGGGGCTGCAGTTCAGCGTGATTCCCAAATCCCAGGAGGATGAATCGTGTGATATATGTTTCATTTTCCCCTTCTGCTTTCTCCATGACATACATATAGATTTCCTCTTCCTCTGTTTTCCATGAGATTTATCTAGTGACAAATAAAAAGTACTGAGCATTGAAAAAGTTTACTGTGCAATCAAACACAGTATTTTCCCAGGCATTTGATTATAGAAAAGTTCAATGTGTGTAAGAAGAGCATAATTTATAAGCTTTCACAGAACCAGACACTGCTTCCCGCCCCACCCCCAGACTTTTCACAAGATTTTGGAATAGAGATTCCCCACTTGCCAGCTACACTGGTTATTTATCACTCTTCTGCACCAAACTTCTTTCTTTCATATGTGCATAGATGGAAAGGTCACTGGGAGCAAGTCCCCCTCAATCTTCTTTCTGATAAGTAATGATGTTTCAGTTCCTTCATTCTCATTGTAAGGCATTTTCTCCATCCCCGCCCCCATATTATTATGACTTTTTCCTCCACCCTCTCCAGTTTTTCAATGTCCTTTTTTAAAATGTGGACACAGTAAAAGACTGGATACGGTTTGGTCTCAAATGCCTAAAATGGGTTACATCACCTTCCTACTTCTACTCACCACTTCGCAGTTTATACAGCACAGGATCTCATTAACCCTTCCTGTCCCAGCAGCACACAGGGAGCTCATGTTGAGTTCCTTGCCCACTCTGACCCCTAAACTTGCTGTGATGGTGGTGAGGGTCACACTCACGAGCTTCCCCAGAGAGGGACATGAATGCGATGTCATCATGCTACTGCCTGAGACTACACAGTGACACTGACCAACAGCACAGATGAGAAGAAGACTCTGCCCCATGCGCAAAGGGAACTGCCTGAGCAGACTCCACAGATCCCTCTCACTCTTATGCCCTTAGTGACTCTCCAACAGACCCTGGGACACATTCCACCCTCAGCTGCACCTTGTAACGCAGCTCATCTGTGTGAGTATGTTTCCATGAAAATTTTCATTTAGTCAAAACCCAGCTTTCCATCACAAAACAGGTTTAGTGGATTTTTTTGACCAGCTCTATTCATTAATCCTTTCTGTATCATTATAACTGAAGCAGCTCAGCATGCTTCTTCGACATTCTAGAACAGAGCACCAGTGTTTCAGAAAGCTCCCAAATCTACCTCGCACTCGGTGAGGAAGGGGAAACCGAGGCAGGATGGCACCCAGAGCCTAGAATGAGCTAATCCACCCTGTCAAGCCAACACCCCCTAAGAATAGCAGCCATGTACCACCACATGTCTTTAATAAAACTGCTTTCAGTTCCCTGGACCACTTTCCTGTGGCTCCAGCCTTCACCAAAGCTTCATCCATACCTCAGCGTTCTCCTATGTTCAGGCCCAGGAGCCAGGCACAAGCTCGTCCTCGCTGTCCCAGTCCCTTTCAGCACTGATCTGTCCATGGTGCTGTAGCCCTTCAACCTGATAAGAAGGCCATCTTCACTCCTCAGGCTCCAAGCTGCAACTGTCTCTTTTCCTCGCTGTAGCTCCTTTCACACCAGCCTGCAACCCTCTGATTGGCTATCCCCATGCAGCCTTCCCTGATTGCCCGCATCACATACAGACTCTCTGTGCAGCTTGGAGGACTCCTCTACTACTCTTTTCCTGAGATGGGTGTAGCAGGGCCTTGAGGTCTCCAGCAGGAGGCCTCTGGGGCCAGTCCCCGTCCCCATCACAATGTCCTTTGAAGCTCATAAGATTTCCCAAGGTGACATTAGTCACGTCTTCTAGACAAGTTACATACAATCCCATAATAACACACGAGCTATGGGGACTTTTAAAATTTGGGTGCCTAGTGAGTTTAGGCACTTACCGAGTTATGTGGCAGGTGAGCAGTGCTTTAGTGGATTATATTAGTATCTAAGTCTGGGACTGAGCTGTGTGCTTTAGGGACCTAGGCCCTTTTGTGGGTCTGGGATGCAGGCACTGAAAGATGCAGAAAGGCACAAGCAAGATTTTCCAAAACATCCGAGTAAGGCAGGAGCCTAACTGCCACTGAAGTCAGCTTATAGCTTTGAAGTTTCGGAACAACAGAGCATTCTTCTACAATTGAGCTAAAAGAGTGACTCCATTAGCTGGTTGCTGTTCTCATTCCTGTTGTTTTATATGCTGAAGTCAATGGGAGTTAGGCATCTAGATGCTTTGAAAATCCCATTAGGTACATACATACTTCTACAAACCTGGATCTTAGATACCAAAGGGGGAGGCATGATAGCTGGCATTCCACAGGCATTGCAGGACAGAACTATGTAAAATATAGACTTTCCCCAATACATTCAGAGTAAAGAAGTAGATGAAACATGTAACTGAAAATCTTTAATTCCACTGTATGGAATGCAGAGCACATAAGAGTTATTATTTCAGTTGGGGCATTAGGAAGTATCAACTTTAATCAACTATAAATGCTGCCCTCTCAAAACACAGTATTCCCCAAGAAAACTCCTACTGGCATGAACTAGGGACAACCTAGATGCTAATTCCCTTAAAGGTGTGCCAGATTGATTCATTCCCATATCAGTCACTCTGTCAGAGTCCCTGTGAACGCTAGACATTTACTGATGACCTTTCTCAGGGCCTCCTTGACCTATTTGTTTCTCAGGCTGTATATAAGGGGATTGGCCATGGGAGTCATTACTGTGTAGAAGAGAGATAACACTTTGTTGAGCTCTCTCAGTGTGTCAGACACATAGACAATTATTAGTATCCCATAGTAGATTGTCGCCACAACGGCCTTCCGGCCATTGGTGGAAGGGATTGTCCAGATGGTTGCGATGATAGCAACATAGGATGCCAAGGTTAAAAGAAATGAGGGCAGGATATATATGGAAAAGAGTATAAAGGTCACCAGTTTTATCAGGCTGATCTGCAGGAAAGTTTAATCACGGGTGAATCACAAAGGAAATGGTCAATTTTCTTGGCACCACAGAAATGTGACTGTGACCTTAAACATGTTATTATAGTTGTTGCTAGAAATCCACTCATGCAAGACGCAGGTGTTATTTTGAGGCAAATTCTGCCATTTATAAGAGCTGTGTAAGGTAGTGGTTTGCATATTGCTAAATACTGGTCATAGGATGTAAGTGATAGGAAATAACATTCATCTCCTACAAGGAAACAAAAGAATAAAAATGCGTGATGCACCCACCAACAGAAATGGTTCTGTCCCCAGTCATGGGACTGTCCAGCACCCTGGGCACGATGGTGGAGGTGTAGCAGGTCTCCAAGCAGGACAAGTTCCCCAAAAAGAAGAATATGCATGGGGGGGGGTGAAGGTGCTGATCAGTCACAACTGGTGCAACAATGAGGTGGTTTCCAGCCATGGTTACTATGTAGATCACTAGAAACAGCAGGACGAGAAGGGGCTGCAGTTCAGGGAGATTCCCAAATCCCAGAAGGATGAATTCTGTGATACAGGTTTTATTTTCCCCTTCTCAGTTCTCCAAGTGCTTTACACCTTCCTCCTTTATCCATTTTCCATGAGATATAACTAGTGATACATGAAAATGTAAGGAACATTAGAGAGTTTGCTGTACACTAAATTTCCATCCATTTGATTCTAGAAAAGATCAAACCTCACAAGGAAAGCATGATTCATAAGCTTTCCCAGAGCCATGACTTGGCTATTATCCCAGATGTTAGACAAGATTTTGGAATAGATTTTCCATATTTGCCCACCACAAAATCAGCCAGACAGTTAATTTATCACTATTCTGCCCCCAGCTTACTTTATTCATGGATACATAGATCTAAAGGCCAGACAGGAGTGTATGTTGCACGCCACAGGGCTTCCTTGAATTAATTGCTGGTTGAACTAAAGCAGAAGGGTCTACTGGCATCATCTAATCTGACTCCTGTATGCGAGGAGCCATAACACTTCCCAGTTTACCCTGAATTTACCCCCAATACCTTGTGGTTAAGTAAATCATATGTGACAAAGTGGGACATATCTGCATTATTTTGTGTCAGTAAAGTGCACAGGTGTGTGTCCTAGGTCTCACCCCCACTCTGAACTTTTGGGTACAGATGTTGGGACTTGCATGAACACCTTTAAGCTTAACTACATCTTAGATTTGGTCTCGCTGCCACCATCCAGATTTCTGAGTTATCTGGAAAACTCTCTTCCCCCAAAAACCTTCCTTTCCCTGGGTAGCCTTGAGAGACTCCTCCATCAATTCCCTGCTGAGTCCAGATCCAATTCCCTTGGATCTCAAAAACAGGGGAAAAAATCAATCGGGTTCTTAAAAAGAAGGCTTTTAATTAAAAGAAAAGAAAGGTAAAAGAAAAAAAACCTCTGGGAGACAGCATACAAGCTGATCTCACAGACAACAGATTTAAAACACAGGATGTTCCCCATGGCAAAAACCTTAGTACACACAAGAATACCCAAATTTGATTACTCAGCTAATTGCACAAAGACAAGTTACAAAAGAAAATAAACATAAACCTATTTATTCCTTTCTAAAACTTACTGCTCTGATAAGAGGCTGGTTCCTTGATCTTTTTTACTCTGGCTGAAACTGAAACTGACCTAAACAAAGGAAACTTCCCTCTTTCCTTTTGAAACATCTTGTTCCAGCATTGGTTCCTCTGGTCAGGTGTCAACTAAGCTAGGTGAAATTCTTAACCCTTTACAGGTAAAAGAGGCATTAACCCTTAACTATCTGTTTATGACACAGTGCTATGTTGTCTGCACTGAAAAAAGGCTCAAAACAATTGTCTGCCAGTGCTCTGACAGAAGGAGGGGTGACTGATGACATGGCTTACAGAGAATTAAAATCAACAAAGGGGATGGCTTTGCATCAAGGAGAAACACAAACAATTGTCACACAGAATGGCCCCCTCAAGGATTGAACTCAAAACCCTGGTGTGAGTGGGCCATTGATTTCACAGAGGGAGGCGGGGGGAGCAAATTAATACAAAACAAATCGGGTCTATTTCTTGTTTTGATCCACTCCATCTAACTTTTACATCTTAGGCTGGCAGCAGACGGTGCAGTACGACTGCTAGCCATCGTCATCTCCTGGGTGCTCAGCAGAAGATGCTTCATTACGATTGCTAGCCATCGTCATCTCCTGGCTGCTCAGCAGAAGATGGGAATGACCTGGCTGAGTCACTCCCATGTCTGCCCAGGTGCCCCGACCGACCTCACTGAGGTCGGCTAAAAGAGCACCCAGGAATACGATGACGATGGCTACCAGTCGTAATGCACCGTCTGATGCCAAAAGGCAATGAGCTGCTGCTGTGTAGCAATGCAGTCCCACGTCTGCCAGCACCCAGGAGACATACGGTGACAGTGAGCTTAGCAGGCTCCATGTTTGCCATGGTATGGCGTCTGCACAGGTAACCCAGGAAAATGTGCAAAACAATTGTCTGCCATTTCTTTCATGGAGGGAGGGAGGGAGAGGGGGGCCTGATGTACCCAGAACCACCTGCAATACTGTTTTTGCCCCATCAGGCATTGGGATCTCAACCCAGAATTCCAATGGGTGGCGGAGACTGCAGGAACTGTGGGATAGCTACCCACAGTGCAATGCTCCGGAAGTCGATGCTAGCCTTGCTACTGTGGACGCAGTCCACCAACTTAATGCACTTAGAACATTTTGTGTGAGGACACACACAATCAACAGTATAAAAACGATTTTTAAAAAAACAACTTCTATAAATTCGACCTAATTTTGTAGTGTAGACATATCCCTAGAGTGGTTCACACTTCTTTTTCTGGACCATTTAATCTTTAATTAAAGTGAAAAAACTTCAGTAGGAGACCTGGATAGAAAGAGTGCACCCCATTTCAGGGTATCGTCTAGTCTACTGCCTAAGATACTCCGCTGACACATGGGGAGCCTCTCCTCATCAGTCAGAGGAGGGAATTGAATCAGGATCTCCACAGATCCTGGCCTAAAAGTTATTAAAAGGAAGGCCAGCTGCTTCCTCCTCCACTTTGTGTGTAGGTAGCCATGCTCTGAGAATGCCTACTGGATTAGACACGAAGGCAAGATATCTTCCCCCAGTTTGAGAATTGTGTTAGAGCTTAGGCATGGAGCAGGTGTCAGGACAACTAGAGTCAGCAGTGCCTATGTGCAGAGGCTAAAATGTAGGTTCCTAAGGAACTTTTACAGTGGACACTTAGGCACAGAGTGATGTTAGGAGGCTATAGGTTGGGCAGAAGCCAAAGAGGACTTTTCTAGATCACATGGTGCTTAAATGTGGAACTTGAGTGACTAAAATTGGGATTTGTAACCTAAGTGTCTTCTGCGGTTCTGGGCTTTAGACTCTTAGAACAAAAGACCTTCCAATATAGGGTAGACCATGGTCCATCTTACCCAGTAGCCTGTCTCTAAGATTGGCCCATAACAGAGCTCCAGGGCTGGTGCACAAAACAGGGCAGTTGTAATGATCCACAACTGTCTTCCACTCACAGCTTCTGGCATCAGAGGTTTAGGGTTGCTCCTTCATGAGGTGACATGCCTGACCATCTTGGCCAATAGCCATTTATGGACCTGTATGCCAGGAGCTAATCCAGTTCTTTTTTGAACCCACTTATATTAATGGCCATCACAATATCCCATGACAATGAATTCCAGAGGTATGCTGGGAGGAAAAGTACTTCCTCTGATTTGTAAAAAGCGAGATGTCTATTAATTTAATGAGGTGACCCCTGTTTTTTTTTTATCGTGTGACAGGGAAATTAACACTTCTTCATTCACTTTTCTTACACCACTCATGATTTTATAGGCCGCTATCATATCCCCCCTTCTTAGTAAGATGAACAATTCCAGTCTTTAGTTTTTCCTTCGATGGAAGCCAATCCATAACTTTGATTATCTCCGTGGCCTTTCTCTGAACCTTTTTGATTTCTATGTTATCCTTTATGAGATAGATCAGCCAGAACTGGACCCAGTATTCAAGGTGTCTTTTGGCACATATGCAAACAAAGCAAGGGGGAAAAAGGAGATACCTTGGGGGTTTCAATGGGAATTGCAGTGGACTTGATGTTTACCCTGTTTTAACAAGCAACACAGGATTCAATTATTCCATGATGGCAAGTTTAAAAGTATCATTATCAGCAGCCTCAAGGGAAATCCAAACAGCAGCCAGAGCCAGGATGAGGCTGTTGTCTCCTATAAATCACATACGAATCCAGAGCAGCCAGCACTAAGGTTCTGTGTAATATACACCACAGAGTGCATCCAGCAGGAAAGCAAGAGCAGCTTTAGGAAAATGACATTGTCTTTGCAGAGAGAGTGAGAGTGCATGAGACACTGGAGGGTGTAGAACAATGGTGAAATCCAGGTCCTGATCCCCAGACTCAGTCACCACTGATGGAGATGTCCCATTTCATGCTGGGGATTAAAGGTAAATCTGATAATTTCTGGGTGAAATCCTGAGGATTTTAGGGAGAAGAGGCTGTACTATTGGGAAGAACAGCAGCCTGAAATGTCTCTCTGGTAAATAATATGCTTGTGCATTTACCACTCTGTATCATTCCTTATTCTCCCCTTGATATATCTAATATTGCTGAACCCAGACACTACAGAGAGTGGCTGTGAGTAACGCAGAACAGAATTTGCCTACAGTTCCCTGCCAACACACTCACACACACGAGCTGGGTTACAAGATGCAGATGGGGGTGGAATATTTCCCAGGGTTTGTTGGAGAGTCACTTAGGGGATAAGAGTGAGAGGACTCTGTGAAGTCTGTTCGGGGAGTTTCCTTTGTGCATGGGGTAGAGTCTTCTTCTCATCTGTGCTCTTGGTCAGTGTCACTGTGTAGTCTCAGTCAGTAGCATGATGCCACCACATTCATGTCCCTCGCTGGGGAAGCTCGTGAGTGACCCTCACCACCATCACAACAAGTTTAGGGGTCAGAGTGGGCAAGAAAGACAACATGAGCTCCTTATGTGATACTGGTACAGAAAGGGTTAATGGGATCCTGTGCTGTATAAACTGAGAAGTGGTGAGTAGAAGTAGGAAGGTGATGTAACCTATCTTAGGCATTTGAGACCAAACTCTATACAGTCTGTTTCTGTGTCCACATTTTAAAAAGGACATTGAAAAACTGGAGAAGGTGCAGGAAAAAGTCATAATAATATGGGGGCGGGGATGGAGAAAATGCCTTACAATGAGAGTGTAGGAACTGAAACATCATTACTTATCAGTAAGAAGATTGAGAGGTGACTTGCTTACAGATGATGAGCACCTTCATGGGAAGAAAATACCAGGGCTGAAGGGCTCATTAATCCAGCAGAAAAAGTCAAAACAAGAACCAGAAAAAATCATTTGAGGAATAAGGCACACATTATGAATGGGGAAGGTAGCTCACCATTGGAACAAAGTGCCGAGGGAAGTTGTGGATTATCAACCTCCTGACGTCTTCAAAATTAAGACTGGCAGCCATTCTGGAGGATTTGCTCTCATGCTCCATGGGTATGGCTTTCCATTCTTGAACCCCTGTACACTACCCCGAGCCTACCCTTTTCAAGTGACAAGCCTGTGCTTTCACTTTCCTTGGGTGAGATCCTGAGGTCCAACCATTCTTCTAATCCCCAGGTTCCCACCTCTTTAGTTCCAGTTGTGTTACTGCAGCAGGTCTAACTCTAGTCTGGCCCTGCTATAGATTTTCCTCCCTGAGCGTGGGACTGAATGAGTTTGGACTGACACAGGATCAGCTTCTTCAGAACAAAGCAGGATTTATTTGCTAAAGGGAACACAGCATTGAAGAAAATGAGTTCAAACAACAAAGACTCCTAGATGCCTCTTTTCCTACATAAACTAAATTCCTCTGTCCATAGCTCAGGTCATTCCAGATCCCATTTCTGAGTCTGAGGGATAGTTTTCATCCCTGCACACTCTCTCTATGCTGTACATCGAATCCTTTACCTAGACAGTGTCTATTGATCTCTCTCTTCCCAGCCTAAGTAAAACAACTGCACAACTTTGCTGGCAAATGACCCGATTATTGTATATAAATATTTACTCAGAAACTCCTTATCTAGGTTATTGTTTTGCCTTTCCTGTCCAGTTCCCCCCAAGAACCCATTTTAATCTTAACCACATAGCAAGCAGTCCATCCTAAAATTAACACATAGAACTATGCAGAGCATTGATACAAAACAATGCAGATATTTTCAAGCTTGTTACATATGCTTAACTCAATGCAGAGATAACATGGCTCATCATATCCAAGATCACAGCCTACATGATTACAGTATTGTCTTCTGGCTGCATTTCTAAATTATATGTTTTAGTTCAAAAAGGAATGAATTCTCGGAAATGTTAAGACCTAAAATACACTCTCCCAGTGACCTTTCCATCTTTGCACATATGAAAGAAAGAAGTTTGGGGCAGAAGAGTGATAAATAACCAGTGTAGCTGGCAAGTGGGAAATCTCTATTCCAAAATCTTGCACAAAGACGGGAGGGAGGGGGAGGAGAGGGAGAAGTGGTGTCTGGCTCTGTGAAAGCTTATAAATCACACTGTTCTTATGCACATTGAACTTTTCTAGAATCAAATGCCTGGGAATTTACTGTGTTTGATTGCACAGTAAACTTTTTCAATGCTCATGACTTTTTATCTGTCACTAGATAATCTCATGGAAAACAGAGAAAGAGGCAATCTACATGCATGTCATGGAGAAAGCAGAAGGGGAAAATGAAACATATATCACAGAATTCATCCTCCTGGGATTTGGGAATCACACTGAACTGCAGCCCCTTCTCTTTCTGCTGTTTCTAGTGATCTACCTTGTGACCATGGCTGGGAACATCCTCATCATGGCACTAGTTGTGACTGATCGGCACCTTCACACCCCCATGTACTTCTTTCTGGGGAACTTGTCCTGCTTGGAGACCTGCTACACCTCGACCATCCTGCCCAGGATATTGGCCAGTCTCTTGACTAGGGACAGAAACATTTCTGTTACTGGCTGTATCACTCAATTTCATTTCCTTGGTCTTTTTGTGGGAGTTGAATGTTATCTCTTAGCACTTATGTCCTATGACCGGTACTTAGCAATATGCAAACCACTACACTACACAGGTCTTATGAATGGCAGAATCTGCCTGCAGTTAGCAGCTGTGTCCTGGATGAGTGGATTTATGATAATTACCATAGTTACATGTTTAATGTCACAGTTACATTTCTGTGGCCCCAATGAAATTAACCATTTCCTTTGTGATTTCACACCAGTGATTAAACTGTCCTGCAGTGACACCAGCCTGATCATACTGGTGACATTTATATTCTCTTCCATATGTACCCTGCCCCCGTTTCTATTAACCCTGGCATCCTACATTTGTATCATCTCCACCATCCTGAGAATCCCGTCCACCACTGGGAAGAGAAAGGCATTTTCCACTTGCTCCTCTCACCTCATTGTGGTGACAATCTACTATGGGACTCTAATCATTGTCTATATGTTACCAGACGCTGACACACTTAGAGACCTCAACAAAGTGTTCTCTCTCTTCTACACAGTCCTGACTCCCCTAGCCAATCCCCTCATCTACAGCCTGAGAAACAAAGAGGTCAAGGCAGCCCTGAGAAAAGTCATCAGCAAATGTATGGAACTTATAGAAATTGAGAAGTAGTGATTGATATGGCAATGAATGAATCCGAAAGAGCTAGAAGGGGAGCTTTATCATTTAGGCTGTCCCTAGCTCATGACAAATGGAGCTTTCTTGGGGAAAATGAAGACATGCTAATTTGGGGGATATCTGCATTCCCGTTTTCTAAGAGTTGATGCTTGCTTCTCCCTTAGCTGGAATCTTAACTTTCCTGTTCTCTGCATTTAAGTGGAATTTAACATTTTACTTTAATTATTTTGTTTGCATCTTTGCTCTGAG
This sequence comes from Mauremys mutica, assembly GCF_020497125.1. NCBI lineage: Eukaryota > Metazoa > Chordata > Testudines > Geoemydidae > Mauremys > Mauremys mutica. Next base: position 57,869,917 of record NC_059084.1, on the reverse strand, counting down.
TTGGGAAAAGTTTAAATTTTACCTTGTAGTGTTTCTGAATACCTACTGGTGGATTTGGATTATTAAGGTATTTAGTCTCTCACATTGGTATCAGGTGTCCTATACAATTTTGGATTTGGGTAGATTGCACTGGTCTTCATAATTTTTGTTTGTTATGCATGTTGTCATGAAATGATTAGTGGTGTGTAAGATCCTAAATGCCTTCTTGGATATTGAAATAGAACAGTTAATTGACATGAATGCTTTCTGGTGAGACATCTCTTTACCCTAAAAAACACTTTACTGTCAGGTGAAAAAATAATAAATATGTGTGGAGACATGGGTGGCATGTTTGTAGAAATTTTGGTGGTGCCCAGAACCCACCCCTGCCCAAACTCCGCCCCGCCCCCCAAACTCCGTCCCCGACCTGCCCAAGACTCTGGGTGGGAGTTTGGGTGAGGGAGGAGGTCTGGGGTGCAGATCCTAGGCTGGGGCAGGGGATTGGGATGCAGGATGCAGGCTCTGGGAGGGAGTTTGGGGATGGGAGGAGTGCAGAGGGATGGGGTGCAGGGGTGAAGGCTCTGGGGTGTGGCTGCAGATGAGGTGTTTGGAGTGTGGGAGGGGCTCAGGGCGAGAGTAGGGGTGTAGGGGGGGAGGGCTCTCAGGCTGGCAATGAGGGGTTTGGGTTTGGGAGGGGCTCAGGGCAAGAGTAGGAGTGTGGGGGATGAGGGCTCTGGCTGGGACTGGGGAGAAGGTGTTTGGGGTGCTGGAGAGGCTCAGGGCTCAGGCAGAGTGTCAGGGTGTGGCGGGATGAGGGCTGTGGCTGGGACTGGGGAGAAGGTGGTTGTGGGGCCGGAGAGGCTCAGGGCTCAGGCAGAGTGTCAGGGTGTGGCGGGATGAGGGCTCTGGCTGGGACTGGGGATAAGGTGTTTGTGGGGCTGGAGGAGCTCAGGGCTCAGGCAGAGGGTCAGGGTGCGGCGGGATGAGGGCTCTGGCTGAGACTGGGGAGAAGGTGTTTGTGGGACTGCAGGGGCTCAGGACTAGGGTAGAGGGTTGAGGGTGCGATGGGGGGCTCAGGGGTGGGGCAGGGCTGGGGATGAGTTTGGGGTGCAGGTAGGCTGCTCTGGGAGAGGGGCCAGAGAGGAGGACTCCCCCCAGCCCTTTCCCTGCAGCAGCAGCGAGCTCTGGGGGAGGAGCCCCCTTTCCTGCCCCCCCATCAGCACACTGTCACTGTAGCCTCACTGGGGGTGAGGGATGGGGCTGCCACCTTGCATGGGGCAGGAGTGGTGACAGCGGGCAGAGGGGGGCCCCCCTGTGCTGCTTGAGGGTCCCACCGGAAAAGGGAAGGGTTTGAGGGGGCAGGGCACGCTCAGAGTCAGTCTGTCCTGGCCTGTAGTTGGGGGCACTAGGACCCTGCAGCAGCAGTTGCTGGGAGGCAACATGGAGCTGCTCGGGGAAGAGACAGTCAGTGATTCTCTGCTCCCAGGCCCAGGAAAGATGAGCGGGGGACAGGGCCTGGGGGCAGCAAGTCGGGGCCGCGGAACACTCGGGGGAGGCGTGGGGGGGGGCGCAGGTGGCGGGGGGGCACTCGTCTCCACACATTGCTGGAGCAGGGTCCCTGGTTCTGAATATTGCTGGTGCCCGAGCACCACATGGGTATGGAACTCGCCGCGTATGTGTGGTCCGGGAGGCAGCCTTGGGTGGGCTCGGAATTTAATGGCTCCAGATCCAGGGTGAGAAACAGATCCTGGCTGTTGGGGAAACCAGTTTCTCCACTTCCTTGCTGTGAGCTATATTCAACCTCCTCGTCCTCATCCTCAAAACCCGCTTCCGTGTTCCGTTCTACTCCATTGACAGAGTCAAAGCACAGGGTTGGGGTACTGGTGGCTGCCCCCTTGCATGGCATGCAGCTCATCATAAAAGCGGCATATTTGGGGCTGTGACCCAGAGTGGCCGTTTGACTCTCTGTTTTTTGGTAGGCTTGCCTGAGCTCCTTAATTTTCACACTGTCGCGAGTCTTTGTTATAGCCTCTGTCCTTCATGCCCTTGGAGAGTTTTTCAAATGTTTTGGCATTTCATTTAGAGGAACAGAGTTCAGCTATCATGGATTTGTCTCCCATAGGGCGAGCAGATCCCATACCTCCCATTCGGTCCATGCTGGACCTCTTTGGCAATTCTGGGACTCCATGGTCACCTCTCCTGATGAGCTCTGCATGGTCACCTGTGCTGCTCAGCTCGCCAGACTGGACAAACAGGAAATGAAATTCAAAACTTTGTGGGCCTTTTCCTGTCTACCTGGCCAGTGCATCTGAGTTGAGAGCAACGTCCAGAGTGGTCACAATGGAGCACTCTGGGATAGCTCCCGGAGGTCAATACCATCGAATTGCATCCACACTACCCCAAATTCGACCCGGCAAGGCCGGTTTCAGTGCTAATCCCCTCGTCAGCGGTGGAGTAAAGAGCCCATTAAGTTGAAAAAAAGGTCTCCATCGTGTGGACACGTCCAGGGTTAAATCGAGATAACACTGCTAAATTCGACCTAAAATTGTAGTGTAGACCAGGCCTAGGTCTTCTGCTTGGGGTGCTTTCCTCAGAAGTGGCAGATCCCTATTCAAATCCTTTTGCCTAGTTTTGCATGTGCAGAAAATGAACCTGGATCTATTATGTTAGTGAGGAGTACCATAAACACGGGGCTCCTTGTGCTCAATCCCTTAGAATCATAAAATCATAGAATATCAGGGTTGGAAGGGACCTCAGGAGGTCATCTAGTCCAACCCCCTGCTCAAAGCAGGACCAATTACCAACTAAATCATCCCAGCCAGGGCTTTATCAAGCCTGACCTTAAAAACCTCTAAAGAAGGAGATTCCACCACCTCCCTAGGTAACCCATTCCAGTGCTTCACCACTCTCTGAGTGAAAAAGTTTTTCTTAATATCCAACCTAAACCACCCCCACTGCAACTTGAGACCATTACTCCTTGTTCTGTCATCTGCTACCGCTGAGAACAGTCTAGATCCATCCTCTTTGGAACCCCCTTTCAGGTAGTTGAAAGCAGCTATCAAATCCCTCCTCATTCTTCTCTTCCGCAGACTAAACAATCCCAGTTCCCTCAGCCTGTCCTCATAAGTCATGTGCTCCAGCCCCCTAATCATTTTTGTTGCCCTCCGCTGGACTCTTTCCAATTTTTCCACATCCTTCTTGTAGTGTGGGGCCCAAAACTAGACACAGTACTCCAGATGAGGCCTTACCAATGTCGAATAGAGAGGAATGATCACATCCCTCGGTCTGCTTGCAATGCCCCTACTTATACAACCCAAAATGCCATTAGCCTTCTTGGCAACAAGGGCACACTGTTGACTCATATCCAGCTTCTCGTCCACTGTAACCCCTAGGTCCTTTTCTGCAGAACTGCTGCCCAGCCATTTGGTCCCTAGTCTGTAGCAGTGAATGGGATTCTTCCGTCCTAAGTGCAGGACTCTGCACTTCCCCAGCCATTTTGTGTGGAGTTAGGTTGATGCCCAACTCATTCTTATAAGCAGAGAGAGCTGCCTCCCTGCAGCCCTGACATACGGGATGTCTATACGTATGGTGCTTCAGCTGTACTGATACAGATGTGCCTGCAGCACCTCTGGTGAAGACACTCTATGCTCTCACATCGGCATAAAAAAACACCTCCACAAGCAGCAGAACCTATGGAATATTCACACCCCTGAGCAACATAAGTTATGCCGACATAGACTGTAGTGTAGACATAGCCTTAGGCACTGAATTTTCTGAAAGGGTGAGACTTAGGTCATTTGGCCAACTGAGGCAGCTCCCAGCCTAGCATACTGGCTTTTGTGAATTCTATTCTCTCCCCATACACTGCGTAGGGAGACTGGGTGGCTAATTCAGCTTTTGTAGGTCCAATTGTTGTTCCAGGTATGTTGTTCCAGGTATGTTGTAGGCATCTAAACGTTAGGCATTGTGAAGCTCTGTGCCGCAACCACTTGCACCTCAAACTCCTTTATCCTTCTTCCCAGAGCCACGTAGTCTGCAGTGATACGCTCAAGGTCATTCTTGGCAGTATCATTGGTGCCCACATGGAGAAGCAGGAAGGGGTAGCGATCCGAGGGCTTGATGAGTCTCGGCAGTCTCTCCGTCACATCGTGAATCCTAGCCCCTGGCAAGCAGCACACCTCTCGGTTTTCCCGGTCAGGCCGGCAAATAGATGACTCAGTCCCCCTGAGGAGAGAGTCCCCGACCACCACCACCCTCCTCCTCCTCCTCTTGGGAGTGGTGGTCGTGGAACCTCCATCCCTAGGACGGCACATCTCATGCCTTCCAATCAGTGGAGTCTCCTTCTGCTCTGTTCCCTCAGATGTATCATCCACTCCACTCTCTGCACTAGTACCTGCGGAGAGAACACGAAAACGGTTGCTCACCTGTATCTGTGTTTCTGATACATGGATGTTTCTGGTACTCTTTCCTCTTCTGGATGTCACATGCCACCAGTTATCCTCACTGGCCTTCTGTCCCCACTGTGTAGCCTGCTCTGAATCTTCAGAACATTGTGCCCGCTGAAGCTGATCCTGACGTCTATCCAGGAAATCCTCATTTTCTTTTATGGAACGCAGGGTTGATATCCGTTTCTCCAGACCTTGAATCTTCTCCTCCAATATGGAGATCAGCTTGCACTTTGTACAGACAAAGTCGCTTCTATCCTGTGGAAGGAAGACAAACATGGTGCATCCTGTGCAGGTCAAAACAGCAGGTCGCTCAGCATCCATGGTCTCTTCCTTCTAAGAGCTCTCTCCAGGCAAACTCCTTCTGTTTGCCTCTCTGCTGTTTGCTGCTCAGCTGGTTCGCAGCTGACTGCCTTTTTATAACAGTCAGGCCCAGCTGGAACAAAGCACTCCCAAATCAAACTGGTCAAACAAGCAATCAAACAATCAAGCACACAGTCAAACTGCCAAACTGCCCCCGCAACAGACACTCAGATACTCACCAGCGCAGTCCCCCTACTGCAGCACTTAGTGTGCCTCTGCTCAGAGGGATCCCAGGCAAACTCCTTCTGTTTGCCTCTCTGCTGTTCGCTGCTCAGCTGGTATCACTGCAGACTACGTGGCTCTGGGAAGAAGGATAAAGGAGTTTGAGGCGCAAGTGGTGCTCTCGTCTATCCTCCCTGTGACAGGAAAAGCCCAGGATAGAGACCGTCGAATCGTGGAAATCAACGAATGGCTACGCAGATGGTGTCGGAGAGAAGGGTTTGGATTCTTTGACCATGGGATGGTCTTCCAAGAAGAAGGATTGCTAGGCAGAGATGGGCTCCACCTCACGAAGAGAGGGAAGAGCATCTTTGCAAGCAGGCTGGCTAACCTAGTGAGGAGGGCTTTAAACTAGGTTCACCGGGGGAAGGAGACCAAAGCCCCGAGGTAAGTGGGGAAGTGGGATACCGGGAGGAAGCACAAGCAGGAGACTGCAAGACGGGAGGACTCCTGTCTCAGACCGAGAAAGCGGGACAATCAGCGAGTTATCTTAAGTGCCTATAAACAAATGCAAGAAACCTGGGGAACAAGCAGGGAGAACTAGAAGTCCTGGCACAGTCAGGGAATTATGATGTAATTGGAATAACAGAGACTTGGTGGGATAACTCACATGATTGGAGTACTGTCATGGATGGATATAAACTGTTCAGGAAGGATAGGCAGGGCAGAAAAGGTGGGGGAGTTGCGTTGTATGTAAGAGAGCAGTATGACTGCTCAGAGCTTCAGTATGAAACTGCAGAAAAACCTGAGAGTCTTTGGATTAAATTTAGAAGTATGAACAACAAGGGTCATGTCGTGGTGGGAGTCTGCTACAGACCACCGGACCAGGGGGATGAGGTGGACGAGGCTTTCTTCCAGCAACTAACAGAAGTTGCTAGATCACAGGCCCTGGTTCTCATGGGTGACTTTAATCACCCTGATATTTGCTGGGAGAGCAATACAGCGGTGCACAGACAATCCAGGAAGTTTCTGGAAAGTGTAGGGGACAACTTACTGGTGCAAGTGCTGGAGGAACCAACTTGGGGAAAAGCTCTTCTTGACCTGCTGCTCACAAACAGAGAAGAAATAGTAGCGGAAGCAATAGTGGATGGGAACCTGGGAGGCAGTGACCATGAGATGGTCGAGTTCAGGATCCTGACACAAGGAAAAAAGGAAAGCAGTAGAACAGAGACCCTGGACTTCAGAAAAGCAGACTTTGACTCCCTCAGGGAACTGATGGGCAAGGTCCCCTGGGAGAATAACATGACAGGGAAAGGAGTCGAGGAAAGCTGGCTGTATTTTAAAGAAACCTTATTGAGGTTGCAGGAACAAACCATACCGATGTGTCGGAAGAAAAGTAAATATGGCAGGCGACCAGCTTGGCTTAACAGTGAAATCCTTGCTCGTCTTAAACACAAAAAAACAGCTTACAAGAAGTGGAAGATTGGACAAATAACCAGGGAGGAGTATAAAATTATTTCTCAGGCATGCAGGTGTGAAATTAGGAAGGCCAAATCACACTTGGAGTTGCAGCTAGCCGGAGATCTAAGGAGTAACAAGAAGGGGTTCTTTAGTTATGTTAGCAACAGGAAGAAAGTCAAGGAAAGTGTGGGCCCCTTGCTGAATGAGGGAGGGAACCTAGTGACGGAGGATGTGGAGAAAGCTAGTGTACTCAATGCTTTTTTTGCCTCTGTCTTCACAGAAAAAGTCAGCTCCCAGACAGCTGCACTCTGCAGCACGGTATGGGGAGGAGGTTACCAGCTCTCTGTGGAGAAATAAGTAGTTCGGGACTATTTAGGAAAGCTGGATGAGCACAAGTCCATGGGGCCGGATGCGCTGCATCCGAGGGTGCTAAAGGAGTTGGCCGATGAGATTGCAGAGCCATTGGCCATTATCTTTGAAAAATCATGGAGATCGGGGCAGGTCCCGGACGACTGGAAAAAAGCTAATGTAGTGCCCATCTTTAAAAAAGGGAAGAAGGAAGATCCAGGGAACTACAGGCCAGTCAGTCTCACCTCAGTCCCTGGAAAAATCATGGAACAGGTCCTCAAGGAATCAATCCTGAACCACTTAAAGGAGGGGAAAGTGATCAGGAACAGTCAGCATGGATTCACCAAGGGCAAGTCATGCCTGACTAACCTAATTGCCTTCTATGATGAGATAACCGGCTCTGTGGATGAGGGGAAAGCAGTGGATGTGCTATTTCTGGACTTTAGCAAAACTTTTGATACAGTGTCCCACAGTATTCTTGCCAGCAAGTTAAAGAAGTCTGGGCTGGATGAATGGACGGTAAGGTAGATAGAAAACTGGCTAGATGGTCGGGCTCAACGGGTAGTGATCAATGGTTCCATGTCTAGTTGGCAGCCGGTATCAAGTGGAGCGCCCCAAGGGTCGGTGCTGGGGCCGGTTTTATTCAATATCTTCATTAATGATCTGGAGGATGGTGTGGACTGCACCCTTAGCAAGTTTGCAGATGACACTAAACTGGGAGGAGTGGTTGATACGCTGGAGGGTAGGGATAGGATACAGAGGGACCTAGACAAATTAGAGGATTGGGCCAAAAGAAATATGATGAGGTTCAACAAGGACAAGTGCAGAGTCCTGCATTTAGGACGGAAGAATCCCATGCACTGCTACAGACTAGGGACCGAATGGCTGGGCAGCAGTTCTGCAGAAAAGGACCTAGGAGTTACGGTGGACAAAAAGCTCAATATGAGTCAACAGTGTGCCCTTGTTGCCAAGAAGGCTAATGGCATTTTGGGTTGTATAAGTAGGGGCATTTCCAGCAGATCGAGGGATGTGATCATTCCCCTCTACTCAGCACTGGTGAGGCCTCATTTGGAGTACTGTGTCCAGTTTTGGGCCCCACACTACAAGAAGGATGTGGATAAATTGGAGAGAGTCCAGCGGAGGGCAACAAAAATGATTAGGGGGCTGGAGCACATGACTTATGAGGAGAGGCTGAGGGAACTGGGATTGTTTAGTCTGCAGAAGAGAAGAATGAGGGGGGATTTGATAGCTGCTTTCAACTACCTGAAAGGGGGTTCCAAAGAGGATGGATCTAGACTGTTCTCAGTGGTAGAAGATGACAGAACAAGGAGTAATGGTCTTAAGTTGCAGAGGGGGAGGTTTAGGTTGGATATTAGGAAAAACTTTTTCACTAGTAGGGTGGTGAAGAACTGGAATGGGTTACCTAGGGAGGTGGTGGAATCTCCTTCCTTAGAGGTTTTTAAGGTCAGGCTTGACAAAGCCCTGGCTGGGATGATTTAGTTGGGTTTGGTCCTGCTTTGAGCAGGAGGTTGGACTAGATGACCTCCGGAGGTCCTTTCCAACCCTGAGATTCTATGATTCTATGAACCCTTTTGCAGGTCCGTCACATAGAAATGCACATCCGTCACTTACATTCTTGTTCTGACCAACATAGTTTCAGTCCAGAATTTTCAAAGCACTTCTAACAGGCATGTAAAGGTGGGGAAACTGAGACACTGGAAGGGGAAGTGATTTGCCCAACACCACACAAGAGATCAGTTTAAGAGGCAGGAATCGAACCCGGGAATACTGACCTCAGCAAATGTGGCATATTCTTTGGATGATGCAGTGTATTTTTTATTTTGGTTATTAGGTGATATGAATAGCAGCAACAGAGCTATACACACACATTTTCGTCTTGAACAATGCAGAATACTGATATGAGAATCTTAAAAGTGAGGTCAATGCATAAGAATCCTGATTCGCATTTACAGTGAGGCCCCTTTATACCATTAACAGAATCTTCTCCTATTTTAATTTCTCTTAACACCCCCAGAACGGTTTTAAGTGACCTGAGTGTAAATGAGAAACAGGCCCAACAGTGTAGTTGACTGAACTCGCTACATACATGCGGGTGTGGTAGTTATATGGCATTTTGACAGGTACCTTCCAAATATTTTTGATGATAGCTGAACAGGCCCCTCTACAAATCATTTTGATGCAGAAACAAGCTCTTTTCAATGCAATTATACATTCTTTGTAAGTTTATATGATGTATGTTGTGGGCTAAAACCAAAGTGCTTAAACATCTCCATCAATGATTGTAGGGAACAAATGCTAGAGCTAGTGGGGGAAAATCCTGCCCCCCTTCCCGAGAAAATTGAAAATGTTTTGATTTTCAGAATTCTTGAGAAAAAGTCAAAACCAGGCAGTTTCCACTAAACTTTTCATTTAGTCAAAACCCAGCTTTCCATCACAAAACAGGTTTAGTGGATTTTTTTTTGACCAGCTCTATTCATTAATCCTTTCTGTATCATTATAACTGAAGCAGCTCAGCGTGCTTCTTCGACATTCTACAACAGAGCACCAGTGTTTCAGAAAGCTCCAAAATTTACCTCGCACTTGGTGAAGAAGGGAAAACCGAGGCAGGATGGCACCCAGAACCTAGAATGAGCTAATCCACCCTGCCAAGCCAACACCATGTGATCTGAATAATATGTCTAGATTGCTTTTGCCCAGCTCAGTGGTGGGTTTGCCTTACCCAGCTTCAGATGGCAATTCTCTGCCTCGGGGTCATATTTATTTCAGGCAGCCAATACCACACCTACACACAGTCCCATTCCCCAAAACAAAATGAGCTACACCCCTAACATAGAATATGGGGACAGATATCCACCTCAAAATAACTTCCTGAGACAGGTTCTCTAGATACCCAGTATGCTATTCACATTGTATAGGACTGCACTCTGAGAGTTATCCCTTTGAAATCAATGGAAGAACGGGTGTAATTAGGCATTTCTGAACATCAGTAGAGTATTAACAACTGACCCTCATCTATATGGCAGTGGGGGATATGTCGGTATGTAGGACAGATTAGATAGATAGATAGATGTTACTGAACTGATATGTCTTAATATTTACTCTGTGCTTTTAAGATCCATAGAGAAAAAAGTGCTTAATGAGTTAAATCACCAGTCTTCTGGACCATGATGTAATATTAGCCCTGAACTTACACTGGTAAATTTACAGGCACAAACTAAATTGGTCATTCCAGGTTTAAATTGATACAAATGCTCATCCAGGGGCTAACTAAATCAGTTTACAAATGCAGCTTTAGTTAAACTGTTTTAAAAACCAGTTGTAGTTAAACTGCTGTAACTTCTGTATGGATGTGGCCACGCAGAATTAACTAACTCTTCTTTTTCTTTCCTTCTTTCTTTCTACCAAAAGCAGGACAAGAAGTAATCAGCTAAATTTGACACAAGGGAGATTTAGGGTAGATATTAGGAATTTTTTTTCTAAATTTTAGGATAGTTAAACTCTGGAACTGGTTACCTAGGGAGGTTGTGGAATCCCCATCACTGGGGGTTTTAAGAACAGGTTGCACAAACAACTGCCAGGGATGGTCTAGGTTTGCTAAGTCCTGCCTCAGCTTTTGAATTTGCTCCCCACACTTATCAAAACCAACCCAGATCAGATAACTTTTAGGGCATGGTACAAATACATAGCAGTGAGGGGCTCAATCTTATCCTTTGGAGGCAGGAAGGCAGACAATGCCTGACTTTCTAATTCCTTCTGCTTTTGACAATTCAAATGGTTTCTGATACATTTAATTTAGGGCTGTCGATTAATCACAGTTAACTCACATGATTAACTCAAAAAATAATCGTGATTAAAAAAACTAACCATAATTAATCACACTTTAATCACACTGTTAATCAATAGAATACCAATTGAAACTTTGTAAATATTTTAGATGTTTTTCTACATTTTCAAATATAGTGATTTCAGTTACAATACAGAACACAAAGTGTTCACTGCTCACTTTCTATTACTATAATGTAAAATGATAAACAAAAGAAAGTATTTTTCAATTCACCTCATACAAGTACTGTAGTGCAATCTCTTTATCGAGAAAGTGCAATTTAGAAATGTAGATTTTTGTTTGGTTACATAACTGCACTCAAACAAAACAATGTAAAGCTTTAGAGCCTACAAGTCCACTCAGTCCTACTTCTTAGTCAGCCAATCACTAAGGCAAACAAGATTGTTTACATCTACGGGAGATAATGTTGCCCACTTCTTATTTACAATGTAACACAAGAGATCAGAGCTGGGACTACAACACAAGTCTCCTCATCTCAGCACATGGAGCATGTTAATTGGTTGACGTGGGAGATTAATTTTTGTTATTAGGTGATACGAATAGAAAAAACAGCAACACATTTTAGATATGAAGTGTCACAGCTCAGGTCAACTGCACCTGTATCCCCCCCCCACTCTATTGCCAGCCTAAGGTGCTCACCTTATAGGCATCACCTCTCTTGGGCAGAGACACACAGCTCTCTTTCTCCTGACCAGGGCTTTTGCAGGCTGCATAGCTCTGAGTTCCCCAGTAAGCCACGCTGCTCTTGCAGGCTACATTAGCTTTCTCCTCAGAGATGAGAAACAGTGTAACTGCCACAGTTGTTACCACACAACATTTTAGATGCAAGCTCATTTATTCTTAAGGAAAAAAGCACCACAGGGAAAAGCTTAAAACAATGGAAGATCCTATACAGATGCTAAAACACTTTCCAGAGATCACCCTAACTCCAACCTTGGGCTCTGACTGTTGAACAGCTCTTCAACTCTCACACTGGGATTTTCCTCTGCCTACAAGCACCTGTTGTTCAGAACAAGCCGCCACCACACCCCATGAGTGTCCCTGCTTCATGTCCCTTCTTCATGTTGTTGGGCCTTTGGATCCTGGGAATACATAATTTGTAGTCAAAGATCCCCTCCCCAGGAAAAAGCTTCCAAATGTCTGGTCAAGAGGTGGGTCATTTGCATTTGCATCCTCCCCAGTATTTCTTAGGAAAACTATTCAACTAACAGTTCATTCTCATTTGATGTTTCAAATTGTCCTTTGAAACTCAAACAATTTCCCAAGGTTACAGCAGTCATGTCTCCTAGACAAGTTTCATACAGATTTATATTAATACCAACACATTTGCATTTTTAAAACAATGAGCTCCTAAGACACTTCCTCTTAATTCATTGTAACTTAATTCCATAAGGGCCATCAAGCATAATGCAGGAAATCACGGTAGCTGTCACAGGCACCACAATGCCTGACTTCATCTGCTTTAAGGGTTGTGTTAGGGTTGAGGTTTGAGAGGGTTGCCCAGGAGCCTGCCATAGGCAGTAGGTCGTATGTCCAGACACAGGAGCTAAGGGGACTTTTACAGTATAAATTGGGGTGCCTAGTGACAGCTCACCTATAGAGATAGGCACCATCTGAGTCACAATAGCAGCTCAATCTGGAATTTTGGTGCCTATATTTGGGCTTTAGGCACCTAAATTCCTTTGTGGATGTGGGACATAGAGACCTGAAGATGCATAAACGCAGAAATGGGATTTTAAAAGCCCCCAAGCAGTATATGTGCCTAACTCCCACTGAGGTCAACTTCCATCTTCCCAAGTGAGATCTTCAGATCTGCACGACAGAGCTCTAACTTTAAGGTAAAGGAGTGACTCATTTTCTCAATTTCTGTGCGCAATTAATTTTCTTAGGGCACATTGGACCTCTTTGTTTCTCAGGCTATAGACGAGAGGATTGACCATGGGAGTCAAGACTGTGTAGAAGAGAGAGAACACTTTGTTGAGTTCTCTCAGTGTCTCAGTGTCTGGTAACATATACACAATCATCAGGGTCCCATAGAAAATTGTAACCACAATAAGGTGAGAGGAACAAGTGGAAAATGCCTTTCTCCTTCCGGTGGTGCACGGGGTTCTCAGGATGGTGGGGATGATAAAAAACATAGGATGTCAGGGTTAATAGAAACAGGGGCAGGGTGTCTGCAGAAGATAATATAAAGGTCACAAGTGTGATCAGGCTGGTGTCACTGCAGGAGAGTTTAATCACTGGGGTGAAATCACAAAGGAAATGGTCAATTTCATTAGGGCCACAGAAATGTAATTGTGACATTAAAGATTTTACTATGGTTGTTGCCATAAATCCACCTGTCCAGGACACAGCTGCTAACTGCAGGCAGATTCTGCCATTCATAAGAACCATATAGTGTAGTGGTTTGCATATTGCTAAATACCGGTCATAGGACATCATGGATAAGAGATAACATTCACTTGCCGCAAGCACACCAAAGAAATAAAATTGAGTGATGCAGCCAGTAACAGAAATGTTTCTGTCCCCAGTCAGGAGACTGGCCAGCATCCTGGGCAGGATGGTGGAGGTATAGCAGGTCTCCAAGCAGGACAAGTTCCCCAGGAAGAAGTACATGGGGGTGTGAAGGTGATGATCAACCGCAACTAGAACCATGATGAGGATGTTCCCAGCTACAGTTACAATGTAGATCACTAGAAACAGAAGGAAAAGAAGAATTTGCAGTTCAGAGAGATTTACAAATCCTAGGAGGTTGAATTCTGTAACATATGTTTGATTATTCCTTTCGCCGTGATCTGCATATAGAATCTGTCTTCCCCAATTTTCCATGAAATTTATCTATTAACAAGTAGTGAGTGTTGAAAGAGATTGCAGTATAATTGAAATCAGATTTCTATCTAGTTGATTGTAGAAAAGTTCAAACTGCATAAAGAGAGAATGATTTATAAGTATTCAAAAAGCCAAGACATTGGTTTAATCACATACTGTACACAGTGTTTTGGAATGGAGATTCCCCACTTGCAAGCTCCAAATGGCAGCTACACTGTTAATTTTTCACTCTTCTGACCTAGCTCTTTTTCATAGATGCATAGATGTGAAAGTCAGCCAGGACAGTATATTGTAAGCCATAGCATTTCCGTCAATTCATTCCTCTTTGACCTAGAGCATATGTTTTTTAAGTACATCCAGAAGGGAATCCTGTAATCACCTATTTTGAGTGCCTGGATAAGATGAGCCATAGCTCTTCTCCAATAACCCCTCATTGAGTTAAGCATGTGGTTGAGTTAAGCATATGTAACGAAACTGGAAATACTGCATTATTATATAACAATTCTGTGCATATCTCAATCTGATAATTTATGAAGGATTGCTTGCTATGGGGTAAGATTAAAAAGGGTTCTAAGAGGAACATGACATTAAAGGCAAAGAAAGAAAGAAAGAAAGAAAGAAAGAAAGAAAGAAAGAAAGAAAAAGAAAAATGGCCAAGATAAGGAGCATTGCAGCAAACTTTCATTCACAATTAACCAGCTCATGAGATATCAAAGTTGCCAGTTCTTTGACTAAAGCTGGGAAAAGATAGATCAAAAGACAGTGGCCAAGTAAAGGATTCACTGTGAGGCACAGGGCTGGTCTACACTAGAAGCACTGCAGCAGAGCAGCTGCACCAATGCAGTTCACTGCTGCAGTGCGTAGGGGGAAGATGCTCTATGCTGACAGGAGAATACTCTCCCATCAACATAATTATGCCTCCTCCACCAGTGGCAGAAGCTATATTAATGGAGAGCATTTCCTGCTTACATAGGGCCGGGGTGGAAAGTGCTTCAATTGCTGTAATTTGCTTTGCACAGCGGGTATTTTATTCACACCCCTGAGTGACATACATTACATCCACTTAAGTTGTAGTGTAGACCTGCCCACAGAGAGAGGCTCTGCAGGGAGGCAAACTATCCCTCAGACTCAGAAGTCCGATCTGGAAGAACCTGAGCTAAGGAGAGAGAATTTAAGTACAGGTAAAACAAGAGCTGTGTAGGATACTTGGTTGTTTTATCCCATTTTCCTGAATGCTGTGTTCCCTTGGGCATATAAATAACACTTTGTATTGAAGAACTTAATCCTGCGTCACTGCAAAGTCCTTCTGTAGCAGATTCATGGAGGTAAAACTATAGCAGAGCAAAACTCCAGATAGACCAGCTGGGGTAACACAGCTGGTACCAAAGAGGTGTTAACCTGGGGATTAGGAGAAGGGTGAGATCCTGAGATCCAACCAAAGAGAAGTGACAGCATGGGCTTCTCACTTGAAAGGGGTGCACTTGGGGAACTGGAGAAAGGTTCAAGAATGGACAGTCTACTTCGGACAGCAGCTGTTCTTGATTTTGAAGACATCAAGGGAGATAACCCACGTGGCATTTTCTTCCAATGATTAGTCATCCCCACTTTTCATAACATGCACCTTATTTCTAAACTCAATTGCTTTGGCTTCATCTTCCAGCCTCTTAGTACCATGCATTTTATTCCCAAGAAGGTAGTCACTGACTATATTCAACTCACCTCTCAATCTTTTGTTCAATATCTTCATTAATGA
Organism: Mauremys mutica; assembly: GCF_020497125.1. Classification (NCBI taxonomy): domain Eukaryota; kingdom Metazoa; phylum Chordata; order Testudines; family Geoemydidae; genus Mauremys; species Mauremys mutica. Next base: position 57,854,715 of record NC_059084.1, on the reverse strand, counting down.
TTTGGAGAATGGGATGAATTTCACCCTCAACAAGTTTGCTGATGACACTAAACTGGGAAGAGTGGTACATACACTGGAGGGCAGGGGTAGGCTAAAGAGGGACCTAAACAAATTAGAGGTTTAGGCCAAAAGAACTCTGATGAGGTTAAACAAGGACAAGTGCAGAGTCCTGAATTTAGGATGGAAGAATCCCATGCACTGCTACAGACTAGGGACCGAATAGCTAGGCAGCAGTTCTGCAGAAAAGGACCTAGGGGTTAAAATGGACGAGAAGCTGGATATGAGTCAACAGTGTGCCCTTGTTGGCATTGGTGAGGCCTCATCTGGAGTACCGTGTCCAGTTTTGGGCCCCACACTACAAGAAGAATGTGGAAAAATTGGAAAGAGTCCAGCGGAGGGCAACAAAAATGATTAGGGGGCTGAAGCACATGACTTATGAGGAGAAGCTGAGGGAATTGGGCTTATTTAGTCTGCAGAAGAGAATAATGAGGGTGGATTTGATAGCTGCTTTCAACTATCTGAAAGGGGGTTCCAAAGAGGATGAATCAAGACTGTTCTCAGTGGTAGAAGATGACAGAACAAGGAGTAATTGTCTCAAGTTGCAGTGGGGAGGTTTAGGTTGGATATTAGGATAAACTTTTTCACTAGGAGGGTGGTGAAGCACTGGAATGGGTTACCTAGGGAGGTGGTGGAATCTCCATCCTTAGAGGTCTTTAAGGCCCGGCTTGACAAAGCCCTGGCTGGGATGATTTAGTTGGGGATTGGCCCTGCTTTGAGCTGGGGGTTGGACTATATGACCTTCTGAGGTCCCTTCCAACCCTGATATTCTATGATTCTATGATTGTTTGAGCTCCTTCACTCTCATTGTAAGACATTTTCTCCAATCCGCCATATTATTGTGGCTCTTTTCTACACCCTCTCCAATTTTTCCAACATTCTTTTTTTAGTGTGCACATACACCAGAACTGGATGCATTTCAGTCTCACCGATGCCTGGCAGAGATATAAAATCTCCTTCTCATCACTCCTCCCTTTATACATCACAGGACTGCATTAGCACTTTGTGCCATAGCATCACATGTTGAGTTGCTTGTCAAATATGACCCCTAAAATTGCTGTGATGGTGGTGAGGGTCACATATATCAGCTTCCCGAGAGAGGGACATGTATGTAATGGCATCATTCTAGTGCCTGGGACTAGGCAGGGACACTGACAAAGAGCACAGATTGGAAGATGACTCTGCCCAATACACAAAGGGAACACCCTGAGCAGACTCCACAGATCCTTCTCACTCTTATCCCATCAGTGACTATCCAGGCTTTGTTTTGAAAACCTCACAGGAAGGAGACTCCACGACCTCCGTAGGCATTTTGTTCCATTTTCTTACTATTCATACAGTTAGAATATTTTTTTCCTGAGATTTAATCTAAATCAGTGGCTTTCAAACATTTTTCATTTGTGGATCTCTAAAAAAAATCATATGGAGGTATGGAGCCATTTGGAAATCTTAGGCATGGTCTGTGGACCCCAAGAGGTCTGCGGACCACAGGTTGAAAACCACTGATATAAATCTGCTATGCTATAGTTTTAACCCATTGCCTCTTGTCCTGCCCTCTGTAGTTACAGATAACAACTTTCTCCACCTTTTTTTTCTGGCAGCCTATGAAGTATTTGTAGACCACTATTGTGTACCCCCTTAATCTCCTTTTTCCCAAACTAAACATACCCAGTTTCTTCAGCCTTGCGTTCCATCCCTTTGATTATCTTTGTTGCTCACAGGCAGATTCTGTGCTGCAGTACTCTCAGTCACTGTCTGTACAGTCTCTGTTCAGCAACATAAGAAGCAGTAATGAGACATATCACGGAGAGAATGGGGAATGATAGACAGAAGGAAATGAACAAGCAAACTGTTTGCCTGAGAGACTTCAGGGTACTCGCCCTCCCAATGTCACATAGGAATGATCAGATTTACCTTGAATCATCAGCATAAAGGGACAACCTTTTCCTTAATCATGACTGGGTGTATGATCAGGAGCTGGTTTCCTCCATGCCTCTGCTCTCCTCAGTGTATAACACATGCTCACTCTCTCTGGAAAGACACTTACATTTTTCTGAAGCTGCTCTTGCTTTTCCGCTCGATGCACACTCTTGTGTATATTACACAGCACCTTACTGCCAGCTGTTCTGAATTCTTCCTGAGGTTATATAGGAGAACAGCCTCATCCTGGCTCTGGCTGCTGTTGGGATCTCTCTTGAGGCTGCTGCTAATGAGAGTTTTAAAATTGCCCTCATTCAGAAATAAATCCTGTGTTGCTTGTTAAAACAAAGTAAACATCAAGGTCACTGCAATCCACCTTGAAACCTCCAGGGAATGTCCCTTTTTGCCATGGGTGGCATGGTGTGTGTGTGTGTGTGTGTGTGTGTGTGTGTGTGTGCAATAACTGACACCTTGAATACGGTGTTCAGTTCTCGCTGGTCTGTATCCAAAGGGACATAGTGAAACTAGAAAAGGTTCAGAGAAGGGCAACAAAGTTGATCAATGGTATGGAATGGCTTCCATCCAATGAGAGAATAAAGATTAGGACTGTTCATCTTAGAAAAATGACAGGATAGGATAGAGGTCTATGCCTTAATGAATAGAGTGGAAAAAGTGAAGAAATAATTTACCCCTTCACACAATACTAATTCCAGGAGAACCCTGAAGAAATTAATAGGTATTTGGCTTTTTCACACAACATATCTATGGAACTCATTGACATGGGATATTTTGATGTGTAGAATTGTAATTGTTGAAAAAAAATGGGGTAGGTTAATGGAGGACAGGTCTACAAATGGTTGTTGGACAAGATGGCCAGGGATGCAACCCCATACATAGGGTGATCCTAAACCTCTGACTTCAACCACTTTGGTCTGTTCTGGCTCCAGCTGTCCAGCTGGGCCTCTTAATAGGTCATATCCCCTTCTGGGGGCTGGTCACTGTCAAATTGGAGGCCACTTCTCTAGTGGCTTATAGGGGGGAACAAAGTCAACCCACTATTCTGGGTCCCAGGGCAGAAACCCTAAGAATAGCAGCCATGTGCCACCACATGTCTTTAATGAAACCACTTTCAGTTCCCTGGGCCACTTCCCCATGGCTCCAGCCTTCACCAAAGCTTCATCCGTACCTGAGTGTTCGCCTATGTTCAGGCCCAGCATGAACTTGTCCTTGCTGTCCCAGTCCCTTTCAGCACTGATCTGTCCATGGTGCTGTAGACCTTCAACCTGCTAAGAGGGCCAGCTTCACTCCTCAGGCTCCAAGCTGCAACTGTCTCTTTTCCTTGTTGTAGCTCCTTTCGCACCAGCCTGCAACCCTCTGATTGGCTATCCCCAGGTAACCTACCCTGATTGCCTGCACTCTCTGTGCAGCTTGGAGGACTCCTCTACTACTTTTTTCCTGTGATGGGTGTAGCAGGACCTTGAGGCCTCCAGCAGGAGGCCTCTGCGGCCAGTCTCCTTACCCATCACAGTGTCCTTTGAAGCTCATAAGATTTCCCAAGGTGACATTAGTCATGTTTTCTAGACAAGTTACATACAATCCCATAATAACACACGAGCTATGGGGACTTTTAAAATTTGGGTGCCTAGTGAGTTTAGGCACTTACCGAGTTATGTTGCAAGTGAGCAGTGGTTTAGTGGATCATATTAGTATCTAAGTCTGGGATTGAATTGTGGGCTTTAGGGACCTAGGCTCATTTGTGGGTTTGGGATGCAGGCACTGAAATATGCAGAAAGGCACAAGCAAGATTTGGATTGACCATGGGAGTCATTTCTGTGTAGAAGAGAGATAACACTTTGTTGAGCTTTCTAAGTGTGTCGGACACATAGACAATTATTAGGATCCCATAGTAGACTGTTGCCACAATGAGGTGTGAGAAGCAGGTGGAAAATGCCTTTCTCCAGCCACTGGTGGAAGGGTTTGTCCAGAAGGTGGAGATGATAGCAACATAAGATGCCAAGGTTAAAAGAAATTGGGGCAGGATATATATGGAAGAGAGTATAAAGATCACCAGTTTTATCAGGTTGGGGGCACTGCAGGAGATTTTAATCACTGGTGTGAATCACAAAGGCAATGGTCAATTTCATTGGGGCCACAGAAACGAGATTGTGACATTAAACATGTTATTATGGTTGTTGCTAGAAATCTACTCATCCAGGACACAGGTGCTGACTTGAGGCAAATTCTGACATTAATAAGAGCTGTGTAGTGTAGTGGTTTGCATATTGCTAAATACTGGTCATAGTACGTACGTACTAGCAGATAACATTCATCTCCTAGAAGGAAACAAAAGAAAAAAAAATGAGTGATGCACCCACCAACAGAAATGGTTCTTTGCCCACTCATGGGACTGGCCAGCATCCTGGGCAGGATGGTGGAGGTGTTGCAGGTCTCCAAGCAGGACAAGTTCCCCAAGAAGAAAAATATGGGGGGGAGGGGGAGGATGAAGGTGCTGATCAGTCACAACTAGTGCAACAATGAGGTGGTTTCCAGCCATGGTTACTATGTAGATCACTAGAAACAGCAGGAAGAGAAGGGGCTGCAGTTCAGGGAGATTCCCAAATCCCAGATGGATGAATTCTGTGATATAGGTTTTATTTTCCCCTTCTACTTTCTCCAAGTGCTTTACACCCTCCTCCTTCATCCATTTTCCATGAGATATATCTAGTGATACATGAAAATGTAAGGAACATTAGAGAGTTTGCTGTACACTAAATTTCCATCCATTTGATTCTAGAAAAGATCAAACCTCACAAGGAAAGCATGATTCATAAGCTTTCCCAGAGCCATGACTTGGCTATTATCCCAGATGTTAGACAAGATTTTGGAATAGATTTTCCCTACTTGCCCACCACAAAATCAGCCAGACTGTTATTGTTATATCCTTGTGGGGAGCCGGTTTAGGAAGAAATCAGTTGAGGCCAGAGATCAGACAGCTAACAAAACCACCATTTTATTTACAGAGACAGAGAGCTCACTCAGCCGGCTGAAGCTGGCTGAGCTAACCCATAATAATCTAACTGAGTTGCTATAGCAACAAAAACCATGACAACCAAATACACAACATATTCCTCCCCCCCTAATAAGAACATCCCCTAAATAAAGCACACACTAGACTAGAGAAGGAGGGTAGACTGCCTCCATTCCCGGCTAAACCCTGGGGATTATTTTGCCCCATAACCGTGGGTTCGCCCTAGCTAAAGATCCAGCCGATGAGGAGGCCTTCCGTCTCTAAGTGGATTACGGCGAACATCTGGTGTTATTGCACCCGAAAGCACTAGGGGCTCAGGGTCCGCAGCACGAACGGGTGAGGAGGTGGTATCAGCTCGTGCTGGGCAAAGGGGTATCTCAGCTGCCGGCAGTAATGGAGGAGAACAGTCAGGAACAGGTGACTCGTGATTCGGTGCCTCACCAGAAGAGGTGAAGTCAGACCCCTCAACTGCAGATGGGTCCTGAGGACTGGCATGACCTGGCAACAGCTGATCTACATGTCGCCGCCAGGTAAGATTCTCTGCAGTCCGGACTGTGTAGGAAACAGGTCCTGTTTGAGTGATGATTGTGGCCGGGACCCATTTAGCTCTGGAAGTATAATTCCGAGCCAAAACTGGCTGTCCCGGGCTAAAGGTTCGGTCTTTTGCTCTGGGTGCCCATCTGATGACTTGATATTGCTGCTGATGTTGCACAATTTGTCGGGGTTCAGAAGGTTTCAGCAGATCAAAGCAAGTGCGCAGCTGTCGTCCCATCATTAGAAAGGCCGGAGATGCGTGGGTCGTAGCATGAGGTGTGTTTCTGTAGGAAAGTAAAAAGATATCCAGACGCTTTTTGAATGTCCCCTTGCTGATTTCAAAGCGTTTTTCATTGTCTGCACAAATCTTTCAGCTAATCCGTTGGTGGACGGATGATATGGTGCTGACGTGATGTGGTGTATCCCATTTGCCTTCATAACATTTTGAAACTCCTGAGAAATGAACTGCGGTCCGTTGTCGCTCACAAGTTGTTCTGGCAGACCAAAACGACTAAAGAGTCCTCGTAGTTTTTGGATAGTACTCTCTGCAGAAGTGGACTGCATTATAGAGACTTCTGGCCATTTAGAATGGGCATCTATTGCCACCAAGAACATGCTTCCTTCAAGGGGGCCAGCAAAGTCAACGTGAATACGTTGCCACGGGTTTTCAGGCCAGTCCCATGGGTGTAGGGGTGTCCACTGGGGTGCATTCCTCACACCCTGACATGACATACAAGCTTTTGCCTTCTCTTCAATAGCGCTGTCCAATCCAGGCCACCAAAAATAGCTTCGTGCAATTTCCTTCATGCGCACTATTCCACAGTGACCGGAATGTAGCTGTTCTAACATCTGTGATCTCAGTGGTGGTGGAATAATGACACGTCTCCCCCACAACAAACAACCAGATTGGACCGATAACTCCGTCCGCTTGGACATGTAGTGAACATGGTCGGATGAGACCGGAGAGGTTTGTCGAGATTTTCCATGCATCACCAGGTCCATAACTTGGGACAATACTGGGTCAACGCGAGTTGCCTTCTTTATCTCAGTAGCAGTGATGGGTGTATTCTCTACCTGTTCAAAGTAGAAGATTTCCTTTTGGGCACTATCTTGGTGTTTGACCGGCAAAGGCAACCTTGAGAGGCCATCTGCATTGCCGTGCAGAGTGGATTTCCGATATCTGATTTCATATGTGTGTGCTGAAAGTAACAATGCCCAACATTGCATATGACTTGCAGCTAATGGTGGAATGCCTGTGTAGGGTCCAAAAATTGATGTCAGAGGTCGATGGTCTGTGAGAAAAGTAAACTTTCGCCCAAACAGGTACTGATGAAACTTCCGAATTCCAAAAACAATTCCTAATGCCTCACGTTCGATTTGGGCGTAGTTAGTTTCTGCTTTGCTTAGAGTGCGTGAAGCAAAAGCAATAGGTCTCTCTTCTCCTGAAGGCATAATATGTGACACAACTGCTCCCACTCCATAAGGGGAGGCGTCGCAGGCCAATTGCAGTGGTAAGGATGGATCAAAGTGCGTTAGAACTTCAGAATTTAGCAACACATCCTTAGCTTTGTTAAATGCAACATCACAGGCTTCAGTCCACTTCCAGGCCTTTTTCTGCCCAAGGAGCTCATGAAGTGGTTTTAGCAGTGTGGCTAACTGTGAGATGAACTTTCCATAATAGTTCAGGAGTCCTAGAAACGAGCGCAGCTGGCTTACATTTCGAGGTGGGGGAGCCTCCACAATAGCTTTAACTTTTGCAGGGGCCTTATGAAGCCCTGCAGAATCAATGATGTGTCCCAAATATTCAACAGAGGGCTTGAAGAATTCACACTTGTCTTTGCGAACTCGTAGGCCATACTCTTCCAGTCTTTGTAGGGTAGCCTCTAAATTATTTAAGTGATCCTCTTCATTTCTTCCAGTGACCAGGATATCATCCAGATAGCACTGAACTCCTGACAAGCCACACAAGATCTGGTCCATAGCCCTCTGGAACAGGGCGGGAGCAGATGTTATTCCGAAGGGTAGGCGACAGTATCGATAAAGCCCCTTATGAGTCGTAATAGTCAACAGCTCTTGGGACTTTTCATCGACGTGCATCTGTAAATATGCTTGACTCAGATCAATCTTACTGAACTTTTGTCCCCCAGCCAGGCCTGCGAAGAGGTCATCGATGCGGGGAAGCGGGTATTGCTCTGCACACAACACTGGGTTGACAGTGACTTTAAAATCACCGCAAATCCGGAGAGAGCCATCTTTCTTCACGATTGGAATGATAGGAGTGGCCCATGAGCTATGGGTAACTGGTATTAGGACTCCATTGGTGACCAGGCGCTCCAGGTCTGCTTCAACTTTTGGCCTGATGGCATATGGCACAGTTCGGGCTTTCAGATATTTTGGTGGACTGTCAGGTTTAATGTTCAATGTCACAGTGATTCCCTTCATACTTCCCAAATCATCTCCAAAAACAGCAGCATGTTTCCTTAGTATAGGGGTTAGACTGGTTTCTTCTTTAGTCATCCGGTGCACTTCTGCCCAGTTCAGTTGAATCTTCCCAAGCCAAGACCTACCCATTAGGGCTGGGTAGTTACCTCTCATCACAAACAGTGGCAATTTAGCAGCCTGTCCATTGAGCTCCACCTTAACATCAATAGTGCCCAACATGGGCACAGCTTCTCCCGTATATGTCTTCAGAACAGTTTTTGTTGCCTTAAGCGGAAGATGCTGTAGCTTTTCTTTATACGCAGTCTCTGAGACCAGCGAGACGGCTGCACCGGTGTCCAGTTCCATGCGTATAAGTTTGCCATCCAATAACGGGGTTACCCAGTATTCATGTGAGCCCATTGCCAAAGACAAAACATGCAGTAGCACTTCCTCTTGCGATGAGGTGTCACCTTGATCATCCTGGGTCTGCTCTAGGGTATGCAGGGTTCCTCTTTTTGTCGGCCAGACCACAGGCCTCTTTTTCTTTTGTTTACAGGCACACTCAATGTATCCCTTTTTGCCACAGTGTCGACACACCAGGTCCTTACCCCAGCATTCTGATGCCTGGTGACCTGGCTTACCACAGCGGTAACATTATTGACTCTGCACAGTTTTGTGGGTCGGTTCTTGTGACACTTTTTGCACCCTAGGGGATGCACCGATATATTGCGCCTCCCTTGTAGCCAGTTCCATGGAGACAGCAATATCAACAGCCTTCTGTAAGGTAAGCTGAGCCTCTATCAGTAGGCGCTTCCGTATAGCTTCACTGTAGAGGCCACACACTAACCTGTCACGCAGGGCATCATTTAACATTTCTTTAAATTCACAGTGTTCTGCTAGCTTTTTTAAAATGGCTACAAATTGTACAACTGTTTCATCTTCCTTTTGGTCTCTTTTGTGGAACCTATATCTTTCAGCAATTACCAGTGGTTTTGGGGAAAAATGGGACCCCAGGATTTCCACAATGTCACTGTAAGATTTAGTTGCTGGCTTAACAGGGTGTAGTAAGCTGCGTAGCAGGGAGTAGGTTTTAGCCCCTACATCACTTAAGAATATTGGCACCTTCTTCGCTTCTGTAATGTCATTTGCAATAAAAAAAAGCTCAAAACGCTCAGTATACACATGCCACTGCTCTATATTCTCATCAAAAGGTTCCAGTGGCCTGGTCAGAGTAGCCATGATTTTAGTTTCACTTTCACAGTCAGTGCAAACAAGCAGCTTTTTTGTTTGTTTGTTCTTTACCTTGACTTCTACTTCCTTCTGTTACTGGAGCAGCACCGGAATCTCACCCTCGTCACCACTTGTTATATCCTTGTGGGGAGCCGGTTTAGGAAGAAATCAGTTGAGGCCAGAGAGCAGACAGCTAACAAAACCACCATTTTATTTACAGAGACAGAGAGCTCACTCAGCCGGCTGAAGCTGGCTGAGCTAACCCATAATAATCTAACTCAGTTGCCATAGCAACAAAAACCATGACAACCAAATACACAACAGTTATCACTTTTCTGCCCCCAGCTTCTTTAATTCACAGATACATAGATCTAAAGGCCAGAGAGGAGTGTATCTTGCATGTCACAGGACTTCCCTGAATTAATTGCTGGTTAAACTAAAGCAGAAAGGACTACTGGCATCATCTAATCTGACTCCTGTATGCAAGGAACCATAACACTTCCCAACTCACCCTGAATTTCCCCCCAATACCTTGTGGTTATGTAAACCATATGTGACAAAGTGGGATATATCTGCATTATTGTGTATCAGTAAAGTGCCTAGCTGTGTATTTTAAAGAATGATGGATTGCTTGCTATGTGGGTGAGATCAAAAGGGGTAGTTAGAGGAACCAGTCAGGAAAGGCAAAGCACACACACTGTGACCATGTCAGTAGCCAGCAGGGTTACACAGTTGTTTACCAAGGCTGAGAAAAGAGAGATTAAAAGAAACTATCCAAGTAAAGGATTCCCTGTGAGACACAGAGAGAGGGTATTCAGGGTTTCAACTATCCCTCAGACTCAGAAGTGCGATCTGGAAGAACCTGAGCTATGGATAGACGAGTTAAGCACAGGTAAAACAAGAGATATTTAGGACTCTGTTGTTTTAATCCATTTTCCTCAATGCTGTGTTCCCTTGGGCAAATACATGCCACTTTGGTTTGAGGAAGCTCTTCCTATGTCCTGCAAATACAGCACTGCATGTCTGTGGATATCTGCTTTATATCCAGAGATATCTACACCTGCAGATGTGAATGCGGATATCTGAGGACCAGTTCTGCGAATCATGGATGGAAGCAGATCCAAATTTTATATCTAAAGCTGTGCAAATCTGCAGACATCTGCTTTGTATCCGTGGGTCATTTTTGCAGATGAGATGCAGATACAAATTTTGTATCTATGGAGGACTCGACCTGCAAGCTCATTCCATCACCGGCTGAGGGAGGGAAATCTATAGCAAGGCCAAACTCCAGTTAGACCTGCTGGGGTAACACAGCTGGCACCAAAGGGCTGTTAATGTGGCGATTCAGAGAATGGTGGTATCTCAGGATCCCACCCAAGAGAAGGGGAAGCATGGGCTTCTCACTACCAAGTGCCGTGCTGGGGAAACTGGAGGAAGTTCCAAGAAGGAGCAGCCTCCCCAGTGAAAGTGAATGCAAATCCTGCAGAAATGCAGCCAGTAGTGATTTTTTAAGACATCGAAGGTGGAGAACCCACCCCCTCCTTTGCTGCTTTATTTGAGTGGATAATCACCCCCATGAATCATCATGTCATTTGTGCCTTATATCTAAATTGAATATGTCTGGCTTCAGCTTCCAGCCAATCATACTTGTTTTTTCATTCACTGCTGCATTCAAGGGCCTTTTAGTATCTGATATGTTCTCCCCAGGAATCTATGAATCCACTGTAGTCAAGTCACCTTTCTAACGTCTTTCTTATACATTTAATAGTTTGAGCTCCTTTGCTCTCACTGGAAGACATTTTCTCCAGCACCTCTTTGCTCCGCCCCCCCCTACATCTTTGTGGCACTTTTCTACACCCTCTCCAATTGTTCAACATCCTTTTCTAAATGCGCACATAGACCAGGACTGGATGCAATTCTGTCTCGACAATGCCTAATAGAGGTCAGATCATGTTCATACTCCTATTCCTCTCTCCTCTATTTATACATTGTAGGATCCCATTAGTCCTTTGCTCCACAGTATCACATCTGGAGCTTATGTGGTGTTACTTGTCCACTCTGACCCCCAAGCGTGCTGTGATGGTGGTGAGGATCACAGAAACGAGCTTTCCCAGAGAGGGACAAAAATGTGATGGCATCATGCTAGTGCCTGGGACTAAACAGTGACACTGACCAAAAGGACAGATGGGAAGATGACTCCACTCAGTTCACAAAGGGAATAACACGAACAAAGTCCACAGATCCCTCTCATTGTTATCACATCAGTGACTCTCTAACAAACCTGGGGACACATTCCATCCCCAATCCACAACATAACCCAGATCTTGTGTTTGAATTTGCTGGGGTGGAACTGTGGGAGGACCCTGCTGCAGAAATGAAAGCCCCTCGCTGGAGGATCTCAGTTCAATGATATTCAGAGAAGTGTTAAGCCATAGCAAGGGGACAATGCAGAATGATATATCACTGAAATGCACAAGCAACTGTGTACTATACAGGCAGTTCAGCCTGTTCTGCTTCCCAATATAGCAGGAGTTTCTCTTTCAGATCCCTAGTATGTGATCCAGGATTGGTCAGATTTACCATTAATCCTCTGTATGATTGATGGTGGCTAGGTGTTGGAATCGGGATCCGTATTCCACCATCGCTCTGCTCTCCTCAGCGTCTCAGACAATCCCATTCACTCTGCAAAGACACCTATAGTTTGCTGCTGGGCTGCACTGCTCTTGCTTTCTCACTTGATGCACACGCTTGGATATATCACAACCAACTTTAGTGCTGCCTTCTCTCGATTCTTACATGGACTACAGGGAACAGCAACTCACCCTGGCTGTTATTGGTCTCTCCTTTGTTATTGCTGATAATGATCATTGGTCGATAGCTCTCATGGAGGGTATTAAATCAAGGCCATTGCAATCCCCACCCAAACCTCCAGGGAATCTTCCCTTTTGTAATGCCCGTTGTGGACATGGCCCAGGAGTTTAAGGCCTGGCCACATTTATATATACACCTAGACTCTTATCTGCATCTTTAGAACCTTTCAAAATCTGTCCCTTACAAATTCAAATAATTTTGAAAATCATTGGTACTTGGGAACTTTAGTCATTTAGGTGCTTTTTCCAAATTCAATTTTGAAATGCAGAATTAATTAGCAGTTTCTCCACATATTTATTATTTTTTTCCCTGACATTGAGGTGTTCTTTAGGGTAAAGAGATGTCTCACCAGAAATCATTCATATCAATTAATTCTTCTATTTCAATATCTAGGAATGCATTTAGGATCTTACACACCACTAAACATTTCATGACAACATGTATAAGAAACAAAAATTATGAAGACCAGTGCAATCTACCCAAATCTAAAATTGTATAGGACACTTGATATCAAGGGGAGAGACTAAATACTTTAATAATCCAAATCCACCTGTAGGTATTCATGAACATGGCAATGTAAAAACTAGACTTTTCCCAACTCAGAGCAAAGATGCAAACAAAATAATTAAATAAAACCTTGAATTCCACTTGAATGCAGAGAACAGGAAAGTTAAGATTCCAGCTAGAGGAGAAGCAAGCATCAAATCTTACAAAACGGGAATGCAGACATCCGCCAAATTAGCATGTCTTCATGCTCCCCAACAAAGCTCCCATTGTCATGAGCTAGGGACAGCCTAAATGCTAACTCCCTTTCTATTTCTTCCAGATTCATTCATTGCCATATCAATCACTACTTCTCAATTTCTATAAGCTCCATACATTTGCTGATGACTTTCTCAGGGCTGCCTTGACCTCTTTGTTTCTCAGGCTGTAGATGAGGGGATTGACCAGGGGAGTTAGGACTGTGTAGAAGAGAGAGAACACTTTGTTGAGGTCTCTAAGTGTGTCAGTGTCTGGAAACATATAGACAATGATTAGGGTCCCATAGTAGATTGTCAGCACAATGAGGTGAGAGGAGCAAGTGGAAAATGCCTTTCTCTTCCCGGTAGTGGACGGGATTCTCAGGATGGTGGAGATGATACAAATGTAGGATGCCAGGGTTAATAGAAACAGGGGCAGCATGTATATGGAAGACAATATAAATGTCACGAGTGTGATCAGGCTGGTGTCACTGCAGGAGAGTTTAGTCACTGGGGTGAAATCACAAAGGAAATGTTTAATTTCATTGGGGCCACAGAAATGTAACTGTGACATTAAACATGTAACTATGGTAATTATCATAAATCCACTCATCCAGGACACAGCTGCTAACTGCAGGCAGATTTTGCTATTCATAAGAGCTGTGTAGTGTAGTGGTTTGCATATTGCTAAGTACCGGTCATAGGACATAAGTGCTAAGAGATAACATTCAACTCCCACAAAAAGACCAAGGAAATGAAATTGAGTGATACAGCCAGTAACAGAAATGTTTCTGTCCCCAGTCAGGAGACTGGCCAACACCCTGGGCAGGATGGTGGAGGTGAAGCTGGTCTCCAAGCAGGACAAGTTCCCCAGAAAGAAGTACATGGGGGTGTGAAGGTGCCGATCAGTCACAACTAGTGCAATGATGAGGATGTTCCCAGCCATGGTCACAATGTAGATCACTAGAAACAGCAGGAAGAGAAGGGGCTGCAGTTCAGCGTGATTCCCAAATCCCAGGAGGATGAATTCTGTGATATATGTTTCATTTTTCCCTTCTCCTTTCTCCATGACATGCATGTAGGTTGTCTCTTCCTCTGTTTTCGGTGAGATTATCTAGTGACGGATAAAATGTCGTTAGTACTGAAAAACTTTACTGTGCAATCAAACACAGTAAATTCCCAGCTATTTGATTCTAGAAAAGTTCAATGTGTGTAAGAAGAGCGTGATTTATAAGCTTTCACGGAGCTTGGGGTAGTGGACAATGGTTTAAGTATGGAAAGCATACCCATGGTGCATGAGAGCAAATCCTGCAGAATGACTGCCAGTCTTAATTTTGAAGATGTCAGGAGGTTACTAATCCACAACTTCCCTCAGCACTTTGTTCCAATGGTGAGCCACCTTCCCCATTCATAATGTGTGCCTTATTCCTCAAATGATTTTTTCTGGTTTTTGTTTTGACTTTTTCTGCTGGATTAAAGAGCCCTTTAGCCCTGGTATTTTCTTCCCATGAAGGTGCTCATCATCTGTAAGCAAGTCACATCTCAATCTTCTTCCTGATAAATAATGATGTTTCATTTCCTTCACTCTCATTGTAAGGCATTTTCTCCGTTACTGCCCCTATATTATTATGACTTTTTCTTGCCCCCCCACTCCAGTTTTTCAATGTCCTTTTTAAAAAGTGGACACAGAAAATGACTGGATACTGTTTGGTCTCAAATGCCTAAGATGGGTTACATCACCTTCCTACTTCTACTCACCACTTCTCAGTTTATACAGCACAGGATCCCATTAACCCTTTCTGTCCCAGCAGCACACAGGGAGCTCATGTTGAGTTCCTTGCCAACTCTGACAGCTAAACGTGTTGCGATGGTGGTGAGGGTCACTCACGAGCTTCCCCAGAGAGGGACGTGAATGTGATGGCATCATGCTAGTGCCTGAGACTACACAGTGACACTGATCAACAGCACAGTGGGGAAGAAGAACTCCCTGAGCAGACTCCACAGATCCCTCTCACTCTTATCCCCTAAGTGACTCTCCAACAAACTCTGGCACACATTCCATCCCCAACTGCATCTTGTAACGCAGCTCATGTGTGTGAGTGTGTTGGCAGGGAACTATTCGCAAATTCTGTTTTGTGTTACTCACATCCACTCTCTGTAGTTTCTGGGTTCAGCAATATTACATATATCAAGGGGAGAATAAGGAATAATACAGAGCGGTAAATGCACAAGCATATTGTTTATCAGAGAGACATTTCAAGCTGCTCTTCTTCCCTACGGTGCAGCCTTTTCTCCCTAAAATCCTCAGGGTTTCACCCAAGAATGATCAGATTTACCTTTAATCCCCAGCATGAAATGGGACATCTCCATCAGTGGTAACTGGGTCTGGGAATCAGGACCTGGATTTCACCATTGCTCTATGCCCTTCTGTGTCTCATGCACTCTCACTCTCTCTGCAAGGACACGGTCATTTTCCTGCAGCTGCTCTTGCTTTCCTGCTGGATGCACTCTGCTGTGTATATTACACAGAACCTTAGTGCTGGCTGCTCTGGATTCTTACATGGTTTATAGGAGACAGCAGCCTCATCCTGGTTCTGGCTGCTGTTTGCATCTCCCTTGAGGCTGCTTAAACTTGCCATCATGGAAGAATTGAATCTGTGTTGCTTGTTAAAGCAGTGTAAACATCAAGTCCAGTGCAATCCCCATTGAAACCTCCAGGGTATCTCCTTTTTTGTCTTGACTTGTGTGCGTATGTGCCAAAAGATACCTTGAATACTGGGTCCAGTTCTGGCTGGTCTATCCCATAAAGGATAAAATGGAAATCAAAAAGGTTCAGAGAAGGGCCATGGAGATGATCAAAGGTATGGATTGGCTTCCATCGAAGGAAAAACTAAAGATTGGGGTTGTTCATCTTACTAAGGGGGGATATGATAGAGGCCTATAAAATCATGAGTGGTGTAGGAAAAGTGAATGGAGAAGTGTTATTTACCCTGTAACATGATAAAAAAAAACAGGGTCACCTGATTAAATTAATAGCTATCTGGCTTATTACAAATCAAAGGAAATACTTTTCCACCCAGAATACCTCTGAAATTCATTGTCATGGGATATTGTGATGGCCAGAGATGTAAGTGGGTTCAGAAAAGAACTGGATAAGTTCCGTGACTACAGGTCCATAAATGGCTATTGGCAAAGATGGTCAGGCATGTAACCTCATGAAGGAGCAACTCTAAACCTCTGATGCCAGAAGCTGGAGTGGAAGACAGCGGTGGATCATTGCAACTGCACTATCCCTGGAGCTCCGATATGGGCCACGCTTAGAGACAGGATACTGGGTAAGATGTACCATGGTCTACCCTATATTGAAAGCTCTTTTGTTCTAATAGTCTAAAGCCCAGAACCACAGAAGGGACTTAGGTTACAAATCCCAATTTTAGGCACCCAAGTTCCATATTTAAGCACCAAGTGATCGAGAAAACTCCTCTTTGGCTTCTGCCCAACCCATTAGGCACCTAACATCACTCTGTGCCTAAGTGTCCACTGTAAAAGTTCCTTAGGAACCTACATTTCAGCCTCTGTACACGGGCACTGCTGACTCTAGTTGTCCTGACACCTACTCCATGCCTAAGTTCTAACACAATTCTCAAACTGGGGGAAGATACTTTACCTTTGGGTCTAATCCAGTAGGTGTTTTCAGAGCATGGCTACCTACACACAAAGTGGAGGAGGAAGCAGCTGACCTTTCTTTTAATAACTTTTAAGCCAGCAGTGATGGTACTCACCCATCTGTGAGAGATCCTGATTCAATTCCCCTCTCTGACTGATGAGGAGGGGATCCCCATGTATCAGCGGAGTAGCTGGACTAGACGATACTCTGTCTATCCAGGTCTCCTACTGAAGTTCTTTCATTTTAATTAAATGTTAAATGGTCCAGAAAAAGAAGTGAAAATCACTCTAGGTCTTCTGCTTGGGGTGCTCTCCTGAGAAGTGGCAAATCCCTGTTCAAATCCTTTTGCCTAGCTTTGCATACGTGGAAAATGAACCTGGATCTATTATGTTACAGAGGAGTACCCTAAACACGGGGCTCCTTGTGCTCAATACCTTCCCCAGCCATTTTGTGTGGAGTTAGGCTGATGCCAAACTCATTCTCATAAGCAGAGAAAGGCGCCTTTCTGCAGTGCCTCTGGTGAAGACCCTCTAAGCCGACGGCAGAGAGCTCTCACATCAGCATAAAAAAACACCTCTGTGAGCAGCAGAAGCTATGGAATATTCACACCCCTGAGCAACATAAATTATGCCGACATAGACTGTAGTGTAGACATAGCCTTAGGCACTAAATTTTCTGAAAGGATGACTTAGGTCATTTGTCCAACTGAGACAGCTCCTTGACTATCATGCTGGCTTTTGTGAATTCTGTTCTCTCCCCATACACTGCGTAGGGAGCCTGGGTAGCTAATTCAGCTTTTATGGATCCAATTGTTGTTCCAGGTATTTTGGAGGCATCTAAAAGTTAGGCATTGTGAAGCTCTGTGCCACAACCATTTTGTAGGTCTGTCACATAGAAATACACATCGTCACTTACATACTTGTTCTGACCAATACAGTTTCAGTCCAGAATTTCCAAAGCACTTCTCACAGGCATGTAAAGGTGGGGAAACTGAGACACTGGAAGGGGAAGTGATTTGCCCAACACCACACAAGACATCAGTTTAAGAGGCAGGAATCAAACCCAGGAATCCTGACCTCAGCAAATGTGGCATATTCTTTGGACGATGCAGTGTATTATTTTTGGTTATTAGGTGATATGAATAGCAGCAACAGACCAATAGACACACATTTTCGTCTTGAACAATGCAAAATACCAATATGAGAATCTGAGAAGTGAGGCCAATGCATAAGAATCCTGATTCGCATTTATAGTGATTCCCCTTTATACCATAAACAGAATCTTCTCCTATTGTAATGCCCCCTAACACCCCCAGAATGGTTTCAAGTGACCTGAGTGTAAATGAGAAACAGGCCCAACAGTATAGATGACTACTCGCTACATACATGCTGGTGTGGTAGTTATATGGCATTTTGACAGGTACCTTCCAAAAATTTTTGATGATAGCTGGACAGGCCCCTCTACAAAGCATTTTGATGCAGAAACAAGCTCTTTTCCATGCAATTATACATTCTGTGTATGTTTATATGATGTATGTTGTGGGCTAAAACAAAAGTGCTTAAACATCTCCATCAAAGATTGTAGGGAACAAATGCTAGAGCTAGTGGGGGGAAATCCCGCCCCCCTTCCCGAGAAAATTGAAAATGTTTTGATTTTCAGAATTCTTGAGAAAAAGTCAAAACCAGACAGTTTCCATGACAATTTTCATTTAGCCAAAAACCAGCTTTCCGTCACAAAACAGGTTTAGTGGATTTTTTTTGACCAGCTCTATTCATTAATCCTTTCTGTATCATTATGACTAAAGCAGCTCAGCGTGCTTCTTCGACATTCTACAACAGAGCACCAGCTTTTCAGAAAGCTCCCAAATCTACCTCACACTCAGTGAAGAAGCGGAAACCCAGGCAGAATGAGCTAATCCACCCTGTCACACATATACTCACAACAAGCCAACGCCATGTGATCTGAATCATATGTCTAGATCAATTTTATCCAGATCAGTGTTGGCTTTGCCTTACCCAGCTTCAGATGGCAATTCTCTGCCTCGGAGTCATGTTGTATTTCAGGCAGCCAATACCACACCTCCACACAGTCCCATTCCCTAAAACAACATGAGCTACACCCCTACCATAGAATATGGGGACAGATATCCACCTCAAAATAACTTCTTGAGACAGGTTCTCTAGATACCCAGTATGCTATTCACACTGTATAGGACTGCACTCTGAGAGTTATCCCTTTGAAATCAATGGAAGAACGGGTGTAATTAGGCATTTCTGAACATCAATAGAGTATTAACATCTGACCCTCATCAAATATGGTGGTAGGGGATATGGCAGTATGTAGGACAGATTAGATAGATAGATAGATGATAAGTCTTAATATTTACTCTGTGCTTTTAAGATCCACAGGAAAAAGGTGCTTAATGAGTTAAATCACCAGTCCTTTGGACCATGATGTAATGTTCGCCCTGAGATTAGACTGGTAAATTTACAGGCACAAACTAAAATGATATTCCAGGTTTAAATTGATACAAATGCTCACCCAGGGGGCTAACTAAAACAGTTTAAAAATGCATCTTTAGTTAAACTGTTTTTAAAACCAGTTGTAGTTAAACTGCTTAACTTCTGTATGGATGTGGCCACTCAGAATTAACCAACTCTTCTTTTTCTTTCCTTCCTTTTTTCTTTCTTTCTACCAAGAGTAGGACAAGAAGTAATCAGCTAAATTTGAAACAAGGGAGATTTAGATTAGGTACACTTCTCCCCATTATAACACCACCCAATATAACACAGATTTGGATATAACGTGGTAGATAAAGCAGCGCTCCGGGGGTCGGGGGGTCTGTGCACTCCAGGGGATCAAATCAAGTTTGATATAATGCGGTTTCACCTATAACACTTCTCCTTGGCTCCTGAGTACAGTGTTATATCGAGGTAGAGGTGTATTAGGAAAAATCTTTCTAACTCTTAGGATAGTTAAACTCTGGAACTGGTTACTTAGGGAGGGTGTGGAATCCCCATCACTGGAGGTTTTTAGAACAGGTTGCACAAACACCTGCCAGGGATGATCTAGGTTTGCTAAATCCTGCCTCAGCTTTTGAATTTGCTCCCCACACTTATCTAAAACAACCCAGATCGGATAACCTTTAGGGCATGGTTCCAATACATAGCAGTGAGGGGTTCAATCTTATCTTTCGGATGCTGGAAGGCAGACAATCCCTGACCTTCTAATTCCTCCTGCTTTTGACAATTTAAATGGTTTTTGATACATTTTGTTTAGGACTGTAGATTAATCACATTTAACTCACACAATTAACTCAAAAATTGTGATTAAAAAAGAACTAATCACAATTAATCACACTTTTAATCACTGTTAATCAATAGAATACCAATTGAAACTTGTTAAATATTTTAGATGTTTTTCTACATTTTCAAATATAGTGATTTCATTTACAACACAGAACATAAAGTGTACACTGTTCACTTTATATTATTATAATGTAAAATTATAAACAAAAGACAAAGTATTTTTCAATTCACCTCATATAAGTACTGTAGTGCAATCTCTTTATCGTGAAAATACAGCTTACAAATGTAGATTTTTTTGGTTACATAACTGCACTCAAAAACAATACAATGTTAAACTTTAGAGGCTACAAGTCCACTCAGTCCTACTTCTTGTTCAGCCAGTCGCTAAGACAAACAAGATTGTTTACATTTACGGTAGATAATATTGCCCATGTCTTATTTACAATGTCACCAGAAAGTGAGAATAGGCATTCACATGGGACTTTTGTAGCCATCATTGCACGGTATTTACATGCCAGATATGCTAAACATTCATATGTCCCTTCATACTTCAACCACCATTCCAGAAGACATGTGTCCATACTGAGAACAATCATTAAAAAAATGTGTTAATTAAATTTGTGACTGAATTCCTTGGGGGAGAATTGTATGTCTCCAGCTCTTCTGTATTCACATTCTGCCATATATTTCATGTTATAGTAGTCTAAGATGATGACTCAGCACATGTTCATTTTAAGAACAGTTTCACTGCAGATTTGACAAAACGCAAATATGGTACCAATGTGAGATGTCAAAAGATAGCTAAAGCACAAAACCCAAGGTTCAAGAATTTGAAATGCCTTTCAAAATCTGAGAGGGACGTGGTGTGGAGCATGTTTTTTTGAAGTCTTAAAATAGTAATGTGCTGATGAAGAAATTACAGAACCCGAACCACCAAAAAAAGAAAATTAACCTTCTACTGGTGGCATCTGACTCAGATGATGAAAATGAACACGCGCTGGTCCGCACTGTTTGGATTCTTATCAAGCAGAATCAGCATGGGTGCATGTCCTTTGGAATGGCGGCTGAAGCATGAAGGGGGCATATGAATCTTTAGTGCATCTGGCATGTAAATACCTTGCAACACCACCTACAATAGTGCCATGGGAACGCCTGTTCTCACATTCAGGTGACATTGTGATGGGCAGCATTAACTCCTGCAAATGTAAATAAACTTCTTGATCTGAGCAATTTTCCAAACAAGAAAACGGACTCCGAGGACTCGTTTTCATTGTTTTATTTTTGAATGCAGGTGGTTTCTTTTGTTTGTTTGTTTATTTTTGTTGTTTTTTAAATTTGGTCCATAATTTTACATTTGTAAGTTCAACTTTCATGACAAAGAGATTGCATTACAGTACTTGTATTAGGTGAATTAAAAATACTATTAAAAGCTTTGGTTTTTTTTACAGTGCAAATATTTGTAATAAAAAATAAATATAAAGTGAACAATGTACACTTTGTATTCTGTGTTGTAACTGAAATCAATATATTTGGAAACATAGAAACCATCCAAAATATTTAAATAAATTGTATTCTATTATTGTTTAACAGTGCGATTAATTGCATGATTAATCATGATTAATTGTTTTAGTTGCATGATTAATTTTTGAAATCATGTGATTAATCATGATTAAGTTTTTTAATCACTTCACAGCCCTAATTTCATTCAAATTAATTGGCTTTTTGCAATATTATTACTATAACCGAGCCCAGAACTGACCAGATAATCACAGATTTCTCTTAAATGCTCATCCCTTAGTCCTCCTAGCTCCATAGGAAGATTTTCTAACTCACTGCCAGGTTTTTAAAGATATTTAGGCACTCAACTCCCCCACAAATTAGGGGGAATTAAGTGCCTTACTACCTGTTTACTTCCCCCGGAAACCCAATAGATACCTGTTTACTTCTCATTCCCCAGGGGGAGCTGGTAAAAAGGGAGAATGGAACGCCCACTGCATTACACTGATTTAACAGGCACATATAACTAATTCCCCAAATCACCATCACTTAAAAGTGACCATTAAAAGCAGCTGTCTTGGTGTAATGCATGCAGTCAAGCAGAGCAGCAGAAACCAGGTGTCCCTCTGAGTGCATGGAGACATCTCAGCAGATGGAGGCAGACCCTGTGAAGGAACAGAGGAAAGCAGAGAGACAGTGAAAACCAGCTCCATCTCCCCAAGCCTAGTACGCTTCTGAGGAGCGGTTGCCACTTCACGGTCAGGATTAAAAGTAAGTGCTGCAATCTTTTGGGCAAATCCTGATGCTCTAACTCATTTGCCCAGTGTTTTCTCCAGTAAAACTTCCACTGAGCAAGATCAATGGGAGCTTTGCCTGAGACTGGACTTCAGGATCTGGGCTGCTTTTTTTTTTTTTTTACTGTTGGGATTATTGCTTAGCTAAATAGAGACGTTTCATTTTTGCTATCCCCTACAGTGGCAGGTGGGGGCTTTCAGTAAATTTTAAGAGGCATTAACGGTACATGGAAAATCAATGCAGACCAGGAAACGGCAGCCTTGTCTGTCACTATAGCATGCACATTCACAGCACAGTTCCTGCTCTGTCTCACTTCTGATTCTCCCCTTGATAGTTCTCAGAGCACCTCCTGATATTGCTGTGCTGCAAAGCTGTAGAGAGGGGCTGGGAGCAGTGAGTTATGGCTACTCCAGAGCCCAGGGACACAGCAGAGACTTGGCTTGCAGTTCCAGTCCCCTATCAGATGGGTTGCAGGGTGCAACCGGGGGCAAGATACTCAGGGTTCCCCTGGTCAGTCTGTGGGGAGCTGAGAGTGGCCAGGAAGGAATTTTCCCCTGATTCAGATTGGCAGAGACCCTGGGAGGGTTTCACCTTCTCTGAAGCATGGAGCACTTGCAGGTTTGAACTAGTGTAAATGGTGGGTTCTCTGTAACTTGAAGTCTTTAAACCATGATTTGAGGATGTCAGTAACTCAGCCAGAGGTTAGGGTCTGTTACTGGAGTGGGTGGGTGAGGTTCTATGGCCTCCAGTGTGCAGGAGGTCAGACTACATTATCATCATGGACCCTTCTGACCCAGAAGACTATGAGTGAGCCGTGTGTGTGTCTGATGGGGATATTTCCTTTGGGCAGGGCTCTGGTCAGATTCAGGTTCGCCATCTTTTCTGTGGCACTGATCATCCTGGGGGTAGATTGTAAACCATTTGCTCCCCAACCAGTGGGACAGGACCTCGGTGACTCTAGTTCTCAGTGCTGTAGGACAGCGTCTCTTCTCTTTGGTTAATTCTGCGTGGCCACATCCATACAGAAGTTAAGCAGTTAAGCAGAGAGGCAGCTAAGATGCACGGAGCTTTCCCTGAGCTAGGGAGAATGTAAGGAACAGACCCTCCCGCACTGCATGGATGTGACAGAGCAAAGATCCAGGAACTTGGAGCCCCCTCCTGCCCCCTCCCTCTCTGCCAGCTCCTGCTGCTTCCCCAGGCCCTGAAAGGAAAGACTGAGCGACAGGAGCCTACTCAGCCTGGGTGGTTTGCTGGAGTGTTTCCTTCTTCACCCCGTAGACACCTGTGCAGGGCTCTGGAGAATAAGGAGCCTGGTGGGAGAATGAGACAGGAGAGTGGCCAGTGTCCAGGGTCCAGGGAGCACTGGGCAGATACAAGCCACAGTGCACTACCCCCGTGGATGGGCAGAGAGCAGAGTGGCCGCTAGGAGCACTTGGGCGGCAAAGTGCATGTATCAGAGCTGCTTGAAAAAGGGAAAGTTGCCCTTTTTAGGGGTGGGGTGAAAACAGCTACACGTTCAAAGTCCTTTTGGATCCCCTGTTTTCAGTGAGGAAGCTACCGAGCCCTGTTGAAAATCTGGCCCCAGTTTTGATTGCCGGGCCCTTGCAAATCTAGCCCAGAGTTTCTTTGAAAATCTATGGGTTTGGAAGGGCTTTTAAAAATATATTAACTTCTTCTGAATGAAGTAGCCCATGGGAATTCATTGTCTGTCAACAAATTGCCTAAAAATAACCCTGGTGGCACAGGCAAGGGTTTGGGCTAATCACATGAGTATGTATCCATGGGGTGAGGCGGGATTGTGCCTGAGAGCTAGCCTCAGCAGCAGGGGTGCTGGAACAATTTGTACAGTGAGGGTGCTGAGAGCCATTGAACCAAGCTGTAAACCCTGTATATAATGGAAACCCCTTCAAGCCAGGTGGGAGGGGCTGCAGCCCCCCCACCCCCACACCCGCTAGTTCCAGCACCTCTGCTGAGCAGACACCAGTCAGCATTAACTGGAGCAGAAAAGCAGAGGTAGGTCTATGCGAGCTGTCACACCGCTGATGCAAAGAAATTAGTAGCACTCAAACAAGGGGTTGTCCATCCATGTGGATAAAAAGGATGCCCACGGTTACACTAGCTAAGATTGAAAATTTACAAAGCTCTCATACTTCAGGAGACAGGCCAACAAGTAACAGGCTTGAGGTTAGAGAAATTTTCCATATATGTATGTTACAGCACAGCTGTCCATTTGGTGATCTTACACACTGACTTCTAGCATCTGCTCATGGCTACTGTTAGACATAGGGTACAAGACTGGATGTAAGAGTGGGCTGGTTGGGTGAAAAAATTGCTATATTTCTTGTTTCTTACAAAGTTTGCAACGTATTAATTACTTGACTCTGTAAGAGAATATAAATCCTCATTTCAGTTTGCTCTTTGGATTTTTAAAGCTAATTGGTTGAATATTTATTCTGCTTTATTCGTGCTTTATGTTCTAATTGTTTTTCATAATTTCTTCTTAAAGTAGCTACATTGCATGGAGAAAAGAAAATGTGGAAATCAAACATTGATCACAGAATTCAATCTCCTGGATTTCAGGAATCTTCATGGACTGCAGATTCTTGTCTTCCTGCTGTTCCTAGTGATCTACATTGTTACTATGGCTGGGAACATCCTCATCATTGCACTAGTTGTGGCTGATCAGCATCTGCACACCCCCATGTACTTTTTCCTGGGGAACTTGTCCTGCTTGGAGACCTGTTACACCTCTACCATCCTGCCTAGGATGCTGGCCAGTCTCCTAACTGGGGACAGGACCATCTCATTTAGTGGTTGTATCATACAGCTTTATTCTTTTGGTTTCCTAGTGGTGACTGAATGTTTTCTCCTGGCAGCAATGTCTTATGATCGGTATTTAGCGATATGCAAACCCCTTCACTATTCAGCCCTTATGAATGGCACGTTCTGTCTCCAGCTAGCAGCTGGGTCTTGGGTAAGTGGCTTTCTGGCTATTACCATAATTATATTTTTGATGTTGCAGTTAACGTTCTGTGGCCCCAATGAAATAGACCATTTCTTTTGTGATTTCATTCCACTTCTTAAACTGTCCTGCAGTGACACACAACTGATTTCAATGGTAAGTTTATTCCTTTCCTTCTTTGATACGTTTCCCCCTTTTCTACTAACGGTGGCATCCTACATATATATCATCGCCAGCATCCTGAGAATCCCTTCCACCACTGGGAGGCAAAAGGCCTTTTCCACCTGCTCATCCCACCTCATTGTGGTGACCATTTTCTATGGAACCTTAGTCATTGTCTACATGCTACCAAAAAACAACACACTGAGAGACCTAAATAAAGTATTCTCTGTCTTCTACACTGTCCTGACTCCTCTGCTCAACCCCCTCATTTACAGCCTGAGAAATAAGCATGTAAATATGGCCCTGAGAAAAGCTCTTAGTAACTTCACTGGATCCAGTTCACAGCAGGTGTAAACTGTAGTCAATGCAACTGTGCTGATTTACACCAGCTGGTTATCTGATCCATGGTGATCACCAGAATTTGGATGGTTATAATAAGATGAGGATTAATCAATCTGTTTTAAATGCTCTGATGGGGGCTGCATGTTGATGGTTCCATACTTAAACAACATGATGCATCATAGGAGACTGTGAGGATGTAGTGAGTTCTTAGGCAGCTCCTTCAACTTTAATGCCTATGTCTGGCATGCGGGGCCTTGGGAGTGTCTGGGGTGCAGACTTCTTGGAATGCAACTAATGTCCCACTCTCTCCCCCAAAGTGGAGAATCCAAATGGATCTAGACTGTTCTCAGTGGTAGCAGATGACAGAACAAGGAGTAATGGTCTCAAGTTGCAGTGGGGGAGGTTTAGGATGGATATTAGGAAAAAGTTTTTCACTAGGAGAGTGGTGAAGCACTGGAATGGGTTACCTAGGGAGGTGGTAGGATCTCTGTCCTTAGAGGTTTTTAAGTCAGGCTTGATGATGCCCTGGCTGGAATGATTTAGTTGGGGATTGGTCCTGCTTTGAGCAGGGGGTTGGACTAGATGACTTCCTGAGGTCTCTTCCAACCCTGATATTCTATGATTCTAAATCTGACCAAATTGCATAGGACAAGATCTATGCCATGGCTGAGGATGCTGAATATATATAACTAAGTGAAAAGGTAATTGACCTGATGGATGTCCATAGTGTCTGTGTATGTAGCATCTTACAATTCTGTCAAATTTCCATAAAATTAAAAAAAAAGTTTCTAATTCGTTGTCTCTTTCTTTTAATGTACCCATGACAGTGTGAATTTTACATGCATTCATTTTCAGATAGGTGAGGAAATACCTCTTTATTGGGCCAACTTATGTTGGTGGAAGGAACACATTTTTAAACTACACAGAGCTTTTATTTGGTTGTTCTATAAAGTCATTTTCAGATATCAGTTCTGGAAAAAAGTCACCAAGCACAACAAACACACACAACCCAAACATAGTATCTTCCTTCTCATCTATATTATCAGATTCCAGGATTGTCACTCAGAAGCCTAGAATGTCTATTGAGTCAGTGTGAACAGATGGAACAGCAACAAGATTGGTAGAGAGCTCTTTTTGTTTGGAATATCACCATGTTCAGCCCTCACTGGTATTCATGGTCTGGTCTCATCCCATTTTTAAGTTCTTAGAGATTTTCAGCTTTTTTTATACATTGGACTTCATGAGAACTTAGGATTTCAACTACTAGTCTGCAAATTATCCATCCGTTCAAACCATTGTCTATTTCCACAAGCTTTTAGCCTGTGGTGTACTTGTCTAAATGGAAAGCTTTTGCTTAATTATCAAGAAGTGCCAACCTAGCTGTAAGTAAAATATAGGATCAAATGTCTCCTAACACCTATGAATTGCGCATCCAGATGTCATGGGCTTGATACAGGAGTGACTTGGTGGAATTCTCTGGCTTGTGCTATGCAGGGGGCTGGGTCATGCTGGTCTTTGGTTCCCCTAAAATCATTGGATGAAACCCTGATCTCATTGAAGTCAGTGCCATTGGCTTTAACGGGGCCAAGTTTTTGTCCTGTGAATCTACCACCCACTGGCAGGAACATGCCCTATTGAACAAGGCACGGGAGTGGCAGGAGAATCCAAGCCAGGTGCAACTATGCTGTGCTGGCTTCACAATGGTGTTTTCTGTGGAAATATTTTTGATTCAGTGCTTCCCAGTGAGGGATGGTCTGCAATGCTCCAGGCAGGAAGATGGCTCAAGAGGATTCCCTCATCAGCTTCCCCTTAAGGGTGGATAAGGGAAAATACTCAAATTATGGGCTTTGTTGACTCTGGTTTGGTCCTAGACAGTCTACAGAGCTGGTTTGATTAGGAGGGACCAAAGCCTAACAAGACTTGAAGAAGCCTCCAGGGTTTGAAAGGACTGTCTTTTGGAAAGGGGCATTGAAGGAGAACAGCAGGGCTGTCTAAAGCAGCTAGGCTTGGAATTACAGCATGGCATGACTTCAAGTAAAACAGACATGCATACAGGTTGCTTTCTGTTTTCAAATCCTTTCTAATCTAACACTTTGTTCCAACTGCTAAACAAATATACTCTATTTTAAGGAAGCTACTAGACACAGGTTCCCAGAGAGACGAAACTTGGGTGCCAAGGGTATGTCTACACTAGTGCCGGGTGTGTGCTTCACTACTTGTGCTCTAGTTAGCTCAATAAAAATAGAAGTGAGGATGCCATCACAGTGGTTTCAGAGCAGGCTGCACAATGGAATACATATCTGGGGGCAGGGGGTGGACTTGTGTAGCCTATGCTATCCTGTCCTTGCTTGTACTTTTAGTGCATGAGCTGGAATACAGCTAGTGCTGATATGTCTACACGTGCTGCCAGTCACATCTCTGGCTGACGGATCTTCAGAGGGTGAGAACTGTGAGATTCTACCTGAGGCAGGTCAGAGAGACCTGAGAGGCAGCCAGCCCCATAACTATGACAATGGGATTTTCCAAGTTACTAAATGGAGTTAGGAGCCGAAAGCCCATTGGGTACCAAAGAGAGTTGGATGACTAACTGCCTTAAGCTCAGTGGAAAATCCCAACCTTTGCACGCAATGTAATTGGCACTATGTTTTCTAGTGCTGCAACTTTCTTGCTTTTTACTTGGTCTCCTGCCCTGCAGTGAGATGCACACAGGGGAAAACAGGAGGTGGATTCCTCAAGGCTTATGGTAAAGGCTCAGCTGAGCCCAGACAAAATAGGAGTGGTTTTTAGATGTCCCAGTGAGGTTTGGGGTCCCATTGTGCTGGTTCTTGAATACAAGTAAAATTAAAAGGCCCCGTCTGAAAAGGTTAAGGTCTAAAGCTCTAATCTCAGCAGCTGGTTCCATGTCAGGGAGTCCCTGCATTCCATGTACCCCACTAAGATCAATGGAGCGCTGATGGGAAGAGTTTGTAGTGGGGGACTGTTGTAAACACTCAGAGAGAACAGAACTCCTGGGGAACAGTGTGTGTGTCTCTCTCTCCTACCCATTGTGGCAAGGCACCTTCTCAGTCTCCCCAGCCTCTGTTGCTTTTAGCCCTGGTGAGACAGGCTTGGGTAATGCGGTTCCCCCTTGGGACACAGAGGATGTCTGCTCCCTGTATCTCCACCAGTCCAGTTTAGAGTATTTTTACTCTCTTGTGGGAGAGAGTACTGCCTCTCCTCCCAGTGAAGCTCGCTGTCTTGCTGCTCCAACACTCCTGGCAGCAGGGCTCCTTCTCTCTCAGCTCTCCCCCCGTCCTTCCTCCCAGGGAAGGGTTTAAAAAGGTCTCAGGCAGCCCTAAGTTGGAATCAGCTGATCCTAATTAACCTCAGGTGGCTCCCCCTCAGCTGATTCTAATTGCTACCTTGGTAACCCTTTCTCAGCTGAACCTGATTGACCTGTAGTCACCTCCGAGTTGATAAGGAGGAAGGCCTTTTAGCCCTCTGGAACTGATTCCTACCCCACCCTTGCAGCTGTCTGTCCTGAGTTTATCACATCATATATGCTCATCTATCCCTCTTCCTATCCCCATTCCTCTTCACCTAACTAGCTCCATGTATACCTACCTAACTACCTGTTCCCCCTCTACTTGTTTATCTAGCCCAATGTATACCTACCTACCTAACTGTTCCCCTATCAACTCATCTAACTAGCCCCATGAATATCCACCTACCTGTTCGCTAGCTACTCATCTTTCTGGCCCCACACCTGCCTACCTGTTCCCCTAGCTACTCATCTATTTAGGCCCATACATACTTCTCTATCTGCTTATCCCCATACAAGTGTTATGGCTGCTCTTACTTTTTCAGTGTATTATCTACTAGGATTGCTAGATTTTTTGGTGTTTGATAGATAACTGGGTTTCTGATAAACTGGATTCTTCTGCAGAAATCCTTTCTTATTTGTTAATATCATCATAATTATTGTTTATTGTTAGCGCCTCACAGGACCCAGACAGGATCGAGACCATTTGTGCCAGGTGCTATTCAAACATAGAAAGAGACAAGCCCTGCCTTGAAGGTCTTTGGGGTATGTCTGCACTGCAACTGGAAGCCAGCCTTCCAGCCTGTGGAGACAGACTTGTGCTACCAGGGCTTGAGCTAGCACGCTAACACTAGCAATGTGGTTGTTGCAGCAGTGGTGGGGGCTTGGCTCCCCTCCCACACTTGGACCCACCCAAAGGAAAATTGGAATGTTGGGTAAAATAAAGTAAAAGTGTCTGTTTTCCTCAAAGAAAAGATTTTTCTCAAAAAAAGAAAGAGAGAAAACATCTCTTGTGTGCTGGGCTGAGCTGGGAGTGGAGATCAGCTTCTTGGCCACCATTTTGCTCTTCGCAGCCTGGAATAGATAAGTCACCTACGATCTGAACAGTAAGTGTGCCCTGTCATGCCAAAGGCTAGAGGAAAGAAATGTCCTAGGATATGCACATAGCTTGGCATTGGAGCTTCTCCATCCAAAGGAAGATCTCTCTAAGGAGATGTTTATATCCTTAGATTGGTGTTTGGTTGCTCAGCCTAATATTCCTACACAAAGTGGGTGAGATTTTCAAAGCCATCTGTGGGATTGATCTATCAATCTGTCTGACCGTCTAGGTACCTATATAACCCTCATCATTGCAGTATCACAATGCTTTGATGCACAAAGACTAGATATAATGGAATTTCTCAGCTTGTCTCTCTGTTGGTCCACCTGTCTGCATACAATTCAGTAATGTTTGAAAACTGCATCTCATAGAATCATAGAATCATAGAATTCAAGATCAGAAGGGACCAATATGATCATCTAGTCTGACCTCCTGCAAGATGCAGGCCACATAAGCCGATCCCCCCACTCCTTTAGCAAGCGACCCCTGCCCCATGCTTCGGAGGAAGGCGAAAAACCTCCAGGGCCACAGCCAATCTACCCTGGAGGAAAATTCCTTCCCGACCCCAAATATGGCGGTCAGCTGAACCCCGAGCATGCGGGCAAGACTCTCCAGCCATACCCTCAGGAAAAAGGTTAAGAATATCATATCATTGACCCATGTACCATTTACCAGTGTGGCACTTAATTAACCTATTGACTAAGCCCGGTATCCTATCATACCATCTCCTCCATAAACTTATCTAGCTTAATCTTAAAGTCATGAGGTCATTCGCCCCCACTGTTTCCCTCGGTAGGCTGTTCCAGTATTGCACTCCCCTGATAGTTAGAAACCTTCGTCTAATTTCAAGCCTAAATTTCCTGACTGACAATTTATATCCGTTTGTCCTCGTGTCCACATTAGCACTGAGCTGAAATAATTCCTCTCCTTCCCTGGTATTTATCCCTCTGATATATTTAAAGAGTGCAATCATATCTCCTCTTATCCTTCTTTTGGTTAGGGAAAACAAACCGAGCTCCTCAAGTCTCCTTTCATACAACAGGCCTTCCATTCCTCGGACCATTCTAGTGGCCCTTCTTTGTACCCGTTCCAGTTTGAATTCATCCTTCTTAAACATGGGAGACCAAAACTGCACACAATACTCCAGATGAGGTCTCACCAACGCCTTATATAACGGGACTAGCACCTCCTTATCCCTACTAGAAATACCTCGCCTAATGCATCCCAAGACTGCATTTGCTTTTTTAACGGCCACATCACATTGCCTGCTCATAGTCATCCTACGATCAACCAGGACTCCTAGGTCCTTCTCCTCCTCCGTTACTTGCAACTGGTGCGTCCCTAGCTTATAACTAAAATTCTTGTTAGTCATCCCTAAATGCATAACCTTACACTTCTCACTATTGAATTTCATCCTGTTACTAATACTCCAGTTTACAAGGTCATCTAAATCTCCCTGGAGGATATCCCGATCCTTTTCCGAATTGGCGATACCTCCCAACTTGGTGTCGTCGGCAAACTTTATCAGCCCACTCCTACTCTTGGTTCCCAGGTCAGCAATAAATAGATTGAATAAAATCGGACCCAAAACCGAACCTTGAGGAACTCCACTGGTAACCCCCCTCCAACCCGACAGTTCCCCCTTCAATACTACCCTCTGCAGTCTCCCCTTTAACCAGCTACTTATCCACCTTTGGATTTTCATTTCAATCCCCATCTTTTCCAATTTAACCAGTAATTCCTCATGCGGTACCGTATCAAACGCCTTACTGAAATCCAGATATATTAGATCCACCGCATTTCCCTTGTCTAAAAAATCTGTTACTTTCTGATTCAGTCCAAAACTTCAGGGAATGTTCTAGGCTCAGGGGCAGAATTGTAATGTTGTTGGATGGAAATTGGAAAGCACAAAAGAGGAAAATGGGAGATACACAAAGTCCTGGCATCTGGTTAGCAGACCCATCCTCTTTAACTAGGGCTTGGTCTACACTTAAAAAATAGATCAACTTAGCTTTGTAACTCAGGGTTGTGAAAAATTCTGAACCATGAGTGATGTATCTAATTCAATCTAACCCACAGTGTATGCACAGCCAGATAGATGGAAGAAGTCTTCTGTTGACATAGCTACTGCCTCTCAGAGAGGTGGTTTAAGAACATCAGTGGAAATCTTCTTGTCAATGTAGCAAGAACCTGAAGGGGGCTTCCAAAGAGGATGGATCTAAACTGTTCTCAGTCGTAGCAGATGACAGAAAAAGGAGCATCTGAACAAGTGAGCTGTAGCCCACAAAAGCTTATGCTGAAATACATTTGTTAGTCTCTAAGGTGTAATAAATACTCCTGTTCTTTTTGTGGATACAGACTAACACGGCTGCTACTCTGAAACCAGAAAAAGGATTAATGGTCTCAAGTTGCAGTGGGGGAGGTTTAGATTGGATATTAGGAAAAACTTTTTCACTAGGAGGGTGGTGAAGCACTGGAATGGGTTACCTAGGGAGTGGTGGAATCTCCTTCCTTAGAGGTTTTTAAGGTCAGGCTTGATAAAGCCCAGTCTGGGATGATTTAGTTGGAGAGTAGTCTTTCTTTGAGCAGGAGGTTGGACTAGATGACCTCCTGAGGTCCCTTCCAACCCTGAGATTCTATGATTCTATAGCAGCCACTTCAGTAAATACTCAATGGAAGCCAATGGGAATTGGATTCAGTAAGAAGGAGGAAGGAATGTGACTGAATATGGAGTAAGGATGGCATGTGTAAAAGATCTTATACTGTGGAAATTCAGATGGATGAATGAGTAGATAGCCAGATAGATGCATGCATCAGGAATAATAAAACCACATAATAAATTCACATAGTCTCTGTGGAAAATTTATTGGTTCACCTAGCCCAGCTCTTAATAGAAAATCATCAGTAATTTGAACTCCATCTTCACAGTCAACTTTCTTGCACGTTTGTTATTTTAATCTAAAGCAGTAATGGAGTGTCTGCCTTCCAAAGAAATCAGTAAATTCTCTAACACCTTTGCTTAAAGCCTTGCTAACTTCCTTGTTTCTCAGGCTGTAGATGAGTGGATTGGCCAGGGGAGTCAGGACAGTGTAGAAAAGCGAGAATAGTTTATTTAGGTCTATCAGTGTGTGGGTTTTTGGTAACAGATAAACAAGAATCAGGGTCCCATAGAAGATGGTCACCACAATAAGGTGAGAGGAGCAGGTGGAAAATGCCTTGTGCCTCCTGGATGCGGAAGGGATTCTCACGATAGTGGCGATGATACACATGTAGGAAGTCAGGGTTAATAGAAAAGGGCCCAGTGCTATTAGGGAGGACAGTATGAAAGCCAGAAGTTCTATCAGTTCAGTGTCACTGCAGGAAACATTTATCAACGGGGTCAAATCACAAAAGAAATGGTCAATTTCATTGGGGCCACAGAAAATCAAATGGGACAGCAAAAATATAATTATGGAATTAATTACAAAGCAGATTATCCAGGAGCCAGTAATGAGAAGTAAGCAAAATCTGCCATTCATCATCATTGTATAATGCAGAGGTTTACATATTGCTAAATACCGATCATAGGACATTGCTGCTAGGAGATAACATTCTGAACCTGCAAGGCAACCAAAGAAATAATATTGTACAAAACAGCCAGCAATAGAGATGGTTCTGTCCCTAGTCAGGAGACCGGCCAGCATCCTAGGCAGGATGGTGGAGGTGTAGCAGGTCTCCAAGCAGGACAAATTCCCCAAAAAGAAGTACATGGGGGTGTGAAGATTCTGATCAGTCACAATTAATGCAATAATGAGGATGTTCCCAGCCACAGTCACAATGTAGATCATCAGGAACAGCAGGAAGAGAGGGGTCTGCAGTTCCTGGAGACTCCCGAATCCCAGTAGGATGAATTCTGTGATGGACGTTTGATTTCTCCATTTAGTGTTTACCATGGGTCTGATTTCCTAAGGACAAGGAAATGAAATGAAAAATGGATGTGAATAATACAGACAAAAATCTTAATTGCCAACTATACACTTTGACAGAACAAAGTGATTTTTTTCTAAAGGGTAACTGTCAAAATTCTCTTGCCATATGTATTGTACTCCAGAATAAATATTGGTGAATCCTTGACAGAAACCTCAAAAGAAAGAAAGAAAACATGCTTTACTGAAACTCACTATTCAGATACACTCTTCAGGCTGGAAAGCTGATTAATATTTCATAGCCCATCAACATTGTCACACAGTTTCCCTGATACATAGGTAACAACCACTGGCTCCATTATTATCATCTTAAACATTGAGAACTGAGAGAAGTATGTAGGACCTGGCTCTCTTCCCCTTGTAATATGATGATGTTCATCTCTTACGTCAGCCTTTCGTTTACATTGATGTGCTGTGCATCGGGTCTGACTTGGACTTACAGTACAGTAATGGCTGGGGCATTGGAATTGGGCTGAAGAGTGCTGGATGCTTTTCACAGCTTCCCTGGTGACCTTTTTTTAATTTGATTTAATTACATCTGAGGAAAAACAAAGTAAGGAC
Organism: Mauremys mutica; assembly: GCF_020497125.1. Classification (NCBI taxonomy): domain Eukaryota; kingdom Metazoa; phylum Chordata; order Testudines; family Geoemydidae; genus Mauremys; species Mauremys mutica. The sequence goes on along the minus strand of NC_059084.1, from coordinate 57,820,255 downwards.
TTCAGGATTTGGGGTAAGATTTGAATAGGAGTCAGGTATGTAGATGTGACATTATCTGATTAAAATATGACTGTATAGATTATTTTTGCAACCACTGTTATATATTTGCAGCAAATACTGTACAAAGGTTGTCAAGTGAGGTGTCTATGAAAATATTATGATTTTCTGGCTATGATTATGCTATCTGTATGCATGTATCATTTTTGTATTTGAAGTTATACATATTGGCTCCATACTTGGATTTCAAATGCGTGCTCCTGGGGTACCGCCCGCAAGGTAGCCAGCCAGCACATCTTGGAGAGATTATTCAAATTGAGTGTCCCATCGAAAGGACATTGAACTGACAATGGACCATGGGAGACACCCATCTACACTTAATGGAATTTCCTGCTGTGACTAGGCGAAATGCATGGACATGGGACTTCCCCACATGACACCAAACTCTATCTTGTTGCTGTAATTTTCCAGTAATAACAATGGAATGCCCTTCACATGGCAAAATCTATAAAAGGCTCTGGAAACCCCTCCATTTTGTCTTCAATATGGCTTCTTACCTCTGGAGGAACTCTGCTACAAACTGAATCTCTGAACAAAAGACTGAATCACCATCCAAGCTGTGGATGTATTCCAGAGACTTGACTTTAGCCAGCAGTTTATTCCATCACTGCTACAAGCCTGAACCAAGAATTTTGCCATTACTGTATGTAATTGATTCCTTTAACCAATTTTTCTTTCTTTCTTTCTTTCTTTCTTTCAATAAACCATTAGATTTTAGATACTAAAGGATTGGCATCAGCGTGATTTTTTGGTAAGATCTGAGTTATATATTGACCTGGGTGTGTGGCTGGTCCTTTGGGATCAGAAGAACCTATTATTTGATTAAATTGGTTGTAAAGAACCACTCCATCTCTGAAGCCAGTGTTTTTGGTGATGATATAAGGACTGGAATGCCTGAGGAAACTGCCTTTATGTTTTCTTTTTAGCCGGTGTGGTGAAACAGGTGTTTACTTTTGTGGCATATCTTATAAAAGAATACCAACAAGTTTTGGGTTCTGTTTGCCCTGTTTCTCAGCAGTTTGTCCTGAATTTGGCATCCTAAGTTGTGACCCACTAAGGCACGGTTACAGTACGTGCTTTTGAAGTCATAGAAATGATCACAGAAATGTAGGACTGGAAGGCACCTCGAAAGGTCATCTAGTCCAGTCCCCTTCGTTGAGGCACGACTAAGTATTACTTATACCATTGCTGACAGGTTTATATCTGACCAGTTCTTAAAAACTTCCAAGGACAGAGATTCTACAAACTCCCTAGGTAATTTCTTCCAGTGGTTAACTACCCTGACAGTTAGCAAGTTTTTCTTAATGTCCAACCTAAATCTCCCTTGCTGCAATTTAAGCCCATTGCTTCTTGTCCTGTCCTCAGTGATTAAGGAGAACCATTTATTAAACTCATCTTTATAACACCTTTTATGTACTTGTAGACTGTTATCATGTGCTCCATCGCCCCCCGCCCCCCAAGTCTTCTCTTTTCCAGACAAAACAAACCCAGGTTTGTTTGTTTTTCAATCTTTCCTTGTAGGTGACTATCTGCATCTTTAGGCACCAAAACAACTTGTCCAATAATGAGCAGTGACAAGTTTTTACTCTTTGTAATTCTGATTCACAGAACAGAAGGGAAAATAATTTTCTTATGATAGTGTTTGTATTCTCTCTGGTCCCCAGATGTCTAACACGTAAGACCTTATGATACTTTTACTTTGCTTGTCCCATTAAACCTATCTCTTCCAGCTGTTTGCTGCATAAGTTATCCAAGCTTTCTCTCCTTTTCATTCCCTTTGATTCAGCTCTGAATTTGCCCCACTGTATTCAACAATGTCAAAAATTAAGCAAAGCAAATTTGTCCACATGTAGCATAAACACTAAGGAGTAAAAGCAATTATTTAGAGCACCAGTATAGTAATGGCACTAAGATATCCAAGATGCATCTTAGATTGGCCATAAAATAGCATTTTTGGAGAATGATGGCCACTTGGTCATGCTACAATCTCCTGCAGGAGTTGATGGAAGACCTATAATTTGATATGTTTAAAATTAAACTACACAAGTCTCTCAATAGCAGATTATTTGAGACAACCATAAATTGTCCATGTTCCTGTGTACTTTAGGTTCTGGATCATAGCATTAAGAAGACAAAGTACTTATTCTGGGGTTTTCAAAGGAGCCTAAAGAGTCAATATCCAAAAGCCATTTAAATGCAGGTACCTAACTCCCTTAGGCCATTTTATAAAATTCCTGTATTAGCCCTTGGCTACATGAGAAAGACACACCACTGAAACTTACATAGATTTTTTTTGTTTGTGTTTTTACTGGTTAAACTGGTGAATCTATGATTCTATGATTCAAAACCCTAGGTAGACTTTCTTATTTTGGTTTGTGTGTCTTATTTCATTTCAGTTTAAATAGATTACTAATTGGCTTAAGTTAAAATGAAATATGCCAGGTTTAAACCAAAACCAGACTGTCCACATATTTTTTTATACACACACACACACACACACACACACACACACACACACACACACACACACACACACACACACACACACAGAGCTTGATCAGAGCCAAGGCCCTATCTCTGGCCATAATGTTGTTTCAGAGTAAGGTGAAAGAAACCGCACAATGAAGAATGAGATTTTATATCCCTTTTAAAAATTCTGTCTTTTTACTTATAACTATTATAACTTTGAATGTTTTTTTAATACATACAAATATCCTCTTTCACTCTTTAAGTTCCTGGTTTCAATAATTTCCAGTGGCAATGAGTCCCACAGTCTAATTACACATTGTGTGAAGAGGTATTTCCTTTTATGAGTTTTGAAATTTGCTACCTTTCAATTTCATTGAATGTCCTCTTGTTCATGTGCTGTGACACATGGAGAACAGAAGTTCCTGATCTCCCTTCTCTAGACCATTCATAATTTACAATAGATGCCACTTAATAGCAATAACAACTTTCATTTTAATGTTAATGGGATATGGATATTGGCAACAGATATGCTGCTTAACAAGTTTTTTTTGGAGGAAAGGCCCCAGCTGCAGTCAGGTTCCTGAAGCTGCAGTCAGGGAAGGCAAGGCCCAGAGCTTTGTTCTCTGGCTTTTGCTTATTTGCAACCCCCGGATAATAGCAACTTATTCCTGGGAAGCAAGAGGTTGCTAATAAGCGGAATCCACTGTATTTCAGGGCTGAGTAACCATTGACTAAGGAATTCAGTATTTCACTCTGTGATTTCTCAGTGGCTGTTCTCAGTGGTGGCAGATGACAGAACAAGGAATAACGGTCTCAAGTTGCAGTGGGTGAGGTCTAGGTTGGATATTAGGAAAAAAACTATTTCATTAGGAGGATGGTGAAGCACTGGAATGGGTTACCTAGGAAGGTGATGGAATCTCCACCCTTAGAGGTTTTTAAGGTCCAGCTTGACAAAGCCCTGGCTGGGATGATTTAGTAGGCATTGGTCCTGCCTTGAGCAAGGGGTTGGACTAGATAACCTCCTGAGGTCTCTTTCAACCTTAACCTTCTATGATTCCTCTATGATTCTATGATTTCACTGCAGCTAACAACCATGGAAAAGACTTATGTTACCTTAATTATCTGCTTGAAGTTCTGATGCAACCTCTTCAGTCAGGATTTCAGTAACTGGGTTGTATTTCCCACATGCCAACCATTTTCCTGATATTCTTCATACAGTTGTGAAAAGACATTCCTGAGACAATGCATTAATATCTCTCTGCTACTCCATTCATTTTGTTGGATGTTCTTAGAAAACAACTAATGTTGCCTTCTCTTCATGTTTATATGCATTCTAGGATCTTGGGGATTTTTCATTGATGTCACCAAGGAATTAATTCTATGTTTATATCAGAGTAAATGTAAACAACACCGTTAATTGATAATGGCCAAGCTCAGTAGACATCCCTATTCAACAAAGGGAAAAAGTTAATTGTAAATTATTCATCATTATTCATAAATTATTCATTTACCAACATAGCAATTAAAATATATATAGATGGAGAAGTTATGCATGCAAAACTATGGGGATTTTGTCATATTTTATTTTACAGTTACTTTTTAAAATTAATTGGTTTAACAAAGAAAAGGTTGAGGGGTGACTCAATTACAGCCTATAAGTATCTACGCAGGGAATAAATATTTAATAACGGGCTCTTTGTTCTAGCAGGGGTAGGTAAAACACGATCCGGTGCGTGGAAGTTGAAGCTAGACAAATTGAAACTGGAAATACAAATAAATTTTTCATGGTGAGAGTAATTAACCATTGGAGCGATTTATCCAGGATAATGGTTGAGCCTTCATCAGTGACAATTTTTGGGAATGGTTGGAAGGACTTTGACCTACTGAAGGCCTATAAGATTGATGGGTGACCTCAGGTACACTTTTAACTGGTGTAGAGGAACTTTTATTGTTTTGTCCCATAGGGAAGGTACCTGAAAGAGAGCAGAGATTCAGCTAGTTCCATGGCTCAGTATCTCAGATTTAATTTAAAAAATGTTTTAGACCAAAGGAAAAGATACAGACATGAACTGCAGACTGTCTGAGGGAAGGAAAAAAAGTTCCTGTGCAATGGACCCTGACTGCTGCCCACCACACCGTGTCATCCACTTTGGGATGGAGATTGGTGGCCCAGGGAAGAGTGATATCCACCAGGCCCAAAGAGCAGTTGTGATGGGTCCTGCACCAGCCACATAGATACCACTGCTACCCGCAAAGGATGGGTAGGACCACAGTGCATGGGGCATGGCCAAACAAAGGAGTGGGTTCACAGGTGACCTCCATGTGTCGCTGTGTCCGGGGCCCTAGATTCCCTTAACCTGGACCCAACCACAATGTGTTACAGTGTAGATATTCCCAGAGCCAAATCTATGGACATGGAGACAGGTCTACTCTCTCCCTCATAGGGAAGCTCCCTTTAAGTTTGCAGGGGACAAAATGGGTTGGTATCTGAACCACTTTATCACCACTTTCTTGTAGATTGGATTCCCAGTGGAAGCTGATAGGACCTAGGGACCCAACTTGCATTGCTATTCGATGGGAGCTGGGTACCTAACTCCCATAGGGTCCTTCAAAAATAGCAGCCATACACCATGCTGAGTGGTATAGAGAAGGTCGATCGGGTGCTCCTATTTACTAGAGGTGGTCAGAAAAAATAATTTTGTCATCAATAAAAATGAAGAAAAATTGTTCATTTTAATTGGAATTTTTGTCGAAAAATGCAAAAAATGAAAACTGTTTTTTTCTCTGAAAACTGCCAAGAACTGACTATATAGATACAATCTATCTGGTTATGGTGACACTTGTCTTGGGTGCTCTTAATGGTAAGCCACGGTGTTACCTCTCTGCCTCAGCAAGGGAGAGCTTTGCTGGACCCTCATCTGCCTGCAAAATCAGCAAACTATTTGAGACTTTGCCAGTGTTAACAGTGCCTTGCAGGTAATCTTCAGTGAGCTCCAGTTCCTCAGCTCCCCAGGGAGTCTCTCTGCAATGTCCAGTTCCTGTCACTGGACACACAGACGGTATCATGTTCGCTGCCTGCAATACGACAGTACACCCACCAGCCTCTTGGCTCATTGAGGACATGCTGTTTAACTTAATACATGGCGCTGAGATGGTTTATAATAAAACTGAGCATGAGTTTATTAATATGGAACCTACATTAAAGTTGTGCTAAGCAAGGACAAAGAGACAGAAATTGTTACAAACAAAGCACAAGTAAAAACACTCATTCTAGTGTCTAAAACTTAACAGGTTAAAATTCTGGTCTCAGGTGATTTCTCATCTATAGTCAGTTCTCAGCCTCTTCCACTCACACGGTTCAAGCTTTGACTTTTCACAGATTCCAAAAGCACCTGCTCCTTTTGTCCCCTAACATAACTAAGGGATTTTCTTCCCTTTTTCTGATAGCTCCACAAGCCTTTGAAATATATTCCTCCCAAGTGCATACCCCAGGAAGAGTTCTTCTGTCCCAGATGCCATGCCGTCTTTCTGCCTTCTTCTCCTGTTGACTCAGATGCAAAGGTAACTTCCATTGTCTCTGATCTCACATATTTCCAGTGAACTTACATAACTCTATACACTCTAACCGTACATACATCGTGCAGTAATATTAATGACCAGCATGTCATCACTTTTTTATGATACCTTATAAGACACGATGCATCTGAAGAAGTGAGGTTTTTTTACCCATGAAAACTTATGCCCAAATAAATCTGTTAGTCTTTAAAGTGCCACCAGAGTCCTTATTGTTTTTGTGGATACAGACTAACATGGCTACCCCCTGATACTTACAAGTCACTGTTCGGCTAAATATTCTGACAACAGTGTGTAGGGTGCTCCCTTTGCCAGTTGGCATAAAGGCAGCCAACATTTTTCAGGTTTTCTGGTGGAAATTGGAATATTTCTGAGGAAAGTGGGCAGGATCAGAGAAAATTTCTTCAATCAAAATACTGTTTTCCACTGAAAAAAAATGTTGATGGAAAATTTTGGACCAACCAGCTATATAATCCTTTTCATAATGTCTAGACAAAAAAAATTACATGAAGAGGAAGTTAAGTAGGAAAGCACAGATCAGTGACTTCTTATAAGCTCTATTAAAGAGATGGTGTCATCACTGAAAAGCCAGGTGTTAAAAACACAGGAAATTCAGAATTAAGGTTAAACTGAAAAGAAACACAAACACATTAAGGTCTGGAACTGCACAATTAGCACACCCAAGCCCCCTTATTTTTGCTCTTAATGACACCAACCGATAGCCGTTTGGTTGTGGTGAAGGCTTTCAGAGTTTGTGATCCCCGGTTATATTAAACTGACTTTTAAAAGACATTATTTTTCCCCTCAGTGTGGCATCATGGTAAAGAAGAGGGTGATAAATCCTGCTCTTGATGAAAACTCAAACAAGCCTTAATTAAGGGTCCATGAAAGATGAAACCTGGGAATCAAGGGAACATTTAAGGAAACAACTTTAAAACATTTCTCTAAAATTCTCATTTCTCTAAAATAGGAAGTATCACTGGGGCAATGAACTTAGCAGGAACAAAAAAGGACTAGACGTACATAGACAAGAATATTGTCAGTTACATGACAGTATTATTAAAAGAACGCAAAATTTGAAAAGTATATAAGCCTTCCTGCTGCCACATATATACTGATAGGGGAAAGGGAAACATTTCTCATAATGGCAGTTTGTACCATATGTTCCTGTTTTTTTCACCTTCCCCTGAAAAGGAGCTGGTTGAGAAATGGTGAATGTATTTGGCAAAAAAAATCAAACCATCTCCCCACAAAATTCTCGTTTCACTTACAATTTTCCACGAAATTTTTCAGCGTTCCAGAAGCAAAAAAAGCAACCTGATAGTTTTCTTTTTGGTTTGTGGTCCTCCACTCTTTCACTCTTCTCCCTTCATCTCCCCCAGCCCATTCTCTCTCTCTCTCTCTCTCTCTCTTCTTTCCTTTGTCATTTCCACAGTTAAAACCTAAACCTGATCCTTTTTTTCCAGTTTCCTGTTTTCTGAATTCAGTTTCATTTTTATTAAAAATTGTACATATTAATTAAAAAATCATTTTTAACCAAAACATTATTTTAAAATTTGACCAGCTCTATTGTGATGTTTCTGAAGTTAGCCCCCTTTTAACAACAAGCTACTGGAGTAGATGGACCACTGGTCTGACCAAGGATGGCAGGAGTTATGTGCCTGTGTTTTCTCTCATGAAAGCCCTAATTTTTCTGACACCTTTACTGAGTGCATTATTAACTTCTTTATTTCTCAGGGTATATATGAAAGGATTGGCCATGGGGGTCAAGACAGTGTAGAAAAGAGAAAACCCTTTGTTCAGGTCTCTCAGTGCATTGTTTTTTGGTAACAGATAAACAATGATTATGGTTCCATAGAACAATGTGACCACAGTGAGGTGAGAGGAGCAGGTGGAAAAGGCCTTCTGCCTCCCGGTGGTGGACGGGATTCGAAGGATGGTGGAGAGGATACATAAATAAGATGACAAGGTGAGTAGTAATGGTGGCAGAGAGAATATGGAAGACAGAAGGAAAACCATAAGTTCCATGAGGTGGGTGTCACTGCAGGAGAGTTTAATAACCGGAATTAGATCACAAAAGAAATGGTCAATTTTGTTGGGACCACAGAAAACTAACTGTGACAACACATATAATATAATGGAATTACCCAATAAGCCACTTATCCAAGATGCAGCCACTAGCTGGAGGCAGAACTGGCGATTCATGAGTGCTGCATAATGCAGTGGTCTGCATATTGCTAAATACCGATCATAAGACATGGCTGATAAGAGATAAGACTCCGAGCCTGCCAGGAGACCAAAAATATAATTTTGTATAAAACACGCACAAACTGAAATAGCTCTGTTTCCAGTTAGGAGACTCTGCAGCATCCTTGGCAAGCTGTTTGAGGTGTAGCAGGTTTCTAAGAAGGACAAATTCCACAGAAAGAAGTACATGGGAGTGTGTAGGTGATGATCAGTCAAAACAAGCAGAATGATGAGGATGTTTCCAGCCATGGTCAAAATGTAGATGACTAGAAAAAGCAGGAAGAGAAGGAGACGTAGCTGTGGAAGATTCCCAAATCCCAGGAGGATGAATTCTGAGATGTACGTTTGATTTTCCCATTCTGTGTTTGCCATGGATTGTGTCTGGAGGATAAATGAAGAAATTATAATCTTTGATGATATAGTAAGAAAGGAAAACAACCATTTGTGAGTCACACAGAGAGATAGGTACACAGTTAGACAGAGAGTTTGGATTTGGGTAGGTTGAAACTTCCATAAAATACTATTTTTCAATGGAAAACTGAGTTTTCAACTATGTACGTGAAAACTTCTGCAGAAAGTATCTGTTTTCCTTTATCCTTAAAACTAATATTTTTCAGCAGACAACTTTTTTCAATTTTTCTATGAAAAGTTGCAATGTTCTACTGAACATTTCTATGAAACAATTTCCAACCCCCCCATTTTTGTCAAAATTTTCTCTGGAAAAATAAAATTTCTGACCAGTTCTAGATTTAAGTGAAGAAAGAAAGAAAGAAAGAAAGAAAGAAAGAAAGAAAATTTAGTGATATTGAGTAAGATTTTCAAAGTCTAACACTGCTCCTATTAATGTAAATGGATAAAATTCCCACAGATTTCTGTGTGAGCAGAGTGAGTTTATTCTGAGCATGTGCTTGGACATTAAAATTGGATCTCATCATGATAAATTAGATTACTTGTACAAGAAAAATAGTATTATTATACTCATAAATTCTTTGCCAAGAAAATGAGCCAGAAGTAACCATTGACAAGAATATTACAAATTGGCAACTTTAATTTTATTAATCTTAAAGATTCACTGATACATGACCAAATCATTTGTGATATATAAGACTCACACCTACTTTGGCATATTCAAGATGGGAGTTGGATTTAGAGGCCATGTGAAAATCCTCTTACAGTGTAAATTGACATATCGCTATCAATTCATACCAGCTGTGGTTCAGAGCCTGTAGAACTGAGGGAAATAGTGCTTTGAAAGAAGGAAGGATGGTCCCGTGGTTAGAGTGCTAGGTTTGAATTTATGAAACCTGCATTCAATTAATCTTGGTGCCATGGATTTCCTGTGTAATTGGCAGCAAGGTATTTAGGTTCTTCTTACCTTATTTCTCCTTGGACAAAAAAAATGGAGATAATAGAACATCCCTACCTCACAGGAGTGTTGTGAGGATGAATACATGAAAAGATGGAGGTACACAGATGCTGTGGTAACAGGGGCCAGAGAAGAGCCTGAGATAGACGGAAATTACAACAACAAATAATTCCTATTGTGATAAGAGTATCTAGGGGGAGAGAAGACAGGACCAGCTATGAATGTGAACTGTGAGAGGGCTGGGCTGTATGAGGGAGAACAGCTTTCGTATCCTGTACAGGACTTGTCAATTTTTTTTTCCATAAAACCTTTTTTTCCAAAAGAATGAATGGGTGTTCAGCTGAATGAGAAATTTCATTAGAAGTGTCTGCTTTGCTCAAAAATGTTCATTTTTTTCCACTGGGAAACTGAAAGAACAGAAAACTGAACATTTTCCATCCAAAATATTTGTATTTTGTCAGTTCTCAGCCAGAAATGTACAGTTTTTGTCTGAAAATGTATAGGTTTTGAGTAAGTTTTGGCTAATGACTGTTGAGTTGTAAGTTGCCAAAAATAATGGTCAGTTTATGGGTGTTAAATAGTTTTAGTCAAAAATTTCAAGAGAAAGAAATGTTTTGTGAGCAGCTCCAATCCTGTTCTAAGAAGTAACTACAGTTTGTTTCATAAATCCAGTTCTTGCCATTTGAATCATACCAGTTCAAGGGGACATTGAAACGCTCAGTTTAAGGGATATATCCTTCTCCTACATAAACACCACCTACATCAAATTCCCTACTGCCTTCACTTTTAAACAGAACCAACCAATAATAAGTTCTACACAGAAAGTGCTGGGAAATTTGAGGTCACTCCAGGTTTGTAAGGAATTATGCCTCCACAATCTATGAGAATTATTTAAGGTGTCATCAAACATTCAGACAAGGGGGAGCCACTGGATATAGTGTACCTGGACTTTCAGAAAGCCTTTGACAAGGTCCTTCACCAAAGACTCTTAAGCAACGTCGGCAGTCATAAATCAGTAACAGGTTGAAAGACAAGAAACAAAGGGTAGGAAGAGCAGCAAAGAGTCCTGTGGCACCTTATAGACTAACAGACATTTTGGAGCATGAGCTTTCGTGGGTGAATACCCACTTCATCACATGCAAGGTAGGGAGAGTCAGATTTCACAGTGGAGAGAGGTAAATTGCAGGGTCCTGCAAGGATCAAGCCCAGGGTTGTGAGCTCAATCCTTGAGAAGGCCACTTAGGGATCTGGGGCAAAAATTGGTGCTGCTAGTGAAGGCAGGGGGCTGGACTTGATGACCTTTTGAGGTCCCTTCCAGTTCTAGGAGATTGGTATATCTCCAATTATTACCTTATTACCATTGTTCAACACATTCATAAATTATCTGATAAAGAGGTAAACAGTGAGGTGGCAAAATTTGCAAGTGGTAAAAAATTACTCAAGATAGTTAAGTCCAAAGCTGACTGTGAGGAGTTACAGAAGCGACTCACAAAACTGGGTGGTGTTGCAAAAAAAATGGCAGATGAAATTCAATGTTAATAATTGGAAACTAATAAACTCATTAGGGAAAAATAATCCCAACTATGCATAAAAAAGGATGGGGTCTAAATTAGCTGTTACCACTCAAGAACAAGATTTTGGAATTATTGCAGATAGTTCTCTGAAAACATCTGCTCAATGTGCAGTGGCAGCCAAAAAACCTAATGCAATGTAAGGAATTGTTATGAAAAGGATAGATAATATAGCAGAATGTATAATAATGCCACCATATAAATCCATGGTACACCCATAACTTGAATAATGCATGCAATTCTGGTTGCCCCATCTCAAAAAAGATATATTAGAATTGGAAAAAGATGAAGAGGAAGGCTACAAAAATGATTAGGTGTATGGAACAGCTTTCATGCAAGAAGAGGTTAAAAAGACTGGGGCTGTTCATCTTAGAAAACAAATAACTAAGGGGGGTATATGATAGAGGTCTATAAAAATTATGAATGGCATGTAGAAATTTAACAGGGGAGTGTTATTGACTTCTTCACATAACACAAGAACTTAGGGGTCACCCAGGCAGAGGTTTAAAACAAACATAAGGATGTATTTCTACACACAATACACTGTAAACTCGTGGAACTCATTACCAGGGGATGTTGTAAAGACCCAAAATATTTTCTGGATTCAGAAAAGAATAAAATAAATCCCAGGATGATAGATCCATCAATGGCTTAATAGCCAAGATGGTCAAGGACACAACCTCATGCTATGAGTGTCCCTAAATCACTGACAGCCAGAAGCTGGGACTTCATGATGGGGATGCATCACTTGGTAATTGCCCTGTTCTGTTCATTCCCCTCTAAAGCACCTGGCACTGGCCACTGTCGGAAGACCGGATATTGGGCTAGATGGACCATTTTTCTGACCTAATACAGGCATTCTTATGTTCTAACAGCACTGGTAAAGAACTACGCTACCTGGATCACCAGCTGGAAGTTCTCATGCAACCACCTCTCTCAGGGTTTCCATGACTGGGTTATGGTTTTTGCAGGATGTCTAGTCTCCTGATATTCTTCATAGATCTTTATCCCTTGTTTAAAGAGACCCTGCGTACTCCTAAGAAGATGTACTCGCATGCCTGCACCACTTAGTTGATTTTGCTTTTTATCCTTACAGAAAAATAGAAGTCTTCATCTTTATATCCATTCTAGGAACAGGCAGCACCTTCTTTCATACCATCGATGAAAGGAATTTGACGTCACTGTGACCAGGGAATTAATTATATATTTATGCTGGAGATAATATAAACAACACTGTTAATTACTAATGGCCAGCCTCAAAGACCTGCTCTTTTGCATAAGAGAAAATGTTGCTGATGGTTGAATTATTCCCCATCTGCATTAAGTGGAGCAGAAGGAAGGCAAGACAAGAAGTACTGGGCTTAATGTGCAGCAAAGGAAATTTAGGTTAGATATAAGGAAAAACTTTCTAGCTCTAAGGGTACTTACATTCTGCAGCTGGCTTTCAAGGGACTTTGTGGAATCCCCATCATGGGAGGTTAACAACAACAGCTTGGGCACAGAGTTATCAGGTAATGTCTATGTACACTTGGTCCTGTTGGGCTAGACTTGATTTCTTGAGGCCCCTTCCAGCCCTACATTTCTGTGATTCTGTGATTGGCTGAACTTTAAAACATTTTTTTTTAAATCAACCTTTGGAAATGAAATTTCTAAATGCCTGTTTGAAACACAATTTTTTTGTTCTGAGCTGACATTTTGACATTTTCAGTCAAAAGTGCAGATTCAAAATGGAAATGGCATTCAGAAATGTTGGCATCTTTTGCTTAACATTTCTGGATCAAAAATATCGGGAACTTTTCATTTGGTGAAAAATTTTCAATATTTAGATTTTTCTCCAGATTTTGGATGAAGACAGGTGTTGAAACAGTGGAGTTTCCAATGGGACAAAAATTCTGTTCCCAGCCAGCTCCAGTTTTCAGCCTAAAGTTTCCCCCTTATTCTAACTCCTTTCTGGACTATGTCAAGTACCCAAGGGAACAAGTATCATCAGTAGAGCTTGGAGAGTAATTGATTTTTTTTTGTTTGACAAGCAAACCAAAAAAATCAAGGAAAATATTTGATTCCATTCTTTTCCATCAGAGAACATCAAATCACTGAAATAAAAATGTTCTGCAGGAATGTGTGAGAAAATAAACAGAACAAATATAAAATTAAATGAACCACAAAGAACAGAAAACTAAAATAAAAAAGTAAAATAAAAATAATATAATAAAAATATCATAAATAAATATTAAAATAAAATTAAAATAGAGATGCAGAGGCAGGGAGCCAAGATGGATGGAGCCACTGACTGGACTCTGATGTGTGCGGGGCATTCCCACATTGGGCTCCCGGAGGCCATTTTCCAGGAAACTAATAAATGCTACCTTGGTTTGCAAATGCTGCCCTGCTTCGTGGCAGATACTCACTGCCCAAAGAGAGAGAAGTCTCGTGGAGCCCCAAGACACAGTCTGCAGTGGGGGAGGTATGGCTGACACACTAAAGGGGTTACTCCCAGGAACGTACAAAGGCTGGGGCATAGCACAGAGCCTATAAATACACATATAAACAGGCATAGAAATCTCCTGATAGGTCAGTGGTGGTGTATCTATTACTCACAGCAGTCACATATGGTCTCTCTCTTTACAGCTCTGGACAGGCCTCTATGGTATGTCTACACTGCATTATAAACTCTATCCTCCATGAACTTATCTAGTTCTTTTTGAAACTTCTTTTAGTTTTGGTCTTCACAACGTCTTCTGGCAAGGAGTTCCACAGGTTGATTGTGCATTGTGGGGAAAAATACTTCCTTTTGTTTGTTTTAAACCTGCCACCTATTAATTTCACGTGGAAACCCCTAGTTCATATGTTATGAGAAGGAGTAAATAACACTTCCTTATTTACTTTCTTTACACCAGTCATGATTTTGTAGACCTCAATGATATCCCCCCTTAGTCATCTCTTTTCCACCTGGAAAGTTCAAGTCTTATTAATCTCTCCTCATATGGAAGCTGTTCCATAATTCTAATCATTTTGTTGCCCTTTTCTGAACCTTTTCCAATTCCAATATCTCTTTTTACAGATAGAGTGATCACATCTGCATGCAGTATTATACGCAGATGTGGATGTAACATGGATTTATATAGAGGCAATATGATATTTTCTGTCTTATTATCTATCCCTTTCTTAATGATTCCCAACATTCCCAACTTTTTGAACTGCCACTGCACATTGAATGGATGTTTTCAGAGAACTATCCACAATGACTCCAAAATCTCTTTCTTGAGTGGTAACAGCTAATTTAGACCCCATCATTTTATATGTATAGTTAAGATTATGTTGTCCAATGTGCATTACTTTGCATTTATCAACATTGAATTTCATCTGCCATTTTGTTGCCATCACCCAGTTTTGTGAAATCCTTTTGTAGCTCTTTTCAGTTTGCTTGGAACTTAACTATCTTAAGTAGTTTGGTATCATCTGCAAATTTTCAGGGCCACCCGGGGGAGCGGGGGCAAATGGAGCAATTTGCCCCAGGCCCCGGGCCCCACAGGGGCCCCCACGAGAGTTTTTTGGGGCCCCTAGAGTGGGGTCCTTCACTCGCTCCTGGGGCCCCAGAAAACTCTCGCGGGGCCCGGGCCCCTGGAGCTTCTTCCGCTCTGGGTTGTCGGTGGCAATTCAGCGGCGGGGGGTCCTTCTGCTCCGGGACCCACCGCTTAAGTGCCCTGAAGACCCGTGGCAGGGGGGTCCTTCCAGCACTTCGGCGGTGGGTCCCGGGGCGGGTCTTCGGTGGCAATTTGGCGATGGGGGGTCCTTCCACCCCGGGACCCATCGCCCAAGTACCGGGTGTTTGGCAGCAATTCGAAGGCAGGGGCCCCCTGCCGCCAAAGACCCCAGGCCCCCTGAATCCTCTGGGTGGCCCTGGAAAATTTGCCACCTCACTGTTTACCCCTTTCTTCAGATCATTTATGAATATGTTGAATAGGACTGGTCCCAGTACAGACCCCTGGGGGACACCACTATCTACCTCTCTCCATTCTGAAAACTGACCATTTATTCCTACCCTTTGTTTCCTATCTTTTAACCAGTTACCAGTCCATGTGAGGCCCTTCCCTCTTATCCCATGACTGCTTACTTTGCTCAAGAGCCTTTGGTGAGGGACTTTGTCAAAGGCTTTCTGAAAATCTAAGTACACTATATTCATGGGATCCCCCTTGTCCACATGCTTAATAGTGACCCCCCCCTCAAAAATTCTAGTATATTGGTGAGGCATGATTTGTCTTTACAAAAACCATGTTGACTTTTCCCAAAGAAGTTATGTTTATCTATGCTTCTGACAATTTTGTTCTTTACTATAGTTTCAACCAGTTTGCCCGGTACTGAAATCAGGCGTACCGGCCTGTAGTTGCCAGGGTCACCTCTGGAGCCCTTTTTTAAAATTGGCATCACATTAGCTATCTTCCAGTCATTTGGTACAGAAGCTGATTTAAATGATAGGTTACAGATGACAGTTAGTTAGTCCTGCAATTTCACATTTGAGTTCCTTCAGAACTCTTTGGTGAATACCATCTCGTCCTGGTGACTTATTACTGCGTAGTTTATCAGTTTGTTCCAAAACCTCCTCTAATGACACCTCAATTTGGGACAGTTCCTCAGATCTGTCACCTAAAAAGAATGGCTCAGGTTGGGGAATTTCCCTCACATACTCAGCTGTGAAGACTGATTCAGACATAATTTAGTTTCTCTGCAATGTCCTTATCATGTCTGAGTGCTCATTTAGCATCTTGATCATCTAGTGGCCGCACTGATTGTTTAGCAGGCTTCCTGCTTCTGATGGACTTAACATTTTTTTGATATTACTTTTTGAGTCTTTGGCTAGCTGTTCTTCAAATTCTTTTTTGGCCTTCCTAATTATATTTTTATACCACATTTGCCAGAGTTAATGCTCCTTTCTATTTTCCTTACTAGGATTTAACTTCCACTTTTTAAAAGATGCCTTTTTGTCTCTCACTGCTTCTTTTGCTTTGCTATTTATGCATGGTGGCACATTTCTGGTGTAATTTAGGATATGCATTTAAGTTGAGCCTCTATTATAGTGTCTTTAAAAAGTTTCCACGAGGGTTGCAAAGATTTAATTTTTGGCGCTGTACCTTTTAATTTCTGTTTCACTAACTTCCTCGTGTATGTGTTGTCCCCCTTTTTGAAATTAAATGCTACCATGTTGGGCTGCTGTTGTGTTTTCCCCACCACAGGGATGTTAAATTTAATTATATCATGGTCACTGTTAACAATGGTTCAGCTATATTCTCCTCTTGGATCAGAACCTGTGCTCCTCTTAGGACTAAATCAAGAATTGCCTCTCCTCTTGTGGGTTCCAGGACTAGCTGCTCCAAAAAACCAGTCATTTAAGGTGTCAAGAAACTTTATTTCTGCATCCCATCCTGAGGTGACATGTACCCAGTCAATCTGGGGATAGTTGAAATCCCCCATTATCATTGAGTTTTTTAAAAAAAATATAGCCTCTCTCATCTCCCTGAGCAGCTGTGTGAAAACCACAACATTGTGTATGGCATCACTTGGCCTCCTCACTGGCAGGCACAGAAGACATGGAGTGTGAACTCACTTAGAGGTTCTGACATACAGAAAGGATCTTCTTGGTTGCTTTTGAAGCACATTGTCTGAAGGGAGGGGGTGCGTGTGAAATAGTTCGTATATCCTCTGCCTTATCTAATCATTTGTCCACCTATCCATCCATCTAACTATCCATCTGCATAACCATGAGTGCATCCCCCTACTAGTCTATCTGTCCATCAAGATATGCATTTTAGTTGTAACAGAATCAGTCCCAAAGATATTAGTGAGACAAGAGATAACAGAAGTTGGGCCAATAAAAGGTATTATCTCACCCACCCTGTCTCTGTCCTTCGAGATGTCTGTTCATTTTTTTTCCTCCCTCTTCTATTTGTCCATCCAATTATCTACCCATCTGGCAATCTTAATGGCTCATCTAAACATCAGTCAATCTGCCTTGTCATCTGCCTAATCATCTCTCTGCCCAACAATCTGATTGCATTTATTTCCTGGTCACCTCATCTATCTATCTATCTATCTATCTATCTATCTATCTATCTATCTATCTATCTATCTATCATGAATGGACCATCTCTGTGGAAAGTGGACTTCAGTTGGCAGGGGCAAAATCACAGGCACTCTATTAAGTTGAAAATTATATCAGTATTTTTGCTTACAACCGAATATTCCTCCTGTCTCTGTGTGCAGCTAATTTCACAGGCAAAGCAGGTGGGAATTGCAGCTGACAAGAGGTTTGCAGAGTGACTGTTACACTCTGTTCTGGACAGCTGCAGCAAGGGGACAGACTGTAACAAGTGCTATCTTGTTCTCTGGTGGCTGTTCAGAGAAGTGGCAATGAACGGTTTGTCTGTGGTGTGTAACGTGTTTGATTTTGAGGATGTGGCTGTTTCCATCACAGATTTGCTGTGACGGATCCCCAGCATGAAGAAACCCTTCATGAAACACATTAATTTAATTGAATCGTGTATAAGATAATAAAAAAATATTAATAATAAAACTTCTTCATTATGTGCTCGTTAAATCCATCCCCATTAGCAAAGCACCTACTAAAAAGAAATCTCTTCAATTACCCATTTAGCAATTGTGATCCCACAGAGGTCTACAGGAGGACACATAGGTCATTAGAACGTCACATGCCTTAATGAGCACTCCAAGAAGTGTTCAGCCAAGCCCAGAGCTGGGCACTGCCTGGAGATTTAACAAACCTCTCAAGGAGTTACAGGCCAGTGGCAGAAACAAAGTTACTTCTTGTTTTAATGGGTCCCATCGAGGGCCATTAGAAACGAAACGCTGTTGGGAAATGCAGGTCCCAGAAACAGTCCCATTGGGGCTGATTAGAAGAGAAAGTCAGAGGCACTGATTAAAGTTAGACAAAGGAAGGGACAGGTCTGTTTCTGTGTCAAGTAGCCCCTGCTGGTTAAAGTGAAAAGGGTCAAGCCAGTCATTCCCAGCCTCTGTGAATGGCAACCCCTTCATTCATATATTCCATCAGACCCAAGGGAGGGAGGGAATGCAAGCGGGAGGGGTGGCTGCAAGGAAACTGACCTGTAAACACACCTCGGATTCCCACTCAGATAGCCAAGGAAGCACGGCCCAGATGTGGTGAGACAGAGGCAATTACAGGTTTCTAGGCCAGGTTTGGAGCTCAGCCAATGTACCTGGGTTGTGACAGGCTTTGCTGTCCTGCCCACAAACCCCAGCTCTGCCAGTGCCCCTCAGTCTGAACCCACAGCCCCCTCTACCGTTCCTTCTCTAGGTCCACACACACATAGCTCTGATGATGCGCCTCAGTCCCAACCTGCAGCCCCTGCTATCCCTGCCCTGGGCTGCCCCACAACACAGCACTCTGCTGATGGGCTTCAATCCTGATCTGCAGCCCCCTAGGCTCTCCCCACACATGCACTGTTCTGTCATTGCCCCTCAGTCCTGATCTGCAGCTCCCTGCAATCCCAGCCCCAGGCTCCCCCACAACACACAGAGCACTGCTGGTGCCCCTCAGTCCTAACTCCCAGCCCCTGCTATACAAGTCTCATTTTAGAGTCCTTCTGATTTACAATACCCCCACTGTTCCTGTCCTAACCATCAGAGGAGTGAAGTTCTGGAACAGCCGTCCAAGGGGAGTAGTGGGAGCAAAAGATATATCTGGCTTCAAGACTAATCTTGATAAGTTTATGGAGGGAATGGTATGATGGGATAGCCTAATTTTGGCAATTAATTGATCTTTGATTATTAGCAGGTAAATATGCCCATTGGTCTGTGATGGGATGTAAGATGGGGTGGGATCTGAGTTACTATAGAGAATTCTTTCCTGGGTGTCTGGCTGGTGAGTCTTGCCCACATGCTCAGGGTTTAACTGATCGCCATATTTGGGGTCGGGAAGGAATTTTCCTCCAGGGCAGATTGACAGAGAACCTGGAGGTTTTTTGCCTTCCTCTGCAGCGTGGGGCATGGGTCACTTGCTGGAGGATTCTCTGCACCTTGAGATCTTTAAACTATGATTTGAGGACTTCAATAGCTCAGACAGAGTTAAGGGGTTTGTTACAGGAGTGGGTGGGTGAGATTCTGTGGCCTGCGTTGTGCAGGAGGTCAGACTAGATGATCATAATGGTCCCTTCTGACCTTAAAGTCTATGAGTCTATGAGTCTAACTCTGCTCTCCAGCTCTGCCAATACATCACACCAATGAACGATAACCCCCCTAACATTGCTGTCCTTCCCCAAACACACAAAACTGACAATTCCCCTTGAGCCCACCACACCACCGAGTTCAATCAGTGTACCGATGTTGTGACCCTCAGTGTCCCATGGTCTGGACAGTGCACTGCAGTGCTGGCCTAACAGATCCCGTGGTGGGGCCAGCATCCTCAGGGCGCTGGTATATCTGCTGCGTTCTGACCTGTGGCACCCCCCACCGAGCCAGGCCTGGGACAGAGCTGAACCTGTCTCAATGCACCACAAAGCAGCTGGCATCCCCCAGCCTCTCCACACACACATTCACACTGAGCAGGGCTCATTTACTCCAGTGAGGGGCAGCACACAGACACACATGCACATAGCAACAGATATCACAAAACTGCTTAATATCCTGCTCTTTCTGTTCTGAGCCTTCACAGTGTTAATCTAAAGCAGTGGTTCTCAACCTATTTATCATTGTGGGCTACATATGCGGCCCACAATGTATTACCTGGGCTGCAGGTTGAGAACCACAGCGCGCCCCCCACTTGCCCCCATTCACAGACCATTATTCCCAGTGCCTCCCACCCAGAGACCCCTCTACAGAGTGGGTCCAGGAGCAGAGCACTGGGGAGGGGGCTGGGCAGCAGCCCTGACCTGCTGAACCACACCGTGCAGGACCAGGCAGCAGGGCAGCCAGGCAGCAGCCCTGGATCCCACATCCTCAGGGCCAGCCGGCAGCCAGGAGTCCGGACCCCGCCATGTGGCCTTTAGCACACAGCTGGGCCACAGCTGTGAGCTAATTGGGCTGCATGCACCCCTTGGGCCACACATTGAGAACCGCTGATCTAAAGTGACCCCTTAGCTGTAACTGGACTGATGTCACATTCACACCATTTAAATGTCACCCCCAGGGACTTCTGTTGGGACCTCAGGCAAATCACTTAGGCAAACATTTTCAAACGCACGTGCCTAAAGGCAGGCAGCAAAAATCCATATTACTCAAAGTGGCTTAATTTGCAAGTGTATTGGGCAGCTGCTTTTCCCAGGGACCCCCACTGGGATTCAGGGCTGCCCAGCAACCTAAAGAGATCAATGCTAAACAGATTGTCAAACTGCCTAAGGGATTTGAATGCCCTGATTCTATTAATTTCAATGGGAATTGGACCTCCAAATCTTTCAGTTGGCTTGAAAAAGCAGCAGCCTAATGCTGTCATTGGAGGAATCATGGGCCAAAAAAGGGGGTTTGGGTCCCAAAAGCTCCCAGTCCAAGCTCTGCCAGTGACCTATTGTATGAACAAGAATAAGGCAAAATTTACAAAAGTGTCTAATGATCAGATTTTCAAAGGTATTTAGGTACAAAGTGGTATTCAAAAAAATGTGTAAACAGATTATGAGCCTGGGGCCAGATGTTTAAAGGAGTCTGAAAACTTAGAAAGGCACCTAGGGTCAGATTTTTAAAGGTATTTAGGTGACTTCAGAAAACCCTACTGGGTGCCTAAATACCATAAAAATCTGGCCCCAGTTAGATATTAAAAAATATGAGGGCCCTAATTCTCATTGAAATCCATGGGAATTGGGTGCCTCGGCGCTTCTGAAAATCCCACTAGGCCCTTCCTTGCTTCTTGTGTCACCTAAATACCATACAAAATCTGGACCTAGGTGTCCAAATACCATTGAAACCTGATAGGATTTAAGTACCTAATTCCCACTGGCTCCTTTGAATATCCCAGCCCAATTATTATTACTAGCTTTAGGCTCCCAAATTTGAAAATCTTCGCCACCAATTAACGTATCAATAAATTATCCTGTACTAAACTTTTCCTAAATCTGTTCATTTGGGAAAAGAGGGGGTTGCAATTTAGATAGAGGAGCAGGACAAATAACACTAAATGATTGTTTTAAACAGTTATTAAGCACAATTTCACTGAGAGTCAGAGATTCTTAGCAGTTTTAAGACCTCAAGAGACCAGTGAAATATAGTCTATTCTGCTGCATAGCAGAGACCAGAGACTCTTGCCATTCCCTGGAGAAAACCTTCAACTCCACCTAACATTCCTGGTTTGAACACCTTTTAGTCACAGATATTAATTCATAATATTAGTGAGTATCCATCATTTCATATGCAGTATTCTTAGATATAGTTGTAGCCAATCCATTCATTTTATCATCCATTTATCACTATATTATGTGATGTTATGAAGTATGCTAAATAGATTTTTAGTGTTATGGAAGTGCAGGATTGATAAATATTTCAGAGTGATGAGTGTTTTAGGTTTTAGTAAAGCAGGCCTGAGACTCAAGGCCTATAGGCTGAAACCTGTAAGAATTTAGCTTAGCCATATTACTCCTGTGCATTTCACCCCATAAGGCTTTATAGAAATATGCTTATGAATGTATACATGACATAACTGGAATATGTTTTATGCTACATATGCCATGTAACATATCTCTACAAAGGTTATGATCTTCTGAATATACTCATCCTATTTGTATGTATGTGTCATTTTTTTATTCAAAGTTATGAATATTGGCTGTGTACTTGCTTGATTTTAAGTAGCCTAGTAGAGCATTTGGTCAGCTTCTCGAGAAAGGAATATGCAAATTAAGTGCCCAATCAAGAACCACTTAAGCCAACTGTTATAGGTTTATTCCCCACTTTGAACTTTAGCGTCCACAAGATGGGGACCTTCATGGACTCCTCTAAACTAAAATTCTAGTTTAGATCTGGTTCTTGCTGCCACCAGTCAAGATTTAAGTGTCTGACACACTCCCTGTTCCCCCAAAACTTTCCCTGGGGAACACAGATTCAAACTTGAATCTCAACACAAAGGGAAATAATCCATTCCCCCCATCTTCTTCCCCGTCCCCTTGTCCTTGGGAGAGATACCTTGATTCAAACTCCTTGAATCAAACAAAGAGGGATTCACTTTTCCCCCTCCCCTTCCCCTGAAAATCCAAACAAGGGAAGAAATCACTCAGGTTCTAAAACAAAAGATTTTATTAAGGAAAGAAAAAAAAGTACACTATCTCTGTATTACCAGGATGCAAAAATACAGGGTCTAACTTATAAACCTGGAGAGGCTCTCCCCCCCTCCTTTCTCAGAACAATCAAAGTAACAGCAAACAGAAATAAAGATATTTCTTCAGCAACCACACAATTGCAAATGCAGAAATTAATTAAAAGATTAATTTGCCTTTCTAATATTCACTATACTGGATAGTAGGAAATACTCCAGGAGAACTTGGAGACATGTCTGGCCTCTCTTAGATCCAAAGAGAGCACACTCCAAACAAAGGACACAATCAAAGACCTCCCTTCACAGAGATTTGAAATTATCTTGTCCCTTGATTGGTCCTCTGGTCAGGTGTTCGTCAGGTTACTGAGCTTGTTAACCCTTTACAGGTAAAAGAGACTTTAACCCCTGTGTACTTGCTTGATTTTAAGTAGCCTAGTAGAGCATTTGGTCAGCTTCTCGAAAAAGGAATATGCAAATTAAGTGCCCAATCAAGAACCACTTAAGCCAACAATGACTTCGAAGATGCCAATCCACATCTGAGCTTTCCCAGGAATGTGGCTTGGCTGGTAAGAAACTCAGTCATGAATGGACATGTAACTTGACCCTGTGACTCCAAAACTCCATTTTGTAGCTGGATTCTACACAGGGGGAGGGAGGGGTGTCCACTCACATGAGAAAGTCTGTTTAAATCCTTGGGAGACCCCTCCATTTTGTCTACATCTGGCTCAAGACATAGCCTTTCACCCCCAAAAGATACCTAAAATAAACTGGAACAAAGGACAGTAACTACAGGGGATGTGAGTGATTGCTGGACCCAGACTAGAAGGAGACTAGTCTGTAAAAGGAAGCTTACTGTAACACCTCTGAGGGTGAGGTTTTATTTGTATTCAGTTTTCTTACTGTATTAGGCATAGACTTGCGTGTTTTATTTTATTTTATTTGGTAATTCACTTTCTTCTGTCTGTTACTACTTGGAACCACTACAATCCTACTTTCTGGGATTGGCAGCCCCAAGGGGGTTTCTCTGTTCCAACCCATCACAAAGCCACAGGCTTAAGAATGCTTGACATGAGTGGGTGACCTAGGAATTACCCTGTTCCCCAAAGGTCACAAGATTACTGTAAAGATGGGCCAATAGGTGATTGCAATAGACTGCAATGTATTGTCCGAGGGCACACAACACATGATTGTAACATCTTTGAATGGCTGTCTTGATCGCAGGATACATGTCGTGCATAGATGTTAATGAGAATAAGAGGAACTACAAACAACCTCTAAAAGAATGGCAAAACCCAATATTCATGTGGTGTGGAAGTACTGGTAAGGAAAAGAGGATTGACATCTGCATGCATATGGATAAGGTGTTACGTGTAGTCAGAATTTCAATATAAATGAGGGTTCCCTGTTTGGGTAAAAGTGGGAAGACCCAAGGGATGACCCTACAGGAAACCCCAGCAGGAACCTTCCCTCTAGCAATGATTGTCTATTGACAGGTCCATTGGACCCTAGGATATCATTGAGAATGTATGACTACAGTTATAATTATTGTGTAGTTTTTTTATAGGATTTCTATATGCATGGGTATTTGTAACTTTACTCATTGCTTTAATAAATTTTTAGTACTGATAAGACTTTGTATTTGTGATTGTGTCTGTGGTAATTATCATTGGGCTGCATGTATTCCTAGAGCCTCCAGATTTGAGACAAGGACCAGAGGCAATTTCGCTCTGTTGAGCTTGAAACAGTAGCAACTGGAGCCCAACCCATCACTAATTTCACTTTAAATAAAATAAAAGACTACATATTTTACAAGACATACCAAAATAATTGCAGTAGTATGTAGGGTATGAATACAGGGATGTCTAGGAACACACTATCCCCATCTATCTATCTATCTATCTATCTATCTATCTATCTATCTATCTGCTTACTTGTCCCTCACCACCATAATACTTAATGGTCGGAAGGGAAATCTCAGCCAATGTTGAGTAATGACTAACTGCACCCATGCTTCCATTGATTTCAAAGGGATATCTCTAAAGATATGTGTATACTGCAATTAGATAGACTCATAGACTCATAGACTTTAAGGTCAGAAGGGACCATTATGATCATCTAGTCTGACCTCCTGCACAATGCAGGCCACAGAATCTCACCCATCCACTTCTATAACAAACCCCTAGCCTATGTCTGAGTTATTGAAGTCCCCAAATTGCGGTTTGAAGACCTCAAGCTGCAGAGAATCCTCCAGCAAGTGACCCGTGCCCCATGCTGCAGAGGAAGGCGAAAAAACTCCAGGGTCTCTGCCAATCTGCCCTGGAGGAAAATTCCTTCCCGACCCCAAATATGGCGATCAGTTAAACCCTGAGCATGTGGGCAAGACTCACCAGCCAGCACCCAGGAAAGAATTCTCTGTAGTAATTCAGATCCCAGCCCATCTAACATCCCATCACAGACCACTGGGCATACTTACCTGCTGATAATCAAAGATCAATTGCCAAATTAATTGCCAAAATTAGGCTATCCCATCATACCATCCCCTCCATAAATTTATCAAGCTTAGTCTTAAAGCCAGATATGTCTTTTGCCCCCACTACTCCCCTTGGAAGGCTGTTCCAGAACTTCACTCCTCTAATGGTTAGAAACCTTCATCTAATTTCAAGTCTAAACTTCCTAGTGTCCAGTTTATATCCATTTGTTCTTGTGTCCACATTGTTACTAAGCTTAAATAATTCCTTTCCCTCCCTAATATTAATCCCTTTGATATATTTATAAAGAGCAATCATATCCCCCCTCAACCTTCTTTTGGTTAGGCTAAACAAGCCAAGCTCTTTCAGTCTCCTTTCATAAGACAGGTTTTCCATTCCTCAGATCATCCTAGTAGCCCATCTCTGAACCTGTTCCAGTTTGAATTCATCCTTCTTAAACATGGGAGACCAGAACTGCACACAGTATTCCAGATGAGGTCTCACCAGTGCCTTATATAACGGTACTAACACCTCCTTATCTTTGCTGGAAATACCTCGCCTGATGCATCCTAAAACCGCATTAGCTTTTTTTACGGCCATATCACATTGGCAGCTCATAGTCATCCTGTGATCAACCAATACTCCGAGGTCCTTCTCCTCCTCTGTTACTTCCAACTGATGCGTCCCCAATTTATAACTAAAATTCTTGTTATTAATCCCTAAATGCATGACCTTGCACTTTTCACTATTAAATTTCATTCTATTACTATTACTCCAGTTTACAAGGTCACCCAGATCTTCCTGTATGATATCCCGGTCCTTCTCTGTGTTAGCAATACCTCCCAGCTTTCTGTCATCCGCAAACTTTATTAGCACATTCCCGCTTTTTGTGCCAAGGTCAGTAATAAAAAGGTTAAATAAAATTGGTCCCAAAACTGATCCCTGAGGAACTCCACTAGTAACCTCCTTCCAGCCTAACAGTTCACCTTTCAGTATGACCCGTTGTAGTCTCCCCTTTAACCAGTTCCTTATCCACCTTTCAATTTTCATATTTATCCCCATCTTTTTCAATTTAACTAATAATTCCCCATGTGGAACCGTGTCAAATGCCTTACTGAAATCGAGGTAAATTAGATCCACTGCATTTCCTTTGTCTAAAAAATCTGTTACTTTCTCAAAGAAGGAGATCAGCTTCGTTTGGCATGATCTACCTTTTGTGAAACCATGTTGTATTTTGTCCCAATAACCATTGACCTCAATGTCCTTAACTACCCTCTCCTTCAAAAATTTTTCAAAGACCTTACATACTACAGATGTCAAACTAACAGGCTATAGTTACTCGGATCACTTTTTTTTCCTTTCTTAAAAATAGAAACTACGTTAGCAATTCTCCAGTCGTACGGTACAACCCCTGAGTTTACCGATTCATTAGAAATTCTTGCTAATGGGCTTGCAATTTCATGTGCCAGTTCCTTTAATATTCTTGGATGAAGATTATCTGGGTATACTGGCCCATGCCAGCTGACTCTGGCTCCCAGGGCTCAGGTTGAGCCCCACAATGTTTCACTGCAATGTAAATATCCAGTCTTGGGCTGGAGACTGGGCTCTAGCACCCAGTGAGGTGGAAGAGTCCCAGAGCTCAGGCTGGCATGTCTACACTACAATAAAACAGCCCCACAGCCTTAGCCCTGGGAGCCAGAGTCAGCTGGCATAGGCCAGTCATGGTGTCTAATTTCAATGTAGACATGATGTAGGAGCACAGTCCTACACAGTGTGATTCGTGTACTGGGTATCTAGAGTTCTGTCTGCAGGAGACTATTACTTTGGGGGCGTCCAAAGGCCTGGAGAGAGGGAGCAGAGCATGTGCCCAGAGGCAGGCATGTAGGTGTCCAGGGAACATTTAGAGTGGAAAATTAAGGGCAGAGTGAGTTTGGGCACCAACAGGGTTGGATGGCAGCCAAGCTGGGGGTTTTGTAGATCACAGTGGCTCCTAAGTCTGGGATTTAGGACCTAAAATTGGGGTTTGGGCATCTAAGTCCCTGTGTGTATCTGGGCCATAGACACTTGACACACAAATTACATGCAGGGCATGGCAAAAAGGAAGGTGTCCCTGGAGGCTGAAATGAGCATTGCAAAGGCCTTGGCGTGTGCACCGGTTTAACAAGCAACTTGGGATTTAACTCCCTGGGAGGGCAATTTAAAAATGACCATTAGCAGCAGCCACAAGTGAAATAACAGTAGCAGCATGAGTCTGCATGAGGCGTCTCTTCCTTTCAAACCATTTAAGAGTCCAGAGCAGGAGGCATTAGGGTTCTGTGTTATAGACACAAGCGTGTGTATCAAGCCGAAAAGAAAGAGAAGCCCAGCCCAGCAGCACAATGTAGGTGTCTTTTCAGAGAGAACGAGACCGTGTAAGACACAAAGGACAGCAGAGTGATGGTGGGATCCAGATTCTGATCTTCGCACCTAGTCACCATCAATGGAGAGGTCGTCACTTCATGCTGAGGATTAAAGGTAAATCTGATCATTTCTGGGTCAAATCCTGAGGATCTTTGGGGGGAAAATGGCTATATTAGGAAGCCAAGAAGCCTGAACCCTCTCCCAGGTACAGAATTGGTTTGTGCATTTACTGTTCTGTATCATTCCCCATTCTTTCTCCCCTTGATATGTCTCATCACTGCTCTGAATATTGATGAACTGGGACCCTCCAGAGAGTGGCTGTGGGAAATGCAACACAGAACTGGCCTGAAGTTCCTTGCCAACATCACACACATATGCTGGGTTACTGTGTGCAGCTGGGGGTGGAATGTGTCCCAGGGTTTGCTGGCGGTTCACTGAGGGGATAAAGCATCCCTGGAGTCTGCTCAGGACATTCCCTTTATGCATGGGGCAGAGTCATCTTTCCATCTGTGCTGTTGGTCAGTGCCACTGCCTAGTCTCAGGCACAAGCATGATCCCATCACAATCCCGTCCCTCTCTGGGGCAGCTGATGTGTGAGACCCTCATCACCATCACAGCACGTTTAGGGGTCACAGTGGGCAAGCAACTCCACCTGAGCTCCCGGTGTGATGCTGTGCCACAAGGAGCTCATGCAATCCTCTAACATAAAAACAGGGGAGTGGTGAGCATGTGTACAGAGATGATTTTACCTCTCTACTGGGCACTGGTGAGACCAAACTGCATCCAGTCCTGATGGATGTCTTCATTTTAAAAAAAAGATATTGAAAGATTGAAGCAGGTGTAAAAAAGAGGCACAAAAATATGTGAGGGCTGGGGAAAATTCTTTGCAGTGAGAGCTAAGAAGCTCAACCTGTTTCGCTTTTTAGAATGAAGATTCTGAAGTGATTTGATTACAGTGGATAAGTGCCTTTGTGGGCAGAAAACCCTGAATACTAATGGGTGCTTTAATCTAGCAAAGATGTCACAAGAACCAATGGCTGGATGCTGAAGTCAGACAAATTCATTTTAGAAATAAGGCACATTTTTTTAGGAGTGAGGGAAATTAAACTTTGGAACCAAGTGCCACGGGAAATGGTGGAGTCTCCATCTCTTGATGTCTTTGAAATCATGGCTAGCTGCCTTCTTGGAAGATTTGCTCTATTGGTCCTGAGGCGGCTGCCCCCTCTTGGACCCTTCTCCTGTCTCTCAAGCACACCTCTTCTAAGTGACTGGCTTATGCGTCCCATTTTCTTGGCTGGGATCCTGCAATCCAACTGCTTTCCAAGTCACCACATTACCCCCCATGGTGACAGCGGTGTTACCCCAGCAGGTCTAGGTGGAAATTGGTTCTTCTATAGATTTCCTTCCTGAAGCCTGTGACAGAGTGAGTTTGCAGGGCACAGAAACCGCTTCTTCAAAACAATGTGGGATTTCTTTGCCCAACTCTACACAGCATTTAAGAAAATGGGTTAAAACAACAAAGAGTCCTAACAGCTCTTGTCTTACCTTAACTTAACTTCTCTCTTCCTAGCTCAGGTTCTTCCTGATCCCACTTCTGAGTCTGAGGGATAGTTTGCCTCTCTGCAGACCTTCTCACTGTGTCTCCGAGTGAAACTGTTACCTGGCCAGATCTTTTGATCTCTCCCTTCTCAGCTTTGGTGAAACAACTGTGTAACTTTGCTGGTTGTTGGGTGTGACTGTTTGCTTGGATACTTCTTACCTAGGTTGTTGATTTTCCTTTCATGTCTCTTTCCTCTAACAACCCTATTTGATCTCATGCCATCATAAACTAACACAGAGAGTGATGCTCAGTAGTCATGCAAAATAATGCAGACATTTCCCAGTTTGTCACCTATGCTTTGCTCAACCAAAAGTTTCTGGTCTCAGTGCAAGAGTAACTGGGGAAGTGATATGGATTGTGATATACAAGAGACCAGGGTAGATTATCACAATGGCTCCTTCTGGCTATTTTTCTGAAAAAGCTACTGTAGTATAAACAAGAATTAATGCAGGGAAGTTCTGCGTAATACAGGAGGTCAGACATGATTGCCGTCAAATCCAAAGGTCCGTTCTAGCTTTTAAATCTATGAATGAACAAAGTTGGGGGCTGAAGAATGAGAAATTAACAGCTTAGCTACTCTTCGGGGCTGGTGAGTGCGGAATCTCTATTTGAAAATCTTATGTAAATTCTGGGATTTAAGGAGTTTCTTGTCTTAATGAGAGCATATAACCATACTCTCCATTTTCACTTTGAACTTTCCTTGAATCAAACAGCTGGAAATCTAATGAGTTTAACTGTACAGTAAATTGTTTCAATGCTCATTGCTTTTTTAACTATCACTAGGTAAATCTCATGGAGAATAGGAAAAGGGGAATCCTGCAAGAAGAAAGCTCATGAAGAAAGAAGAAGGGAAAAATCAAACATACATAATTGAATTCATCCTCCTGGGATTTGGGGATCGACCTGAACTGCAATATTGCCTCTTCCTGCTGTTTTTAGTGGTCTACATTGTGACCGTGGTTGGGAACATCCTCATTATTGCGCTAGTTGTGGCTGATCAGCATCTTCACACCCCTATGTACTTTTTCCTGGGGAACTTGTCCTGCTTGGAGACCTGCTACACCTCCACCATCCTGCCCAGGGTGCTGGCCAGTCTCCTGACTGGGGACAGGACTATTTCATTCTGTGGGTGCATTGTGCAATTTTATTTCTTTGGTTTCCTGGCAGCTACAGAATGTTGTCTCCTGGCAGCAATGTCTTATGATCGGTATTTAGCAATACGTAAACCACTTCACTATGCAGCCCTTATGAATGGCAGATTCTGCCTCCAGCTAGCAGCTGGATCATGGATGAATGGATTTCTGACAACGACCATAATAACGTGTTTAATGTCACAGTTATACTTCTGTGGCCCCAATGAAATTAACCATTTCCTTTGTGATTTCACCCCAGTGATTAAACTCTCCTGCAGTGACACCAGCCTGATTAAACTAGCGACCCTGATATTCTCTTCCATAGACACCCTGCCACCATTTCTATTAACCTTAGCATCCTATGTTTGCATCATCTCCACTATCCTGAAAATCCCTTCCACCACTGGCAGGCAAAAGGCCTTTTCCACCTGTTCCTCTCACCTCATGGTGGTGACAATTTTCTATGGGACTGTAATCATTGTCTACATGTTACCAGACACTGACACACTTAGAGATCTCAATAAAGTCTTCTCTGTCTTCTACACAGTCCTGACTCCCCTGGCCAATCCCCTCATCTACAGCCTGAGGAACAAAGAGATCAAGGAAGCACTGAGAAAAGTCATCAGTAAATATATGGTGCTCCCATAAAATGAGAAGGAGTGACTGGTATGGGAATGATTCAATATGGCTTAACTAGCAAGGGAGTTGGCATCTAGGTTATCCCTAATTCATGCCAATGGGAGCTTCCTTGGGGAATGAGAGGACACAGTACATTTTGGGATGGTGACATTCCTAGTTGATATTTGCTACAGCCCTAACCAGAATCATAACTTTCATATGCTCTGAACATAAGAACGGCCATACTGGGTCAGACCAATGGTCCATCTAGCCCTGTGTCCTGTCTTCCAACAGTGGCCAATGACAGGTGCTTCAAAGGGAATGAACAGAGGAGGGTAATTATTGAGTGATCCATCCCTTTTGTCCAGTCCCAGAATCTGTCATTCAGAAGTTTAGGGATATCCAGAGCATGGAATTGCATTCCTGGTCACTGAGACTAATGAATTTATCTCATTGTTTTTTAAACCCAGGTACAGTTTGGAGCATGTTAAAAATAGAATGAGATAGGTTTCTGGAGAATAAGTCCATCAATGGCTATCAATAACTGCATTCCATACAGAGTAATTCGAGATTTTAGTTAAGTGTTTTATCAGCTTTTCTGCTCTGTTTGATTTGGGAAATGTCCACGTTTTACATGGCACAAGTCTTGGATTGCTGGGTGTGGTTTGTTATCATATTTTGTCTCTGCTTGGTGTCCTGGATTCCCAAATGCTGCATAATTTTACATGTGGGAAGATTGTACTGGTCTTTCTAAATATATGTTCTATTGCAACGATTAAAAAGTGTAAAAGTTCCTAAACGGATTAATGGCTATCAAAATAAATAAATAAATGATGTGATTATTTTGTTTGTTTGTTTTGATAGAACATCTCTTTATAACAACAACAAAAGCAATGTCAAGTAAAAAGTACGAAAAACACCGCTGGAGAAAATGCTTTTCAATCCTATATTTGTTGTTCTCTGGAAAATGAGCACTGACATCTGGGCAGAAATTTCTGAGACAGGATTGCCTATATGCTGTCTGTGACCACTTCTGTCCAATGACTGGTGCATATAATGTACACAAACAAATTACAGTGAGAAGAAACCCAGACTCCACATTACTTATTTTTCCTCCAACTAAACTGTAAGGACCCAATCTCTGCTACCACTCAGAAGAGGAGAGACAATACAATTGTTATTTATTCTACTTTTCTTTCTTTTTTCTTATCATGCTGGAGAGGGTTTTCAGGTTCCATGTGGAAAGGATCCATGTTATCAATCTCCTCCTCTCTTGGGTTTGCATCTCATTTCTGGCCTAACACCTAGCTGTTGGTTCTGGCACTTCTCTTCATGATGACATTTAACACTGTCTACAACATTCTGGCCACATTCACCATTCTACTGCTCCATGATTCAGTCTCCAAATAGTGTCACATCCGCTTTGTTTGTCCTGCCACTGCTCGCTTGTATGCCTAGAGTTCCTGGTGAAACACCTGTACTGGGAACCATGGGCTTATGTTAATTTTGGCTTTACTCTGCAATAAATAATTATGGAATGGGTTTTCAAACAAGAGGCAGTCCAGAACCCAAATCCCATTGGATGTCAGCAGAGCAAGGCATCCAGCTCCCCTGGGACCCTTTGAATATCCCAGCCCATGTCTTTCATATTTATGGGTAGAAAGGATGGAGTAGTGACTATGTCACTGGGTCTCTCAGCTGCCTCAGTGAAGAATCCCCCTTATATTCACTGGCACTGAAGTTATTCTTTGGCTCGAGGGTAGAGGACTCTGTCATTAGGAAATGAGGTCTATAAGAACATAAGAACGGCTATACTGGGTCAGACCAAACGTCTATCCAGCCCAGCATCCTGTCTACTGACAGTGGCCAATGCCAGGTGCCCTCAGAGGGAGTGAACCTAACAGGTAATGATCAAGTCATCTCTCTTCTGTCATCCATCTCCACCCTCTGACAAACAGAGGCTAGGGACATTATTCCTTACCCATCCTGCCTAATGGCCATTAATGGACTTAACCTCCATGAATTTATCTAGTTCTCTTTTAAACCATGGTATAGTCCTAGCCTTCACAACGTCCTCAGGCAAGGAGTTCCACAGGTTGACTGTGTGCTGTGTGAAGAAGAACTTCCTTTTATTTGTTTTAAACCTGCTGCCCATCCATTTCATTTGGTGGCCCCTAGTTCTTATATTATGGAAACAATTAAATAACTTTTCCTTATTCACTTTCTCCACACCACTCATGATTTTATATAACTCTATCATATCCCCCTTAGCCTCCTCTTTTCCAAGCAGAAAAGTCCTAGCCTCTTTAATCTCTCCTCATATGGGACCCATTCCAAACCCCATATCATTTTAGTTGCCCTTCTCTGAACCTTTTCTAATGCCAATATATATATATTTGAGATGAGGAGAACACATTTAATATGTGGGTGTACCATAGATTTATATAAGGGCAATAAGATATTATTCGTCTTATTCTCTATCCCTTTTTTAATGATTCCTAACATCCTGTTTGCTTTTTTGACTGCTGCTGCACACTGCGTGGACATCATCAAAGAACTATCCACAATGACTTCAAGATCTCTTTCCTGATTAGTTGTAGCTAAATTAGCCCCTATCATACTGTATGTATAGTTGGGGTTATTTTTTCCAATGTGCATTACTTTACATTTATCCACATTAAATTTCACTTTCCATTTTGTTGCCCAATCACTTAGTTTTGTGAGATCTTTTTGAAGTTCTTCACAGTCTGCTTGGTCTTAACTATCTTCAGCAGTTTAGTATCACCTGCAAACTTTACCACCTCACTGTTTACCCCTTTCTCCAGATCATTTATGAATCAGTTGAATAGGATTGGTCCTAGGACTGACCCTTGGGGAACATCACTAGTTACCCCTCTCCATTCTGAGAATTTACCATTTATTCCTATCCTTTGTTCCCTGTATTTTAACCGGTTCTCAATCAATGAAAGGACCTTCCCTTTTATCCCATGACAGCTTAATTTACATAAGAGCCTTTGGTGAGAGACCTTGTCAAAGGCTTTCTGGAAATCATGTACACTATGTCCACCGGATCCCCCTTGTCCACATGTTTATTGACCACTTCAGAGAACTCTAATAGATTAGCAAGACATGATTTCCATTTACAGAAACCATGTTGACTATTGCTCAACAATTTATGTTCTTCTATGTGTCTGACAATTTTATTCTTTACTATTGTTTCAACTAATTTGTCCGGTACTGATGTTAGACTGTAGGTCTGTAATTGCCGGGATCACCTCTAGAGCCCTTTTTAAATATTGGCGTTACATTAGCTATCTTTCAGTCACTGGGTACAGAAGCTGATTTAAAGGACAGGTTACAAACCTTAGTTAATAGTTCCGCAATTTCACATTTGAGTGCTTTCAGGACTCTTGGGTGAATGCCATCTAGTCCCGGTGACTTGTTACTGTTTAGTTTATCAATTAATTCCAAAACCTCCTCTAATGACATTTCAATCTGTGACAATTCCTCAGATTTGTAACCTACAAAGGACGGATCAGGTTTGGGAATCTCTCTAACAGACTCGGCCATGATGACTGAAACAAAGAATTAATTTTGTTTCTCTGCAATGACTTTATTGTCTTTAAGTGCTCCTTTTGTATCTCGATCTATCCAGTGGACAGGCAGTGCCCAGGGACTCAGGAAATGGGAGATCATTGACAAAGCCCTGGCTGGGATGATTTAGTTGGGAATTGGTCCTGCATTGAACAGGGGATTGGACTAGATGACCTCCTGAGGTCTCTTCCAACCCTGATATTCTATGATTCTATGATCAGTTCTTGGTTCTGATACAGACTCCATGTGTGGCTTTGGGTAAGTTACCTAGGGAAAAATAAAAGTGCATACATCCTATTTTCAAAAGAGTCTTTAGGCTTGATTCACAAAGAGATTTAGGTGCCTAAAACTCAGAATCAGTCCCCGCTGGGATTCACAAAGCCCCCCTCAGCTACCACTGAATGCTATAGGTGCCTAAATTTGTTTAGCATCCAAGGTTTTGCAGTAAAAAAGCTCTTAAACCTCTAGTTTTGTGCCTCTGGGTATGCACACTGCTGTCACACATAGGCATCTGGGTTCCTATACCCCAGAGCAATACATTGGACAGGCTAAAATGAAGACACCTGAAATCAATAGACGCTTTTGAAAATTGTGGCCTGCATTCTTCTCTTGAAATCAGTGACAAAGGCTAATTGAACAGGAGATGCTGGGCTATTCTGTTAGAGGGATAGTTTGCATGGTGTTGATGTCTCCTAACACAATGAAGTCTCCTGAAATTCCTCTCTGTGTCAGACAGGATCTCTTTCAGTTCTTCAGGGAATCCTTTGGTACCTGCGGGTTTATAGATTAGAAGGCTACACAGGAAAGTCCATCTGAGGATAATCACTGGGAGAGGAAGAGTGGAAGTCTTGGAGAAGACCACTGGGGGCTTGTTATACTAGTCTGTTTTCCTGGAAGGTGCTCAGATGATACCATGATAGGCACCAAGATAAATGGATGGATGGATGGATGGATGGAAAGATGATGAAGTCAGTGTCTGATGAAACGTTGCCTGTAAACCAACAGAAAGGGGTTCTCCCAACAAAAGCAAAATATTCCCATTGGGGCACTAATCCAATTTAATTAATGGCCCCTGTTTTCTCCTAACAGAGAGCAATTCTCTGTAATTATTCCTGCTGTGTATAAACTAGAGCAAATACATTAATAAAAGCAGGGTATAGTGTGAATGAGAGGACTCAGGGAAGATCAGCATTGCTGCTGACGGATTCTTCATTTATGAAGAAGGATGAAGTCGATAGCCAGGTGTGTTTGTTTTATTTATTTAAAATCATTTATTTAAGAAAAAAACCAACTGGGTTTGGGGGCTATCAAAATGGGAGTGTTAGGTCTGACCCCTGAATAGCTGAGATGGTTTATTATGCAAAAGACAGAATCATACAGTGTTTCATTCAACACAAAATCCCTTTAGCATTTGCCTTTAGCTAAATCCTGGAATGTTCATAACCCTCTTGCTCACCCAACCATCTCAGTCACTTTGTAGAGATCTGGGTCCAAATTCAGCACCAAGATAAGTGGATGCCATGGTCATTGACATGAGTGGAAAATTTAGAAATTCTGTCTCGCTAATCACATTCCCATCCCTTTTTAAAAGACAATGGCATTTTTGTGAATACATATTTTCCCATTCTGAATATTTTTTTCCTGAATTTATATTTCTAGAGCTAGTTTACCAGGCATGGGATGGACGATACTGTGGGAATGAAACAGCCTGTAGTTGTAGAATTCCTGTGTCATTTGCTCTAGAAGTTGGAAGGTGCATAGTAGATAGCTGGAATAGATGCATATGTATACTCAAAAAATATAAGTGTAGGCATGATCAGAGCCCTAGTTTAGATGAGGAGAGCTGAGCTTTCATACCAATTGAGCTTTGCTGACCAATGATTGAGTTATTTTTTTTTCAAATATATATGTCTAGTGGGATACCATTGTCAACAATGCAAAGGAAAATCGAAGTGCCACCACAGAATTCATCCTGCTTGGGTTTGGAAACCTCCATGAACTGCAGCTCCTACCCTTTGTGACAGTTTTATTTATCTACATGATTGCTATCTCTGGGAACATGCTTGTTCTCATCATTGTATTGGCTGATCGCAGCCTTCACACCCCCATGTACTTTTTCCTGGGCAACTTATCCATCTTGGAGATCTGCTACATCTCAACCATTGTCCCTAAGATGCTGAGAACCTTCCTGACAGAGCATGAAGTGATTTCACTCATGGGCTGTATCACACAGTTGTATGTGTTTGGTTCCCTGGGTATTTCTGAGTGTTTGCTCTTATCAGTCATGTCCTTTGACCGGTATTTAGCCATCTGCCATCCGCTAAATTATTCAGCAATAATGAACTTCAAGGCTTGCCTTCTGCTAGCAGCTGGTTCTTGGGCTGCTGGCTTTGTGGTTCCTGTGATAAGCATAGTTATGGTATTCAGGTTGCCTTTCTTTATTTCCAATGTGATAGACCATTTCTTCTGCGATTTAATGCCTCTGCTAAAACTGTTGTGCACCGGTGCTTATAAGATTGAGGTTGTAACTTTTACCTTTGCTGCCTGTGTGGTTGTGGTTCCATGTTTACTAACCCTGGTTTCCTACTACAGGATCATATTGACTATTTCTAGGATCCCTTCCACCACAGGAAAAAAAAAAGCCTTCTCCACCTGCTCCTCACACCTCCTTATTGTTAGCATTTTCTATGGGGCCCTCATTATTATCTACGGTTTTCCAATAGGATATCAGTCACCTGGTCTGAACAAAGTCTTCTCTGTGCTCTACACTGTCCTGACTCCCACAGTCAACCCCCTCATATACAGTCTGAGAAACAAGGAGGTCAAGGATGCCCTGAGAAGGATTGCAATGAAGGCAATCGCTTTCAGAAGTTAAATGGTTATCCCTGATATCGGATGTTTGGCATGAATTGTATTTCCATTCATTGCTGTCAATGTAGATAGTCGCTAAGTTAAAAACTCTGGGCTGTACATGGCATGAGCGCAAACAGGAGCTCTCTGCATTTATTATTGATGGTTTGTCACCCTCCTAGGTTATTTTGTAAATTTCAGGCAGTGTCACATGTTATTGGATGGCTATAAAAATAGTTTAAACTAAAAGCAATTTTGATGAAAGAACGTTATCCATTACTTCTAGTATCTCTTGCCTTTAACTCCTAAGGCAATTCTGCACCCAGGGGCGGCTCTAGCAATTTCGCCGCCCCAAGCACGGCGGCACACCACGGGGGGGGGGGGCGCTCTGGCGGTCGCCGGTCCCGCGGCTCTGGTGGACCTCCTGCAGACGTGCCTGCGGAGGGTCCACTGGTCCCGCGGCTCCGGTGGAGCATCCACAGGCATGCCTGTGGGAGGTCCACCGGAGCCGCAGACAAGCAGACCCTCCCGAGGCATGCCTGTGGAAGGTCCACTGGAGCCGCCTGCCACCCTCCCGCTGACCGGCGGAACACCCCCCGCGTCATGCCGCCCCAAGCACGCGCTTGGCGAGCTGGGGCCGGGAGCCGTCCCTGTCTGCACCACTGCACAATGCAAAATTTGCACAGAATTAATGTTCTGAGCAGAATTTCATGTTTTCCCCACAGAAATGGGGCTCCATTAGGGGCTGCTGAACTTGCAGAGCCCAGTTCTCCAGCCCACAGTGAGTGGAGCGCTCAGCCTGGTGGAGATGGAGGCTCTGCACACTCTGGCACCCAGCTTGATCCTCATCCACCCAGGGACCGGAGAGGGCCTGGGAGACCTGGCTCTGGCAAAGATTGAAGAAGGGCTGGGCTGCACCGTGTCCCCTGATGGGACAGTAAAGAAGGTGGGGAGAGTAAAGATTCTGGAGGTGGGTGGTGCATGTGTCTGGGCCAGGGGTGACCTGTGGCTGGGCCCTGCGAAGAGGGGTACAAGTATCTGGGGTGGGAGGTGCCCCGTAGCTGGACTCTGGGGGGAGGGTTTGTGGGTGTCTGGGCTGGGGGGTGCCCTGCACCTGTGATCTGGGGGTGGGGGATGTGGATATCTGGGCTCTGGGGAACCTCATGTAGCCCCCTCCAGCATCCCCCAGTGGGAACTGGTTGTTGTAGGGGATTTCTTTCACTCTCTGCTCCTCAGGGAATCTTTGCTTCAATGTTGTTTTTTTTGTTGACATACTTGTTGACAGGTATTTTGAAATAAATTAGCAAAATAATTGAAACTGGAGTGATTATATTGTGTTATTCTGACAAATAACATATGCAGACGTTTTAATTTTTTGGTACAAAATTCCCCCAGGAGTAGCATTGTCTGGAAGGCTTGACCAAAAAACCATAATTATTTGGGTGCTGTCATTTCTGGGTGGTCAGCTTTAGACACTTTAAAGAAGCATGATTCTCAGAAACAAATCAGCACCCAACCTATGCAAATCAGAGCTCATTTACATTCAATTATTTTTGGCTGGCATTTTCCAAAGGGCCTGAGGGAGTTAGGCACCCAAATCCCATTGAAATTCTGTGGGATTTCATCTTCAGGTCTGGATTTTTAAAGGAATTTAGGTATCTAGTGGGATTTTCAAAAGCATCTAAACACTTAAAAATCATCTTTTGCAATCAGAGTTAGTATGGAGGTCCATTGGAATATTCCACTAGTTGCCTAAATACCTTTAAAAATGTGTCCCTTAGGCCCTTTGGACATCCCAGCCTTAAAACTGTAGCTTGAAATAGCCATTAGAGCAAAATAAACACCATGTGGGAGGCACAAAGAACAATGCAACATCCAAAGGCCCTTAATGGATCTTTGTAACTTTGAAAAATCTCACCCTATTTTGATTAAAAGAATGCTATCCATTTCTTCTGTCATCTGTCTTGCTTGAGGAATGCCTTTGTTTTATGTCACATGTACTAACACTGAGCTAATTGTTGGTATTAAATAAATAAGAAGAAGATTTCACTATTATCATCATGGTCATGAACATTTTTTCAATAGAGCCATGAAATTGGCCTCCCCACCCGCTGCTGTAGTGGATCCGGATGGCATCAGAACAGCATACTGACAATTTTGCCACGTGGAGAATGCCATGTTGTTCTCAAAATGGCATCCTCTGCACAGCATGACCTCACACGCACCGTATGTGAGAGGTCTTACTGCATGGAGGACGCCTTTTGAAGATCTGCATGTCTCTCTCCCTCCTGACTGGGGTATTTCCAGGCTGCATAGTCCCCCTGCCTGCACTATGTTACTCCCAGCAAGCCAGACTGCCTTAAAACATCGGCATGTGGGTTTGGCTTTCCATTCCAAGGCTATGAACTGCTGTAATTGAGAGTAGTTATAAGTCACCATGAGGCAAGCACAGTTAAAGCATTTCAGAGAAAACCTCTTCAACACAAGAAAAGAACCTACGAGCATGCTAATAAGGTTAGCGGAGATCACCCCAACTCCCACCTTGGGATCTGGTTCATGTGAGTCCTTCCAACCCATCCCTAAGGAGCGGGGCCCTCCCGGGACAGAAGGTCCTGTACATTCGCTGGATCAGAAATAAGGCCCCATGTCAGTTTAAACTCAGGCTAGTTCTCCAGAAGTCCTTCCTTTGTCTGTTGACCTCAGGAGAATCCAGTTTGAGCCAGTATATGAGACCCTGTCCAGGTGGGGGTACCTCTCTGGAGATGTTATAGACCGAGTGAATTTGCCTAAACTCCCCCACTCACCTTTTCTTAGTTCCTGGAGGGCCGTAGTCACCCGTCTCAATGGAATTACACACAATCCCTGGTTTACAGTGATACATAAACTTATCTCAGTAAGATCTCCCAATGATATGGTAGCTACTTCCCAGATATGTCACACCATGTGTTTATATAGCACCTTGCCTGTTGGGGTTCTGGCCATGACTGGGAGTCGTACACACTGCAACAGTAATACAATAACAGTAATAATATAATTTGGTGCCTCACAGTGTAAATTGCAAGATTGAGGCCCAGATGTCTGAAATTATGTGTAAGGGGACTGTTGGCCCCTTACTAAAATTCAGTGGGTTTTTTTGGGCTGGCTAGCTCCCACTACCAAAAGGAAGGGGAAGGGTCGATGGGAAATCAGGACTCTGAGACTGACAGTCCCCAGGAACAATGCTTCACTTCAGCCTGACTGATAGGGCGGGCAGGCTAATGAGGGAGTCAGGAGGCCAGGCGGGTCCCATCGACCATGTGAGCTGGAATTGCCTGGGTCAAACAGAGTGGGGCCAAGCTAAGGAGAGAGCAGGGGCCTGAGCTGAGCTGGGGAGCAGAGCTGTGCCAGCCAGAGAGAATCAGTGATACAATCCAGGAAGCAGGTCAGTGCTGGGAACAGAGTTACTGAAGCAGCCCAGAGAGCAGACCTGTGCTGGGAGCAGAGCTGCAGCAAGCAGGGCCAGAGAAGCAGCCCAGGGAGCTGGAGGCAGAGCAGCAGCCATGCTGAGGCAGGGTGGAGCTGGAGCTGGGGCTGAGGCTGAAGCATTCCAGAGCTCGGTGCAGTGAGCAGCTGAGAAGAGCGAGGGGCCCATTGCAGGGAGACAATCCCAGCTGAGAGGCCTTGCAGGATCATAACCCCGGGATCATAACCCCGACGGGACAAGGGCGATGCTGGGAAGAAGGATCCTGACACCCAGAGCCCAAAGGTGTGTGGCCACTGCCAGAGCAAGTGTCCGACCTGCAGCCTCCCTGCAGCACATCCAGGGCCTAGACAGGAGGCCTGGGATGTGTGAGGAGCAGACTGAACTTCCCTTACATTGCAGAGATGCTGGTTGTGATGTCCCTGTGCCACAGAGCACACCCCGGAGTGGGGACACTCAAGCCCCTGCCTTAAGTGACCACAACAAGGTTGGGGGTTGAGCCCCTCGGGAATCCTGGGCCATGCCTTGTTGGGGTTACGAGGACTCTGCCACATGGGAGATTGGAAGGGGAGTCTCGAGGTCAGGCATGACTCTGGGTAAAGGAAGTGGGAGCGAGGACTCAGATCCTTTCGCTAGCTCATTTAACCGGGGTAGTGTATAAGCCAGGAAAGTTCCCAACAATAGCGGGACCATTCCCCTGCTTACATATGCAGGAGTAGCTGTTCTCAGCATTGCAATGCCTAACTTATTTTACAGCTTAACTCACATTTTTAGAAAGGATTTTGGCACCTAGGAGCCAAAATCCCACTGATAGTTGATGGGCCCTTGACTCGGAAGTGCCTAAATCCCTTTTAAAAATGAGATTTAGGCTCCTAAATCATTTAGTTGTTGCAATGCTGAGTGAAACAACACCTAAATACCTTCAAAAATCTTCACCTAAGTTTGGTCTTTTTATTTTATTGTAATTATTTTATTTTATTTTAATTATTTTATTTTATTATTTATTTTATCAGTAAAATATCTGAAGGTATATTCATATTTTCATGTGTCCCATCCAAATACTTTCAAAGGCTGCCATTGAATTCCATGGGATTTGGATGAATCCCTGTCTTCACAGGAAAGTTTTGTGCCTGGGCCGATAAAGTCCCATAAAAATTCGGCCAAGCTGTTTGCAGACCGCAGAGAAATAGACTGTCCCTCTTCTGTAGGGAGATGTAATTTTAGATCTTCATTACCATGCTGTTTTCCATCAGCCATGTCTCCTTAACTTTGACCTCACAAACTCCATGAGATACACTTTGTACTATAATCCCATGTGCTGTGCATGCATCATAGAAAGGTCTTCAGAGACCAAGGCTCAAACAGTCGACAAGGCACATAAAAGGTCTCTGCCTATGTTCAAACATCTGGCTCTTGGACTGAATTGAAGAGACACAGCTCTGCTCCCCAGGTAGGTGGGAAAGCAATTTTGTTGTTTTTTCAAATGGGTAAAAGCTTCTCAGTTCTGACTCTATTATTGGGACAATGAGTTTCACGGCTACCACAATTCAGGGCAACAACAGTTCTGGGAGGGATAGAAAACCTCATGTTTCAGGGATGAAGGCAATCTCTAACTATAGAGACCGCTAAGGAGGCAGATTATCTGACATCTGCTTCATGCAGAAAGCATCTTGTGCTGGCCTCTGTCAGAGACAGGATACTGGGCTATCTGAACCTCAAATCTGACCGACCTGGCAATCGCAATGTTTCTAATAGAAATCAGTCAGCATGATTCTCCTCTCGCTCGCAGCAGCAGAAATCAGGGGCAGCTTCACACATATCCGATCAGTATCTAGCCACAGCTGGGTGGAAGAACAGGAGGCTTGGATGGCTTAAATGGCTGGGTATGTAATACAAGAATCAGTCAAAAGGAGTACTTGTGGCACCTTAGAAACTAACAAATTTATTTGAGCATAAGCTTTCGTGGGCTACAGCCCATTTCTTCGGATGCTGTAGCCCACGAAAGCTTATGCTCAAATAAATGTGTTAGTCTGTAAGGTGCCACAAGTACTCCTATTCTTTTTGCAGATACAGACTAACACGGCTGCTACTCTGAAAAGAATCAATCAGTGATTCAAGTGCAGGCCATGTCAATCTAGTCACCTAACTCTGTTATCATCACTCAGGATTTGGTGGCCATTGTGAGTTAGAGTGCACTTGATACTATTCAAGTGCAATATCAGATGGCTCAGATGTATCAACACTTACAACCAGGTGTTGTGCTTATTAGGAGACCAGGACCACACATGGCAGTTAATGCTGGCTGGTGCAAACTCAAAATCTGTGGAACTGATGGCATGGGACATGTGCTTATGAATTACTTTCTTGATGAAAAAAATCATTTCAGAATTTTTATTTCTGAAAAGGATCATTCAACAAGTTGCTTGGAAAAGTTTGCAGCACTTGGCGCTTGTTTATGTTTGAACAATGTTGCACCTCGACGATCCTTATGAAAGCGGGGCGAATGGCCATCCCAGGGTCTTACAGACCAGTGACACTGTTCAATACCAGCACACTAATTAAATCAACAATGAGAGAGAAAGAGAGAGTTCTAGAACACTGGGAAGAATGGCACTTGATAGGAAGAAGTATGTATGGCTTCTATAACATCGTAATGCACCTCAACACTTAGCAGAGTGTGTGTGTGTGTAAGAAAGAGAGAGAGAGAGTCAAGCAAGAGGTGGATGACAGGAGTACATCACATGTATTTGGATTGCCAAAACAAACTTGATAAAGCCACTCACCAGAAGCTGTGAAGGAAGTTGCATAGCATGTTGGTTAGTGTTCTGCTATGGATCGAAATGGCAAAAGGTTAGCAGGTTATATTTAATAGTGTTTTGCACCCATATAAATGAGAAGGGGAAACAGCCCCACTGATTCCAGTGGAATTACTCCTGATGTATGCGAGGAGGTTTGAGAGAAGAGCGAGCCCCATTAAAGAGAGCAAAGCCTGCAGCAAGGATTTTCAGAGATGAAGCACCCGATTCCTGGCCGATTGCTTTGAAAATCCCAGTCAAAGTGGTGTTATTTGCAGAATGTTCTTGTCTTTAAGACAAGGGCACTGAGGAGACAAAGGTAACAAATGATCTTGTCAATCGGATTTGATTGTCAAGGAAATGTAAATTCTGGGAAATGAAATCTGGATTTGCTTTTTCCATTTAATATTTTGTTGGGGGTGGGGGTGTGGAGGGGAAGCAACCTACAGAGAAACCATAATTTTTTTTAGCATTGATGTCAGTCCCACCAGGTTTCAGAGTGGCAGTGTCACCGGGTCATTCCAGAGTAACTGTTGAGTCCTCAGCATGGGGCAAGGCGTTACTTCCATTGATATC
The DNA here is from genome assembly GCF_020497125.1 of Mauremys mutica. NCBI lineage: Eukaryota > Metazoa > Chordata > Testudines > Geoemydidae > Mauremys > Mauremys mutica. The sequence goes on along the minus strand of NC_059084.1, from coordinate 57,776,215 downwards.
AGTTGAAAAGAGAACCAAATCTGCTGTGCTAAAGAAAAGATCATCTCTTTAAAAATAACTCACTGTTGCTCAATGGCACGGGAAATTCCAGGCATGAAATCTCCTGTATCTATCTATCTCTCTATCTATCTATCTATCCTGCGATCACTATAAGTCTAACATACACTACACGTCTGTGGCTGAACAATACAGTCCCTTCATGCCATCTTCTTTCTCCAGATATGCATAATCTCAGCTCTTTATAAATGCTTAGAAGAGGCAGACATTTACTATGAGACAGGAAACACTGATTGGTCCCTGTTAAAACAGCATAGGGAAAGACCATTCTGAGCATCATTGGAACCTATTCTCTGCCTATTTTTAGCTTAATTGGCAAAAACTGCTCTTTCTATTACTTGCCTGGAACCTTTGAAGATCCACCACCTTCATTGTGGCTGCAGGGGTGAAAATGATTGGCCCTGTAAGTAGTCCTTGATAAGCAAACCTTCTTATCCCCACCTCCCCAGCCTGAATATGGGAGATTTTGCCACACTCTGTGGAAGATACGATGGTGGGGAAGTTGGAACCTTTTGCGATGATGAGGTTGAGGGTGGAATTTGGAGAAGCAGGGGCTGGGAGGCTTGTCTCCCCACCAGCAGAGAGTTAAGCATATGGCGTATTATCTGTGGTGCACAGTGGTCCTGCCAGCAGTGACTTGTGGAGAAGTAGATGGCATGAACTGCCAGGTCAGGTCAGGTTTTAGTTTCCTTGCTATGCAGGTTGTGCATCAGAAATATGCTGTGTGCAGCAACCTGAACGGACACACAATGGAGGCTGAGGTTTCTAAAGCCATCTAAGGAACTGGGCGCCCCAATTCCTATTCAAATGGATGGCAATGAGGCATCTGCCTCTCTTAGGCAGCTTTGAAAATCCCAGATGCAGAGTTTTTGTGCTTCAATTACACTAGCCATGCAGTGAGGACCACCAAGAGACCCAGCTGGCCTCATGTTAGGCCTGCCAGTGCTCTTGCTTCATGCCTTTCTGTAATTGAGGGACAGAGACAAGTCCTCTGAGGAAGCTCAGTCAATAAAGGGTTGAGTGGTAAGAAGATAGGTGGCTGAGTGAGTATGGGTCTTTGGAAACCTCTCATTCAATTCCTTCCTCTGTCACAGGCCCCTTGGTCAAGTCACTTAGTTAACCTCTGCCTGGGTTCCTTATCTGTAAAGTGGGGTAACAGCATTTCCATTTATGAAAGGGATTTTGGGGGGGGATAAATGTATTACAGGTTGTTAGTTGCTGTTGTGATGGGAGTAATGTAGGTGCATTAGATATATAAGAAATGCTATTTTTAGACTCATGTAGTCATGAATTAAGTTTCAGAGGGGTAGCCGTGTTAGTCTGGATCTGTAAAAAAGCAACAAAGAGTTCTGTGGCACCTTATAGACTAACAGATGTATTGGAGCATAAGCTTTCATGGGTTAATACCCACTTTGTCAGACGCATGCATCAGAAGAAAAAGTGGCTCTGCTATTTGCACCCAATTTTTCTGTCAGGCACTTTAGTGTAAATCCAGAATAACTCAATTGGCTTTGAGAGAAGAGATAAGGCAAACTTTTGGGGCAAATTCTTCTCTCAGAAACCCTAGTATAAATCCAGAGTCAGAGCCAATTAACAATAACTCGAGTTCTTCTTACCCTCAGATCTCACAGCACTTTAGGTTGAAGTTTAGTATCATTACCTCCATTTTACAGGTGGGTAAACTGAGGTACAGAAGGGGGATGGGACTTCCTCTAGATAGCCCAACAGGCCATTACCAGAGCTGGGGATAAAACCCAGTAGAGCACTTTGTTCACTTGTGCACACTATCATCTGGCTTAATTCCAAGATAGGACTCTGGCCTTTTGGGCCCAATTCTGTTCTCACTTAACCCCGTGTCAATCCAGAGTGACTCAGTGGAATTCTTCTGGCCCAACTGAGAACAGAGTCTGTCCCCCAGCATTAAGATGTGGAGATACTAGGACCAGCAGTGGAGGTTCCCAGCCCCTCTGTGATAATTCCCTTTCTCCTTTCCCCCTGTCAGATTCCAAGCATGATCAGTGGAAACAGCACCACGGTGACAGAGTTCGTCCTTCTGGGCTTCACATCAAGCCCAGACCTGCGAGCTCTGCTCTTCGCACTTTTCTCAGTCAGCTATGTCACCATCCTGCTGGGGAATGCCGGCCTCCTGCTGGTCATCCACCTCGATGCTTGCCTGCACACGCCCATGTACCTCTTCCTCAGGCACCTGTCCTTTGTGGACCTCTGCTACTCCTCTGCCATCATCCCCAAGGCTCTGAACAGCTTTGTGATGGGAGACGGGACCATCTCCTTCCTGGGGTGTGCCGTGCAGTTCTGTGTCTTCGGCGGCATGCTGACCACCGAGTGCTGTCTGCTGGCCGTCATGGCCTATGACCGCTTTGTGGCCATCTGCAAGCCGCTGCTCTACATGGTCGCCATGTCCGATGGGGTTTGCACCTGGCTCCTGGCCTGCTCCTATGCCAGCGGCTTCCTGAACTCCTTAATCCAAACTGGCTACACATTCAGCTTGCCCTTCTGTGGGGCCAACCAGGTTGACCATTTCTTCTGTGACATCACACCCCTGGTGAAGCTCTCCTGCACCGAGACCCGTAGCAACAAGACCATCATCCTGGCCTCGGCCTGCGTCATCGGTGTCAGCAGCTTCCTGACCACGCTGATCTCCTACCTGTATATCTTCATGGCCATCCTGAGGATCCCCTCCCCTCAGGGCAGGCGCAAGACCTTCTCCACCTGCACCTCTCACCTCACAGCCGTCTCCATCTTCTTTGGGACTCTGATCTTCATGTACTTGCGGCCCAAGCCAAGATATTCTGCTCAGCAGGACAAAGCTGTCTCTGTGCTGTACACCATAGTGATTCCCATGGTGAACCCCATGATCTACAGCCTGAGAAATAAGGATGTTAAAGAGGCATTGAGGAGAAGGCTTCCTGTCACAGTCAGTGGTTGGCGTCTTCCCACCTTTCCCTCCTCTAAAGAATCTGGCCTAAGCAGATCTTTCTATAACACATAGAGGGAGAAGAGCCAAAGACCAGATGACATTCACAAGGGGCTTTGCTAATGATGATCTATCAAAGGTGGGCAGCAATTTTCAATGGACCCAAGGGAGTTAGGTGCTCAAATCCATTCATATGCAATGAGAATGGAATGCCTTTCTCTCTTAGTATCCTTTCAAAATCCCTGGCCAAGATAACACAGTGATGGGCAACAAAATAAAAACACATTGGATAAATAAACAAACGAACAGATTTTTAATGATTAGATAGATAGATAGATAGATAGATAGATAGATATCAGAGGGGTATCGGTGTTAGTCTGATCTGTAAAAGCAGCAAAACAACTGTAAAAGAGGGACCGGACATCAATCCATGCTCTTCAAATCTTTCTGAACAAGTCTCTCATATTTCAAACTTGTAAGTAACAGCCAGGCAAGGCGTGTTAGTTTTATCTTTGTTTTCTCAACTTGGAAATGTTCCTTTTGCTAGAGGGTTTACCTCTGTTTGCTGTAACTTTGAACCTAAGGCTAGAGGGGGTTCCTCTGGGATCTTTAAATCTGATTACCCTGTAAAGTTATTTTCCATTCTGATTTTACAGAGATGATCTTTACCTTTTCTTTAATTAAAATTATTCTTTTAAGAACCTGATTTATTATTTTCATTGTTTTAAGATCCAAGGGTTTTGGATCTGTGTTCACCTGAGGGTATACTCTCAAGCCTACACAGGAAAAGGGGTGTAAGGGCTTGGGTGGGGGGCTGGGAGGGGAGGAATTAGTCTCAAATCTGCCCAGGAAAGCGGGGGTTAGAGACTTGGGAAATATTTGGGGAAAGGCAGAGTTCCAAGTGGCCCTTCCCTAAGATTTGGAACACACTTGATGGTGGCAGCTTAATGATGACCTAAGCTGGTAAATAAGCTTAGGGGGCTTTCATGCAGGTCCCCACATCTGTACGCTAGAGTTCAGAGTGGGGAGGGAAGCTTGACAGGGAGTCATTTAGGGATTTGGGGCAAAAATCTGTCTGGGGATTGGTCCTGCTTGGAGCAGGGGGTTGGACTAGATGACCTCATGAGGTCCCTTCCAACCCTGAGATTCTATGATAATCTAACAAATAGTGAACAGAAGTAGGAGAGGAAAAACATTTCAATTTGTATCTACTTCAAGGCAGAGATTAAATTACTGACCCATGGGGGTAACCTGAATGTAGTACAGACAGTCAGCGTGACCAACATTTTCCAAAGTGGCTCTTGATTTTGGCTCCCTTGATTTGTCACCACTCAGCTCAGACACCTTGGTCCTGAGATGTCAGAGGAAATGAACAACTGCAGCTGCTATCGTCCATCCGTCTCTCCCTCTCTGTCTCAGATGATGAGCTCTCCAGGTTGGCTTCCCTTTGGAGAAACCAGCTACACAGATTCAAAGTTTCGCTTTTTTATTTACACTATCGCCTGGAACAGAGGTGCTCAGAAAGATTACACAGGCAATCCTTGGTATTAGAAATCTGAGCCTCCAAACCAACACCTGATTCCCATGCAGTATCTTTGCCCAAGAATTGCCTTTAGATAAAGAACAATTTTTCTTTCTATTTTAAATAATATTCTATTCTATTTCAAAATAATATTATATTAAATTAACAATAGAGCATTTCTTCAAAGACTGAAAAGAGCTTTCACACTAAGAAAAAATGTAAGAGCGCCACCTATTGACTCCTGCCATAACAACATTTGTTTGGGGGGGAATGTATTTTGTTAAGAAAATCAATTAATGTAAATGGGAAGCAGAATATATTCAGGTTATCAGATTGGATGGAATAAACATTTAAAAGGTGCCTTGAATTATACATACTTTTTATTTTATTGTTTTAAAATTCTTTTTCTTCAGAATAATTTGTTAAAAGTATTCTCAGAATAATCAGTAATAAATTATTTCCATAGAAAAGTAATGATTAATATGTAATCATTTAATAATAATAATAATTATTATTATTATCATCATCATCATCATCATGCAAATGTCTACAAAACAAAGGCTGAAGGGACCTATTATTGCTCTCTCTAAATACATCAGAGGGATAAACACCAGAGAGGGAGAGAAGTTATTTAAGGGTCAAAATTGGCACAAGAACAATTGGATATAAACTGGCCATTAATAAGTTTAGGCTTCAAATTAGATGAAGGTTTCTAACCATGAGAGGAGTGAAGTTCTGGAACAGCCTTCCATGGGGAGCTGTGGAGACAAAAAACCTAACTTCCTTTATGGCTGATCTTGATAAATTTATGAAGGGGGTGGTAAAATGAGACTACCTACAATGACATATGGAAGGGGTAACCAAAATTACTGACCCTCTTGAGCCTCACATGACCATCTTCAGAAGTTCCAGATCTGGGACACACCCGCTGGGACTCAGGGATTCAGCCCATGGGAGGCACCTGCCAGTGTGAAGAGGGGGTCTTGGGGCATATCTGCCACGACTCAGGGTTTCAACAGGAATGGGGCTGAAGCCCTGAGTCCCGTCAGATGCGCCCCAAGACCCCCTCTCCACAGTGGGCAGAAGCCCCTAGCTCAGGACCCTGCTGCAAGGCAGAGATCCCAAGCTCACCCCAGCAGTCTGGCAGGTAGAGAAGGGGGTGGGGAGGCGCATGGCTCCACGAGCCACACTTTACCTGTAAAATAGCCGCATGCAGCTCACTAGTCACAGTTTGGCCTCACCTGACATATGACCCATCCATGACTGGTATTAGCAAATATCCTCAACAGCCAGAGATGGGACACTATGTGGGGTGGGCTCCATTTCACACAGAAATATGGAAAGGGGCTTTTCATGGAACATTTCCGTTTTCTGCACTGAGAAACCAAATACCCCAAAATGGAAACATTTGTAGTCAGACATCCTTCTGCAGCACCTCACAGGAGCTTCTCCAACTTCTCACAGTCTAAGGGTACGTCTACACTACGGGATTATTCCGAATTTACATAAACAGGTTTAACAAAACAGATTGTATAAAATCGAGTGTGCGCGGCCACACTAAACACATTAAATCGGTGGTGTGCGTCCACGGTCCGAGGCTAGCGTCGATTTCTGGAGCATTGCACTGTGGGTAGCTATTCCGTAGCTATCCCATAGTTCCCGCAGCCTCCCCCGCCCCTTTGAATTTCCGGGTTGAGATCCCAGTGCCTGATGCGGCAAAAATCATTGTCGCGGGTGGTTCTGGGTAAATGTCGTCAGTCACTCCTTCCGCTGGGAAAGCAACGGCAGACAAGCATTTCATGCCTTTTTTTCCCTGGATTGCCCTGGAAGATGCCATAGCATGGCAATCATGGAGCCTGTTTCGCCTTTTGTGACTGTCACCGTATGTGTACTAGATGCCGCTCTACGGTTTAAACGCGTAGTGTAGACCAGGCTTAACTGAGAGTATTAACCCCGGGGATCTGTCTCTTTCTGTCTGACCTTGGGAAGATCTGCTTTGTTTACTGGAGCAGGGACTTGGACCTGATTGTCCTAACTGCTAAAGGACTGCCCTAACAACCGAGCTGCAGAGTCATTCTCCTTCTTTTCTAGCCCAAAGAATTAAGTATTTCATGCAAAGTGGGTTGTTCTCTTCTCAGATCAGAAGATAGCCCAATTCTGCAGGCTTTTTAGAGGATAAAATCCCCTTGATCTCAGATGAGATTTAGGTGGACTATGGGTCGCTGTATCAGACTCACTGTGATCATCCATTTACCATGGAAATACCAGATGTTAATTATTGAATATAATTCTTGGATAAATATGGTTAATAAGTCTCAGAATGTACCATTTTTTAAAATAAATATCAAATTATAAATGGCTATGAATTCTATTTTCAGAATGTGAATGACAGCCTCTCTTCATTGCTGTGTGGCAAAATCAAAACACTTTCTTTCTTTCTTTCTTTCTTTCTTTCTTTCTTTCTTTCTTTCTTTCTTTCTTTCTCACCACTCCTGCAAAATATTTACAGCCCTAGAGTGGAACTCCTCCTCTTATACAGGGACAGATTTTAAGGGTATTTTACATTCCAATGGGAGCTGAATATCTTTAAAATCTGTCCTTACTCATTTGAGTAGTCTTACTGAGCCAGATTTATTTAGACAGCTAGTGGGATTCTCAACAGAATCTTGGTACCTAACATTCATTGTAATCATTGGGTGTTAGGTGCCTATGGCATCCAACTGCCAATTTTGGGGCCTAAATCTCATCCAGTGGTATTCACAAAATCCTTGCTCGGCTGCTACTGAATCTGGTAGCTGCCTGAACTAACTGGTCACCTAAGTTTTTGCAGTAAAAGCTCCCTGGTTGCTTATGTTTCTGCCTCTGGGCATGTGCACTACCGCTTCCCTCTGGACATCCAGACACTGAAGCCCCAGAGTGATTCATGAACCAGGGGAATAGGGGTCTAAACCACCTGGCCTGGCCTTCACTTTCACTATTGTGCATTCAGTCTATGTCCATCAGATAGATAGATAGATAGATAGATAGATAGATAGATAGATAAGGCCTCAGATGGAGCATTATGTGCAGTTCTATGTCCCACATTTCAGGAAGGAGGTGGACAAATTAGAGAAAGTCCAGAGGAGAGCAACAGAAAAAAATTAAAGGTCTAGAAAATATGACCTATGAGGGAAGATTGAAAAAAAAATTGGGTTTGTTTAGTCTAGAGAAGACTGAGGGGTGGGGGGGCATGATAACTCTTTTCAAGTATGTAGAAGGTTGTTACAAGGAAGAGAGAGAAAAACAATATTTTTATTAACCTCTGATGATAGGACAAGAAGCAACGGGCTTAAAAGGGAGGTTTAGGTTGGACATTAGGAAAAACAAACTTCCTGTCAGGGTATTTAAGCACTGGAACAAATTGCCTAGGAATCTCTATCACTGGAGATTTTAAAGAACAGGCTAGACAAACATCTGTCAGGAATAGTCTAGCTATTAAATAGTCCTGCTTTGAGTGCAGGGAACTGAACTGGATGACCTACCGATGTCCCTTCCAGTCCTATATTCTACGATTCTATAATAGATGCTTTACCAGATGAAGAGACTCCAGTGTGCAAAATGATTTTTCTGCTTCTGTATGTTCTACAGGAGGTACGCTGTGGTTGTGTAACTTGAACAGAGTGGGACAGAAAGAACCAGAATTGTATAAACCAGCAAATGGCTACTGAAGTCAATGACTCAATGGAGGTATAATGATCTACACCAGTGTGATAGCTGGCCCCACTGACTGCAACAGGGTTGAAATGATTTACACCAGCTTGGTATCTGGCCCCATTGACTTCAGTGGAGCCATGTCTGCTTCACACCAACTGGGGTTTCAATGAGTTGAGTTCAATGGATCTTTGGCAATTGACACTAGCTGGGGATCTGGGCTTTTGAAGTTGAACTGGGCCTCTTAAGGAGAGACATTTTGTGGATTTTCTCACTTAAGCATCATAATCTATTCTATCCAACTTGATTTGATGAAGTTCTGCTGAGGTGCTTTCCAAAATCCCTCTTTAGGTGCCTAAACATCTTTGAAAATATGTCCCTAAGTGACTTGGGAGCCTAAGTCCCATAGTTTATTTCTCTGAGACTTTTACATTAGCATCCATAGAAAGGAGTACATGCAGTCTGACAATGTTCAGAGGAAAAGATAAACAACCATGCAAAGTAGAATTGCGAAGCTGGTTTTCATCATGTAGGGTTGACTGTCAGCTGCCCCTACCAGTGCATCTCCAGGGTTCAAAGTTATTGAATTAGCAATGACTATAGATTCCACTTATATTCAGGTTCCCATTTTACCAGCCGCTGCACAGACATGCAACCAGAGAAAGTTTGTGCTCCCAAAAAACTCACCATGTAACCAGACAGAGCTGGAGAATGGAATTGTCAATATCCACATTTTACAGATGGGGACTTGAGAAACAGTTGGATTAAGGTTGGGTCTTTCAAAGCTGCCTAAGCATTTTGGATACTAAAATCCTAATAAAGTCAATGAGAATTGGGCATCCAAATCCATCAGCATTTCAGCCTCAGCAGATTGCCCAGAGTCACAGAAGGAGCTAGAAATAGATTTCAGATTTCCCAAGTTATAGTCCAGCATCTTCACCACAAAACTATCCATCCCCACAATTGAGAGAGCTCCTCTTCCAAGGAACATAGAGATGAGCCTCCGATTCATCACCCTTACATTTTGTCTGGGATTTTCAAAGGAGTCAAAGGGAGTTAGATGTTCAACTGAGTGCCTAATTCCCTTAGGCCATTGAAAGTCCCTGCCTTTGCCCATAATATTCACCAGCTGAGACCATTGTTCCATGGAAGAGCCTTGTTGGAATTCTGTTGTCTTTGGCACCCATTGTCATCCATCCCAAATATTTGTTCACTCTTCAATAGCCTTGATCCTTCAGGGAGCTGAGTGGAAAAAGCCTTTCTTTGTTAGTTGTTTTCTCAGGGCCCCTTTCACCTCCTTGTTCCTCAGGCTGTAGATGAAAGGGTTCAGCATGGGGATGACAATGGTGTAGAACACAGAGACCACTTTGCTTTGACCTGGGGAGGATATGGCCCCAGGCTGGGCATACATAAAGAAGATTGTTCCATAGAACAAACTTACAGTTACCAGGTGGGTGGCACAAGTGGAGAAGGCTCTGTGTCTTCCCTCAGCGGAGGGTATCCTCATGACAGTGGTGATGATGAAACCATAGGAAATAAGGATGACCAGGCCAGTGCTCACTATGATGAACCCGCACACGGCCAACATCGCCATTTCACTGGCAAAGGTGTCAGAGCAGGAGGCTTTCATCACTGCAGGGACATCACAGAAGAAGTGATCGATTTCCCCCGGCCCGCAGAAGGACAAGGTGAATGTAAAGCTTGTCTGGATGCTGCAGTTCAGGAAACCTGAGAGATAGGAGCCTGCCACCAGGCAAACACAAGTCCTCTTAGACATTGTGACTGGATAGCGCAGCGGGTTGCAGATGGCGGCAAAGCGGTCATAAGCCATCACAGCCAGGATGAATGTCTCGGTGGTCCCAAAGAGAGAGAAGAAGAACATTTGGGCAGCACAACCATTGTAGGAGATGGCTCTGTGCCCCGTTGAGAAGCACAGCAGGGCTTTGGGGGCAATGACGGAGGAGTAGCAGAGGTCCAGGAAGGACAGGTTCTTCAGGAAGAAGTACATGGGGGTGTGGAGCCTGGAGTCAGCGCTGATAATGGTGATCATGCCAACATTCCCCACCAGGGTGACAGTGTACAGAACCAGGAAGAGGACAGAGAGGAAGGCTTGCAGTTCGGGATGACCTCCGAACCCCATCAAGGTGAACTCAGCCACCGTTGTGTGGTTTTCCATGGCTCCTTTTGTATATGGAGGAAAGAAGAAATAACTTGTGGAGAATGTTGTTTCCTCAATGAGCTCCAATCACCATGCAGTGGACCGATCCATTGCAACTCTCGGCATGGGACAGAGAAGACAATACATAAGAATCATGCTTTCTTGCATCAGGTGTCATACTTCCTTATCATGAGCAAACATCCAAACATATAATGTATCATTGTAGAACTAGACTGGTCCTGCAAGTTGAAAGAAGGTAGAGAATTACTGAGAGAACTTCAGCAAGCCAGGAAAACTGTCATAAAAATGTAGATCTAAATAAATATATTACATTAAAATAGCTAGAAAAAAAAGAGAAAGGAGAGGAAATAGAGAAAGAGATTAGAAAGGGAAAATAGAGGAAAAAGATCGATCGATCGATAGATAGATAGATAGATAGATAGTAGGGCTATTGATTAATCACAGTTAACTCACGCTATTAACTAAAAAAAATAATCATGATTTAAAAAATTAATCATGATTAATTGCAGTTTTAATCGCACTGATAAACAATAGAATACCAATTGAAATTTATTAAATATTTTAGATGTTCTTCTACATTTTCAAATATATTGATTTCCATTACAACACAGAATACAACGTGTACAGCGCTCACTTTATATTGTTATTTTTATTACAATATTTGCACTGTAAATATGATAAACAAAAGAAACAGTATTTTTCAATTCACCTCATACAATACCATCATGTAATCATTTTATCATGAAAGTGCACCTTACAAATGTAGGTTTTTTTAGTTATGTAACTGCACTTAAAAATAAAAACAATGTAAAACTTTAGCGCCTACACTTCCACTCAGTCCTACTTCTTGTTCAGCCAATCACTAAGACAAACAAGTTTGCTTACATTTACAGGAGATAATGCTGCCAGCTTCTTATTTACAATGTCACCTGAAAGTGAGAACAGGCATTCACATGGCACTTTTGTAGCCAGCATTGCAAGGTATTTATGTGCCAGATATGCTAAACATTCATATGCCTCTTCATGCTTCAGCCACCATTCCAGAGGACATGCTTCCATGCTGGTGACAAAAAAATGTGCTAATTAAATTTGTGACTGAACTCCTAGGGGGCCAATAGTATGTCTCCTGCTCTGTTTTACATACATTTTGCCATATATTTCATATTATAGCAGTCTTGGATGATGACCCAGCATGTTGTTCGTTTTAAGAATGCTTTCACTGCAGATTCGACAAAACGGAAAAAAGGTACCAATGTGAGATTTCTAAAGATACATACAGCACTCAACCCAAGGTTTAAGAATCCAAAGTGCCTTGCCAAATTTGAGAGGGATGAGGTGTGGAGCATGCTTTCAGAAGTCTTAAAAGAGCAACACTTCAATGTGGAAACTACAGAACCTGAACCACCAAAAAAGAAAATCGACCTTCTGTTGGAGGCATCTGACTCAGATGATGAAAGTGAACATACATCGGTCTGCACTGCTTTAGATCATTATCAAGCAGAACTCCTCATTAGCATGGACGCATGTACTCTGGAATGGTGGTTGGAGCATGAAGGGACATATGAATCTCTAACACATCTGGCACGTAAATATCTTGAGACACTAGCTACAAATGGCACTATGTGAACACCTGTTCTCACTTTCAGGTGACATTGTAAATAAGAACCGGGCAGCGTTATCTCCTTTAAATGTAAATAAATTGTTTGTCTGAGTGACTGAACAAGAAGTAGGACTGAGTGAACTTGTAGGCTCTAAAGTTTTACTTTGTTTTATGTTTGAATAAAGTTATTTTTTCTACATAATCCCACATTTGCAAGCTCAACTTTCATGATAAATTGTATTACAGTACTTGTATGAGGTGAACTGAAAAATACTATTTATTTTTTTAATAGTACAAATATTTGTAATAAAAAATAAATATAAAGTGAGAACTGTACACTTTTTATTTTGTGTTGTAATTGAAAACAATATATGTGAAAATGTGGAAAACAGAAAATATTTAAACAAATGGTATTCCATAATTGTTTAACAGTGTAATTTTCATGTGATTAATCATGATTTATGCTTTTAATTGTGCAATTAATCAGGTTTAATTTTTTTAATCACTTGACAGCCCTGATAGATAGATAGATAGATAGATAGATAGATAGATAGATAGATAGATAGATAGATAGATAGATGTGAAAACTTAAGTATTAATTTTTTTGGCAAGTTAGGTGGGAATACATTCGATAACAACCAAACTCCTACATTTTTACAATAGCCATTCTCATGACAATTTCACCATTCATGGTGGCAGAATACCTCACAAGAGTTCAGCCCAAACCAATCCAAGCCAATTAGTCTTCTAGCTAGAAAAGGCTTTGCCCGATTGAGGTCCAAAGATCACTTCGCTGATCCTCACTTGAAAGCGGAGAAAAGGCGTCCAAATTTTACTTCTGCTGAGAGCAGTGTACATCAGGAACAGATGTTAAGTCACTTTCCTTAATGAACTACTAGAAGGTGCTTGGATACGGGATGAGAAGTGCAGTATAAAAACCTATTTAAAATAGAATAGAAGAGAATAGAATATGAAAATATGTATTGAACTCAATGGTTTTCTCCTCTCCCTGACCCTCATGTAAACCAAGAGTACCTCCATTAGAGTCAGCAAGACTGATTCTGCTCTCACTCGCTCCAATGTTATTTGACTATATCTCCATAATGGTCAACATATGGCTTTGCTGTAAAATTGGCTTAAAAGACAACAGAATCAGATCTCTTATGTCCTTACATCTAATCATCTGACACCACCACAGAGTCGATTTATCTCTCCTTCCCCCCGCCCATTATAAACTTATTTGTCTTCCCACCCAAGGACTAATATTTTGTCACTAAAAATAAAACAGTGTAGCTACTGGGAATTTGACACAGTCATGAATTACTTACTTTTCAGGTATATCCACCTCCACAGTGATTTACAGATAATCCATTGAGTTTATTTCATTCGGAAAAAAAGGTGGCTCTTCAGAAATATGCTAAATAAAAAAAACAAAATAACAAAATCCTGAGCTATGGAACATCCAGAAATCCTATGGCAGGAAAGCAAAGAATCTGTCTAACCATGGATGCCAGGGGCTATATGAATGCAATGAAGCAGAGGCATGAAGAATAACACTTCCCTCAAACTCATTCAAACGATTCAGTTACTTTCAGAAGTTTGATTAAAAAACTGATTGCCGTCCATAAAGATGCCCACCTACCACCAAAGGACAAGCCAGTCTCATGATCTCACTTGGAACATGCTGCCTTCACTCTGTTTACAAAGTTTAGATGCCTCCTTATATTTGTATACTTCATAGGAGACGGCTGTGTCTCTGTTGATACAAAAAAAAAAAAAAGGGAGAGAGAGCAGAAAGTTCTACCTTTTCTGATACTAAGTTTTTAATGAGACTGATTGCATCTGAAAACTTTTTAATTATGGTCTCAGTTCACTCTATAACTGGTATAGCCATTTTGATAATTCCAAAGAACTTTTCCTCCTAATGAAGCCCAATGTGAGTTATTTTTCCCCTTATGCCATTGCATTTAAAAGAGAAATGAAAAATCTATTTAATCTGTGGGGCATGTTTTAGATTTGGCCAAGTTTCTGTTTATGAACTGTTCTAATGTCTGTGCAGGAGATCAATTTACAATACATTTAAATGATGTTGTAATTATTATTATTATTATTATTATTGTTTAACATAACATCATTTAAATGTATTGTAAGTTGATTATTATTATTATTATTATTGTTTAACATAACATCATTTAAATGTATTGTAAGTTGATCTCCTGCACAGACATTATTATTATTATTATTATTATTATTATTATTATTTGTTATTTAATAGCAAGGAGGCCCAATTATGGGATAGGTGCTGTACAAACAAAGAACAAATTGTTGCTTTGTTTTGTTGTCTGGTTAAGTTGTTTAAATAAAATTTCTAAAAGCAAACTAACACTATTTTTAAAGGGCTTTAAGCAGTTAGAAGGCTATCATACGTCTTTTTACTTTTTTTTAATTGTAAAATTCCTTCTTCACATGAGGGTTCTGTATAATATTGTTATTCCCCATGAGCTAATTTCTTCATAAGTTACTTGCCTGTAATCTGTTTTTACATGGGTTTTCTTAAAATGCAAATTATGTGGACAAAAATTACTAAATTTTTTAATTTAAATTCTGTCACAGGGATGATAATTATTTAGTTATGGAAATTAAGTAAACTTAACAATTTCCCACTCTTGGCACTTCCTCAGGATGTAAAACTATGCATATATTATTTTAAACATTTATGATGATATAGCTTTTAAGTATTTTATTTCAATTTTCATTTTATTTCATTTTAATGCTGTGATTAAATATTATTTCACTGCAAAAGTTAACAAGAGTTTTGTGTGTATGTGTGTGTTTTTAAAGCAGGAGGGTATTTGGAGAAACATGCATCTTCATCACTATGCCATTTCTCTTATTCGTGTTGTTGCTCAATGTTCATGATGACACATGGCTTTGACCCTAACAGTCTGGTCAACTTGTGTGTGACTCACAACAACTTAGCAAGAGGCACTGAAATGTAATCAAGACAACCTACTTATATTGACAATAGGGTGACCAGATTTCCTGATTTTATAGGGACAGTCCCAATTTTTGGAGCTTTTTCTTACATAAGAACCTATTACCCCCCACCCCCATCCCGATTTTTCACACTTGCTGTCTGGTCACCCTAATTGGCAATCATTATTGTATTCTATTGACACAAAGATCAAAGATGTAAGATATTGTAGGAACTAACAGTATTATTTACATTGTCTTCACCTTAATTATCTATGCTATAATGAAATGTCTTGATTGTTTGAATGGCTCATTGCCTTATGTGAATAAACACAGCTAATTTACCTGGGTATGCACAGGAACCAGAAGATTAGCTTCAAAGTTACAGTATACACTGCCTGTTCTTCATCCGAGGAAAGTCCTGCTGTGAAGATTTCTTTCCAGAGGCTTATCATCTTGCTAGAAGACTATAAAGAAAAAATCCCAGGCCTGACCCTTTCTATTTCAGGTCTGCTTAAACTTTGACAGTGAAGATCTAAGCCACAAGATTGAGGTCTCGAGGTTTACTCTGGATTTACCCTGGAATTCTCATGGAAGAATTCAAACAAACTCTACACCAGGACTACTACCTTTTGGTCTATAACCTTTTACACTGATTCCAGAGAGACTTTTACAAATCAGCAGCCTCATCATCTCTGCTATGAAATTGACCTAAGGAGTTTTCATATATCTGTATGTGTATTGATCTATTAACCCACTGCAATTCTTTCTTCTTTTTCTTTTTACTATTAAAACCTTTAGTTTTAGTTCCTAAAGAGTTGACACCGAGGTGATTTTCGGGTAAGATCTCATATTGATCTGGGTATCAGTGTCTGGTCCTTTGGGACTGGTGCACCTAACATATGGTGAATCTATTTTCAATAACCACTCACTATATTAGACTTGGCTGTCTAGATGTGAATCAAGGGCTGAGGTGCTTAAAGGGGAGAGTATCTGGCTTCTTGGTAACCACAGTACTATTGCAGGAGATGTTTTGTTACTGTCTTGATGAATCTAATTATAGAATAAACCACCAGTTTGGGAGATTGTCTGCCCTATTCCTTGCAGTTTGCCCTGAACATAGCATCCTTAGGCATCCAAGTATCTGGTCACAGAAACACATTTTTCTTCTTCGAGTGACTGCTCCTATACATTCCAGTCAGGTGTGCGCGCCGCGCGTGCACGGCTCTTCGGAACATTTTTACCCTAGCAAGTCCGGCGGGCCGGCTGGGCGCCCCCTGGAGTGGCACCGCCATGGCGCCGGATATATACCCCAGCCAGCCCGTCTGCTCCTCAGTAACTTCTTACCGCCCGTGACGGCCAGTTGGAACAGTGGAGTGCTCCCTTTCCTCCACAGCCCTAGCGTTTCTCTACTCTTGAGTGTACATAGTAGTTTAATTTACTTAGTTGTTAGTTTAGCTGAATAAGTTTAGTTAGCTATAGTATAGAATAAGGGAATAAGGGGGGTTTACCCCTCTTCTTCCGCAACCAGTGCGGGCCCATGCCCAAGGCACCGGGGTTTAAGCCCTGTGCGACTTGCCAGCGGCACATGCCTGTCAGGGACCCGCACGACTCCTGCCTGCGCTGCCTCGGGGAAACCCACCGTCCAGATAAGTGTCCTATCTGCACGGCCTTTAAGCCTAAAACAAGAAAGGAGCGGGACAGTCGTTTGAAGCAGCTTCTTATGGAGGCAACGCTACAGCCTCCCGCACCGACCCGGCGGCGCCGAAGTCGTCATCGGCGCGCAGCGCACCGGCGGCCCCGAGCCGCTCTGGTGCCGAGGCTCCTCGACCTCCGCAACCGGCATCTGCGACCCGGCACCGTTCCCTCTCCCCAACGGGGAAACGTAAGCCGGCGAAGACGGCTTCGAAGCCGCATCCTCCGGGATCAATAGCCCAGCCACCACCGACGCCTCCGGTACCGGCTGTGGCGGTGCACAGACCATGCACGGTACCGTTGACTCCGGCGCTGCAAGGGCCGTTGAGTCCGGTACCACCCTGCTCCCCGGTGCCAACCGCGGTCGAGCTACAGCTCCCGTCCACGCCCGAGACGTTCTCAACAGCGAGAGAGCTCATCGAGCTCACAGAGGCACCGAGCCTCCGGCCCCCGGCACCGCCTGTGCGGGCTGTTAAGTCAGTGGGTAAGCCGGCTATGATGGGGTCTCCTTCCCCTGACGGACGGGATAGATGGCGCTCCAGGTCTCGGCCTCGATCCCGGTCCCGAAGACGGTCACCATCACGCCGCTCCAGGTCCCGGCACCGCTCACCATCGCGGTACCGTTCATCTTCTCGGCACCGGTCGCAGTCCCTGTACTGCTCAACATCGCGGTACCGGTCGCACTCCCGGAGACGCTCCCGGTCCCGGTCGCCAGCCCGTCGGCACCGCAGAAGGTCCGATTCCCGGCACCCTTCCCGGCACCCTGACTCCCGAAGCCGCTCCCGGCACCACCGGTCGAGATCCCGGTCGAGCTCCTGGCACCGGTCGAGCTCCCGGCACCGCGGCAGTCGATGGTCCCGCTCTCCATCTCGGCACCGCGACGACCGGCACCGATCCTCAGCACCGTACGGGGACAGATTGCCAGCATCGACGGCGCAGTCCGTGAGTGCCTCCGCCCCTCTGTGGCCGTCTCGTCACTCCTCGGTCGCTTCACGGGCAGACAGCTATGGCCATCTTCAGGCTGCCCCGCAAGGACAAGTCCACGGTGCGCAGCAGTGGGGCTTTTGGGTTCCCTTGGCCCAGTACGAAGCTCAAGGGCTCCCTTGCCCCTGGCGGACCCCAGCCTCCGAACGCAGGGCGCCGGAGGCCACAGTGAGCAGGCCGCCCCCATCACCACCAGGTGGGGCCCAGTCGCCTCCTGGTCCTGCGGAGCATCCGCGCTCCGAGACACCTGCCCACCCCATAGAGGAACCGCCTTCGGAGGCCGTGGTCCAAGGTCGGTCCTCGTCATCCTCGCCAGATGAGGCGGTGGCTGGGGCGTCTACGGCGGACCCTCCACCTATTGACTTGAGGGCCCACCAAGACCTTCTTCGACGGATGGCGAAGGCTATCGACCTCCCCGTGGCGGAGGTGGCTGAAGATGATGACCCAGTGACTAATGTAATTGGGGCTGAGGCCCCAGTGCGGGTGGCCTTACCATTCATCCGCACCATTCAAAAGAACGCCACTACCATCTGGCAGTCACCGGCGTCCTTCCCTCCCACCGCTCGCGGTGTAGAAAGGAAGTACTCCGTCCCCCCCACGGGGTACGAGTATTTGTATACCCATCCTGCACCAGACTCACTCATGGTCCAGTCGGTCAATGACAGGGAGAGGCATGGCCAGCCGGCTCCAGCGCCAAAATCCAAGGAAGCTAGGCGCATGGATCTGTTGGGCCGAAAGGTCTACTCAGTGGGGAGTCTCCAGCTCAGGATCACCAACCAGATGGCCCTCCTCGCCCGATACACCTTCGACATCATGGTGTTCCTGGCGAAATTCTCGGAGCTGATCCCGACAGCCTCACGCCAGGAATTCTCGGCCCTCCTGGAAGAGGGCAAGAAATCCTCCAGGTCCTCCATCCAGGCCGCTCTGGACTCGGCGGACTCGGGAGCCAGAACCCTGGCATCAGGAGTGACCATGAGGCACATCTCCTGGCTGCAGTCCTCCACCCTGCCACCGGAGGTGCAGTACACTTTACAAGACCTCCCCTTCGACACTCAGGGTCTGTTTTCGGAAAAGACGGATTCCAGAATTCAGACCCTCAAGGACGGTTGAATTGCCATTCGCACTCTGGGTATGCACACACCGGCTACCCAGCGAAGGTCGTTCCGGCAGCAACCCTACCGGCCCTTTAATCAGCCCAGGTCGCGACCCTATAATAGCCAGCGACCCGGCCTGAATCGCCGTAGACCATCGGGCAACAGGCGCAACCAGACCCAGGCGCCTTCCAAGGCCCCTCAAGGGCCCAAACAGGCCTTTTGATGGGACGCCCGAGGACGGCCCATCAGACTCTGTACCGGATCCTTCCCGATTATTTTACAACCGCCTTTCCCACTTCCTTCCGGCGTGGTCCCAAATAACAACGGACAACTGGGTGCTTCATACAATCCAGTCTGGTTACCACCTTCAATTTGTTTCGCCCCCTCCTTCCCACCCGCCTTCCCGGTCCCTCTTCAGGGACCCCTCTCACGAGCAATTCCTCCTATGGAAGGTCGAGACTCTGTTGATCTTGGGTGCCATAGAGGAGGTGCCTCATGACATGCGGGGCAGGGGTTTCTATTCCCGATATTTTCTCATCCCCAAGGCGAAGGGAGGTCTACGTCCTATACTGGACCTCCGGGAGCTCAGCAGGTACCTGCTCAAGCTCAAGTTTCGCATGGTCACCCTGGGGACCATCATTCCCTCCCTGGATCCGGGAGACTGGTTTGCCGCCCTCGATATGAAGGACGCGTACTTCCATATCGTGATTTACCCTCCCCATCGACGCTACCTGCGGTTCCTAGTCAACAACACGCACTACCAGTTTGCAGTGCTGCCATTCGGCCTGTCCACCGTGCCAAGGGTCTTTACCAAGTGCATGGCAGTGGTTGCCACAGCCCTCCACCGTCGTCACATACACGTATACCCGTATCTCGACGACTGGCTGGTTCACGGGACATCCCGACAACTGGTAAAGGACCAGATGTCAGAGATACTATGCCTATTTCGGTTCCTCGGCCTCCTCATCAATGCCGAGAAGTCTACCCTAGCTCCATCGCAGCGGGTGGAGTTCATCGGAGCGGTCCTTGACTCCAGTTTGGCCAGGGCCTGCCTCCCTCGATCTCGGCACCAGACGATGGTCTCCATCATCCAGGACCTTCTCACCTTTCCCACGACAACGGTTCGGTCCTGCCTGCACCTCCTGGGCCACATGGCGTCCTGTACGTTCATCACCGCGTACACGAGGCTTCGCCTTCGCCCCTTTCAATCTTGGCTGGCGTCGGTATACCGCCCACATTGCGACTCAATAGACATGGTAGTCACCGTCACAAAACCGACACTCGCTTCGCTCAGCTGGTGGCTGAACCCAGAGGTCGTGTGTGCAGGAGTCCCGTTCCACCCTCCTCGCCCATCTGTCACCCTGACGACAGATGCCTCGGCGTTGGGATGGGGGGCTCACCTGGGCGACCTTCACACCCAGGGTCTCTGGTCGCCCCAAGAGCTCGCTCTCCACATCAACGTCCAGGAGCTGTGATCGATCCGTTTGGCGTGTCACACCTTCCGCGCCTGTCTGCAAGGCCGCTGCGTGGCAGTCTTCACGGACAACACGACGGCAATGTTCTACATGAACAAGCAGGGCGGAGCCCGCTCCTCCCTCCTCTGCACGGAAGCGATGCTCCTGTGGGTCTTCTGCGTGACCCACTCGATTCACCTGGAAGCGTCATTTCTTCCAGGAGTGCAGAACATGCTGGCCGACCATCTCAGCAGGTCGTTTCTCGCCCACGAGTGGTCCCTTCGTCCAGATGTGGTACACACGATTTTCCAAAGGTGGGGATTTCCCCAGATAGACCTGTTCGCCTCCAAAGAGAACAGGAAGTGCCACCAGTTCTGCTCCTACCAGGGTCGCTCTCCGGGCTCCCTGTTGGATGCATTCCTTTACTCATGGACGGATCACCTCCTCTACGCCTTCCCTCCATTCCCACTCATACACCGAGTGCTACTGAAGCTTCGGAGGGACAGGGCCCATGTCATACTCATCGCTCCGGCCTGGCCGAGGCAGCACTGGTACACCCTGCTGCTTGAGCTCTCCATTCGGGATCCCATTCCCCTTCCATTATGGCCGGACCTCATCAGGCAGGACTTCGGCAGACTCCGCCATCCGGACCTACAGTCCCTCCATCTTACAGCTTGGTACCTGCGTGGCTGACCCACGCAGAGAGGGACTGTTCGGCAGCAGTACAGCAAGTCCTGCTTGAAAGCAGAAAGCCTTCCACTCGCTCCACCTATCTCGCGAAATGGAAGTGCTTTGCGCTCTGGTGCGACCAGCGCGGCCTTAATCCCTTCCTAGTCCCCATCTCTACAATCCTGGACTACCTCTGGTACCTTAAGGAACAAGGACTCGCGGTCTCCTCCTTGAAGGTGCACCTGGCAGCCGTGTCCGCCTTTCGTCCATCCATAGAAGGTCGATCCATCTTCTCGAACCAGATGGTTTCCCGCTTCCTTAAGGGCCTGGACCGGTTGTACCCGCCGATACGACGTCCTACCCCGGCCTGGGATTTGAACCTGGTTCTGGCCAGGCTTATGGGAGCCCCCTTTGAGCCCTTGGCCACGTGCTTCCTGCTCTACCTCTCGTGGAAGACGGCTTTCCTCGTTGCTATAATGTCGGCAAGACGGGTGTCTGAGCTCCGTGCCCTCACAGTTGGCCCTCCGTATACTGTCTTCCACGCAGACAAGGTGCAGCTGCGACCACACCCAGCCTTCCTCCCTAAGGTGGTGTCGGCCTTCCACCTCAACCAGGAGATCTTCCTTCCGGTCTTCTTCCCGAAGCCACATGCCTCCCCTCGGGAGCAACAGCTTCACACCCTGGACGTTCGCAGGGCTCTCACCTTTTATATCGAGCGGACGAAGCCCTTCCGGCGTTCGACCCAGCTCTTCGTAGCAGTTGCCGATCGCATGAAAGGCGAGCCGGTCTCCTCTCAAAGGATTTCCTCCTGGGTAACGGCATGTATCCGGACATGCTACGAGCTTGCTCGCGTGCCTGCAGGCCGCCTCACTGCTCACTCAACGAGAGTGCAGGCCTCGTCTGCCGCCTTCCTGGCCCATATTCCTATCCAGGACATCTGTAGAGCGGCCACCTGGTCTTCTGTCCACACCTTCGCTTCCCACTACATGTTGGTGCAGCAATCCAGAGACGATGCAGCCTTCGGCTCAGCAGTCTTACACTCTGCCACGTCTCACTCCGACCCCATCGCCTAGGTAAGGCTTGGGAATCACCTGACTGGAATGCATAGGAGCAATCACTCGAAGAAGAAAAGAAGGATACTCTTCGAGATGTAGTTGTTGTTCTTCGAGATGTGTTGCTCCTATCCATTCCAGACCCGCCCTCCTTCCCCACTGTCGGAGTAGCCGGCAAGAAGGAACTGAGGAGCGGACGGGCTGGCTGGGGTATATATCCGGCGCCATGGCGGCGCCACCCCAGGGGGTGCCCAGCCGGCCCGCCTGAGTTGCTAGGGTAAAAATGTTCCGAAGAGCCGTGCACGCGCGGTGCGCACACCTGACTGGAATGGATAGGAGAAACACATCTCGAAGAACAACAGTTACTACGGTGAGTAACCGTCTTGTAAATAAGGTTTATCTGTAGCCACCTTGCCACCTGTTTCAGAGGGGTAGCCATGTTAGTCTGTATCAGCAAAAACAACGAGGAGTCCTTGTGGCACCTTAGAGACTAAAACATTTATTTGGGCATAAGCTTTAATGGGCTAGAACCCACTTCATCAGATGCATGAAGTGGAAAGTACAGGAGCAGGTAAAAATACATGAAAAGATGTGAATTGCCTTACCAAGTGTGAGGTCGGTCTAATGAGACAATTCAATTGACCTGTGTTTTATATAAAATTCTAGACTGAGGATTTTTATATTATACCCAGGCATCTATTAGCAAATCTCCCCAATGGCCAGACATGGGGCGCCAGATGGGGAGGGCTCTGAGTTATTTAAGTTAAGGACAAATATTGGCAAAAGAAGAAATGGATATAAACTGGACATTAATAAGTGTAGATAAAAGTGTAGATAAATTAGATGAAAGTTTCTAACCATTAAAGGAATGAAGCTGTGGAACACTTTTCCCAGGGGAGCAGTGGAGACAAAAAAACTAACTTGTTTTTAGACTGACCGTGACAAATTTATGGAGGGGATGGTAAAATGAGATCACCTACAATGACACACGGCCCATCCATGACTGGTATTAGCAAAGATCCCCAACAGCCGGTGAAGGGACACTAGACAGGGAAGGCGCTGAGTTACTACAGAGAATTATTTTCCAGTTGTCTGGCTGGTGGGTCTGGCCCATGTGCTCAGGGTCTAACTGATTGCCAGATTTGGGGTGGGGAAGGAATTTTCCCCAGGTCAGTTTGACAGAGACCCTATGGTGGGAGGTTTACTTTCCTCTGCAACATGGGGCATAGGGTCATGTATTGGCTTGAACTAGAGTAAATGGTGGATTCTCTGTAACTTGAAGTCTTTGAATTAATATTTGAGGATGTCAGTAACTCAGCCAGAGGTTATGGGCCTACTAAAGGAGTAGGTGGGTGAGGTTCTGGGTGTGTGCAGTGTGCAGGAGGTCAGACTAGATGATCATGATGTTCCTGTCTGGAGTTAAAGTCTATGGGTCTGGAGGCCCAGTCATAAATCAGGGAGTCAATGTGCAAACACATAACAAAGGGACAGTCCTTTCCCCAAAGACCATATAGTATAAGGGTAAGATATAAGACAGGAGAATACAATGAAGAGACAGAAGGAGCAAAACAAAACTGAGACAGTGCAGGTCAGCATGGAAAGCCTGGGCACAGCACACCAGCTACTTAACTATCATCAGATACAGCTGGTCAAGAATTTCCCACCCAAACTGTTTTGCACACAGAAATGTGAAAAGGGGCTTTTCATGAAGCATTTCCAATTTTTTGCACTGAGAAACCAAACACCCCAAAACTGAAACACTTGGAATCAGATGTCCTTTTGCAGCACCTCACAACAGTTGTAGCCCACCATCTCACATTCTGAGTGTGTTAACTCCTGGGCAATGGCTCTCTCTATCTGACCTGATGAAGTTGTTCCACCTTGTAAAGATCAATTAACTATTTACTGGAGCAGGGACTTGGCCCTGTTGTCCTGTCCCCTAACATTCAGGGTAAAGAGTCTCATTAACTATTTCATGCAAAGTAGGAATAGCTTCAAAAGGGGAGACTGAAAAAGCCCTGAACCAACATTGCATGTAGGCCCTTGATAAGGGCAGCTTACTGACTAGGAAACAGCCTAAGTCCAAGTCCTCACTTCTCTCAGGTACAATAGGGGTTAGAACTCTGTTCTCCCACATCCCAAATGAGTGCTGTAACCATTTGGTTATAGGATGCATTTTGGGACAGTCATCTGGTGACCTCAAGCCACACGTATGGATCAGGGTCTACAAACAAGATAGGTGGGGGAATACCTAGTTTGGACTCTCCCTAGGACTGAGGAATCTCTGGGTATACCCGCTGGTTGAAATCCAGGCACTAGCTAAGCAGGGATCTAAATTTTCGATGTAGGCACCCAAAAGGGCAGTTAAGTGCCTAAATCCCTTGGTGGATTGAGCTCCCAGTGGGGTTTTAAGACGTATCTAAGGGCATGTCTACACTGCATCTGGGAGCGAGCTTCCCAGCCTTGGTCCAGAGACTCAGGCTAGCAGGTTGCGTGCTAAAAATAGCAGTGTAGGCATTGTGGCGTGGGCTGGAGCTCGTGCTGTGAAGCCTAATGGCAGAGCATTTGTTACATAGACATGTTTAGTGTCCTAGTGTGACCCACACTACCATAAGTGTGTGCACCCTTCCACAATGTAGCTTGCAGTGTAGACATGAACTGAGTGAGTTAGGCAGCTAACTCCCATTGCCTTTCCTTGGGAGCTAGATGTCTAACCTGATTAGGATATTATTTTTTTGTCAGTTACTAATGGAGAGGTAGGTTTGCCACTAGACAATGCTGATATAATTAGCATTTACTGACTCTGTTTTTAGAATTTCAACCCATAGACTGGTAGGACTGTGAAGTCTGAATTCCATGCTCAGTCCTGGAGGACTTTCCAGCCACAGAGTCCATTGAGTTTATTAACAAAACGAGATAGGATTTTAGGTGAATTCAAGTATCAGAGATAAAGTTAGAAAGGATTACAAGCAAAGAAAAGTGAAAACAAACATCTAAAAGTCTAAAACTTAATCTAGCAAGGTACAGCCTCAATTCAAGATGACTTTCCTCATTCACAGTCTTCCAGCAAGATGGTGTCTTACACCCCCATGCCCCAGCAAAGATCTCTTCCAGAAGCCCCAAAGTTCTGGTTCCTTTGTCTTTGTGAAAGAGATAACTTGGGGGGTAATCTGCCCCTTTCTTTTATAGTCCATTGAATCTTTGAAACAGAGTCTTCTGAAGGTTACCCGTCAAAGTAAAGTTTATTCAAGTTGTGAGGGGTGAAATGGAGTCTAGTGACCAAGGAAGGTCCATGTTGTGACCCCCCGCATACACACACACATGCTGCCATTTGCTAAAATGCAAATTGTTCTGTTTCCAGCAATCTCTGCCCCTCGTTAGCTTGATGATCGTGTTTATTGCCTATACGTAAACTGAGGAAAACCTGCATTCTTTTGTTTAGGAATAACTTGTTTGCCAACTCCCCGACCATGCCTGCATCAAACGCTCTTTATCCACAATTCCAGCATATATCCATAACTCTTAATACAAACTGAGTCTATGCATCATGCAAGAAGATTAATGAGCAGTGAGTTATTAGTGTTCAAATGATAGCTGACAGGGCACATTTTGTACAAAGATTGTTACAAAAGTGTGTAGGGTGTGAACACCTGGGTGCTTTGGGTCATCAACTGCAATTTTCAAAATTTCCTGACAAAAGTTTAGTCAAAACATTTTATGGTGGGGTTTTTTTTTGTTTATTTCAACAAATCAGCATTTTCCAGTAAAAGAAACTTTCATCACACAGATCCTGACTAGCTTTGGCCTATACTTTTCTATCAAATTTGAATTGCACGTAACAACGGTATGAGATGATGTAAAGTTTACACAAATGTGTAACACCAGCCACATGATCTCAACAGGCTTACTCACATGAGTGACTTATTCATGGGCATCAGCTTTCTAGGCTCAGGACATAAAAGATGACTACCAAAGCTGAGTCAAACATCTCAGATCAGGTATTTAACTGCTTAACAGAGCTTTAGAATGACCAAGGGTGAGAATATGAAAGTTACTGCACATGTCAGGCATGGTAACACAACCTCTTCTTTTACACAGCCAGAATTATAAAGAATTCTCACTAAAATGAACAAGAGAGTTTTACCTTCTTAGGATGCAAAGACACAACAGAGCAAGACCTATTACTGCACAATGCCAGTGGCACATTCTTCTGCACTACACGCTCTGGCCTCCTCCCTGCTTTGACCTCCTTTGGAAAACACTTGGATGTCTTTAGAAGAACTTTCCATCAGTCTCTCCCCACTTGCCTATGCGCTGGTAGCCAGTCACCTCCAGCGAAGTGACAGAGTAGAGGACATTGGTTAGATTGCTGCTCACTCATTTTCCAAAGGACTTTGTTAGCAAAGTTAGAAACTGACTCTGGATGCTACCAGGGGACTTGGTCTCATTAGCTGCATCCGAACAGCATCAGAAATAGTTCCCTGAACTTTTATATTTATTCTGGCCAAATCGAGCAGTTAGTGGAAACTTCTCACTGCCCCACAACCAGCCCTGACCCCCATGCTCCAATAACTGCATGGTGGGTCTGACATTCTAAGGTTTAAACACTGTGTAGGCTGCACGTGATGGTTTCTTATAGTTGTACAGGATTGGAAATCTCCTGTCTGTCTTGTGGTGAGCAGCAGGGGCTGTCACTTCAAGGTCATTGCAGGGCAGGTAACACACTGTGTTCATGCTGGCCTAGAGATTTTATGGTCATGATTCAGAAAGACACTTAAAAATGTGTTGAACCTTTAGCATGTAAATACTACCACGGACTTCAATTAGACTAATCATATATTAAACATAGGCACATATTTACAGTCTGTGGTGAAACAGGATTTCTTTCTTTCTTTCTTTCTTTCTTTCTTTCTTTCTTTCTTTCTTTCCAATTATCATCTGGATTGAATGCACATGCTCTGCTCTCTGTGTAAGGAAAAAGTATCAGGAGCTCCTAATTTCACAACTGTCCTTTATCTCTGTGTTTGGAAAAAATGAATCTTACTGTTCAGAGGCTCTCAACATTTGAAGGTAGTGCTTACCATCCATATCACAATGTTTTGACTCAGAGCTAGAATTGTGTGAAAAATGTCTTCAGCCCCACACCCCACCCTCCCAAAAATTTTTGACATTTATTCCATGTTTTTTCTAGAAGAAGATGTTGAGTGGTTTTTGTTCTTTTTGGTTTTGTCAGAAACATATACACAAAAACACACAAACTTGGAAAGAAAAAATATTCCCTTTCCCTGTTGAACACCCCTCCCCAGGGTGGCTTTCAAACTTTCAGCTTATGTATCTCAGGGAATGTCTAGTTCTAGTTTATGGCAAGCTGAAGTGTAAATCTACCACACATGCCCCTGCTGAATACTAAGTGCACATGTGGAGTTTGCTGTCAGGCACTAAAAGTTCACTAGGGTGCTTTAATCTACTCATAAGAACATAAGAACCACCATACTGGGTCAGACCAAAGGTCCATCTAGCCCAGTATCCTGTTTTCCAATGGTGGCCAATGTCAGTGAATGAACAGAACAGGGCAAATATCAAGTGATCCATCCCCTATTGCCCATTCCCAGCTTCTGGCAAACAGCAGCTAGGGACACTTCAGATTATGGTTTTGCATCGCTGCCCATCCTGGCTGCTTCCTGCAGCTCCCATTGGCCGTGAGTGGAGAACCGTAGCCACTGGGAGCTGCGGGGGGTTGTGCCTGCAGACAGTCAACATCAGCAAAATGTCTCGCAGCTCACAATTATATTATCCTGATGGGCCGCATGCAGCCCACAGGCCGCAGGTTACCCACCACTGGTCTACATCATACTTTGTCCTGCCTCAGTCCAGGACACTGGACTAGATGACCTATCGAGGTCCCTTCCAGTCCTACATTTATATGATTCTATGATAACCTCTCCTTTAAAAGGAAAAGGGAAAAAGATGGGAGTAGAGAAAAGGTAAAGAAAAGAAGAGAAGAAAAAAAAGGAAAGAAAGAAAATAATGGAAAAGATAGAAAAAGGGGAGAAAGAGAGAAATGAAAAAAAGAAAAAAGAGAAATAAAAAAGAAGAGAGAAAAAAAGGATAAGAAGGTTGAGAGAAAAGAAAATAATTGTCTCTGAGTGGTCCAGGTGTCAGACCGCGAGCGTTCACCAGTGTGGGGTGGAGTCCTGTGATTGTCCCACTCCCAGTACCATGGGTATCAACCAGGATTGCTCAGGCGATCCAACTGGACTCATTACCAGCACATGATCTCTCGGGGAGCTGTGTCCAGTGGTGAATACAGTGATCCAAAACAGCCTTCTTAAAACAAAGTATTATTTGACTTGAAGAGTAGGAGCATGACATAGGAGAGGATTAAAACAACAAAAGGCCTACCTTTTATCTTACCTAAACGCGGAGCCCCTCGGCAGCTAAGCTTCCTTGAGGTCTGGAGGGGAGTTTCTCCTTCTAAACCTTCTCACCAAACCAGCCTCTCCTCTATTCAGAGACAGTGTCTCTTTAAATACCCTCAGACTTTTGATCTTCCTCCCTTTGTAAGGGAAGGATTCAGCCCTGGGAAAGCTGGCCTGGAAGGCCTACCATGGGCGGGCAGAGGTAGCATATCACAGTTAATTGTCCTTGGTGTTTGCTGAGGATCTCTTATCTTGGCTGTTGTGCTTCTTCCTGGGTAGTTCCTGGCCACTGAGCTCTTCTATTAGCCAAATATGTGAATACAAATAACATCTTTACAATATACAAACATACAGAATTCATAGGTTGCTACAGGCAGCTCCAAATCCACCACAAGAACATTTGAAAAACAATATTTTTACAGGTTTCAAATAAATATTTTTCTGACTATCACTCTTCTCAGGGCTTCCTTTACCTCTTTATTCCTCAAGCTGTAGATCAAAGGGTTCAGCATTGGGGACACCACTGTGTAGAACAGGGAAAGCAGTTTGTCAATGTGGAGCGAGTAGCTGGATTTGGGCCTCAAATACGTCATGATACCAGACCCGTAGAACAAGGTCACCACAATGAGGTGGGAAGAGCAGGTGGAGAAGGTTTTGCTCCTGCCTGTATCTGACGGTATGTTGAGGATAGCATAGAGGATACGGACATAGGACACAAGGATGAGTAGGAAGGGGACCATGATGAAGAGGACACAGATGGTGTAAATAGAAATTTCATTCCTGTAGGTGTCTGTGCAAGCCAGCTTTAGCAGTGGGGGCAGGTCGCAGAAGAAATGGTTGAGACTATTGGGCCCACAAAAGGGCAGAATGAATATGAAAGTTGTCTGCCCTAATGCCACCAGCAGACCAATGAGCCAAGACACAGCCGAGAGCTGGAGACACACACTTCTGCTCATCATGGCCCTGTAGTGCAGAGGGTGGCAGATAGCCACGTAACGGTCATATGCCATGGCGGCCAGCAGGCAGCACTCTGTGATCCCCAAGAAGGTGAAGAAATACATCTGCGTGGCACAGCCCAGGAAGGAAATACTTTTGTCTTTGGAAAGGAAGTTCACAAGCATCTTGGGGATGGTGGACGAGGTGTAGCCGATTTCCAGAAAGGACAAGTTCCGGAGGAAAAAATACAAGGGGAAGTGAAGGGCAGGGTCCACCACTGTGATCGTGATGATGACGACATTGCCCACCAAGGTGATGAGGTACAACACCAGCACCAAGAAGAAAAGGGAGACCTGCACCTCCAAGAATTCAGAGAAAGACACGAAGAGGAACTGTGTCACAACTGAATGGTTCCTATTATCCATGTCCCCCTGTTGTTTTCCATCTGCAGAGATAATAAAATCATTCATTACTGGTTAGCTGGGAGGATCCACTAGTATATACATATATAGCCCATGACAAACATTTTCAATAGTGGCCACTGGTCCTGGGTGCCCCCATTTTTGGATGCCCAACATAAGACCCCTTTTGGTTGATGTTCAGTGGGACTAAAACACACAGCTCCTATTGACTGGGCTTAGAAAATCAGGCTCAAGGGGCTAGATACACAAAGGGACTTAGACACCCAATTGTCCCAAAATTAGACCCCAGTGGGATTCACAATCCCCCCCCCTCCTGAACCGTATAGGCCTCTGAACTCACTCGACACCTAAGTTTTTGCAATAACATCTCCCTAGGCTCCTCTGTTTCTTCCTCTGAGCATGCCCACTCTAGGTACCACCTAGTTCACCTGCAAGGCCTGATCCATCAGCATGCTCAGAGCTCACCTAACTCCATAAGAAACAGCTGGGAATGGATAGTGGGGTGGGGGAAAAGACCTCCCTCCTCGCTTTCAGCCCAGTGGTTAGGGTGCTCACCTGGAATATAGCAGACTTTGGGTTATTTATTTATTTGTTAATTATTTAGCCACAGTGAAACAGCTTCAATAGGAGAGACCGGAGGAGCCCCATGTCAGGATAGCCCATAGCCCAAGGGTTGGGACACAAACCTGAAAGTGAGCAGATCCTTTTGCAAGGGGGCTAAGGGGGAACTTGAGCCAGGGTCGCCTGCACTCCAGGTGAGTGCCCTAAATACTGGTCTCACAGTTATGAGCAAGGCCCTCCTCCTGCAAAAATGGTGCAGGCACCTGACTCCAATAAAGAGTTCACAGCTGAGGCTCCCAGGCAGAGAAATGCACCTCCCTGCAGCCTGGATTTAGGTGTTGAACTCTGTGAGAGGGGTGGGGATAAGGACATGCCCATCTCCTTGGCATCTCCCATTGGCTAGCTTAGGCAGAGAGCTACATAGCATGCTGGGTTCTACAGGTCCCATTCCTAGGTGCCTGTGTTTCTCCATTCATTGCATAGGAAGCCTGGGCTTTGTGAATCCCAGAGATTTCCTAGGTCCCTAATTTCCTTTGTACACCTAGCCCCAGGTGTCACATACTAGACACCCAGAACTGGAGGCACTTAAAATCAGCGGCTAGTTGTGAGAGTATCAGCCTGGATCTCCCTGTTCTGCAAAATGAGGGCAGCGTTCCTTTGTCTAGTACAGGTCCGAGCAGGTAACAAGTGGATTTTATTCCCTGTTGCCTGGGTGAGAATGACAAAGCTTGATTTCCCTGGGTCTCACTGCCAGCCAGACCACATTGGGGTCTGATCCTGAAAACCTACAAGTAGTCCTGGCTCACTGATTACTCTGAATAATTGAAAGGTGTCTGTCTGCTGCATAGTTCTAGGTTTCATTCTACAGGAGATTTTATGCAAACATATTCCCATTTCTCTCTCTCTCTGCCTCTCTCTCTCTCACACACACACACACTCCTATTCAAATCTGTAGTCTTACAAATCATTTGTTCAAAGATGACTGAAATGTTAATCAACTTTCCAGCCAGATTCTTCCTTCAGTTAACAGCTCCAGTGCAGCAGCAGGGTGAAATAATACTCCTTTTTGGCAATTAAATATGCCTGACTTCCCTCTCTGTCCGGCTTTACGCCACAATCCACTATAACTCAATTATCTTCACTAAAATTACTAATTTCCATCTGATGAAGTAAGAGGAGAATCAATGTCATGGAAATTCAAGTTATCCACCCATCCATCCATCTATGCATCCCTCCATCCCCAAACACTCCCCTCTATCCATCCTACCATACCCATCCATCCATCCATCCAAAGGCAGCAGGAGATATATGGATCCAGGTCACTGTGAGAGCCAGGAGCAAGCCATGAAGGGGGTGTTTAGTTATTTGCACTTGTGCAAAGCTGTCAAGACTTCTCCATGCCCACACTCTGCAAACAGCATTTTACAACCACTTGACACAGAGGTAAATGATTACACAAATTGGACAGCCACACAGACTCGAGTCTTGACTTCTAACAGATGCCGCAGCATTGAGCACGGTGTAAGAATCCATTGAGAATTGTATATAGATTAGAATATGTTACTTAATGCAAAATAAGGTTGGGGCTGGGACAAAATAAAAATCCAAATGAAAAAAATAACCAGTAATGGTGGGTAACCCTGGATTTAAGGAGCAAAATCAGTGCTAAGCAGAAGCAGCAGGGGAAATAGCACTGACCTGAAACTCCAGGATGTTTGCACCTTGAAGTAATGACCTCTTATTTCCCAGGGCTTAATGACCAGGATTCAGGTCCCACAGCTCAGATTTATCTCTGTGTTTTCTCCACAACTTGGATTCTCTAGCTAAAGAGCCTCACATCCCAGGAGCTGGGACTGGACGGCAGGAGATGGATCACTCGATCATTGCCCTGTTTTGTTCATTCCCTCTGGGGCACCTGGCATTGGCCCCTGCAGAAGACAGGATACTGGGTTAGACGGACCATTGGGTCTGATGCCATATGGCTGTTCTTAGTATGAGCACAAGCAACAATCTCATGTGGAAGAACATGCTGCTTATAAAGTAGAGATGCTTGCTCATATTGGTACCTTTTCAGGAGAAGGCTGTGTCTCCCCCGACAGCGCTTGTGAAAGAGAGTCTGGGGAGTTAGTTCTATGTCTTTTGTGTTGATGGCACAAACAACAGCCCCAATGCAGACAACTTTCTAAGTCACATGAGATCTCCCTGCTGACATTTCATCACGGGCGATGGTGAAAAAAAAATTGTGAAATCTTTTTCTGAAGGAAATTTGGGATTTTAACTAAGGAACAATTCTACACAAATTGTTTAATTGGAAAACCGAAAAATAAAATAAAATAAAATAAAATAAAATAAAATAAAATAAAATAGTTTTTTTGGACCAATGGATTGTGAGTTAAGTAAGTTTTCAGCTAAAGTTTTTTGGCTTTCAAACTTTTTTTTTGAGTTTTCAGCAGAAAACAATATTTTTTGTAGATGATAAATTGAAATTTCAATCAAAATGTTCTATGGGGACAAAGGAATTCCTGCTAGATTTACTGCTGAAATTACAATTATAATGTATTTTTTGCATTGTGCAATCAGCGAAGATCCCCAGTCATGGCCCAGAACCCCATTGCGCTAGGTGCTGTACAAACACAGGATGAGCTCTCGATGGCTGAAATGTAACTCTTAGCCCTGTTATGTCCCAGTGTAGGCTAGCCAGCCTACCACTCCAGCAGTCCTTATTCACACCAGCACCTCTAACCACCAGGCAGCAGACTCAATCTCTTAGTGGTTGCTCTGTCTCAGTCTCTCTCTCTGGGCCACGGACTCTTCATTTATTTATCCACAGTGGAATAGCTTCAACAGGAGAGAATTCGTTGAATGCTGAATCACAGCCAAAGTGAAAGGAGAGCTGTGGCCACTGGCGTCAGTGGAGTTAACATTTGAGTTAATGTCCAGTGAAGAGTCTCACACCTGCTCCATTTTACTGTTTGATATTGTCCCCTGCTCACTCTCACCTAGGGTGACCAGATGAGAGGAAGACTATATTGGGACACATGGGGGGAGTGCCGCCGACGGACCAACCCCCCCCACCAAAACGGAGTACCGTGATCGGGACAAACATTGGTCGGGATGTGGGACAAACACCTAAATATCGGGACATCTGGTCACCCTACTCTCACCTGCTATTTTACCTTGATGAATGCAGGCAGGGCTCATCCAGCGGGGAAGGGATCTGGGGCCACCCTGGAGATCATTCAGCTCGCAGGGTGCCTCTGAAAGCTCTATGATTGCAATCCCACCTCTACTTGGATGAAGCTCACAAGTGTCAGATCTATGAGCACATGCCATACTGCCGGTGCTGAAGAACCACCTCTCACAGCTGAAAGTCTGCAGAAGACTCAGCGTTTATACATGATCTAATCACTAGAGGGGGACAAACAGCCTGACAGGGCTACCATGGGTTATGCAATGCCCTGGACTGCAGGAGCTCGTCCCAAGCAGCAGAGATCAATGTCAGTTCAATTCCCCATAGGTGCCAGCACTTTGTCACTCCGCTTGCTCCTTCTCAGGCAGATGGATGAAGAGGGTCAGACTTGAGAATTTGCAACATGTAGCTCTTCACATCATGAATATTTGAGTCTGCATGTTTGTATTGGTACCATGCAGCCAGGGGAAACTGGAAAGTTTGGGAAAAAAATGGAAATGTTGGAAAGAATTTGGTGACATGATTCTGTTCCCCGTTACATCTGTATGAAACTGGACCAATTCCAGTGGGTAGAATGGGATTGGAACAGAAAACTCATCATTACTCTTCTTCTTTTCTTTCATTTTTATCTGTTTTTTAAATCAGAAGTTACCAGCAAAAGACATGATGAAAATGTTCCATTTATCCAAAATATTGGTTTCTGTTAAAAAAGGTGCTAACTATTTCAAGAACATTTTCAATAATATTTTCACAAAACATACATCTAGAACTTAGAGATGAAAATGTTCTTTGCCCACAAAACTAGGTTCTCATTTTTCTAACCCCTCTATGTATCAAAGGACCTATAGCGTGAGAAGAGCTAGGGGAGATGGCTTTTACCACAGATGCTTGTGCCTTTGCTGGCTGTTTCTAGGACAGAGGCACTGTGTGCAAATCCTGTGATGTTATAGGCTTTATTGATTGAACATTAATTGTGTGGCAAGAGACAAGGCATCTGGCATCACACAGAGCAGAGACTGATTGAGCAACAATTCACAACAGAAAGCAAAGAATGATTTATACCAAGAGAGAACTTTTCTTTGACTAATGCGCAGAATCAGAATTGCTGAACTAAAGTGCAGTCAAGTCACGGGGTTAACTCATGAGCTAGGTACTAGTGCTCTCATAGCAGAAGCTGAGACTCCTCACCCCACTGTGATCCCAAATAATGACATTTTCCAGCCAGGTGACAATTCTGTAGTTTGCAAAATCTACTGGGTGGCTTTAACATATGCAGAGCATAGATGAAAAAAAGTCTTCTTAAGAGCTTGTCTTCTTGTTGGAGCAAGCCACAATATGTTTGATCTCTTGCAGAATCTTGTCTTTGTTGTTCAACACATTCAGTCTGGCTGACTGGAGGAGTATGTGGATGTCTCCCTCATTGTAGAGAAAGCGAATGGGGGTGAATTTAATTCTCCATTCCTTCACATAGCCTGAAAGCAAAGAGAGAGATGTGAATATGTTTTTAGGATGAGGATATTAATGTTACTAATGTAATGTCAATAACAACTACTACTATTATTAGGACTAAAACACAGGTAGATGTCTTTATGGATATTTTGAAGATTCACATTTAAATTAGTTAAAATTAAAACAATGGATGTGATATAGGGCCAGATTTTCAGAGGTATTTAGGTGTGGAAAGATAGGCGACTAGTAAGATTTTTGAAAGCACCTGTGTAGGTTAGATAGGTTAGGTACCTAATTCACTTAGGCACTTTGTAAATCCCACTAGGTGTCTATCTGCATCTATAGGCACCTAAATACCTCTTAAAATTGAAATGTTTACAGTTCAGTGAAGAAAAAAACAAAACAAACCAGAGGTTAGTAACAAAAATCCTGTATCATAGATTATTAGGGTTGCAAGGGACCTCAAGAGATCATCTAATCCAACCCCCTGCTCAAAGCAGGACCAATCCCCAAATCATCTCCTCAAGGATTAAACTCACAACCTTGAGTTTAGCAGGCCAATGCTCAAAACACTGAGCTATTCCTCCTCCCCAGATAACTCCATAACTACCTACTCTGTAATTTCTCCCAACTTCCTGTTATGTTTCTATCACTGGCTATTCTAAGATAGGACATCAGACTAGACGAATGTGACTTATTTTCCCAATCCTTATGTCCCTTTGCTACGCTACCCCAGCACAAATCAGACTCAGCTGTATTTAAGTCACCCATGTACGTGAAATAAGAGTGAGGTCAGGAGCCTTAAAGAAAGTTGGTGTGACGTGAAAGTTACCTGGGCAATTCACTTTGTTGAAAAGTGGGAAATGCATGACGGTAGGAGCACCCTCTCCTCTGAAGATGTAGCAGTCAGACGGGTTATCTGGGTCTTGGAGCAATTTCTCGTCCACCTTAGGGAACGGGATGCAGTTTTCTTCACAGTATTTGGCAGCTTGCTTGAGTGTCTAGGAATGAGGGAAATGTGATAATTGTATTTAAAAGAACTGCTGCTGTCCACAGATAGTCAAATACTCAAGAGCAGGTACCTCAAAACACAAAAAGGCTCACTTCTCTCTGATGCCTCAAATAAATTGACTAAGCAAAAAACCTCCAGTTCAAATCAGACCCTCTGCTCTTGGGATAGGAAGAATGTTTGCGTAGCAACACATGGCTGTCTACACAGAGACCCCTTGGCTGGGATTTCCAAAAAACTACAAGGACCAAGAATTTACCTCCCTGGAGAAGTCAATAGGAGCTGGGCACTTAACTACCTTTAAAAATCTCAGCCCACAGCCAGTATCAAACATGGCACATTGAGTCCAGCACCCTGGCACAGAGCTAGAAGGTTCACTGCAGCCCACAGCTATTTCACAGGGATAGATCTGAGTGGTTCAGTAGGACCCAAAGGAAAGCTCTGCATAAGCTTGAAAGCTTGTCTCTCGTACCAATACTAGTTGGTCCAATAAAATTCATTACCTCACCCACCTTGGTTCAGTAGGAGACATTTTCCTCTATGGCTCAATATTCACCCCTGTACTCATCACATCAAAGCTCAAGGCCACTAACACTTCATCTTTCAGTTTACAGATTTCCTTCCCTGTGGTACTATGGGGTGGATTTTCAAAGCCACCAAATCCGTTGCCCAACTCCCATTGATTAAGGCACCAAACTGTCCATTATGCATTTGAAAATCTCTTCCAACAGAGATCCATTCGGCCACCTCCCAAAAATACTAGATTTGACTAAAGTCTGCTGACCAACTTCCTACTTGGATGGTTGGATTCTTTCCACCAAACATTCCCCCAGCAGGTTCAGAACGGTCTGGGATCCTTTGCTCACTTCCTGTCATGAACTGTTCTCCAGCAATGAAGTTAAAAAAAAAGTTTGTTTTTTTAAAGATTCTAAACTCCTTTTTTGGACCCTTATCTCTTGTGATCAGAGACAACATATTTTTCTATATTCAAACATCACCTGGCACAATTGGCCTTCGATCCTAGTTGGAGCAATAGTAAAAATGATAACAATGATAGAAGTTACCTGAAACGGATCAAAAGGTCCATAGTCAAAGGAGAGGATCAGTTTCACTTTCCTGTCTGGGCGGAGAACCAGGGGGTAAGCACAGTTTATGGCTATGCCAGCATCAACCAAGGAGATGACTTTATTGTTCACCAGCTCAGGAGTGTCAATACCAGCTAAAGGAATGTATCCAAAAATAGAGTTTTAATACTAAGAGAT
Organism: Mauremys mutica; assembly: GCF_020497125.1. NCBI lineage: Eukaryota > Metazoa > Chordata > Testudines > Geoemydidae > Mauremys > Mauremys mutica. The sequence continues at coordinate 57,739,063 of NC_059084.1, read as the reverse complement.
TAGAAGCTGCACCTACCCATGGCATGCGAACAAGATTTATAAATAATATTCACTGCAGCTATGGTTTGGTAAAGAGTCTGTATTCTGTGTCCATTATACAGTATAGCCGCCCCTTCCCCACCCTCATCCTCTGCTGCCCCTAGTGCCCATTATACATTATACCCATTTCTTATTCTTAATCCTTCCATCCACTGGTCATTATACAGTACAACCACCAATTTCTGATTCCTGAGCTTCTGCTTCCATCTACGGGGCATCATTATAGGCACTGCTGGAAGCAGCACTTATAGTTAAGTTTTTCTAACACTTCCCATTACTTTGTTTTCTGTTTTCAAATTTTTTGTTAGTTTGGGTATGGGGGGTATTACATAGCCATGTAATTAAAGCTATATCATAATGCCTATGCAGAAGGAAGCTTTACTGCAGTTCCATGGGCAACTTTAACTCTGATCTGTCCCAAGCTTTGAGTGCTTGACTCTGCAATCTTAACATAATATTTAGAACATAATGCTTTTGATTGGAAGTATTAGATTTTTATTGGTCAATAAACATGGAATTCACCCTATATATATAAAGCAATGAAAGCCTATTTCCACTGATAATCAAAATGTACTGATAGGCAAGATAATGATTCTTGAGAATTTAAAGTTAAAATCCAGTGATTTAGGCTTTTTAATTAGGGTAGTTATAAAATAGACTAGTGAATAAATATTAAAAACAGGTATGATTTGTTGATTTAAGGATATTTATTTTGTATATTTTGACATGATGTTGACAATTTATGTTTTAATGGTATATAAAGAGTTCATTTTTTGACTCTCAGTGTCTACTGTCATTAAACAATCATTTGAGTCTCTCTCTAGTTTTCAGTAATTGTGAAGATTTAAATCAATAAAAACAAATGTTTAAAATCCACAATTTCACACAACTGTGAAAATCTAAATGAATAAACATTTTGAAAAATGCTTAAAAATAAACATTGATATTGTCTGTCAAAATTTAAAAAAAAACAACCATCAAATTCTTCCAATCCTAACAAGACTGTGTAAAAAGACAACCCTTTCCCATAAGTTTCTGTGTGATGTATTTACTGTCAAAGCAGGACCCTAGGAAAGGGAGACATTCACACCACAGAGTCCCTAATCTGTATTTTACTTACAGTATTTGTAAAGAAAGTTACTATTGGTTCCCCATTTCCAGTGCAAGAGATCGTAAGTGGTTTTAGACAACATCCTAGCTAAATCCACTGCTGAGCCTGTGAGAGGGCACAAACCAGAATTAAAATATCAGAGCTAAGTACTAAAACATATTCAGGAACTTCTGAAAATCAGAGTTTCTCTTATCTTGTATTTGCTAGTATAGACAAGGAGCTGGGGGGAAAATTATGGTGTATCTTTTATGGAGCAGAAGCTGCAAAGCAAAGCTGATTCTAAGGAACGTAAGGGGAACTCTCTCCTGAGACAGACAGAAGCTGTGGTATTCTCAGCATCCTGGATCCCACACTGTGCCACATAATGCTCCACGCATGCTTCTCTGCATTAAGATACAAAGTTCTCTCCTTCACAAAAAACCTGCTGGAAGTTATAAATAATTTCCTATGTTCCACCATGTGAGATATGTAGCCTAGTTCTGTTAGTTCCTGAATTGAGCTGTATAAATAACAGATTTTTTGGTTCCATGGCTAAACAAACAATTGTCATTTAAAAAAAAGATTTTTTTTTCAAATTTTTCAGCAAACAGAAAAAGTAAAAAAATAACTTTGTGTGGAAAGAAACATTTGGCTTGACTCACAATGAAACATTTCATCCTGTTTTTTGAGCTTTTAAAGAGAGATCTTTAAGTGAAACTGAACACAATTTCTAAATAAAAAGGTTGTTTTAAACCAAAACATTTCACTTTGAAAATGTGACTATGAAAGGTTTTGTGTTTGCTTGAAGTGCTTGGGAAACCTCAGCTCAGGAACATGGACTGGTGCATGTCCTTCCCATATTGAGGGAGGGGCAGACTGGGTTATAATGACTGGTCAGGCTTCTGATTCCGGCATGATTGTGGGGCCCTAGACCAGGGAGCTGGGGGGCATTGGCTGGAGCCTCTCTGTTCTTGGTTCATGAATAGCATTCATGTCACTCAGCAGGGGGTGCCCCTGCCTGTGGATGGCTGTGTAAGTGCAATACCTGGAGGGCTTTGCAGCTTGTCACAGCATCATAGTGAGCAAGGGATCCCAGGCTGGTAAGCAAGAGGTCCCAGCGGTACCCTAGTTCCAGGTTGCATAGTGGGGAACCCATCACACACACACAACCAAAACAGCCGAAATGGTCAAAATCAATATGAGCCCCCTCTCCCAATAATCATTTTCAGTCAATCTAAACATTTTGGCTAACATGAAATGGCCTTTAGATGCCTAAATACTTTTGAAAATACCACCAGGCACCTAAATACCTTTAAAAATCTGACATTACGTGACTTAGGATCATAAGTCCCACTGAAAGTCAACAGGGCTTCTGCTCTGATCCCCTTTACATGCCTTTTGAAAATCCCACCATACATCTGTCATGGTGCTGCCAGTCCAGGAATAATCACGTTGCCCCAGCTGAAATGGACATTCTGAAAACACATTCATCAACATTGGTGAAGGGGTCCAGAAACTTTCGTAAAGGGCACGACACGAAACCCTACACATAAATAGGGCTAGTCTGGAACAGCTTTGTCCTGAGCAGACATCTGCCAAAAACTGACGACATGAGAATTATTATTCAAAAGGCAGGGTGTGCAAGAGCCGAGAGATTTGTTTAATTCAGCAGTGCACTCGGCGTTAGTCTCTTCTCACAATGACGCCAAATAACACCTCATGTAGCCAGTGTATGAGAGGAGATTCAAACTCAATGCATAGGGGATTCGACTGACTTACCAATGCCACTCACAATTTCTCCAGTAATTGAACTGCCCATAGTACCTGAAAAAATATATTTGGGTTATCAGTTACTGCACACTATCACTGACCTAGGAAACATAATTCAGGGCACAATGAGTAAGGCCGTGTTAACATTTCCTGCAGGTTGTATCATAAGAAAGAAAGAAAGAAAGTAGTGGAACTACGTCTAATATTCAGTATCTTCAATTCTTCTATAAGTCTGTGTCAGTACCTTGCCACTTTCCCCTTTGTAATATATCTAAACTTACCCTTTGGCTAAAATCCTTTTCCCAGGTTCCACCATCTCTGTGTGCATCTCTGTAGCTTCCCTAATGCACAGAGCCCCCGCCCCCAACACACACCACAGTCCAATTGTCCACATTAAATCTGCTAAAATGACCTTTGCTTGGATTCTGATTAGCCAGTGAACTCTTTGAATCTCTCCACTGCAGCCCCCTTGCATATTTGAGGCTAAAATTCTCTTCCTCTTTTTCAATGCCCCCTCACAATTTCATCCTTGACTACTTGGATAGGATTCTGCTTCTGCTTCTGGCTTTGCCAAAAGCTTTCTCTGTGGCATTTGAGAAGTCGCTTAGGCTGGGCTATGTAAGGAAGTCATCACTCATATGCCACTGAAATTCAGTCTTAACTTGCTTAGATTCTGTTGAATTTCCCAACTTTATATCTGATTGAACCCTCAGTTTCCCATCCTGAATTTTCTTAAGGTTCTCAGATACTTTGGTGGTGACCACCAGAGAGTTTCCTATATTAATAAAGAAATATGAGCTTCCCACGAGGCTTTAGGCCGGAGCACACACTCAGCAAAGAGAGAACATTACTCAGGAGGATCATTTATGTCATTAACGATCTGGATATGATTATCCTCTCAGGCTAGGGTGACCAGATGTCCCAATTTTTTAGGGACAGTCCCAATTTTGGGGTCTTTTTCTTATATAGGATTCTATTACCTCCCACCCCCATCACAATTTTTCACATTTGCTGCCTGGTCACCCTATCTCAGGCAGGAGTAGATCAGAAGCAATTCCACAGCTGTCAATGCAACGGTGCTGTAATGAAAATGTGTAGCTATCACTTTACCTTTAAGGGGTTTCCTAGTCATGATTGTGGTCTACAGGGGCTCTGAAGGAGGCATGTGATCTAGGTTTTTCAGCAGTCATTCTGCAAAAAGCCAGCCTAGATCAAGGTGGGGAGAGTTATTCCTCTCTGCCTTAGGGAGCAGCCTGCTTTTACTCTGTTTTTGTTTTCTGTGTGCGAAGGTTCTGGATTTTAAAAGACATAAAGTAATATTACATTACAACCTTCTAGCAAGAGTACTTAATGTTTTTTTAAAATCTACCTTCCCTGTTTGAATGCTGTGAACATAATAGCAGTTACATCTGTAGGGTCAGAGCCAGAGATCCAGGAATATATACACCTACCTATTGAAAAGGACCTTCACGCGGTGAAGGTCCTCCTGGCCCAGTCTGTAAAGCACCTTCCATATCACCTGAAAATGTTATTTTTCCCAGTCATTTCACACAGCCACAGACAATAACACAAACATCTAAGGGCTGGTCTACACCTAAAACGTAGGTTGACTTAGCTACTTTACTCAGGGTTTTGAACAAGTCACACCCTGAGAGATGTAGTTAAGCTGACCTAAGCCCCAGTATAGATACCACTAGGTTGATAGAAGAATTCTTCCATCAGCCTAGCTACTGCCTCTCAAGGGGGTGCATTAACTATAACAATGGACCCCCCCACACACACTGTCACTGAAGGAAGTATGCACAATACAGTACAACGGCGCCATAGCTGTGCCACTGTAGCATCTGTAGTAGTGAAGGCAAGCCCTAAGAAACAACACTGAAATTACAGTGAAGATATTCATCAGTAGACCAAGGACAAAAATATTAGTTGAAATATTGCAGGATAGAATCTTCCCTCCTCTACCTCTAATCTGGGTTGTCCAACATTTTGCCAGTTTTATTTTTTCCTTTTAATCTTGTGAAAAAATATCCCTTCCTGTGTGTGTACATGGCTAAAATCAATGCCCAGATTTTATCATTTCCCCTCTCAACTATAGGTTAGGGGTTTGATACAGGAGTGGATGGGTGAGATTCTGTGGCCTGCATTGTGCAGGAAGTCAGACTAGATGATCATAATGGTCCCTTTTGACCTTAAAGTCTATGAGTCTATGATACTGCATCCTCTTCCTCTATTGCCTCCACAATATATGCATTAATCCCACTCTGGGAGATTCGAAGTTTCACCCTGAATATCATCTTCCTCAACTGGCAATATGGACACATCAGTATTAGGGCTGATGGAAAGTATTCTGTCCAAAATCCCCAAAATTTCAATGAAAACAGAAATTTTATATTTTTTAAATAATTCCATTTAATCAAAACACTATTTTTCACACACACATGACCTGGTCTACTTTGTTGATTAGCACCACTGTGAACACAACAGGTACTTTACTGGCTTCCAGCAATATAGTGCTATCCTGAAACATGTTAATAGCTGCCATAAGTGTTTTCTTTGATCTGAAGACCGCCAGAGACCTTTTCAATGAGTCTGCCATGCATAATAGAATCTCAGAATCATAGAATCTCAGGGTTGGAAGGGACCTCAGGAGGTCATCTAGTCCAACCCCCTGCTCAAAGCAGGACCAAACCCAACTAAATCATCCCAGCCAGGGCTTTGTCAAGCCTGACCTTAAAAACCTCTAAGGAAGGAGATTCCACCACCCCCGTAGGTAACATATTCCAGTTCTTCACCACCCTACTAGTGAAAAAGTGTTTTCCTAATGTCCAACCTAAACCTCCCCCTCTGCAACTTGAGACCATTACTCCTTGTTCTGTCATCTTCTACCACTGAGAACAGTCTAGATCCATCCTCTTTGGAACCCCCTTTCAGGTAGTTGAAAGCAACTATCAAATCCCCCCTCATTCTTCTCTTCTGCAGACTAAACAATCCCAGTTCCCTCAGCCTCTTCTCATAAGTCATATGCTCCAGTCCCCTAATCATTTTTGTTGCCCTCCGCTGGACTCTCTCCAATTTATCCACATCCTTCTTGTAGTGTGGGGCCCAAAACTGGACACAGTACTCCAAATGAGGCCTCACCAGTGCTGAATAGAGGGGAATGATCACATCCCTCGATCTGCTGGAAATGCCCCTACTTATACAACCCAAAATGCCATTAGCCTTCTTGTTAACAAGGGCACACTGTTGACTCATATTCAGCTTTTCGTCTACCGTAACCCCTAGGTCCTTTTCTGCAGAACTGCTGCCCAGTCATTCGTTCCCTAATCTATAGCAGTGCATGGGATTCTTCCGTCCTAAGTGCAGGACTCTGCACTTGTCCTTGTTGAACCTCATCATATTTCTTTTGGCCCAATCCTCTAATTTGTCTAGGTCCCTCTGTATCCTATCCCTACCCTCCAGCGTATCAACCACTCCTCCCAGTTTAGTGTCATCTGCAAACTTGCTAAGGGTGCAGTCCACATCATCCTCCAGATTGTCAATGAAGATATTGAACAAAACCCGCCCCAGCACCGATCCTTGGGGCACTCCACTTGATACTGGCTGCAAACTAGACATGGAACCATTGATCACTAACCGTTGAGCCCGACCATCTAGCCAGTTTTCTATCCACCTTACAGTCCATTCATCCGGCCCATACTTCTTTAACTTGCTGGCAAGAATACTTTGGGAGACTGTATCAAAAGCTTTGCTAAAGTCCAGAATTAGCACATCCACTGCTTTCCCCTCATCCACAGAGCCGGTTATCTCATCATAGAAGGCAATTATGTTAGTCAGGCATGACTTGCCCTTGGTGAATCCATGCTGACTGTTCCTGATCACTTTCCCCTCCTTTAAGTGATTCAGAATTGATTCCTTGAGGACCTGTTCCATGATTTTTCCAGGGACTGAGGTGAGACTGACTGGCCTGTAGTTCCCTGGATCTTCCTTCTTCCCTTTTTTAAAGATGGGCACTACATTAGCTTTTTTCCAGTCATCCGGGACCTCCCCCGATCGCCATGATTTTTCAAAGATAATGGCCAATGGCTCTGCAATCTCATCGGCCAATTCCTTGTAAGCTGTTTTTTTGTGTTTAAGACGAGCAAGGATTTCACTGTTAAGCCAAGCTGGTCGCCTGCCATATTTTCTTTTCTTCCGACACATCGGTATGGTTTGTTCCTGCAACCTCAATAAGGTTTCTTTAAAATACAGCCAGCTTTCCTCGACTCCTTTCCCTGTCATGTTATTCTCCCAGGGGACCTTGCCCATCAGTTCCCTGAGGGAGTCAAAGTCTGCTTTTCTGAAGTCCAGGATCTCTGTTCTACTGCTCTCCTTTCTTCCTTGTGTCAGGATCCTGAACTCAACCATCTTATGGTCACTGCCTCCCAGGTTCCCATCCACTATTGCTTCCTCTACTATTTCTTCCCTGTTTGTGAGCAGCAGGTCAAGAAGAGCTTTTCCCCTAGTTGGTTCCTCCAGCACTTGCACCAGGAAATTGTCCCCTACATTTTCCAGAAACTTCCTGGATTGTCTGTGCACTGCTGTATTGCTCTCCCAGCAGATATCGGGGTGATTAAAGTCCTTCAGACTCATCAAAATGCACATATACATCAGGCTACTTGGGAAATGGTTTTCTTGTTCCACAAGAATTTTGGAGATTTCCAACATTTTCCTGTCTCGAATTGAGACAAATAGTCAAAAATCACAAAATGTTTTGCAAATCAACATACCTCACCACAAAAATCAGTTTGGATCAATTGAAATATTTCATTTCAATTATTTTGAAATGTTTCATTTTGACTCTTAACTTTAAAAACTTTTCCCTTAGTATAAATGATGTTGAACTTCAAAAATAAGTCGTTTCCAACTGAAAAAAAATGATTTTTTTAATTTAAAATAAGCCAAAACAGAATTTTTCAACAATTTTGAAATTATTTTTCCAACTTTTTTTAGTTGGGGTGTTAATAGAAATTGACCCTTTCCAATGAACAGTTTCAGTTTTAGCAAAGTGGCTGAAAACCCCCCACAACATTTTGTCAAATCTTCCCAATCATCTCTGCAATTAAGAACATAAGAATGGTCACACTGGGTCAGACCAAAGGTCTAGCTGGCCCAGTATCCTGTCTTCCAACAATGGCCAATGCCAGGTGCTTCAGAGGGAATGAACAGATCAGGTCAACCATTGAGTGATCGATCCTCTCTTGCCCATTTTCACCTTCTGGGAATTACACCCTTTTAGCAAAACAAATGCATACAGTGGAGAATATTTCCAGCCACAGGTCAGAGTTCAGGCATGCATCCTGAGGAGTTTCCCTGTTTGCAGATGCTACAATACTGGTTAAAGGCCTGGTATTTCACAGGAAGAAAGCCAAGAGTAGGAGTTGTGAATGTGACCCTGAGAGGAAGCTCAGAGATAGAGCTCCTTGGGCACAGAGCTCATTGGAGTGGCAGATTTGGGAATTTCTGAGCAAGGAAACTGCTGAGTTTTTTGTTTCTACTCTGCTCAGGGAGACAGGATGTAGTGCACATATTTTGCAAATAAAGAAGATTAGACCAAATATACCTGACTTGTATCATCTATTTTTCCTCTTAACAAAATGGCCCTGTAGGTCCCAAATATTAGCTAACAGCTCAGGACAAAACAGACAACCATATGTATATACTTACCAGCTTCAGGTTCAAGGGTGGGTGCTGGAAACCCCTCCAAAGTTCCTTCCCAATCACCTGAAAATGTCATTAGGATTATCAGTCATTTCATATAGCCAGGATCAATCATATAATCAACTGGGAAGCAACATTCAGATTACAGTTATCAGGGTTAAGTCAATATTTTCAAGTTTCATAAGAAACAAAATTGGTACCAATGAGAAGAAATACAATATCGTATTAGATGAAATAGCTTTTCAACCAAAAAAAAAACCCCAAACAACAACAAACAAACAAAAAACAAATGAAAATTTCTGTACAGCAACATTTTTGGGAGTTATTGTTTAATGAATAACCAAAATATCAAAACTTATTTTTTCAGTAAATTTCTTTTGGTTTTGGTAAAAATAATTGTTGTTTTTTTCAGAAATTTTTTAGTGAAATATTTTTATTTCTAGTATTTCAATGATCAACCAATATATTTTTCCCTCTCAAAAAGAAGATTTTCCACTGGCATGGTTGGAATGCCCCTTTTCAGTCATCAGCAGTACAATGTAGCACCATTCACTTTTCCCTTGCCTTACCACATAGGCACTTATGGTAAGTAATTCCACTTGTGTCATTGGAGTTACCATGGACTATAATGACCTACTTTTGTTAGCCACCGAGAATGATGAATCCGATCCTCTTTTTCCCTTAAAGATGCCAAAGAACATATCTGAAAAAAAAATTAGGAGTCAGTCATTTCACCTTACATTGACAATAACTCAGTCCTTTAGGAATGAACTTTTAGGTCACACTGATTTAGGAGAAAAATATATTGACTAAATTATAGCACAACCATTTCCATCTACTCCCACCAAGCTTGTCACAAAATCTCTGTCTTGTTACTATTTTCTTCATCCTGTGTTGAACATCCACTTAGCATGGCACTGTGTCCCCCTTTGGAGGTGCTTGGGACACTTACAGATGTTGATGTCACCTTTATTTATGGTTGAACTAGAGGTGGACAAAGTAACATTTGGAGTGGGAGTAGCTTATCTATCCCTTTCTGTATGTCCATATGGCTCAAACCGTCATCTAGACCTCATTACCCCCCCTTTGACTTATTGACTCATTAATTAAGGTTTTTTAAAAAAAATAAATATATATAAAATATAGCTGATATAAACATTTTGACCAACATTTTTTTTCCTGTCTGAAAATTTGGCTTCATCAAAGTCAAAATCTTCCATAGGAATATGTCAGTTTTGACCTTTAAAAAAATATTCAGTAGGAAACTATGAAAGGAAACAAACAACAAATCAATGCAATATGACACTTTATTTTGTTTTGTTTTTTTTTAGAAATACTTTCCCCTATATTTGGAGTTTGGATTTTCACTGCATTTTATAACCTTTTCCTACCTTTTTTTATTCCACACCTTCTTATTTTTTTAAACTCCCTGGAGAACGTGGGGGCATGTAAAAAGAAATGAGAAATGTGAAGTAAAACCCCATTTTCCACACTTATTTTTCTATTTTCCAGCTCAAAAAAATTGAGTATTTTTCTCACCAAAAATTGTGGTTTTCTGATCTCCCCTAATAAAAATTAAAAATAGTCAGCTCTCAGCCAGTCTAGAACCTCTTCCATAAATTAAAATAGAATAAAACAATCTGCAGAACACAAAACACCCCTGCCCTCAGCAGCATACACACAGAGATGCCTTTTCCAGTGTGCTGTAGAAATCCCTAGAGCTGGGTTATTTCAGACCGGTGCAGGAAGCTGATTCTGGAGCTGATGATCTATAGGATCCCATCCAGCAGGACATACTTCTGAGGTGCCTCTTTTATAAGGCACCTGTTCTGTTTAAGCTGAGGACCTGCATTCCAACTCCAGTGTGCTATGAGGAAAGAAACTGACATACCCTTTATGACTTTTTCATTTTCTTCTTTGCTGCCAATGCAACTTCCCCACAAACCTGAAAATAAGAAGGAAAAGAGTATAAAATGAATTGACTCTCTGTTTAATTGGACAAGCTCTGCCCAGGGCTGATAAACATATTTCTTCTAATTATTTTTCAATAGAAAATTGGGGACTTGACAAAATGAAAATTTTGAGGAAAATGCTTTTATCAATTTTTTTTTCATTAGAAAACTGATTTTTTTTTATTTTGATTTATTTATGGTTGAAAATTGAAATGTTTTTGGTTTCAGAAGGTTTTGGACAAATGTATTTTGGTTTTCACTGGTTTGTCACTGAATTTTTTTTATTATTGTGCAGGGATTCTTGTTTGTTTGTTTGTTTTGTTTTGTTTTATGAAATGTCACAAATTTCTCATTGAAAATTTTGATAATTAAATGATAATACATTTTCCACATTTCACTCATTGTTCTGTTCACTCCCTCTGAAGCATCTAGCACTGGCCACTGTCAGAAGCCAAGACACTGGGCTAGATGGACCATTGGTCTGACCCACTATGACAGTTCTTATGTTCTTATTGAAATAAAGTGTTTTGACTGACCTGAACCAAAATGTTTTTTTTTTATTATTTTTAGTTTGTGAATATTTTTGAGATTTTGACTTTCTGTTCCGATTCAGGAAAGGAATTTCTATTGATAACTCATTTTTTTCCCAGCACAGGAAAACTGTTTTCTGCCCACCTCAACTATCTATATAAAAGCTTGATGTTATTATGTAGGGCATTTGTTGGGTGTTAGAAGAGGTGAGTGAATGGAAGGAGGGATGATATGGTATATGTAGATGGAATGAGAGCTGGGTGGACACTCTCCACACTGCTCTATAATATATATAAATATTACATATTTACATTTTAGAATTACATGGTTGACTTGCAATATCTAGCCATCTAACCAGCCTCAATTCTCTCTATCTGCAGGAACATGAGCATTCACCTTGTAGGTAACTCATGTTTTTCTCTTCTTTCTGCTTCTTTAGCGCCCCATTCTTGTATTCACTTCCAAAGTATTCCGTGGGTACACTTGCTCCATAGCCAAGGAAGCTGGCTTCATGAGGTGTGAACTCAAACCAGGTTTCTGAAAAATAAAAACAAAGAGTTTTGAAATCGGTCCAGCAATAGTTTTGAGTGGCAAATTAATCACCAGGAGGTATCCATAACTCATTGGAATGTGAGCATGATTCAAACAACATCTACATTAATAAAGTTTCTTCCCATCCATGTTGTCCCATCTTCTCATCCACTCTTGACTCCTATTCACATTCTGTATGAAGCTATTGGTCCTCACCTCCCAATCCCACACCACCTGCATCTCACTTCAGAGTTCTTACCACTGAAGCTGAGCAAATAATGTAATTTTATTTCAGGGGCTGAACCAAAAACTCTGGAGAAATATCCAGTTTGGTTCATACTGAAACAAAAATCTATATTTTTGCCAAATTAAATTAAAAAAAAATCATTCTGAGTTGACACAAAGTGAAACTTTGTTTTGTTTTATTCAAGTCACAAAAAACATTTTAGTCGATTATTTTTTTACCTCCTTGGTTCAGCTGTTTTCACTTATTTTGAATAGTCACATTTAAAAATTGAAAGACCCCTTTTACTTTGAAAAGTAGAAGCAAAATGAATTTGCTCTTTAGAAAAATTTTCCCAACTGAAATTATTCATCATATTGAAAGTGACTCAACAAACGGGTCTGAAAATGCAGTTTTCGGTGAAAAATCAATTTATTGAAAAAAATTCTCCTAGCTCTACTTGATCACCCCTTTTGCTCCACCACTGAACTCCCTACCTCCCCATTATCTTCTCCCATTGTCATCTTCATGCCATCTTCCATGATGCCCCAGCCATGCAGTATTCTCTTCATGTTCCAGAAAGCCCACATGACCCACTAATTCATCTGCATTTCCTCCTATTGGTTCCTACTGCAGATAAGTCCCTCTGAACCCTCCTGGCCCCAAGCTCCATCCAAAATACTGGACAAGTCTAGGGCAGTGCAGAAACCATATTTCCCATTTAGAGGGAAATCCTACAGCTTTGACATTTGTTTTTGTTCTGAATTGGATTGAAAACAAACCAGAGAAAATCAAAATTTCCTGCAAAAAGAAAAGTTTAAGACAATTATGGTTTGGGTCAATCAACAAAGTTTCATTTTGATTTTGACTTTTTATTTAACATTAATGTATTATTTATAAAACCTAAAATAAAATACATTTTGAAGTAAAATGTCATCTTGAAACTAAAAATTGAAAGGCTTCATTTGGGTATTTTTCTAAATGATTTTTTTGTCAAAATTGACACATTTCCATAGGAAGTTTTGATTTTGTTAGAACATTTTTGACCAGTTCTAATCAAGCCTAAAAGTGAATGGAGAGATGGCTGGTGAGTTTCTTGTGAAATTATTTTTTCGTGCTGCTGGAATTTTGCTGTGTTATTAATGATGTTAGCTTCCCACATGCTTGAACAGGCATAATTTTATTGCTATATCAAAATAAGTAAATAAGATAATAAAGTGTGTCTCCACCTAAAAAGATATACTAATGTAAAAGGAAGTTAAAAAGAAAATGAGAGTGAGTTTGAATTTTGCTTACAAAAAGTTTTTGCATGAAAAGTAGCCTTTTTTCAAAACAAAAACTTCTTGTCAGCAGTAGTAGATGTTACTTAAGGTTTCCAGGCTATATGAAATTTTCTGCCATAGTTTTTACTGAACTTTTAAGCAAAACGTTTATAGATTTGTTTCACTGATGCTTTTCTTAATGAAAATAAAGATTTTGCCAAAGAAAATAAAATTAAAGATATGTTTTTGATAAAATGTCTAGGGGGAAAACAAGGGGAAAATATTGTAGAAAATTTCATGAAATATGGAAAAAAGGCCCATTAACAACCCTGATAATCAAAGGTTTAAAATTTTGACCTTTTTTGCCATTTTTTTTTCATTTTTCAACAAGCTCTAAAGACAACCTTGACGTCTCCGCCTTGAGGAGTTGCATGTTGATGTAATAAAAGACAGGCTTGTTTACACTGAGATTATTTGGAGATTTGTGTGTTTGGTTTTACCTGGAGAGTATTCAGTTACTTTGCAGAAACTTCGTTCATCCACAGCTGCATAGATGGGGTAGGGATTATTTCCATTCTCAGACGCACCCCTCTGTTCCGACAAGTGCCCCTTATCCAGCTGTGAAGACAGAATTTTATAGGTTCAGACAAACACATGCCTAACTTTAACCTATGCTTTTAACACTGTCTATATTCCCTTCCCTGACTGCTCGGTCCAAGCCTGAGCTCAGGGCACCAGCATGTTACCACATGCTGAGACAATAGCTAGACAGATGTGGAGTTTGCTCTCAGTTACCCAAGCGTATAGATGAACTAATTCAAGTAACTTCACTGAATTCAGCAGAGCCAATCAGCATTTATACGGGTATAACTGAGAACAAACCTTCCTCAATGACTAAGTGGTCAAGCCGTTAGCCTAGGACTTAATTCCCTGCTTCCCCTGCAGACTTTCATGGAGGGATGGGACAATGCACAGAGATCCAGAAAATCCATTCAAGCATGTTCTGGGTGGAACCCAAAGCCTGTTTAGGGAGATTTCACACATCTCCCCTACACTGAACACCAAGCGTGGGTTCTGACTCAGGTGTGAGCCCAAGACCTGCTTCTGTGCATGCACATATCAGTCTGACTTGGCTCAGCTCGCGCTCAGGACCCAGGTCTTAGGACCTTAGTAGAGGAGTGGGTCAAAACCAGAGTCCCACAGTGACTTGGGTCCAAGCCCTCTCGTTTTGCAGTGTGGATGCAAATCAAGCCACAGACCAAGTCAGAAGGTTGGGTAGTGCAGTATGGCCGCATTAGAATGTCTGTGACACCTGGGTCCAGCAGCTGTGGATATGTCTGCACCGCAACGAGAAACCCACGGCACCAAGTCTCAGAGCATGGGTCAATTGACTTGGGCTTTTGGGGTTTGATCAGTGGAACTTAAAACACTAGTGTAGACATTCTCCTTTGAGCTGGAGCCCAGCTCTATTGCCGGGTTTCAGAGCACAGGCTCCAGCCCGAGCTGAAACACCTACACTGCTATTTTTAGCCTAGAAGCCAGAGCTCCAGGAGTCCAAGTCAATTGACCAGGCTCTGAGTTTCAGCACTGCAGGTTTTTCTTTGCAGTGTAGACGTAACCTTTAACCCCAGGTATACACTGCAATGTGGACATTCCAGTCCAAGCTTGGAAATGCCAGGTCCACCAGCCTGGGTCCCACAGACCCAGTTTTACAATGCAGTATAGACATACCTGGTGTGGCCTTGAGCAAATCAAGCCAGGCCAGTTTTTAAAAGGTATTTAGGAACCTAGTAGGATTTTCAAAAGCATGTGGGCTCCTAACGCCCATTGAAATCAATGGGTGCTAGGTGCCTGCGTGCTCATCCCACAAGGTGATAGCTTTAAAAATCTGGCTCTGGGATGCTCCACACTTCAGTTTCCCTTCCGTACACTTCCCAACCTTACAGAAATGTTGTGAGGATAAACACACTTCATGAAAAGCCCTGGTATTTCAGTGATGGGGGGGCAGACAAGGACTTTGGAGATTTACAAAAGGGAAAGTTTTTCATCCACCTCATGTAACATTCCATAGACCACAGTGTAGGCCCAGAACTCAGTCAGGGAATAGTCTTCATCCTTAGCTGCCTCGAGTAGCATTTCCACGGCCTTTCTGAGGTTCCAGGTGGATTTGGTAAGTGTATCACACATGTGTTTCTCCAAGGCCTGCAATTTCTCTGCCCAGTCCCCATTGTTGTAGAGAGAGGACATGCACCTATTACAGAGACAAAACACACACTGCAAGGGGAATGGAATGTGGGCTATTGTCCCCAGCCTTTTCAATCTCTGCACAGTTATTAATTTATTATCATTCTACCATTGCAATGCACCTGTAAGCCGCAAGGATTGCGTGACTGACTGGCTGCTGTGGAAAGCCACGGCCTCAGCCGAGAAAAAATTCAAGTCCCCCAGGTCCTTACTAGACTATGCAAAAGGAGAATCTCCATTAGCAATATGCAGGGTCCATGACACATAGTTTGAACAGCTCTGATTACATCCAGGACATTTGTAATATCTACAGACCTGTCCAGCCCATCATGACTCTGCTGCCCTAATGCTGATGTCAGTGGGACCTTTTGCACAGAAAGGTCAGGAGGGGAAAGATGGTTCAGTGTTTAGGGTGCTAGCCTACAACTCGGGAAATGTGTGTTCCACTCTTTGCTCTCCCATAGATTGTACCCCAGTTGCTAATTCTCCCCGAGCCCTGGTTCTCCATAGGAAAAGGGGAGGCAGGCACTTCACTACCTCATAGGGGTGCTATGGAAATAAATAGGGCGGTGCTCAGATGCTATGTTAATGGTGTGTGTGTGGGGGCAGATAAGTACCTATGAGCGTTAGAAAGTCACCCACTGTGTCAGTCTCCTGTTGAATTGCACCAACAGCTGAGTGCCTGACTCCCTTAGGCTCCCGTGTCTATTGCTATTCCCTGTAAGGCTGTCAGTGGGTGGCCCTGCTAGATCAGCTGGATTTTCTGAAGGACAGTCTCCTTCTCCACTAAGAAATGAACTCTCCACTTTACCCTACAGTCTTGCAGTCATTGTTTCCCCAGCTTGTGTTACATCCAGTGACTTGTTCCAGTTTAACGACCCCCAGTTATGTCCATTTCTCACTATTCCCATGGCACAAACCATTGTACACACCCTGCCCCTCTTTAAGGACAACTAGAATAAGGAACAACAGAAGGTACTAGGTGCTGTTCTCCTATCCTGCTTTCAGCACTGATGCCAAGAACAAGTGTGCCAAAAATCACAAGTCAGGTCGCATAAAATCCTGAGATTGGATTAAAAATCATGAGGTTTATTTTAAAAACGTGGATTCTTTTTATTTGCCTCTTGGCATTTTTGCTGGTAGGGTTCACATTTCCAAGTGTCTCTCCACAGCCACCAGGCTAGAAACTTATGCTTCATAACATCATGAGAGCTGATGCCTGGTTACACTAGCCTGTCAAGTCAGCATAAATGTGTTGCTCGGGGGGGGTGAAAAATCCATACTCCAGAGTGGCATAGTTAAGCTGACTTAAGTCCCTATGTAGGCAGTGCTAGGTTGAGGGAAGAATTCTTCCGTTAGCTTAGCTACGGTCTCTCAAGGAGCTGGATTACCTACGTGAATGGGAGAACCCCTCCCTCTGCTATAGGCAGTGTCTAGATTGAAGTGCTACAGCAGCGCAACTGCAGATTCGCAATAACATTGCAAGAGCTATAAATATTAAATTAGAACTATAGGCCTGGGCTACTATCACTTTTGCCCATGTAAAAATCTTAGAAGGGTCACGTCCACACAGGCTCTGTGTCTGTTAACCTGGGGCTTGAGCGTCTATACTCAGTTGTAATCCCAGGTTTGTAATTGTTGAACTCTGGGTCTCAACATGGGGCTCCAGAATCTACACTACATTATGAAGGACTGAATTCAGCCACCCATATCCCAGACTTTCTAGTGTCCTCCCACAATGTAGCTGCATTAGCCCTTTGTGATGCAGTGTGGGAAAAACTTGACTGTCCATAAGACAAAGGAAGACAGCCTGTGGGACATCTCTGGTGGACTCCCAGAGCATGAGTCCAGTGGGACTGCATAGCAATAGGGCTTGAACCCTGGGTCCTGCCCTGATTTAGGCTCAGACTCTCCACTCTCATGGAGCCCTGGGACCCTGGGTCTAAGCCCTGGGCTAGCATGATTTGGTGTAGATGGAAGAGGGCTTGAACTTGAGTCTGAGTCTGAACCCTGGGCTTACACTGCAGTATGGACGTACTCGCACAGTCTCACCTCCTCAGTAAATGGATAGACAGTGTTTTCCCACTGGTGATGGAGTACCCAGCATGTCCTTTGGCTAATAATAACAATGGCAAGAATTGTCCCTGGCTGTCAGTTCTATAGAGGGATACACTTTCACTCACACGTCTCTTGGCATGCGCCTACCATGTTGCACCTGAGACCCCACACAGGTACATGATGGTGCCCAGGAGACCATGCTTTTGTAGCTCCTGCAGGGTTCCATGCAGGGCGATCATGGCCCGCAGACCTCCCCCAGCTCCCAGGATGGCGATATTGGGCACATCTTCCTGAGGAAGAGAAAAGACACAACAACATATAAACTAGGATTACTGAGGAATCTCCCTTGCTCATGTAAATTACTTGTGTAGTCTCTACAGTCACACACCTGCCATTCCCACCTGGGACAACCCCCATCACGTAGTTTAAAAGAGTAACTTGTAGGACCCAATCCGGCAAGTGTTTACACCAGTGAGTGTCTTTATTTACCTGGGTAGCTCCACTGGCTTATATGCAACAACTCCCATGAGTAAATTTACTCACAAGCTTTCCTGATTGCTGCAATGAGTTCTGATTTTTCCTCTTGATCTACAAGAATAACTGCAATAGCTGCTACAATATATGATATGTGTGTGTATATTATGTATTACATATATCATAACTACTGTTAATTATCAGAGCTGCTGGAAAATATTTCAGCGGGAGGGTTTGTTTGTTGGTCAGTTTGGGAGGTTGGGGGATGAAAAATGCATTTTTGATTTGATATATGTTGGGGGTTTTGCCAAAACCTGGGGGGGGGGAGGATCATTGTTTAACAACCAAAAACTGCAAAATATATATGGCTGACACCAGTGCCACAATATGTTTGGCTTTAGGAAACAGAAAAAAAATCAGATTTGAGGTTTTAAAAGAATTTAAAAAAAATCTGTGAAAAAACCCCAGCATAAATGCAAAAAAAAAAAGGAATAGAAAATAAAATATATTTCCCAATCTGTTTTATCTGTCATTTTATTTAAACATGCATTTAAGTTCATCCCATTTCAGGAAAGCTCTTAAATGTGCACTTAATTTTGGCCATTTACTGAAGTCCCATTGGCTTCAATTTGTTTTATTGTAAAAGCCTTGGGGGAGGGAGAAACCGGAAACAAACAAACCACAACTTTTTGACGAACACATTTTCACCATCTCTGCATGAGTAATCATTACTATTGTCAATGTTCCTCTACAATTCAATAAAACATTGATGGACTCCTACCAGATTACAGGGAATCCCAAGGCTATCCAGGTATTTCTTCACCTGCACCTTTCTGTTGCTTGTGCCTAGTTTTTCCCCTTCTGAGAGCTCATAGGAAATTCGGACTTTACCTTCACCCTGAGGAAAAAAAAATGTCAAGAGAATGTATCATCTCTGAAAAATCTGCCAGGGATGGGACAATGCAGAGAGATCCAGAAAATCCATTCAAGCATGTTCTGGGTGGAACACAAAGCCTGTTTAGAGAGATTTCACACATCTCCCCTACACTGGAACGGCAGGGAGAAATCTCCATGAGGAAAAAGAAAGACAAGGTGGATGAGGTGATATCTTTTATTAGACCAGCTTCTACTGGTGACAGAGACAAGCATTCAAGCTCCACACGGCTCCTCTTCAAGTCTGGGAAAGGTACTGTGAGTGCCACAGCCACATACAAGGTGGAACAACTTGTTAAACATAAGCAGTTAACACATGTTGCAAGAAATCACTCAAAATCTCATATCCTGGGACCAACATGGCTGTAAGTACAATGCAAACAACTATGAGGAGAAATTCATGGACAGTTCCCAACACTTCCCCCGCTTTTCTCCAGCACCACTCTGAGTGGTGAATAGACCCACTGACTGCAGCAGAAACACAGGAAGGAATAGATTTTGCATGCATCATCTGCACTACATAATGCCTTCTCTCCACTCTCCACAAAATGATCAAATGTGGTAGCGGCACTGATGGTGGCAGGGCTCAGCTTGGTCCCCACACTGAGTAAAAGGCATGCTTGTGTGAAAGACCTAAGATCCACAGGCATGCTCCGTTTCTGACAATTTGACTTTATGCTTCTGTAGCTTTTGGCTGCAGAGTGGGAATGAGACTATGGAACTTATCCAAAGTGCATTTCATTGAGCAGTGTAAATAGGAAATGGTCAAAAGGAACCCTGGAGCTTGGAGTTTCAGGTGTATATTAGCTGCTCTCAAATATAGCAAGATTGGGCCCTGAGTCATTCTTACATAGCTACAAGTGTTGAGTCTGAACTTTTGATGAGCTTAAACTTAACCCAGACTTGATGTCTCTGTCTGAAACTTTTAATCAAAGCTCTGACCTGCGAACTACTCATGACACCCCCCTCCCCTTAAGTAGCCATCTCCCCTTTTGTCTTTTTAAATTTACATTTTAACCTGTTTTATCCTGTAGAATCTTGTTTGATTATGCATGACCATTATGATCTGTTAATCACTTTGTTTACTTCTGTGTATAAATATTGATGCTCACCCCTAATAAACTTGCCACACTTACTCCGAAGCCTTTTAAGCTAAGGATAGTGTGAGCCCGTTGATCAACGAATTGGTGTCTGGTCTCTGACAGATTGTGAGCCCCATACCAACTCCGCACGAACTCGGGTGCTGGAGAGGTGAGTAAGGACTTGCTTTTTACCTAACAATTTGGGTGCTCGTCCGGGATTTTCTTCTGGTGCGGTGCCTCTGTCCAGTGGTCAGACCACTCATATATGAATTGGCAGGCGCCACGGGAGATTTCTCCCAGCCAATTCAATATTGAGGGGTCGTGTACTGGACAGCAGGATAAACGCCAGTTGGAAGGGCTCCTGTCAGACACCATGGGTCAAGGGACTAGCGTGCCTCTTGAGAGTCCGCTGGGGATTGTAAATAAGTTATGGAACGAAGGGAAACTCCCAGTGTAGGGATATTAAAGAAGGTTTATATTAGACATGGTTTATATGAAAAATGACATTGTTAATTGATGCCTCATAACTAAAGGTTTATGTTAAAAGTAAATTTGTGATTCTAACCTGCAAGCCACCAGCTGTGTCTGTGTGAAGCCTGCTCAAAGAAATACTTTGTATAAAACTTGTTAAACATTAATTAACTCTAAGTAAGCCAAAACAGTGAAATAGATGTGATTAAGATAGAGAATGTATGTGACTGAATGGTTAGGGAGTCACCAGCCTGAAGAATTCAGTGTTGGCTGAAGAAGGTGTCAAGTGGGATCAACCAGATGACCCCCAGAGGGCAAACTGGAATCCACCCACCACACCTCAAAGGAAGGAAAAACAAAACATCTAATAACATGGAGCCAGCCATCTGCTGATTGATTTAGCAACAGCAGAATGAAGCAACTCCTATCAACTAACATAGGGAAAAATCCCTATAAAACTGGACTCTAAAGAATAAGGACTTTGAGTCTATGGTTCTGCCGCCAGCCTCCAGGAGCATCAGATGCAACTGACACAGACTCGGCTCCATCCTCATGACCAAGATACCTGGCCAGTAACTTGGCATGAGCAACATCTAGGCTGGTAACTATAACATCTATACAGAACCTGAATGAATGATTGTGTGAATGAATATATGTGTGTGTGTATAAGAAATAAGTAGTAAAACAACGTTGTTTACTGTTGTCTTTTGTTTTGTTATGGTATTTACAATAAATGTGGCATCTTTGCCTTATCCCTCTTAATAAGATCCTGCTGGTTTTTATTATATTGGTACAACACCAGTACAGACAGGAATGTCTAGGAGGAAGTTGTACACACTGTGTGTAAGGAATTGGACTGGGTATACCGCGGTATTGGCCGACCCGGAGATGAGGTGGCCTTCGCATGGCTCTTTCGAACAGGCTGCCTTAAGAGGAGTAAGGAGCCAGATTGAAAAAGACCATCCGGGACAGTTATGTTACTGGTTTTGTTGGGACACAGCAGCAGAGCTGTGGAAATCTTTAAAAATTATGGCAGTCAGGTATTCTCCCTAGAGTGAATCCCCTCCATGTTATTTCGATGAAGGGTGTAAACCACGGCGTGTTTTAACTCGTCAGTTGGTCCCCACTGCACCTGCCCCTATTCCTCCACAGGGGGGACTCTCTCCAGAGCGCAGAGGGGAATCTGCAGGACTCCAGATTGGAATCTCTGCAGAGGGATAAGGAGGAAATGGAGGGGCACACCTCGGGAGGAGTTTTGCATGGGAGAAAGAAAGGGAAAGTAGTAAAAAGAAAGAGAAAAAGGAAGAATATAAGTTGATGGCTTTAGCTTTTCGCGGCGGTATTCGAGGCAGAGGCCGTGGCCGTGGCAGGGGATTTCAGGGTGCTCGGGGAAGAGGGTCCGGTCGCATCTGCAGATACTTACACCAGGGACAAATACACCCCTGCACCACCAGCCCAGCCCGTTCCTCAGGCCTGGATCAACTACGGGCAACAGCAGCAGCTGCAGCAAACTCAGCCTCCTCAATGACGGTACCCCGGGGGCGAAGGCAAACAATGTGATGGTCTTATTTCCTTAATGTCTTTAGCCGGCTCCTTCCTCACTTTCTCCCCTCCCAGCAAAGAGCCTCATCTAACCCTTTCAGTCCAAGGACTGCCTGTCTCTTTCCTCATTGATACTGGAGCTACTTTCTCTCTTTTAAATCATGCCCCCTCTCCCTGGCTATCCTCTGAGGTTAAAACTGCAACTGGGGTGGAGGGCAACCCACAGTCTCTGGGACTCACTTTACCTCTAAATGTTATTTATGCTGATAAATGTTTTTCTCACCGTTTTCTTTTTTCCCCAGCTTATCCGATCCCTTTGATGGGCCGGGATTTACTCTGTAAGCTTGAGGCTACTTTAACCTGCACTCCTGAAGGGGTAGGATTATTGATGACAGTGTTAGGAGATTCGGCCCCAACTCAGGGTAATTGGGAAACCCCCCCCCTCCTCTCCCCTGACCTCACTGACTTGCCTTTAACCCTCTGGGCAATTTCTGACACTGATGTTGGCCTGCTCCTTTCGGCAGAACCAGTAAGGATTCAAGTGAAGCCCTCCTTAACCCCCCGTCAGTCCCTCAATACCCCCTGTCGCTGGAAGCCCGGGAGGGCATCCGCCCCATTATCGAGGGATTCATTGCACAAAAGTTAGTCCGCCCTCAGCGCACTCCCTGTAACACCCCTATACTGCCTGTCAAAAAGCATCCTAAAAAGGACGGAGACCCTATTCGTTGGCGCTTTGTACAGGATCTACGGGTTGTTAATCAGTATGTGGTCCCTCTTCATGCAGTAGTTCCTGATCCAGCTACTATCATCAGCCAAATCCCCTGGGATGCTGAGTGGTTCACTGTTATTGACTTAAAATCAGCCTTTTTCAGCATTCCTGTGCACCCAGACTCTCAGTATCTCTTTGGTTTCACCTGGGAGGGACAAAGTTATGTCTGGCAACGACTTCCTCAAGGCTACAGAGACAGCCCCACGATTTTCAACCAATGCCTCCGCCACGACTTGGAAGGCTTCCCCAGTCCGCAGGGATCCACGTTAGTCCTATACGTAGATGACATCCTATTAGGTAACCGCGAAGAAGCTGCCCTCCGCATCGATGGTAAGGCACTTTTATTATACCTACACACCAGAGGCCACAAGGTAGACCCTAACAAGATTCAGTGGGTCTCACAGAAGGTCCGATATCTGGGCTTTCCTGTTAACCCCAGAGGGAAGACAAATGGACCCGGTCCGCATAAAGACTATCCAAAACTGCCCTCTGCCAAACACCAAGAAACAACTTCGAGGTTTCTTAGGATTAATTGGCTTCTGTCGCCCCTGGTTGCCGTCCTGCGGGGAGTTAAGCAAACCGCTCCACCGACTCACTGCTAACCTTGCTCCTGACCCTTTCCAGTGGTCCCCAGACACGATCCAAGCCTTTCAGTTACTCAAGGACAGTGTGGCCTCCTCCATGTCTCTCCGCCCCCCCAATTACAACAAACCCTTTCACCTTTTTGTCCACGAGAGGGGCGGAATTGCTAGTGGCGTCCTTACCCAGCTGAGCGGGCCCCACCATTTCCCGCTTGCTTTTTACTCTCAGCAGATCGACCCTGTCGCTCAGGGAACCCCATCCTGCACCCGGACTTTGGCAGCAGCTGCCCTGCTGATCACAAAGGCAAAGAGCCTGACCCTGGGTCATTTTACCACGGTCTGGACCTCTCATGCCTTGTCAGCCCTTCTGCGTAGGGGCACGACCCAAGTCTTTTCGGCCCATCGTCAGCAGCAGCTAGAGGCCGAACTCCTAGAAGACACTAACCTAATTTTTGAAAGGTGTGGGCCCCTTAATCCAGCTACCTTGCTTCCTGAACTGCCAGTCCTCCAGGATCAGCACGACTGTGTGGAAGTAGTTCATAGCATCTTACAGATAAGGAACAACCTGTTTGACGTGCCACTGGACAACCCTGATTGCATCCTCTTCTCGGACAGAAGCTCCTTCTATGTTGATGGCAAGCGTTTCACCGGTTATGCAGTCACCTCTGAATGGGACATTCAAGAGGCCGCCTCACTGCCAGGCAACTGGGGAGCCCAAGCCGCCGAACTCTATGCCCTGGCCCGAGCTTGCCAGTTGGCCGCTGGTAAGACCGTTACCATTTTTACTGATAGCAAGTATGCTTTTACCCCGTACCAGTACCCGCTGCTGAACTACAGTCGTGGGAGAGCCTCGGAGCCACTCTGGTCAAAGGGACCTGGCTTATGCCGGATGGCCGATCCTGCCTCCCTCGCTCCACATACCCCGTGGCAGTTCGCTGGCACCATGATAAGGGGGGGTCACTACGGCACACACGCCCTTGTGGACACCATCGCTCGCTTTTGGTATGCTCCAGGCATTCAACCCTACTGCCTGTCAATAGTGAAAGCATGCAGCACATGTCAATGTAATGGACCTGCTCCGCCCCTTAGCAAAATTAAGGGTGGAAGACCTCCGCCTGCTGCTCCATTTCAACATCTTCAAATTGACTTTGCAGATATGCCAAAGGCTTTTGGGAAAAAGCACCTCCTTGTTTTGGTTTGCCCTCTGACTTCATGGGTCGAAGCTTTTCCTACTGCTAATTGTACTGCTGCCACAGTGGCAAAGATTCTCCTTAGAGACATTGTACCCCGTTTTGGCATCCCTCTCGTGCTTGACTCAGATCGCGGACCCCACTTTACTGGTAATGTCCTTGGCCGTTTAGAACAAGGACTGGGCATTTCACACTCCTTTCATACACCCTACCACCCCCAGTCTAGCGGGAAAGTTGAGCGTATGAATAGGGAGCTTAAGCTTACATTGGCTAAATACTGTCAGGAAACAGGGTTAAAGTGGCCTCAGGTACTTCCCTTGGTCCTGTTTCACCTTCGTACTCGCCCAACCCGTGTATTGGGATTATCCCCCTTTGAACTGCTCTATGGACACCCTCCTTTCAAAGGCGGGGCGCTACCACGTGCTGATGTTTCACTATTGGGAAGGGATCATATGACCGCGTGCCAGTTTCTCTCCCTACAGGCTCGCCTCCGTACCCTTTGGAAAGCCTCGCAGTTTTCCCAGACCGTGCCACTAGAAGAACAGATCCACCCGTTCCAACCAGGGGACTTCGTCTGGGCCAAAAAGTTCGTTCGTGGCGACACACGTAAAGCCAGCCGTAGTGGAAAACAGTGACGGACCAGCAGCTCTTGCCACCACTGAAGACACTGCCTCTGACCAGTGGACCAGCTTACCTCTTTCAGGCATCAGACTTAAATTGACTCGGAAAAAATGAGAGGACCTTTTATTCTGACAACTGTATGTTTTTTATTATGCCTTTTTAGTTTATTTTCTGCTTATGAAGATAATGCTTTTATTAGATATTCCCACGAGGTTAAAACTCGTATTTTAGGAAATAGAAGTAATTGCTGGGTATGTACTCAATTTCCAGTAAATGCAGAACAGGGACTCCCCTTCACACCCATTCCCCTGACCACTGCTAATATGACTTGGATGCCACCGGCTAGAGTAAAAGATCCAGTCCAACACAATCTTACATGGGACAAAACAGGAGTGCCAATTAACAGATATCCCAGGGTAACCAATCAGACAGGATCACTGTGTTTTGTTAAAGAAAAGGGGTCAACCTTTGTGGGAACAAGTAAATGCAACATGTATTTTAATGGCACCGCCTTTAGTAAAAATCTTGGCTTCAAGCCTTGCGATTCCCACTTATCCCATATGTGGATCCCTCACCCCGATCCAACTTTTTCATGGGTGGGCAAGCCTTCAGAGTCAGCTTTAAGAAGCCCTGCTCAGATCACGAGGGTGTCCAACTAATTGTTAAGGGATATACGATTGCCTTCTACAACTGCTCAAGCAGTACTACACTGCACTTTGAAAATACCACTACCAAATTGTGCCTCTGCGGTTCGCACAATGACCCCTCTGCGTTACCAGGGGAACAGTGGTCCAACGGGTGGTGGGTTACCTCCTACTTTGAGAAATGGAATACCCGAAACGCAATGTATGGAACATACTGGGTGTGCGGGCCCAAAGCTTATTACTTTCTCTCCCCTGATTGGGCAGGGTCATGTTATTTAGCGTGGCTCACACCGCCTTCTCGCATCTCCCCCCCCCCCCATTTTCCCCACGTTCGTAACATCCGTGAAACCTTCAGAGATATTAATACCCGTGATGGTTTGTCGTGGCAGCGGTGGGCTGGTCTCATTAGCTTGAGGGGTGGTGTCATCCGTCTACAGGGACTACTAGAATCTTTAACCAATGAAACTGCGACCCTATTTGAGAATCAGGCCGGGGAAATGTCCCAACTGCGCCAGTTAGCTTTGCAAAACCGAATGGCTTTAGACATAATGTTAGCAGCCCAGGGAGGAACTTGCGCCCTCATAAATGAACAATGCTGTGTTTTTGTAAATGACACCTACCCTGACACCTTTCAACGTACCAAACATCTAAGGGAAATGGCTAAGAACTACTCCTCTGGCCACCCACCTTATGATTGGTGGGGAGCCTTATGGAATTGGCTGCCTGGATTTGGGTAGGTTAAAAAACTCTTGGTAGGTATTGTTGGGGCCATAGTAATCCTTATAATACTGTGTTGCTGTATTCAGTGTGTCCCCTCCCTCATAGACTCATGTGGGTCAGTTTATTCTTTTCCTACTTCAGCCAAAGGCCTTACTCTCTTCGAGTTGGCCCAGACTGAAATTGCCAAGCAGCCCTTGGCTCCTTAAAATGGGGTGTAGCTTTTGGTAAATAGTTATCCCAAAGCTACAAATGGAGGAATGTTGAGTCTGAACTTTTGATGAGCTTAAACTTAACCCAGACTTGATGTCTCTGTCTGAAACTTTTAATTAAAGCTCTGACCTGCGAACTACTCATGACACCCCCCCTCCCCTTAAGAAGCCATCTCCCCTTTTGTCTTTTTAAATTTACATTTTAACCTGTTTTATCCTGTAGAATCTTGTTTGATTATGCATGATCTGTTAATCACTTTGTTTACTTCTGTGTATAAATATTGATGCTCACCCCTAATAAACTTGCCACACTTACTCCAAAGCCTTTTAAGCTAAGGATAGTGTGAGCCGGTTGATCAACGAATTGGTGTCTGGTCTCTGACAGATTGTGAGCCCCATACCAACTCCGCACGAACTCGGGTGCTGGAGAGGTGAGTAAGGACTTGCTTTTTACCTAACACAAGGAAACAATGTGACATTGTCTTTGAATAAATGAAACACATAAAATTTCAAAATAATTTGAACAGAAAACCTGCAGATGAAATTATTTGGTGGCCCTTCATATTATAAATAGTAAATAGATGTTATAAGCATATTAAAGAAAGTGATATAGACAGTAATAAACATATCAGTGGAAGATATTATAGATGCTTATACCTCATAACTAAAACAACCTGTTGAGCTGCTGGGCCCTATAACAATTGGTTAGCCATTTATTCAAAAATGTATTTGTCATTTATGAACTCTTTATGAGCTGTATCAGAGGGGTAGCCGTGTTAGTCTGGTTCTGTAGAAGCAGCAAAGAATCCTGTGGCACCTTATAGACTAACTGCAAAACGTCTGTTAGTCTATAAGGTGCCACAGGATTCTTTGCTGCTTCTTTATGAGCTGTTTGTGAATGTACCCTTAATATAAAATATGATCAAGCATTTCAGCACTTCCAAGTAACAATAGGTAGTGAAAATGCAAACCATAAGAGGAATAGTATACCTGGTGTTTGTGAAATATTTCCATCTTTGCTTTCTTGTGTCTCCGTGAGATGCCCTGGGATTTCAAATTCCTCCTTCAGTGACAAAGGAAAACTCCACCTCTTCCAGGACTTCCAACAGCTCAGGACAGCATCCAATTTATTCTTCCCTTGACTAAAAGTATACAAGAGAAAATGAACATTTAATATAGTATACAAGAGAAAATGGGCATTTAATACAGTAAGATAGGCAGCACTGAAGTATTGGATCAGACTCTAGGTCCATCCAACTCTGATTGCTACCATGCACATTGGCCAGTACCAGGTGTATTTCGGAGGAAAGTGCAAGAAACTCCAAAGTGAGTTAGTAAGGAATAATGTGTCCTTTTGGAAAATGTCTTCCTAATCTCGTCAGTTATATTGCTGAATGAATGGAGGTGCAGGCTGGGGGTCGGGGGTGTGTGTAGGGGAGAGAGATCCTGGGATTTTCAAGCAAGCATATTTTTTTCCAGGCACCCAACTCCTTCTGAATTTCAATAGGAGTTGGATACCCAACTGTCATAGGTTCTGCTGAAAATCCTAGCCATAATAGCAATGTATTTCCCTCTTGCTACAAGATAACAGAGACTTCCTGCATTCACACTCCTCCAGTTCTTTTAAAGTTAATTATAAACAAAGGAAAAAGCCCACTCCAATGTTATCATTGGCATTATTTTCTGACAAATCCTCTGGAGAGAGAATACTCACAGAACGGACCCAGGAGAGAAGGACTGTGGGACACAGCTGGCACTGTTGTATTCAGTGGATGTCAGGATATATATCTATACTGATGCCACCCTGCCTGGATAGCTGCTGGGTCTCTGCATATACTGCATGGCCTGGGCTGAGTCACTCTCTTATCTCTCAGCTTTATCTATCTGCCAGGAGAGCCTTGTTTTATAATGTTTACTGAAGTGTTATCTGATTACAACTCAGCATGGCCTGCAAACCCTAGCTAACTGCAGAGCATTGAATGCAATGCTTCTGGTGCTGTTTGAGGAAAGCAGGAAGATAGAATAGAATATCAGGGCTGGAAGGGACCTCAGGGGAGCATCTAGTCCAACCCCCTGCTCAAAGCAGGACCAATCCCCAGACTGATTTTTGTCCCAGATCCATAAAAGGACCCCTCAAGGATTTAACTCACAACCCTGGATTTAACAGACCAATGCTCAAACCACTGAGTTAGCATGGACAGAGAAACTGTAGCCAGCTTGTGTGATACTGATGACAATAAGGTTGTTGTGTTGTAGATCAGGATGGAGAGCTGGGAAGTCAGGATCACTGGAATCCACACGGAAGCAAGTGTATAATAGTCAGTGAAAACAGAAGTTCCCTGCATGATTCCTATGTGGTCAGGATGTGCTTTGGGACAACTAGTCAATGACTGACCGTGTGCTGTTGACATTTCCATTAGATGTCTATATGTCACTTAATCAATTCGTTGCCACGGAATGGGACTTGGGCATTGGTGCACCTCAGTCCTGTTGTAATAACTAGGCCTACAAGTTTGCCCCCAGTGTTAGCTCAGCTGTGGGGAAAGAGATACAAGTTTACAAAATCTTCTGATCATGCGTAAGGATAAATGGTGGTGGGAAAAGCTGTAAATGGGAGACAGATACTGAATTGGGTCAAACAAACATGCTTCCTGGTAAAACTCAAAAATGTAGGTGTCAAAAGTGAGTCCTGGTTGGTGACCGAAATAAGGAGAGAGGCTGGGTTTTCCTGTCCATCAGTCACTTTTGGGGTCCTTACGAAAAACGGATTTGGAAAGAAACATGAGCGCAACAATTGATGACTGAAAGGAAGGGGAGGAGCGAGCACCACCACCATGACAGCCAACCTCACCATCTCCTGGGACAGCAGGAAGCACCGTGACATAACTTGTCCTTTATCATGGCCCTGAGAGAAGTCCTGACTGGACCAGGCCAGGTCAGAGACAGGGCCCCAGATGATACCACAACCTCTGTCAGCTCTGGCTGAATCCCAATCACCACCTGGGTTGTGAGAATTTGACCCCCCTCCTTCCCTGCCTTATTTCTTCTATTTCCTATCCCTCTCCTTCTCCCTTTTCCTTCTGTCTAATAAGAGTCTGGCTTAGCCAGCCCAGACTGTATATTTTGCAACACTGCTGTGTGCCTATGACCAGAAAGAGGCAGCTAAAAGCAGTGACTTAAAGAGCACAACCTTGGTACAAGTTTGCCTTGTCTGAAGGCTGCAGATAAGACCGCATGCTGGGCTTGTGTTTCTTCAGCGGGGTAATGTTGCAAGTGAGCGTCAACACCACAGAGAGAAGCTGCATTTTCTCCTCTTGTTTATTTTTTCTCTCCCCTTTTCTGCATGTTTGTTTTCTTTGGTGTTCTAGGAAATGGGATCAGACTATAACAGCAGCAGCCACCACAGTCTCATCCCATCTCAACTCAACTGCTTCTCTTTCTGCCAAAAGAA
Source organism: Mauremys mutica (assembly GCF_020497125.1). NCBI lineage: Eukaryota > Metazoa > Chordata > Testudines > Geoemydidae > Mauremys > Mauremys mutica. The sequence goes on along the minus strand of NC_059084.1, from coordinate 57,708,976 downwards.
CAGTTATTACAATCTCTAAGAGCATCCAAAAGACAGTCCGACAAGGGGTTTTCATTCTAAAGTCTCTTTACAGCTAAAGGGAATGGGAACAGGGAATGCTGTTAACGTGAAAGCCTTATTTAATACTTTACATTTCAAGTACTTTAACTTTTTTCCTTTTTTTATGCATCTTTTATAAAGGGTTAAAATGATGTTTAATGGTGTGTTTGTCATGGTGCTAAGCAGGCTGAGGTTTCTGTATACCAAACCCTGAACCTTGTTCAAACTGCTTAATATTGAGGAGTCCTTGTGGCACCTTAGAGCCTAACACATTTATTAGGGCATAAGCTTTAATGGGCTAAAATCCACTTCATCAGATGCATGCAGTGGAAAATACAGTAGGAAGATTTTATATATATATATATATATATATATATACACAGAGAACATGAAAAAATGGGTGTTGCCATACCAACTTTAAGGAGACTCATCAATTAAAGTGGGCTATTATCAACTATTTCCTCAGGCTAATTTCCCCCATACTGTTACTCACAGCTCCTTGTCAACTGTTTGAAATGGGCCATCCCTGATTATCACTACAAACATTTTTTTGTTTTTTTGCTCCTGCTGATAATAGCCCACCTTTGCATAATTACAATAGGACCTCAGAGTTAACTTCATATTTCTAGTTTTAGATACAAGAATGATTCATACATACAAATAGTCAGCATCTTTCAGCACAGTCCCAAGTGCTGATAATACGATTTCACCTAGAAGAAAACCTAAGGCCCTTCCACAGGGCAAAGCTTCAGAAAAGGGCGAAGGATTTAAAGGAATTAAACCATTCCATCTAAACATCAGAAAGCTCCTTTTGAATGAGGTGGCATTTGAAGGACATAAATCCACACCGTGTAGAGGTCAAGCATAGGAGTTTATTACACACAGTGCTAGCGGAGTGTCACCTTGCTTAGTAGGCTCAGAGATACTGTCAATTAGTTGATTACAATAGAATATATAGATTTTCCATGGGTGGGGGAAAATGACGGGGTAGGCAGTTCCACATCCCGAGCAAGACAAGATAGCACATTAGCCAATGGTTAAAAGGTTACATAATGTCTCTGCCCATGGTCTTAAGTTAGCAAGTTAACATTTAATTAATACTTTGATAAAATGTTATTAGTATAAAATATATATATATATGTTGAATTCTGATTTGGGGTCCATAGGAATGGAGCAACTCCTTTGATTGACCAACAGGTACATTCCTAGGGGTTAAAGCAAAGAAACAGCGAAAGTATATGGCAATAAAGATTGTCCCCTTTATGTCTTAAGGCAGGCATTGGTCCCTGGGAAGGGAGGTGGAAGGATGCCATATCTTATACTGACATGTGCCAATTTTCATAAACTCAAGGTTGGATTTATGGGAAGAATGTTCCCTACAGAAGAAACTGACACAATAGGATCCTTTGTTCAATTTGAAACATTGGATGAAACATAATTATTCAATTATTGCTTGAGCATCTGGCATTTCTACTGACCAAGCATGTATTAGCAAATGCATTTATCTTGTTTACCCCACTTTCTCTTAGCTAATCACTATTTGCTAGGACTCTGGTCTCTTGACCAAACTCTGGACTTTGGGTCTAAAACAGAGCTGGCACAATCCATATACCAGGTTGTTATATAAAATGCACATGGATTTTAACCCTTCAGCATTCCTCCCTCAGGATTGCTAACAGGCATCCCAATCAGTTAATGTGGGGAACGCACAAACCAGACAGGCGAACCATGCCACATGAGTAAACAAGCTAAACACAAGACAGTCATGCCCTTACTCCAGCCAGAGAGCCATTATTCACATTAATAAATTGTGAGGCAGTGAGACTGAGTTAATAGAGCACTGGAGTGCAGGTCATGATACCTGGGTTCTAATGGCTCCTTTGCCTATGTTTATTCTCCTACCTGCTGCCTGTTTAGATTATAAACTGCCGTACTTGGAGCAGGAGCTGTTTCTTACTGGCAGAGTGGGGCCCGGATCTCAGCTATAGTATCAATAATACTGTAATACTTGCACAGGGATTTATTGGAACAGTGCAAGTACCAACTCCAGCACACAGGGGTTGCTAAACCCCCCAGATCAGATACAACAACAAAATAACCTACCAGACAACAACTTAGCACTAAGATAAAGATGCAGAACCTTCTGTTGGTGGAGGTGCGGTCTGCGCTGATCATTACAATTTCCTCCCTTTAGTCAAATAAGAACTTTAAACAATAACTCCTAGGAATCCAGATAGTCTTCCATCCATGCAGGTTTCCAAGTTGGTCTGCCTGCTCCAGTCCTATATTCAGTCATGGAGACAAGACTCATAGTGTATCTAGATTATCAGTGAGTTCAGGGTTCATGTCCTCTAGATCAGGTCTATCCATTGTGGACAGACTGTTTGTTGAAGACGTCAGTGTGTTGAGATTCCTAGAACACTCTGACAATTCCTCCTCCACACCCAGTGTCCCACCACAAGCCACAGGTACAGGCTAAGGGGCATCAAAATCCTTCTCTGCCTTCCTGGGGGATAGTGGTTGAGCATCCTCGGTGTTTGCCCTCCAGTTTCTTCCAATGAATCTGTGCACCAATTCTCCATGCACTACAAAAAGCAAGTGCTCTCCCCACTAGGTATCAGCAAGGATAGTTTTGTAATCACTGTGTAAGGCCTCCTCCAAAAAGGACTACGTTTGTTGTTTTTTTCCAAGCTGCCTTTTCCCACTTGCATAACCACATCTTCTCACCTTCCTGGATGGACACGCTATTCTCCTTTTTCTTGGCATCTTATATCTGGCATGCTCGCCACCAGATCATCTGTTCCTCCACTCCCCCATTGCTCAGTTGGAGGATGACACTGGTCCTCACCTTGATTTTCTGGAATTGTTGGCAAACCATGTGTAAGACCTGGGATTTGAATTCCTGCCCCTGAGCATCTCAAATGCAGCTGAGTGAGTGAAACTGCAACACAATGTGTTTCATCAGTTATCTGTGACTGTCTCAGTCTTTTTATCTGTCTGTGGTTGTACCACCATGCACCTTGAGAAGGTGTTGTACGCTACAAACAGACACCAATTTTCAGCTGGAGCTTCTGGTAGCAGGGCTTTCAAGTTGATCTGCATGAACTCCCAGGGCTTACTAGGTTGGAGCATTTCCCCCAGAGGAGTTCTGCCTCCACTTACTGATACTTTCCAGACTTGACAGGTAAAACAGGAGAGTACCTAGTCCTAACATCTGCAGCCACCCACATCCAAAATAATCTGTCAGTGTCTTTTTATATCCCAGGTGTTCTGCTGCTGCATTATCATGAGCACCCTCCGGTATTGTTTTCTGAAAGCTTTCTGGCAGGTCAGTCCTGTTACCCCAGACACCAGCAAGTTGGTAACTGGATCAATGGACTGTGTTCAGCCGGCCCACTCCAATCTGGGCCTCCTTTGGTAGATCTGTTGGCGCCAAACATAACTCAGGGGGCTTAGACTGTTCTTGCCACATCCTCCCGAAACCAGCCTGAGCCTATTCTCACAGCCCTCACCTCGTTGAGAGTGACCACAACCACACTTTGCTTTCCAGGTTTATGGGGAGCTGTGCATGTGAATTAAGAAAGTTTGTGAATCCATCTCCACAGGCATCCTCTGTTATGCTTTGTAAAGGGCTGCCACAGAACACTGGTATATGTGTGCCCTGAATTCCACACACAGACCACAGGGCCCTGGGATGACTCAACCCATACCAGCACCGTGACTGCCTGTGCCAGGTGACATCTCTGCTCCACACCCCTGTTGTGAGGATGCTACAGCCAGAATGGCTGAGAGGATCAGGGCAAATCCAATTCCATCACTATGCATAGACCCCTTTGACCACCCAAGAGTGCACTCCTCAGGGAGGCCGCCATTGTGGGCCACTTGCCCTGCCCAGTTTTCTCTGTGACTTCGATGTGGTGTGAAGAAGCAGCATTGACGCACCTAACTTTGAGGCACCTAGAAAATCGTTGAGACTCACCAGGCCTGAGTTCCACACTCAGGCTCTCTGAACAATGAATGGCAGGTAATGGGCACCTCAGAATGGGATTCACAAAAGCCAGAATGCTAAGCAGCTCCGCCACCAGGGAGCTCAGCCCCGAAGTGCCGGCCGGCACCCGTCTCTGAGCTGTAAAACCTTCACTGGCATTAGGCAGAGATGTCACTTCTATGCTACACCTTGATCATGCTGCCCCGGAGGCTGGACAGTCTCCCTGATTGATTTTCTACTTGACCCTCATGATTGTTTATATGTTAACAAAAAACAACCAGCTGAGGGCCTTTACCAAAGTGTTCTCTGTCTGATGCACTGCCCTGACACCCCTGCTCAATCCCCTCCTACAGAGCCTGAGAAACAAAGAGATAGAGCAGGCCCTATGGATGCCAGTCCGTACATTTCAGACCTCCCATAGAAAACATCACTAGTTTTGGTTTGGATAGAACAAAATGGAAGTGGTTAGAGTTGATCTGTAGAGTGCATATGATTCCTTTGGACTCGCCATTTGGCTAATCTGGCTGAAAAAGAAGCAGTGTGGCTGAGTGATTAGTTTGTATTGTATCAGAGGGGTAGCCATGTTAGTCTGGATCTGTAAAAGCGGCAAAGAGCTCTGTAGCACCTTATAGTCGTTTGTTAGTCTATAAGGTGCCACAGAACTGTTTGCCACTTTTAGTTTGCATTGATTTGTTCATTCAATAGATATCACCTCCTTTTTTCATCTGAATGGCTGATGAATAATGATAATCTTTTCAACTGTATTTGTTTTCCACATGATTCTCTGTTGGAGTAAATTGTGTATTTAGAGACAGACTTTCAGACTGCAAAGTCGAGGCCCGATGTCCTGAAGAGCCCGGCTCTCATTTAAGCACCAACCTTCAAAAGTTCTCGGGGTTAGAAAGTCAATGTTGCAACAGCAGAGATGCATGCAACTCATGCAACTTTATCTTGCTTCTTTTAGTATTTGCTGTTTTATGGTAAAGCTGCAGCTCCTCGATGCACACAATTATGTTAGAAACTCTCCAGGGATTTGGGAAAGAATTCTTTTCTCTGTGCAATATAAAGAAGGGACTTAAACATGGTCTCCTACCACCCTTGCATGCCCTAACCACCACACTGTGAAGTCTTTCTTGCTTTCTATCTGGACTAATGCATGTTTAATTATTTACATGCAGGAGAACAGCTTCAATGGGAGGGACTAAGAGAATAGCGCATAGCTTGGTGGTTAAGGCATGACTCTGGTAGGTAGTCTGGGACTCATAGTGAGAAAGGTTTTCCCTACTATCTAACCTAAATCTCCCTAGCTGCAGATTAAGTCCATTACTTCTTGATCTTTCCCCTCAGTGGACATGGAGAACCATTGATCCCTGTCCTCTTTATAAGCCTGTATGATATTTGTAGACTATTATCAGGTGCCCCGCCCTCAGTCTTCATTTTGCAAGATTATACATACCCAGAGTGGTTTTTTGTTTGTTTGTTTGTTTTGTTTTGTTCGTTTGTTTGTTCTTTTCACTTTTCCTCCTAGGTCAGATTTTCTAAACTTTGCATCATTGTTGTTGCTCTCCTCTGGACTCTCTCCAATTTGTCTGCATCCTTCCCAACTACCTGGTAGTTCAGTTTGACTTTACCTAGTCTGCTATTTTCCTGGACCTGACCCCTTGCCCCATTTCCCTGCTAGTTTACTGGTCTGCTGGACTCTGCAAACTTTGCAACCAGATGAGCCCTGACCCCCTGCTAGTCTCAGCAGATCCTTGCCAGGTTGCAGCATGTCTCAGTCTAAAACAAGTTTTCTAGTTCACTTGTATAATTGCAATTTAGTCCATTTTGAATCAGATGCAAATTTGGGGCAGGGGAGATTCTCAAGACAGCTCAGCAGAACTTCCCTTTGGATTGGCATGAGCAACCTAACGGAATGTCCATGCCTTCAATTTAACAAACCCTACAGCCTGTCTATCCCCTCTAGCTAATTTGGGCTAGACTATAAGTAAATAGAATTAATTAGGGTTGATTTGGAAAGTATGTATGATTCATTTGAATTGGCCATTTGGCTAATCCTGGGTGAAGGTGAAGTAGCAGAGCTGGAAGAATAGCTTGTATTGATTTGTTTACTCAATAGATGTCACCTCTTTTCTCTGGGTGAGGTTTCATGAATAAATAGCATTCTTCTTCATTATACTTCTTACTCCATGTTATTTTCTGAGGAGCTACATTGTGCGTTTAGAGACAGACTTTCAAAGGGGCTCTGATTTCACAAGCGAGGCCAGGGCGCAGTTCCCATTTTAGTACCACAATCAAGTGAGAAGATTTCCAAAAGTTCTCAGACATTGTTGCTCAACAACTGTTTCTTAGAATTAGTGACCAAACTATCAGAAGTTCACAGTATTAGAAAATCATTACCACAGTACAGCAGTTGCAGAACTTATGCAACTTTAGGTGTTTGTTGTGAAACTGCAGCTCCGAGAGTCGTACGCGTGTGCTAGAATCTCATTAGCGAGATGGGAGACATCACTTCGTTTCCCCTCCCCGCCCTGCTTGAGTTAAAGAAGGGATTTGAACAGACATTCCCCCTCCCCCCTTAAGTGAATGCTTAAACTACTGGGCTATCTAGTCATTCCCTCTCTGTCTGGCCCAATGCACATTTAACTATTGTGCCACAGTGGAACGGCTTTGAGAGGAGAGATCCACACCAGGGTGGACTGTCACCCAGCCATTAGGGTAGTCACATCCCTGGACGTTTTGTGTGGTGTTAGACATGCTCTTATCATGGGTAGAGTCCTGAAGGTGAGCTAGGCTAGGAGAATGCCTCTCTTCACTTGGTCTGAGGATCCCGCTAGGAAATAGGCATGAGATAAGGGTCTGGATGCCCAGACTGAGTTATGTGTATGCCTGATGGCAGAAATTTAGGCTCACGGGGGACTTTTATGGGGAAAAGTTGGGAAATGGAGGATTTTAGGAGCCTCCAGAGTTAAGGAGTTTGACTTGTTTAGCCTAACACAACAAAGGAGGAGGGGAACTATGGCTTCTCTTTATGAATACATCAGAGGGAAAAACACCACATAGGGAGAGGAGTTATTTTAGTTAAGGGCCAATGTTGACATAAGAACAAATTGATATAAACTGAGCAGTGATAAATTTAGGTTTGAAATTAGGTGAAGGTTTCTAACCATCAGAAGTTTGAAGCTCTGGAACAGCCTCCCAAGGGAAGCAGGGGAGCAGTAACCTAACTTCTTTTAAGACTGAGCTTGATAAGATTATGGAGCGGAAGGTAGGATGAAATTGCCTACAGTGGCATATGACCCATTCACAACTGTTTTAGCTAATATCTGTTCTGGCTGGAGATGGGACAGTAGATAGAGAAGGCTCTGAGTTACTACAGATAATTCTTTCTGAAGTGTCTGGTTGGTGGGTCTCGCTAATATGCTCAGTGTCTAATATATCACCATATTCAAAGCTGTGAAGGAATTTCCCCGTAGGTGTTTCAGCATGGGTCACAAGTAACTTACTCATTTGAACTAGAGTGAATAGATTCTCTGTAATTATAAATCTTTAAATCAAGATTTGAGAATTTAGTAACTCAGCCAGAGGTTATAGGCCTATTCCAGGAGTGGGTGAACATAAGAACATACGAAAGACATATTGGGTCAGACCAATGGTCCATCTATCCCAGTATCCCGTCTTCCAACAGTGGGCAATGACAGGTGCTTCAGAGGGAAGAAACAGAACAGGCAATCATTGAATGATCCATCCCCTGTCGTCCACTTTCAGCTTCTGGTAATCAGATGCTAGGTACACTTAGAGCATGGGGTTGCATCCCTGGCCATCTTGGCTAATAGCTATGGATTGACCTGTCCTCCATAAACTTACCTAGTTCTTTTTTGAACCCCATTATAGTTTTGGCCTTCACAACATCCCATGGCAATGAGTTCCACAGGTTAACTGTGCGTTGTGTGAAGAAGTATTTCCTTTTTTTGTTGTAAATCTGCTGCCTATTAATTTCATTGGGTGACCTTTGGTTCTTATGTTAGGTGATGGAGTAAATATCACTTCCTTATTCACGTTCTCCATACCTGTCACTATTTTATAGACTTATATCATATCTCTTCTAATTTGTCTCTGTTCCAAGCTGCTTCAGACAGTAAGCAAGTATTGTAAGAGTTGTGACTTCTGTCAGAAGTGTAAGAGATTAGTGGGACCCTGCAAAGCATGGCTGCAACGTCTGCCCATCATTAAAGAGGTGTTTGCCAGAGCATCTGTAGCTATTGTGGGGCCCTCTCACTAAACCACCCAGAACTGGGAAGAAGTACATACATGTGGTGGATTCTGCCACCAGGTACAGTGAAGTCACTGCACTATCACTGGTGCTGGAATGGACCTTTCTTCACCTGGCTCATTTACCTGGATGCTCTATCCCTACTTGCAGTTATCGCTCCGAGTCTGTATATTGCTTATCTTCTGCTTGACCACATCTAGTTTGTTATTTTCCTGGACTTGACCCCTTGTGACATTCCCCTGCTGGTCTGCTGTGCAACTGGACTCTGCAAACTGCAGCCTTGTGATCCCTGACTCTCCATGAGGGTCAGCAAAGGATTTCTGGTCAGCAAGTCCTCTCCAGGTTGGGTCGAAGTGAAAGGCAGATTCTAGTTCACTTGTATAATTATTGTTTAGTCCATTTTGAATCAGATGGAAATTTGGGCCTCACTCCTTCTTGATGTGGTCACAGGAGCTCAGGAGAACGTCTCTTGTGACTGATGTGAGCAAAGGCGGGGTCCTTCCTTGCAGGCTGGGGTCCTTCCGGGATAAGGACCAATAATTTCACACCCTAATTGGTAACTATTTGGATAAATTTTCTCTGGCTGCAGTGGTGGTGAAAGGGGTCCTATGAAGCCCTGCCCCGTCTCCCCATATAGAATCTGAACCACAAGGAGGTAGAGGAATGTCTGAGGAAATTTCTCAGGAAATAATCCTACCCATTCATGAGTCCTTTTCCTTTCCCACTTTTTTTAATCTTCTTTCATATATCTCCTATCCTTTTGCCTTCTGTCTAAGAAGAGTCTTGTTTAAATGGCCAAGACTGCACATTTTTCAAAATTGCTGTGAGCCTGTGACCACAAAGAGGCAGCTAAATGGAGTTCCCTGAACTGGTACAAGTTTGCCAGGTCTCAGAGTGGCTGATAAATGCATGCACTGAACCTCTGTGAAACCAGAAGCGAGTCTGCAGGTGAGAGTCAACACCAGAAACAGAAGCTGCATTTTCAATCTTTGCAGTTCTCTTCTTTCCCCTTGTGTTTTGCTTTCTTGGAAAGGCATCAGCATGAAATAACAAGAACATGACAACAGGATTTGGCTCATCTCAACTAACCTCTTCCTTTTCCCCCACAAACGACAGCCATTACTGTCTTTAATACCATCCAACAGAGTGTTAGAAAAGGTAGTAGTGATGGGGTTCCATCTAAAAACTCCCTCTAACTAAAGGGAAAGGGGACAAGGAATGTTGTTAAAATGAAAGCCTGATTTAACACTTTACATTTCAAATGCTTTAACTGTTCTTCCTTCTTGTCTGTATCTTTAATAAAAGCTGAGAGAAACAATGAAACAAAGAACAAAAAGATCTTTCCTAACATTGGGATTTTTTAATCTGTGGAATTGCCTATTTGGAGAAAGGAGGGAAGCTATGTTACTAGGAATTTATATTAAAAAAAAAATTGAACGCTGTAATAGTATTGGCCTTCACAACATCCCCAGGCAAGGGGTTCCACACTTTCTTTTGTTTGTTTTAAACCTGCTGCCTGTTAATTTCCTCTTCGAAAGGGGATTAGATCAAAGTGCAGTAATGCACTGTTAGTGTCCGTCAGCAGGGTCCACTCGGATAGCTAGTCCACAGCAGGCTAGTGCGGGGTAGATTCACATCAGCTTGCTGCGAACTAGTTGTTCACCTAGACAAGCCCTTAGATGAAGATTTCTAACAATCAGGAGAGGGAGGTTCTGGAACAGCCTCCAACAGAAGTAACAGTTTAACTAGTTTTGAGATGGGATTTGATAAATTTATGATGGGATTAAGTGAAGGAGTTGCCAGTGGCAGCAGGGGAAATGGGCTCCATGACTCAGTAGGGCCCTTCCAATCCTATGTCCGACTTTCCTAAGTCAATGGCAAAACTCCCCATCCCTTCTATGCATCCAGGATTTCACCCAGCAGATGCTGGATATGAAATATCAATGAGTCACCTGAATGAAGGGCCTCCTGGCTGATAAGGCAGGCACCACTAAGGGGTATGAAAGGGGCTTGTGTGAAACTGATCGGTGTAGCTGTTTGGCTAGACTGGGAATATTGGTTTCTCATTCAATGACAGTGTTTGGACATGCACATTAGAAACACTTTCTAACGTGTTTGCTGGTTGTGGTTAACCCTAGTGGAAAAGGGAAAAGTCATGGTTGATATGTTTTTACCTATATCCCACCATGTCAAACCATGGCTTATTTTCTCAAATTAAGGAAGCCCTGGGATACAACATGACTAGCTCACGTGATTTATGTGTAGTGCTGGGGAGGAGCTGGTGGTTGTGGTACATGTAGGTACCAATAACATAGGGAAGGATAGAACAGAGATCATGGAGGCCAAATTTAGGCTGCTAGGTAAGAGATTAAAGCCCAGGACCTCCATAGTAGCATTCCCTGAAATGCTTCCAATCCCGTGGACAGGGCCAATTAGACAGGCAGACCTGCAGGGTCTCAATGTGTGGATGAAATGATGGTGTAGGGAGGAGGGGGTTAGATTTATTAGGTACTGGGGAAACTTTTGGGAAAGGGGGAGCCTATCCAGGAAGGACGTGATCCACCTAAAACAAAATGGAACCAGTTTGCTGGCACTTAACATTAAAAAGGTTGTAAAGCAGTTTTTAAACTAAGGGCTGGGGGAAAGCCGACAGGTACAGAGGAGCAAGTGGTTCAGACAGAGACATGCCTTAGGGGAGGATCTATTAATAGAGATTCTCTATGTCCTAGTAAGGAGGAGAGGATGGAAGATGATAAAATACAAGTAGGATCTGATGAGAAACAGTCAAATGAAAAGACACCCATTCAATTGCATCATGTAATGGCAGACATCCAAAACATTTTTTTTAGTGCATCTATACAAATGCTAGAAGTCTAAATAATAAGATGGGTGAAATAGAGTGCCTCATATTAAATGAGGATGTTGCTATGATAGGCATCACAGAAACTTAAAGGAATGAGGATAATCAATGGGACACAGTAATACCAGGGTACAAAATATACTGGAAGGACAGAACAGGTGGTACTGGTGGGGGAGTGGCACTATATGTGAAAGAAAGCATAGAATCAAATGAATTAAAAAATCTTAAATGAACCAAACTGTACCAGAGAATCTCTATGGATAGAAATTCCATGTTCTAATAATAAGACTATAGCAGTGGGGATCTATTACCAACCACCTGACCAGGATGGCGATAGTGACTGTGAAATGCTCAGGGAGATTAGAGAGGTTATACATATAGAAAAACTCTATAATAATGATGGATTTCAACTATCCCCATATTGACTGGGTACATGTCACCTGAGGACAGGATGCAGAAATAAAGTTTCTTGGCACCTTAAATGACTGCTTCTTGGAGCAGCTAGTCCTGGAACCCACAAGAGGAGAGGCAATTCTTGATTTAGTCGTAAGTGGAGAACAGGATCTGGTCCAAGAGGTGAATATAGCTGGACCACTTGGTAATAGTGACAATAATATTATTAAATTTAACAACCCTGTGCCGGGGAAAACACCACAACAGCCCAATACTGTAGCATTTAATTTCAGAAAGAGGAACTACACAGAAATGAGGAAGTTATTTAAACAGAAATTAAAAGGTACAGCGCCAAAAGTGAAATCCCTGCAAGCTGCATGGAAACTTATTAAAGACACCATAATAGAGGCTCAACTTAAATGTATACCCCAAATTAAAAAAAAATGGTAAGAGAATCAAACAAGTGCTATTTGTGGCTAAACAACATAGATAAAGAAACAGTGAGAGGCAAAAAGGAAGTTAAATCCTAGTGAGAAAAATAGAAAAGATCATAAACTCTGGCAAATGAAGAGTAAAATATAATTAGGAAGGCCAAAAAATAATTCGAAGAACAGCTAGCCAAAGACTCCAAAAGTAATAGCAAAAAAAAAAAAAAGTACATGAGAAGCAGAAAGCCTGCTAAACAACCAGTGGGGCCACTAGATGATTGAAATGCTAAAGGAGCACTCAAGGACGATAAGGCCATTGCAGAAAAACTAAATGAATTCTTTGCATCAGTCTTCATGGCTAAGGATGTGAGGGAAATTCCCAAACATGAGCCATTCTTCTTAGGTGACAAATCTGAGGAACAGTCCCAGATTGAGATGTCATTAGAGGAGGTTTTGGAACAAACTGATAAACTACATAGTAATAAGTCACCGGGACCAGATGGTATTCATCAAAGAGTTCTGAAAGAACTCAAATGTGAAAATGGAGAACTACTAACTGTAGTTTGTAACCTATCATTTAAATCATCTTCTGTACCAAATGATTGGAGAATAGCTAATGTAACCAGTTTTAAAAAAGGTCTCCAGGGGTGATCCTGGCAATTACAGGCCAGTAAGCCAGTCATAGGTTTTACCAGGGCCGCCCAGAGGATTCCGGGGGCCTGGGGTCTTCGGCGGCGGGGGGCCCTTCCGTTCCGGGACCCGCCGCCGAAGTGCCCCGAAGACTCGCGGCGGGGGCCCCCCCGCCGCTGAATTACCGCCGAAGCGGGACCCGCCGCAGAAGCACAGCCCGGTCTTCGGCGGTAATTTGGCGGAGGGGGGCCCCCACAGCGGGTCTTCAGGGCACTTCGGCGGCGGGTCCCGGAACGGAAGGGCCCCCCGCTGCCGAATTACCGCCGAAGACCAGGCTGAACTTCGGCAGCGGGTCCCGCTCCGTCTTCGGCGGTAATTCGCCAGCGGGGGGTCCTTCTGCCCCGGAGAGGAAGGACCCCCCGCCGGCGAAGACTGGGAGCGGCAGAAGCTCCTGCGCCCGGCCGCACAAGAGTTTGCCGGGCACCCCGGAGCGAGTGAGGGACCCCGCTCCAAGGGCCCCGAAAAATTCTGGTTGATTTCATGGACCACCATGATTTCAACAGCTTCCACCCCTCCATCAACCTCAGCCTGGATCTATCTACACGGGAGGTCCACTTCCTAGACACCACGGTGCAAATAAGTGGTGGTCACATTAACACCACCCTATACCAAAAACCTACCAACCGCTATGCCTACCTTCATGCCTCCAGCTTCCATCCCGAGCACACCACAAGATCCATTGTCTACAGCCAAGCACTGAGGTACAACCGTATCTGCTCTAACGCCGCAGACAGAGACCAACACCTAGAAAATCTCCAACAAGCATTCTCAAGACTACAGTACCCACACGAGGAAATAAGGAAACAGATCAACAGAGCCAGATGTGTACCCAGAAGCCTCCTACTGCAAGACAAACCCAAGAAAGAAACCAACAGGACTCCACTGGCCATCACATACAGTCCCCAGCTCAAACCCCTCCAACGCATCATCAGGGATCTACAACCCATCCTGGACAATGATCCCACACTTTCACAGGCCTTGGGTGGCAGGCCAGTCCTCGCCCACAGACAACTTGCCAACCTGAAGCATATTCTCACCAGCAACTGCACACCGCACCATAGTAACTCTAGCTCAGGAACCAACCCATGCAACAAACCTCGATGCCAACTCTGCCCACATATCTACACCAGCAACATCACAGGACCTAACCAGATCAGCCACACCATCACCGGTTCATTCACCTGCACGTCCATCAATGTAATATATGCGATCATATGCCAGCAATGCCCCTCTGCAATGTACATCGGCCAAACTGGACAGTCTCTAAGGAAAAGGATAAATGGACACAAATCAGACATTAGGAATGGCAATATACAAAAACCTGTAGGAGAACACTTCAACCTCCCTGGCCACACAATAGCAGATTTTAAGGTGGCCATCCTACAGCAAAAAAACTTTAGGACCAGACTTCAAAGAGAAACTGCTGAGCTCCAGTTCATCTGCAAATTTAACACCATCAGCTCAGGACTAAACAAAGACTGTGAATGGCTTGCCAATTACAGAACCAGTTTCTCCTCCCTTGGTTTTCACACCTCAGCTGCTAGAACAGGGCCTCATCCTCCCTGATTGATCTAACCTCGTTATCTCTAGCTTGCTTCTTACTTGCTTATATATACACCTGCCCCTGGACATTTCCACTGCTTGCATCCGAAGAAGTGGGTATTCACCCACGAAAGCTCATGCTGCAAAATGTCTGTTCGTCTATAAGGTGCCACAGGATTCTTTGCTGATAATACCAACTATATATATAAAATGATGGGGGTCTAAATTAGCTGTTTCCACTCAAGAAAGCGATCTTCTAGTCATTAAAAAAATGTGAACAGGATGTTGGGAATAATTAAGAAAGGGATCATAGAACCATAGAATCTCAGGGTTGGAAGGGAACTCAGGAGGTCATCTAGTCCAACCCCCTGCTCAAAGCAGGACCAAACCCAATTAAATCATCCCAGCCAGCGCTTTGTCAAGCCTGACCTTAAAAACCTCTAAGGAAGGAGATTCCACCACCTCCCTAGGTAACCCATTCCAGTTCTTCACCACCCTACTAGTGAAAAAGTTTTTCCTAATATCCAACCTAAACCTCCCCCTCTGCAACTTGAGACCATTACTCCTTGTTCTGTCATCTTCTACCACTGAGAACAGTCTAGATCCATCCTCTTTGGAACCCCCTTTCAGGTAGTTGAAAGCAGCTATCAAATCCCCCCTCATTTTTCTCTTCTGCAGGCTAAACAATCCCAGTTCCCTCAGCCTCTCCTCATAAGTCATGTGTTCAAGCCCCCTAATCATTTTTGTTGCCCTCCGCTGGACTCTCTCCAATTTATCCACATCCTTCTTGTAGTGTGGGGCCCAAAACTAGACACAGTACTCCAGATGAGGCCTCACCAGTGCTGAATAGAGGGGAATGATCACTTCCCTCGATCTGCTGGAAATGCCCCTACTTATACAACCCAAAACGCCATTAGCCTTCTTGGCAACCATTGATCACTACCCGTTGAGCCCGACCATCTAGCCAGTTTTCTATCCACCTTACCGTCCATTCATCCAGCCCAGACTTCTTTAACTTGCTGGCAAGAATACTGTAGGAGACTGTATCAAAAGCTTTGCTAAAGTCCAGAAATAGCACATCCACTGCTTTCCCCTCATCCGCAGAGCCGGTTATCTCATCATAGAAGGCAATTAGGTTAGTCAGGCATGACTTGCCCTTGATGAATCCATGCTGACTGTTCCTGATCACTTTCCCCTCCTTTAAGTGGTTCAGAATTGATTCCTTGAGGACCTGTTCCATGATTTTTCCAGGGACTGAGGTGAGACTGACTGGCCTGTAGTTCCCAGGATCTTCCTTCTTCCCTTTTTTAAAGATGGGCACTACATTAGCCTTTTTCCAGTCATCCTGGACCTTCCCCGATCGCCATGATTTTTCAAAGATAATGGCCAATGGCTCTGCAATCTCATCGGCCAACTCCTTTAGCACCCTCGGATGCAGTGCATCCGGCCCCATGGACTTGTGCTCGTCCAGCTTTTCTAAATAGTCCCGAACTACTTCTTTCTCCACAGAGAGCTGGTCACCTCCTCCCCATACCATGCTGCAGAGTGCAGCTGTCTGGGAGCTGACCTTGTCTGTGAAGATAGAGGCAAAAAAACCATTGAGTACACTAGCTTTCTCCACATCCTCTGTCACTAGGTTCCCTCCCTCATTCAGCAAGGGGCCCACACTTTCCTTGACTTTCTTGTTGCTAACATATCTGAAGAAACCCTTCTTGTTACTCCTAACATCTCCGGCTAGCTGCAACTCCAAGCATGATTTGGCCTTCCTAATTTCACTCCTGCATGCCTGAGCAATACTTTTATACTCCTCCCTGGTTATTTGTCCAATCTTCCACTTCTTATAAGCGGTCCCTATTCTGGCCTCAATATTCACCCTGCCCCCATTTCTTACCCTGACATCCAATGTTTATATCATTCTCAGTATCCTGAGAATCCCTTCCACCACTTGCAGGCAAAAGGCCTGTTGTACCTGCTCCTCGCACCTCATTTTGGTGACAGTTTTCTATGGGACCATAATTACTGTGTATCTCCTCCCCAAAACCAACACACTGAAAGCCATGAACAAAGAGTTCTCAGTCTTCTACACTGTTCTGACCCCCTGGTCAATCCATTCATCTACAGCCTGAGAAACAGAGAGGTCAAGCAGGACCTGCAAAAAACTGTCAGTACATTTGTAGTTTTCACATGACTCGAGATAGTCCGATCTGCTTGTTCCACCTTGGAGAGAAAATGGGGGAAGAGAACACTTTTGCAACATTTTAATGTTTTTAACTGCATTGGAAAATGGAGTTTTGCTTTTATTTTTACTCTTCTCCCCACTTTTTAATGGAAAAAATTAAAGTGAGAGATTTCCCCCCTACTTATTTCAATTTCTTAGCCTGTAAAAATGTGAAAAAAGTAAAAAGAATATTTAGAGCTAAGAGAAAATAATATTTCCTCTCACTGGAAAAGAAACAGACTTGTATCTAACTTTTCTGAAAATAATAAATTAAAGGGATAGTTTGAAAACCAGACTTCTTTCCCACCAGACAAATATTGAAATGAAAATGAAAAAAATGAAAGGAAGAGAAAGTAACATTTGTCCTCACCTCGCTATTTTGAATGCATGTTTCCAGTGGAAATAAGTAAAAACTAAAAGAAAGTGCAGGTTTTTTCACTAGAAAAAAAAAGGTGGGGATAGTTGAAATGTGAAAGTGGATGGGGGAATACCCCAAAACATTTTATTCAGCTAAAAATGGGAAACAAGTGGAAATATTGAGACAGAATCAGAAGTTTGTTTTCTTTCAACAATTTTGACAGAAAAATCCCGCTCAACAGCTCTGACTGGGAGGAATCTGAATTGCATTACTGACTCTGTGAAGCAGGTTCTAGTTGGCCATTATCTGGACAAATTTAGGGATCATGAATATGTAATCCATTATACAGGAAGGTACTTAAGGATAGGATTGATTTTAAGCACTTGACTGCAATTGGATGAATTGTGTGCTTAAATTAACCATTTTTTTCAGAGACCTCAACAAAGTGTTTTCTGTCTGTTTCTGAGTTCTAACTCCCTCCTAAACAGCCTTGGAAACAAACAGTCTTTGTGAATCAGGGCCACACTGGCTGTTCTATCACTCATTCGGTTTCGAGACTAATATTTGCAGTTTCACTGAAGCTCAGGTTTCTACTTGCATGAAATTTTGTACTCATTTTTAAGGGTGTGATGTACCTGGTGTCTATGTCAGATTTTGAGACAACAGAACAAGGTTTAGTACAGAGATCGAAGATTGTGCTGACAGGAAAAGAACTTGCAGAAACAATCCTAGGCTCAATGAATTTAAAAAAAATGAATTTAAAAATATAACAAAACTGAAGTTAATTTTATCAGTTTATATAGATATGTCATATTCAAATATTTTGATTAAAAATGACAATAAAAGAATACTAATTCAATTAATATGCTCATTTTGTGTCGGTCTGGTCTAGGGACATTTCCAGCATTTTTCACCTCAGTTTTAGGTTTTTGTGACACTCTTTTGCAATGAAAAAATCAGTTTTCAATTAGAGAAATGTACCCCAACACCCACAATGGGCATCATGGATAATGGGGGAGGGGAAGGGAGAGAGTGGGGAAAACAAGCATCATAATAATATTAATTAATTAATATTGTCTTTTCAATCATAACACCATAATATTTCATTCTAAATCTACAATTTCCATTAAAGGATTCCATTTAAAAAAGACCATTTTCCAACATTGTTTCCCCTTCCAAATGAAAAGTTTTGAGCAGTTTTAAATGTTTGTTTTCATTCACTCCCATTTTTTTCTTTTTCTTGGGAAGGAAACTTGAAGAAAATGGCCCCAGTTTTAGGCCCAGGTGTGGAAGATTTTCTGGCTGAGTTTGGAAGGGGAGGCAAGTCTGGGTGGGGAAAACAGATTAATATTCTCTGCCTCACACCTAGCTCTGTCTGGGATTGAGCTGTAGCAGCTCTCTGCCTTCAAACTGCTCTGTGCAGTCAGCGGCAGCAAAGCAGATTATGTCCAGGTTTGCCACATGCAGACTCCCTTAACAGTGACTGTTTCACCAACCAGCTCCCAGAATGGCCCTGGTTCTATGAGTACACATCTCCTAGCACCCCGGTAAACCCCCAGCTGGGTCAGGACTGTCGCTGTTGCCCGGGGCTCTGGGTTCATTTCTTTGTGTTTGCCCAACCTCCCCACCTCCAAGGGCCCTGTGGGCCTGGTGCTAATGCCTGGCCCAACCTGGTCCTTATCCACTGGGTTTAGCCCATATAACAATGTTCCTGGTGATGTCACTGTTTGAGACTGGCTACATGTGCCGTGTGTGTGTAATGAGCACTAGCTAGTTTGCAGGGGTCCTGAGGTGAATATGGCAGTAGACACAAGCTCAGGTGTTCTATTCCAATGTTTACTCAGAAGTTGCACTCAGAGGCAGGCATTTTTGTTGGTTTGATTTTTTCCCCCAAATGTTTCTTTTGATGATAATCTTAGAAAATGGATAAAAATGATGTTGTGGGACATAGGCTTTTCATTGCTTGAAAATGTTTTATTTTGTTTTCTAAAAAACATCCTCAAAATGCAAAAACAAACAAAAAAGGGATTTTTCTAACATCCAAGAACTTGAAAATATCTATCTTTTTTAAAAGAATATTTATTTTGCCTGTTCACCCCTATGGCAAAAACATATCAATTTTGACCAGAGCTAGATGGGGCCTTGAAGACTGTTTGTCCAGGTTTATCAGGCATGCAGGAGTGAAATCAGGAAAGCCAAATCACACTTGGAGTTGCAGCTAGCAAGAGATGTTAAGAGTAACAAAAAGCATTTCTTCAGGTATGTTAGCAACAAGAAGAAAGTCAAGGAAAGTGTGGGCCCCTTACTGAATGAGGGAGGGAACCTAGTGACAGAGGATGTGGAAAAAGCTAATGTACTCAATGCTTTTTTTGCCTCTATCTTCATGAATAAGGTCAGCTCCCAGACTGCTGCACTGGGTAGCACAGCATGGGTAGGAGGTGACCAGAAGTGATTTAGGACTATTTAGAAAACCTGGATCAGCACAAGTCCATGGGACTGGATGCGCTACATCCAAGGGTAATAAAGGAGTTGGCGGATATGATTGCAGAGCCATTGGCCATTATCTTTGAAAACTCATGGTGATCAGGAGAGATCCTGGATGACTGGAAAAAGGCTAATGTAGTGCCCATCTTTAAAAAAGGGAAGAAGGAGGATCCAGGGAACTATAGGCCAATCAGCCTCACCTTAGTCCCTGGAAAAATCATGGAGCAGGTCCTCAAGGAATCAATTCTGAAATATTTAGAGGAGAGGAAAGTGATCAGGAACAGTCAGCATGGATTCACTAAGAGCAAGTCATGCCTCACTAACCTTATTGCCTTCTATGATGAGATAACTGGCTCTGTGGATGAGGGGAAAGCAGTGGACATGTTGTTCCTTGACTTTAGCAAAGATTTTGATATGGTCTCCCACAGTATTCTAGCCAGCAACTTAAAGAAGTATGGGCTGGATGAATGGACTATAAGGTGGATAGAAATCTGGCTAGATCGTCGGGCTCAATGGCTAATGATCAATGGCTCCATGTCTCATTGGCAGCTGGGGCTGGTTTTGTTCAATAGCTTCATTAATGATCTAGAGGATCACGTGGACTGCACCCTCAGCAAGGTTGCAGATGACACTAAACTAGAAAGAGTTGTAGATACACTGGAGGGTAGGGACTGGATACTGAGGGACCTAGACAAATTAGAGGATTGGACTAAATGAAACCTGATGAGGTTCAACAAGGAAAAGTGCAGAGTCCTGCACTTAGGACGAAAGAATCCCATTCACTGCTACAGACTAGGGACTGAATGGCTAGGCAGCAGTTCTGCAGAAAAGGACCTAGAGGGTTACAGTGGATGAGAAGCTGGATATGAGTCAACAGTGTGCCGTGTTGCCAAGAAGGCTAACAGTATTTTGGGCTGTATAATTAGGGGCATTGCCAGTGGATCGAGGGACGTGAATCATTCCCCTCTATTCAACATTGGTGAGGCCTCATCTGGAGTACTGTGTCCAGTTTTGGGCCCCACGCTACAAGAAGGATGTGGAAAAATTGGAAAGAGTCCAGCGGAGGGCAACAAAAATGATTAGGAGGCTGGAGCTCATGACTGAAGAGAAGACTGAGGGGGGATTTAATAGCTACTTTCAACTGCCTGAAAGAGGGTTCCAAAGAGGATGGATCTAGACTGTTCTCAGTGGTAGAAGATGACAGAACAAGGAGTAATGATCTCAAGTTGCAGTGGGGGAGGTTTAGGTTGGATATTAGGAAAAAACTTTTTCACTAGTAGGGTGGTGAAGCACTGGAATGGGTTACCTACGGAGGTGGTGGAATCTTCTTCTTTAGAGGTTTTTAAGGTCAGGCTTGACAAAGCCTTGGCTGGGATGATTTAATTGGGGATTGGTCCTGCTTTGAGCAGAGGTTGGACTACATGACCTCCTGAAGTCCCTTCCAACCCTGATATTCTGTGATTCTACGATTATCCACAAAGCACTTTATCAGCATTCCAATCACTGTCCGGGTACACTGCCTGTATGCTCATGACAAGGCACCAGCATATTCAACAGAAAGTCATCCCTTAAGCCAGTACAAAGAATGAAGTGGTGGTACATCCATATTTATGGGGTGAAACAAGCAACTTAAGTAACACCTTACATGCTTCATGACATCGGTTTTTTACCTCCCCTTGAACCTTATTCATGATGTCTCAGATGAGGGTGGGGTGGAGTGTTGTTTGTTTTTCTACCTTTTTTTCTCTCTTCCTCCCTACTCTACTTGTCCCCACTTATGTCATCTTTCCATTTTGACACAAAAATCCAGAGACAAGGGGTGAAAATGGAGAAAAGAATGGAAAAGTAAGGGGGGGAATAAAAACTGAAAAATTAAAAACAAAAAAACTCCAAAAAACCTTTCATTTTGGGGTTTCATCAAATAAAATGGAAACATAATAAAATATATATATTTTCTATACAAATTTCAACAAACAGCTGAGATTTCCATGAACAAAAAATATTGCACCAATACCTGCTCTGCCAAAATGTTAGAGGATGTCAGACATTCTCAGTATGTCATTACTTTCTCACATGCTGTTTCAGCATTGCTTGAAACAGGGGAGGTCAGGTGAAATCCAGCCCTTGTTGAAGTCAAGGTGAGATTTACCACTGATGTTAAGTGGATCAAAATTTCACAGCATGGATGCTGTGTCTGTGACTCAGTAAATCATCTCAGATCATCCTCATTTCTTTTCACCCTAAAACAATTTGCTAGGGATGTGTGAACTCTTGAGAAAGCCACAAACTCACCGAGGGGTTTTCTCACCACATTGACTTCCTTGTTTCTCAGGATATATCTGAGAGGGTTGATCAGCAGGGTCAGGATAGCATGAATATCTGGCACTATTCTGGGGGGATCTCAGTGCATTGCTGTGCATGCACTGCAAATAGGTTCCTCTGTGTCTCCATCTGTCATGAGTGAGGGCCTCCTGTAGCTTCATTCCAGTTGTTAGTAACATGGCGACAGAGTAAAATAGCAGCATTCCATTGCTGGCTACCAGTCAAATGCAGGGATAGGGGCCCCAGTTCTTGGGCGTCAGAGAGAAATTGGTGCCATTCCCCTAACCTTGCTTCTCACCATCCTGCGACCCCTATAAAACACCAGGCCTCTGAATTTGACAAGTTGCATTGCAAAGTTTCTGTGTGTCAGAGGATGCTACCTTGATAGCAAATTCATGCTACAATAAAGAGAGGTTAGTTTATCCTAAAGGGTACATTTTTGTGGAGGTTGTGCACAAAATTCTTGCCTTGTGCCATTAAAAAAACATTTCAAAAGAAGTTACAGCCTGCGGTGGACCTTGGGTGGGGTGGGGGGTTTCAGATGGTGACGGACAGGGTCTGCGGACAAGTTTTTTCCATCCATGGAGTATTTAGATAGATACAAACTTGTGGAGAGACTCCAGTCTCTTGACCTCAAACAGTAGCCATAGTCATGAGATGAAAAATTAGGGCTTCACCCCAAGGGGGCGCTTCTGTGATCCCAAGCCCACTAGCACAAGGATGGAGAACACTGGACATCCCCTTCCTTTTATTTCCTGCCAGGCCACTCAGCAGATCGGTGGCAGAGCTAGGAAACAAATTCATTTTTCCAGTGCCTGGTCCACCATACCTGCCGGCCTCAGCCTGGGAAGGAAGGAGATAGGGCAGCTATGCCGTCTAAATGCTGCTGCATGACCGCAAGGGTTACAGATGAGAACTTAGCAACTGTACTGTACTGCACGACTGATATGAGAAAGGAGCAGCTACTTTGCATAACGGTGTCCAGATGTTGGCAGAAGCTCTGGGTGGGAAAGGGGTCACTATACTATATACAGAGATCTACATGGCTGTAGAAAATAAGGGATAAGAAAGGGGGCCGCTATAGGGCTAGACTCTCAGTTCTAGTAAACCCATAGCTCTGTTTACTTTAATGGGGCCACACCAATTTGCATCAGTGGGGGTCTGGCCCGTTGACTCCAATGGAGCTATGGATCCACTCCACCAGCTGGGGATCAGGCCCACTGTTCCAGTGGAGCTACATCAGTTTACATCAGAGGAGCATGTTGTCTACTGACTCCAGTGCAGATACATTGGTTTACTCCAGTGGGGATCTGGCCCATTGACACGGAGGGTGTTACGTCAGCGTAAACCAGCTGGAAATCTGGCCCACTGTCATTGTTCCAAAAGGTAAACTAGTGCTTCATCATGATGTGAAAGATTTCTCCGCAGAGACTCATTAGGCTATTTCACTCAATGCAATTACACTAGGAGAAAAAACAAGTCAAGTCACAGCGGGCATTCTCAAAAACAAAGCTTTGGAGACTTAATGGCGATAGGTTGAAGTGAAACCATATTAAAGTTTTGGGACTTGATTGTACTTATTAAAAACTTTGAACTGGACGGTGATGCTTAAATGCAATGGTTATATTGACTACACCAGAAGGTTTACATTCAGTGGTGTGTGTACACACACAAATGGGCATGTGTGTCCATCTGCACAAACCACTGACCAATTCTGCATGGCTTTAGATCTTCTTAACTCTGCTCTTTTTGACACTTCATGGAACAAATTCTCTTGAGCTCCAGTAATGGCCAGTACTTCCAAAACTATGATAACCTTAGTGTGTGGCAACAAGGAAGACTGGGATTTGCAAAGGAAGGAAGCTAAGGGAATTAAGCACTCAAATCACATTTCAATATCGGTGCCTATCTCCATGCAGAGAAGTCTTATACCCTTTGACGTCAATAGTAAATCTCCCCTTAATTTCAACATGGTCCAGATTTCACCAAGTCTCCTCTGATCCTGGTCAGTTGAAACAACATGTGAAAAATGATGACATGCTGAGAATTTCTGACATCTGCTCACATTTTGGCAGAGCAGTAGAAGTTTTTAAATGCAATTTTTTTTGCTCATGGAAAGCTTGGCTGTTTTTGAAATTTGTATAGAAAAATATTTTTATGATGTTCCCATTTTATTGATGACACCCCAAAATGAAATTTATTCAGTTTGGAGTATTTCATTGTTTAGATGTTTACTTGTTTTTTTTTCTTTTTTCCTTCTACTTCCCCATTTTTCACCCTTTTTCCCCTGATTTTTGTGGCAAAATGAAAAAAGGACAAAAGTGGGGGGGGGGAGTTGGTAGAGGGAGAGGAAAAAAAGAAGGAAAAACAACCAAAAAAAAATCTGGAAAAAACCCCCAAATTTTCCAAAAAATTGCCAACATGTTTCAAATACATGAAAATCACTTCTCTTGCAAAGCTGCAGAATGAAAGTTATTTCAAAATGTTCACCAACAATTTCTTTACCATTTTCCAAAGAGCTCTAGCTTTGAGACTTATCATTTCTATTCTTTTTCTTGGTGCTGGTTGGAAATTCAGACAATGAAACATCATGCAAGACAAGGCCATTAAATTCTGAGCATTTTCAAACCAAGGTGATACAATGGGATGATATTATATCAGGGATCCTTAAATTCAAAGGAAAGTTTCTGTGCATTCTTCCTGTCACATGTTAATATTTCTCTGCTACCAAAGTCTAAATATTAAATAAAAATGCTCTGCATTTTCCTAAAGGGTGCATTTGGACAGGACATCATTATTAGAGTTCAGGTCATTTATGTCCAGTTGAACTTGTCCTGCTGGGAATGCCAGGGTAGGAGTTTTGGCCACAAATGAATTGACAACCATGCAAGCTTCATGGCGCCATCTAGATCTTGTCAAAATTGCTCTGTATTTGCCATAGGAAAAAAAAATCAAATGAAACCTTCTTTTTCTAAAAAATATATTGATCCTTCATGATTTTTTCCCTTGTTTCTTTTTCCCGTTCCACTGGAAAAGAAGAGTGAGGGAGACAAAAAAAGCAGAAAACAATGGTTTCTTTGTCATTTCTAAAGTAAAAATAAAATCATTTAACTGAGAAAGAAAGAAAGAAAGAAAGAAAGAAAGAAAGAAAGAAAGAAAGAAAGAAAGAAAGAAAGAAAGAAAGAAAGAAAGAAAGAATTTGTTAATGGAATATTTCTAGTGTTTTTACTCTTTTTTCATTGGAAAAGGAGGGGATGGAAAAAAACAAACCACCTAAATGAAAGGATGGAGAAAAAACACCTAAACTAGTTTTGTAGTTTTTGAAAACAAAAACAAACACAAAATGCATTTTCTTTTAATGAAAAAACCATGGCAATGCCCCACAACACTTTTTTTTATTTTTTATGATAAAAAATCCATTTTCATCAAAATAAATGTTGGGAGGGACAACCAAAGAGAAATGACCCCTGTTGTCAGTTGTTGTGTGTGCTCGCTCCATTTCCTATCCCAGCCCTGCACAGACACTCAGCGCAGCAGACCTCGATGGTCCTACCCAGAAAGATCACAGGCTCGGTTTGGTGGCGATGGTGCTCAGCCCGGGTTCTTGCCAATGAAGCATGGTCCTAGTGCCCATAGGAGATGCAAGTACACAAACAAATCAACCAGCTCAGTCAGCAGCGGGAGTATCTGCTGCCCCCTCACCTGGAGAAAGATGCCCCTCCTATGTCTTCTCTTTTATACATTGATACAAATAAGTTACGTATCACACTCCTGACATGGGTAGTTACCGACCCTATGCCTTGTACCTGCGGGTTCGAATAAAACATTCCCAGTCATTATTCTGTCCTCCCATCCTTGCCTTCCTCGGGGCCAGTGTGTTCCTGCACCATCCCCAGGAATGTGTTGACATGAACACCCAGTACCAAGTACTTAGGAGTGCCTGTGTTTTAGCAATGCCAGCCGCACCTTTGTCAAGTTGATGCACCGGAGGGTGACCTCATAAGCAAGCGTCTGCTCTCTGACAGGGCCTGACTTTGGCTTCTAGCATGGCCTGGCTTTGCTGACTGTGGTTCAGGCCTTAGGTTGTGCACCAGGCCTCATGCTCCAGGCTCCCTCTCACTACTACAACTACCTTTGGGGGAACCTGTCAGTGAACTTAAGCACTGAAAATCTTCACATCTGCAATTGTGTCCATCAGACCAACTGGACTCTACTTGGCCATTGTTACTTATGGAATATTTCCACTGAAGGCAATGAGACAACTGACATGACTAAAGTCTTCTCAGTAAAGTCAATGTCTGCAGGGCCATGCACTCCCTGGGCGCTGCATTACAGTTCAGCCATGCAGAGCGATGACCACTTATGGCTGGGAGCAGAAAGGTGAGTCCTCTGGGCATGGGAGGTTGGTTGCATCAGGATATTTGTTTGTACCATCTGCACAGAAAACACTGCACTAACTCCCCAGGCTCAGCCCCCTTGGAGGTGGAATCAAGAGAGACACAGGCTGCCACGGAGAAGGATACAAGTATGAGGTGAACTCTAGACTGTAAATAGAGGGGGAAGAGCATGTTCTAACACAGATCACGGCAGCTGCTCGTCCATTCAGATAGTTGCAGGTCTTTTTGCTGAAAAGATCCAGATTTTGCAGAGTGAGAAGAGACAAGAACTTCAGCTGAGGATCCTGAGTCCTGGCAGCCAAACCCAAAGAAACAAGAGTTCATCAGTTCAAGCTTCAGTGGTTGTATGGTCACAGGTGAGCACCATCTTCCTGTCTGTGTTTCTATCCGACATTCCAGACATGGGCATGAATGTTCTCTGGGCATATTAGCAGTTTTAACCTCCTCTTCCCACAGCAGTGACGGTGTTAATAGCACCATTTCAGAACAGGGCAATTGAGCTACGTCTTGTGAAAGGTCCCCAGCCAGGGATCTGGAGCACTGCTTCCAGTAGAGCTATGGCTGATTCATACCATCTGGGGTCTGGCCTACTGAGGCCAGCAAAGCTATGGGCCATTAACCCTATCTGGGAATCTGGTTCATTTACTCCCTATGGAGCTATGGCCAATTCACACCAGCTGGAGGCTGGCTCATTCACTCCAGTGGAGCTACGGACGGTTCACACCAGCTAGAATCCAAACAAAGTGAAGCGGATAGAAAGGACCATAATAAGGATATGAAAAATGCAAGGAGAAAATTATCAGGATTGCACAGGGTGGGCTGGTCTTTGGAGGGAGATGGTCTCTGCCCCCACCTCTGCCTTGTCCTCTGAGCCGAGCCAATGAGTTTAGATTTGGGTGACACGATGGTAGCTCAGGAATGGGACTTCCTAAAAGAGGGAGGCAGCCAAGCTCCCCTGCTCAGAGAGATGTGGGGAGCTGTCAGAGAGCTGGGCCTGACACGCAGGGAAAGAGGACAGGGCTGTAGGGGGACCCAGAGTCAGAGAGGAATGGGAAAGGAACTCTCCCTAGCAGTGAGGGGTTGGAGCAAACTCTCAAGAGGGAATGAGAGGACCAGGAGGGGTCTACTGGGAGATTCTCTCTCTGAGTGAAACTCTTATTTCAGGTTAAGAAAGAAGACCTCAGAATGGGGGGTGGGGGGTAATTCAATGTCACCAACAGTGGAAGTTGATTTGACGGAGGGCTGGGGGAAAATGGAGGCAGTGTCAGTATCTGATGTGCGAAGAGGTTTGACTACCAGAGGGAATTTGAAGTATATGTGCTCTGAGTTAAAAGCAAGCAGCAAACTCTTTCAGTTTATCTGAATAGGGAACTGCAAGACTCTGTTGATCCTCTGAACTCTCAGGGAATAAAGATAAGGACTAGAATTGGTCTTCAGAAAATGTCGATTTGGCAGGAAAATGTTAAATAGAATCATAGAAATGTAGGGTTGCAATTCATCAAGTCCAGCCCCCTATGCTGAGTCAGGACCAAAGAAATCTAGACCATCCCTGACAGGGGTTTGTCCAACCTGTTCTTAAAAACCTCCAGTGACAGGGATTCCCTCGAAAGCCTATTCCAGATTTTAACTCCCCTTGCAGTTAAAAAGATTTTCCTAATAACTAACCCAAATCTCTCTCGCTGCAAATTAAGCCCGTAACCTCTTGTTATACCTTAAGTGGACATGGAGAACAGTTTATCCCCATCCTCTTTTGAACATGTGAAAACTGTTATCACATCCTATCTCAGTCTTCTGTTCTCAAGCTTATACATTCCCTATTTTTTTTCATCTTTCTTCATAGGTCAGGTTTCCTAAACCCTTTATCATTTTTGTTGCTCTCCTCTGGACTTTCTCCTATTTATCCCCATCTTTCCTAATATGTGGTGCCCAGAACTGGACACCATACTCCACATGAGGCATCACCAGTGCTGAATATAGCAGGTCAGTTACCTCCCTTGTCTTACATATGACACTCCTGTTATACCGAAATTAGTATTAACCTTTTTGCAATGGAATCACATTGTATATTCAATTGCTGATGCACTCTAACCCCCAAACCTTTACTGCAGTGCTACCACCAAGCCATAGCTTCCCATTTATTAGTTGTACATTTGATTTTTCCTTGCTAAGTGTAGTACTTTGCAATTATCTTCATAGAATTGCATCTTGTTGATTTCAGGCCAGTTCTCCTATTTTTCAAGATTGTTTTGAATTCTTATCCTGTCCTCTGGCAATCCCTCCCAGCATGGTGTCATCTCCAAATATTATACATATTCTCCACTCTATTATCCAAGTTTTTAATGAAAATATTGAATAGTACCAAACACACAACAGAATGCTGCAGGACCCCGCTAGATACACTCTCCCAAATTAACAGCAAACTATCGATAACCACTTTTAAAATATGCTCTTTCAGCCAGTTGTGCACTCACCATAAAGTCATTTTGTTTTGACCACATTTCCCTAATTTGCTTATGGGATATATCCTGTCTACTGCTTTTCCTCTATCCACTATGTTGCTAATTTTATTAAAGAAGGAAATTAGATTGGCCTGCCTCCTTGCCTTCCTGCCAGAGATTTTTAACTGCCTCAGCTCCCACTGACTTCAGCTGTTAGGCTCAGCACTTCTGTAATCGGCTCCCTGTGTCTCAAGTTGGGCACCAAGAGAAAAAGGATCACACAGGTGACTACTTCTCAAAGTCTAGCATCTCATAGGCTGGGATAGAACCTATTTCTTCTGGCTGATGTTCACTTGCCATAAATACAAGATCATAATTTCTCTCCCTGCAGTCCCCTACCTCATTCTTCATGGAATTTCCAAGTTCTAGAATGAAGGAAGGAAAGGTCCTACAAGCAAAAGTTTCATTCACTACACAGCCCTGATTCAGCAAGGAGGGGCAGGTGTGGTGTTTTGAGGACTGTATTGGAATTGCAAGCTAATGCTTTCTTTTTAACAGTGGGAGGTGGTTTCCTGGTCCTGCTTGCAGGCTAGAGGGCTCTGTAGTAAATATACCACAATAGTTATACCGGTAAAACTCTGTGTGAACACATTTATTCTGAATGCAATGCTATTTTATGGCTCCATTTACATTGCTTTGAAAGTGACATAGTCTAAACTGGAAAAAGGCACTCTTAGTTGGGATAAAGGGGTTCTAATAGGGAGTTGCACTGGTATAATTCTACCTGGGTAAATCCCACTGTAGAGAAGCCCTAGAGCATCCCCATGACTAGGAACAGGGCTGAGTTTAGGTTGGCTTAGCTAAGCCTGATCACTTTCCCCAACTCTGCTGAATGAGACCTGAGCAAGCAGGAAAGGGTGCTCATTAGTCATTGTTAGAGGCCTTTTGGCAGAGAAATCCTAAAGTTAGTACATGAAGAGCACAATGCAGCATAAAAAACTGATCTACATGCTACAGCACAAATGATATCAAACAGTGACTACCTAAAAAGATTTAGGAGGTGAGGGTTTACACTGGCACAACCACATTCATAGAGCATTGGTTTCCGCTGAGGACAAGGGAACCTTCTGAAGTCCAAACCAAGCCAATTCTCAGCCAGCAAAATTGTGGGGTGTTTTACCAGCCCAAACGAGGCTTGCTGAATTCAGGGAGTCCAGTGCCTACACTTCATTTGACAGACTCCTCGTGGGGAACTGGTTTACTCCCTGCAAACCACTAGTGCGAGCTCTGTGGAGTGGAATCAAGGAAGCAAGGCTTAGTTTGTTAGTCAGATAAATTAGGTTCTTTGCACAAATCTGAGCTTGCCTTAGCAGTGTGTTTGTGCGTCTGTCTTTCTCACTCACACTCCAATGTTGTCAGCCCCCATTGTATGACTCTCAGCCCATCAGCCTGTGTGTTCAGCCCAGTATTTGGGCTGGTGGCCTGAAGGAGAGGAAGCCTTCCGACATTAAAGCATTTACATTGATATTGTGATACTGATGTTTAATACATGCTGTTCTCGTTCTATTGCAGGGTTAGGTTCATTTCCCCCATGGCAGAAAAGAAACTTGGAAATCAAACCTTTCTCACAGAGTTCATCCTCCTGGGATTTGGGACTATCCCAAAGCTACAGATCCTTCTCTTCCTGCTGTTTCTAGTGATCTACCTTGTGACCTTGGCTGGGAACATCCTTATCATGTCCGTAGTTGTGGCTGATCAGCACCTTCACAGCCCCATGTACTTCTTCCTGGGGAACTTGTCCTGCTTGGAGACCTGCTACACCTCCACCATCCTGCCCAGCATGCTGGCCAGGCTCCTGACTGGGGACAGAACCATTTCTGTTGGAGGCTGTATCACACAATGTTACTTTCTTGGTTTCCTCGTAGCTGCTGAGTGTTATCTCCTAGCAGCGATGTCTTACGATCGGTATCTAGCGATATGCAAACCACTGCATTATACAACACTTATGAATGACAGGTTCTGCCTCCAGCTAGCAGCTGGGTCTTGGGTGAATGGGTTAGTGGCTACTTCCATAGCAATGGGAATTATGTTACAATTAACTTTCTGCGGCCCCAATGAAATTGACCATTTCTTCTGTGAATTTAAACAAATAATAAATCTCTACCGAAATGACACCTACCAGGTGGAGTTTTCAATTACCATTGTGGCTGGTTTATTGACACTGCCACCATTTGCTTTAACTGTGACATCCTATGTTTGTATCATCTCCACCATCCTGCTAATCCCTTCCACCACTGGGAGGGAAAAGGCCTTTTCCACCTGCTCCTCTCACCTCATTGTAGTGACGATTTTCTATGGGACCCTGAGCATTGTGTATCTGCTACCAAAAACCAAGACACTCAGAGACCTCAGCAAAGTTTTCTCTCTCTTCTACACAATTCTGACTCCTATGGCCAATCCCTTCATATACAGCCTGAGAAACAAAGAGGTGAAAGAGGCGCTGAGAAAAAAAATGTCAGTAAATTTGTAGACTTGATAAGAATTCAGAAAGGCCACAGAATTTTTTGAAAGACAAATTAATGATGTGTCCAGCTGATTTACGGTTTAATGCTCAGATGCTGTGTAGCCTTTTATTTCATGCTAGGTCTTTGGTATTGTGAACTCATCATTTGAGAATGTGCAAGAATTTGAAACTGTAAATTCCATCAGAACCAGGGTCTCTGTGTTCAGAATAAAATTGAGTTGTATTTTCCTTGCTGAAGGTTGGTGGATAATAAGATTTTGGTGAATTCCGTAGGCTGAAACAAAGTCAGCATGTAAAATAGTGACTCAGGGCTGGATCTCCAAAGGGACCTGTCTGCTACCTTCTGATAGCCTCACAGAAATCCAATACATAAGCCACATTTTGGGATACGAATTAAAACTTATACAGGCTGACATTTTTAAAGGAGTCCAGGGTAAATCTACACTGCACACAGAAAAACAAACAAACAAAACAAACAAAAAAACACCACCACCCAACAACAACAGACACGGGGTTGCATTATGATACTAAAAATAGCCACGTAAAGACATTCCTTCTTGGGCTGGAGCCCAACTTCCTAACTCCTCTCCTCCAGATATGTTGGATAGGCAACTGTGAGGCAGATCTTCATCTGACATCAGGGTTGCCTACTCTGGATGGAGGTTTTCTGGAAGGTTTCCTCACATAACATATTGGCTTTAAGGACTGAGCTACTCTGAAACTCATTTATTATAAAGAGAGCTCTTTGCCCATGCATTGCCTTGGCATTTTGACACCATCTGAAATATCTTCTTCAAGAATGCGTGGAATTAAAAAGAAGCTGATAACAAGATGTCAGAGATCCACAGGATCAGTGCTATGACCCAATTTATGAACAGTCTTTTGGAGAAAGCCATTTAGTGTGCGAGACCCCCATATTTGTCAAACAAACCAACCAAACAAAAAAGCATTTTTCATTTAAAAACCACTTTGATGGAAAATGTTTGTCGAGTCACAGAAATAATAGTGGAAAGTTGTACTTCCTGCCACAGCAGGATGGAAATATTTTGGGAATCCAGTGCTGACCTTGTCCATAATTCATGGAACTTGCCAAAACAGACGGCTGCAGGAAATGGAGGTCCCCAGAAGCCACAATCACTGATATGCTTTTGGTCAGCCTCAGGATACAATCCTTTGGGCTAGAAATAGGTCGAAGTTCCCCAAGCCAGTGGCTCATCAGGCTGATGCAGTTCAGGCTAGGGAGGCCATTTGTCTAGTTTTATACTGGGCAGTTCTCTTTTTGGCTGGTTTCTCCCCCACCCAGTACAGGAATAAAACTCAGAGGTAGTTTTGTCTGGAATCGGACAGGGGATACCATTTTGAAGAGTGCAACAGTCCACCAGCATGATGTCATGCTCTGCAAAATGGCATCCCCCATGCAGCATGACCTGGCACGCTCCATGCGTATGAACTCACACTGGCCGGGGCAGGCCCATGTCTTTGTGGAAGTGTCACTAATCTGGGAATGGGAGAGTGGCTGCCTCAAGGGATAGAAGCGAGGCGCACTGACTTGGTGGACCCAGCAGCTAAAGAACAGATCACATTTCAGAGAAGAGGGAGCTGAAAAGATTTGGTTTAATTTTTTAGAACCCTTTGATGAATTCCTAGTGGATGCAAACTGAGATGTCGCTCTCCTTTCCCATCCTGAATGCTTCTTTCCTCTCCCTCCTTTCCATGCTTTTACTTTTTTCTTCTTTTTTTTTGTCAGATCTTGCCTTATTTTTTGAAAATAAATCAGTATAATACTGTTTAAAAGAAGGATTATGATTTAGGTGACAACACAACCCTCTCCTCTCCAAATCTACCTGCCTATATTTTCTCCTCCTAAGTGAGAGATTTCTTCCCCAAATCCTCTCTCAGTTCTGCAGGGCAAATGGCAATGACAATTGCATGGGGTCACTTGAGGCAGCAGAGATGACTTTAGAATGAATACAGGGGAGGTGTTGAGTAAGATGCTGGATTTATTATAGGCACCATTCAGGGGGAAACCACATTTCAAACCTTGTTGTCGTGTGAGCAAACAGCTTACAACCGCTTCACATGAAATGGGCACATCAGAGAATTCATCAGAAAAACCTCATCTCAGGGGGGAAGTTTAAAAGATGCACCAAAGCACTCACGTACTTTGTCTGTCTAGAATATTTAACTTTGTCAATGAACATGTCGGTAAAGAACTTGCAAAACTGAGGTGCTATCTATCTGTCTATTCATCCATCCATCCATCCATCCATCTATCTATCGTGGGAATTCCAAAGTATTTAAGAGATATAGGAGATATAGGAGATATACAAGTCACTTTCTACAGACTATACTCTTCTTACTCCCTTAACACATTTTAAGCATCCCATCCCTTAGGGTTTTATTTATGACCGACTGATAGAGTAGCTAATTGGCCTTAGTTGCTGGTGCTCATTATTTTAGTGCCAGTCTCATATTTGGTGTTTCTTTTAAAGGCCCAGCTTCAAGAGTCCTGAGATTCCCTGAGAACCTCCTCTTTCAAAGAAGTAGGATTCTAGCTCTCGGGGGTGGAGAGGAAAGCATGTGACCCCTACTTGCTCAGGAGTGAGAAGATGAATAAACATCCCCCCAACAAAGTATCTTTTTTTTAATATCTCATGATTTTTAAACCATTCACATCATTTTTTTCAGATCTGTTCTACTACATTGGCATCCTGGGGTTGAGTTTCTCGGCTTCTCTTTGGTCAGTTTCCCTTGCAATCACGGGGTGTGATTGCAACTGGTGTGGCCAGTCCCCAGTGCACTTTACTCTAGCTACCAAGTGCTGGAGCATTAAAGTAACATCAGCGCAGACTTACTGTGAAAGGAAGGTCATAGAGCTCCAGGTGAGCTCCTACAGCGCAGGCTGAAGCATACGCTGCTGCAGCTCCATTGTTCCTGTACTTGTGCCAGCTAGATTAAAGCTGACTAGGGTATGTCTACATGAGCTGCAGACATACCTTTCACTGCGGTGTTAGCTCGAGGCTTGACTCGACTTTCACTCCAGCTGTGGCTTTTGGCGCTTGAAAAAAATTATCTTTTTATTGTAAAACCCCTCAATTGTGGAGTTTTTAATTGTAGCCTGTGTTGTTAAACATTCTTAACAATTTCAGGCAGAGCAGTTTCGCTGGGTTATCTTTTTGTATTCTGGGCAATTTCTTTAGGCAAAACTTTAAAAAAACAAAAGAACCCTATTTTTTAAAGAGCTCCTTTAACCAGTTTGAAAGCTCTAAAAGCACTTTTTCTTCCATTTTATTATTGTAAAACCCCTTCTTTGTCTAATATTGCTATTCCCTGGAACTTATTTCTTCACAATTCACATTCCCGTAAGCTATTTTAACGTGTGTGTGTGTGTGTGTGTGTCCTTACTCTGCAAGACATTTAGATAAAAAATTACTAAAGTCTTCCTATAAGTTGTATCACAGAGAAGATAGTTATTTAGTGATGGAAATTAAGTAAACAGCATTTTTTAAAATGTAAAAACTTGCTTAAATTAGCTTTAAAGGTTTGTGATAGGAAAGACTGGGAACTTGTGGGGTTCTACCCCAGAGAGGTGAAGAACAGAAGCTCAGGAGACTGAGGGCTCCATAGGGTTGTTAGCCTTGAACCATGGCAATGTACATCAGTAAATAATCCCCAGAAAAAAAGGCTGGGTTATTTCAATGGTGCCTGTGTCACGGTTGCCCCTGGGCTTGTGACAACCCAATGCTGAGTCCTTCATCATGTGCAAAAGACAGAAGGGTTTTTATTTAGCGTCGCCTGCTGCACATACACACACACACACACACTGTCTCTTACACGCACTCTCACATATACTATCTTTCTCACACACACTCCCCCAACACATTCTGTCTCACACACACAGTCTCTCGCACACACAAACACATTCCAACACACTCTCTCTCACACTCACTCCCCAACACACACTCACCCAGACACTCTCTCTCACACACACAATCCTCCAAGACACACACTCTCTCTCGCACACACACAGTCTTCCTGTCATACTTCTCCAATACATAATTTCTTGCACAGAGTCACACTCTCCTAACACACTTTCTCTCACATAGACACTCTCATTCACACACACATTCCCCCAACAAACACACTCTCTCTCACACACACTCCCCCTCATACATATACACACCCACCCACACAACATATGCTCTCTCTCACACACACTCCCCCAATAAGCACTCTCTCACACACACACACAACACACTTTCTTTTATACAAACTCCCCCAACACAAACTCTCTCTCGCATACTCTCTGTATCTTATGCACACACTCCCCCAATACACTCTCTCTCTCACTCCCTCTTTCTCTCTCTCTCTCACACACACACACACACACTTGTATTGTTATTGTTGTTGCTGTTGTTACTTCAAAGTACTTCCTGTCAAAAATGAGGGAAATAGCTTGTTCTGAAAGGACAGGTATGGGGGAAAAGGAGGGGGTTTTGCAATGTACATAAAAATGTCTACACTTGCTCTGAA
This sequence comes from Mauremys mutica, assembly GCF_020497125.1. NCBI lineage: Eukaryota > Metazoa > Chordata > Testudines > Geoemydidae > Mauremys > Mauremys mutica. The sequence goes on along the minus strand of NC_059084.1, from coordinate 57,673,489 downwards.
GTCCAAGGGAAAGTGAGCGACAGACCTACTGAGAGTGTCTGGGTGAGGATAACAAGGGAAAAGAACGGTAGCACCGTTATGGCGGAGGGGTCTATTACAGACCACCAAATCAGGAAGAGGAAGTAGATGAGTCATTCCACAAGTAGGCAATAAGATTAGTTGACACACATGAGCTAGTATTAATGGGGGATTTTAACTTTCCTGAGATCTGTTGGAAGACTATTGTAACAAAACATAATACATCCTGGAAATTCTTAGTGTGTGGAGGGGACAGCTTTCTGATTCAGAGAGTTGAGGAAACAACTAAGGTGTCATCCATTTTGGATCTGGTGTTGACCAACAGGGATGAATCAGTTGCGAACGTGAAGGTGGTTCAAATTCAGACTGGATGCCTTCCTGGAGGATAGGATATAGTTAAATGTAAGTTATTAGATTCAAGACAGGGAAACGGGGTGAAATTTAATGGTCCCTGATATACAGGAGGTCAGAATCGATGATCTAATGATCCCTGCTGGGCTTAAAAATCTATGAATCTAGGCCACATAGACAATCAATGTGAGTTAAGCTTCCAAGTCATGTGGGCACTATTGACATCCACTTCTCTCTCTCTCTCTCTACCTGTAGGATTCAGGAAAGACTTACCCATTGACTTCTGATTACTAAATTTAAACATGTGCATACTTCTTCATGAGTGCTTAAATTATTATTCTGATCATTTTCCCTCAATATTATATTCTGGGGATGTTTGTTTGTTTGTTTAAAAATAGCCTTCATAACATAAACGATCTTTAAGAATAAAGAAGAGAAAGCTACTCTCTGCAATGTACCCCCATAAGTCACCAATAAATCCAGACCATAGGTTTGGATAGTCAGGAATTCTTGCATTTTAGATGCTCAAATGCACTCGTTCTCCATTGAGTTTCCTTACAATTCTCACAGTGCCTAAAAGCGCTGTCTGCTGGAGGTCGTGGATCATGAGGTCTTGCATTCCTGATGTATTCCTGAGCTGCTCATTCACACCGACAGGGATTAATTATAATTATTATTATTAAAAAGCACTGTGAGGTCAGGAAGTGTTTTTTATCCCCATCCCCTCTGGGTCAGTCCCCATTGCACTAAAGGGGACTGATGCACATATGGCCAGATTTTTGTAGCAATTTAGGCACCTAATAATCCAGATCGGAAATCAAAGAGAGTTAGGGGTTAGGTTTTAAAGGGCATTCATGTGCCTAAAGATGTAGATTGGTGCCTAAATCCCATTGGTTTAAAAGGATGTTAGGTTCCCTGGTGCTTTTAAAAATCCCACTAGGTGCCTAATCATCTTTAAAAATCTAGACATGGTTGCTTAACCTGCTTCGGCATTTGTGAAAATCTTACTAGGAAACTGTCTGCATCTGAAGAAGTGGTTTTTTTACCCATGAAAGCTTATGCCCAATTAATCTGTTAGTCTTTAATGTGCCACTGGACTCCCCCTTGTTTTTGTCTGCATTTTTAGATACCTAAATGCCTTTGAAAATCTGGCCCTACACAAGTTTACTAAAAAGGATTTATGCTCCTAAATTAGTTGGATTCATTTGAAATTCTTGCCATAAGTGACTCACCCTGAAAGTTTTTAGTGGAGCAAGGAGTTGAATCTTTTTTTTAAGTCTCAGGATTGGGTGAGAGCCATTGCATTATAGTTCCTCCAAACCACCAGATTATCCTTCTTCCCTGTCTTAGATTGGACATGTGAAATGCATTTCAAGACAAGGGCAGCTCTGTGATTGACTTCAGTGGCTTCAGGATGGGGTCATACATCAGCCTGAGGCAAAACCTTTATTGTAATGGGGACAACCTCTTCCCAGACACCCTCCTCCTCAGTGCCCCCTTCACCTCCTCATTCCTCAGGCTGTAGATGATGGGGTTCAGCATGGGAGTGACCACGGTATAGAAGAGGGACAGCAGCTTGTCATTCTCTGGCATGTAGCTGGATCTGGGACGCAGATACATGACCATGCCAGAACCGTAAAAGAGTGTCACAACCACCAGGTGTGAAGAGCAGGTGGAGAAGGCTCTATGTCTGCTCCCTGGGGAGGACATTTTTAGGATGGTGACAATGATGCAGGCATAGGAGGTGAGGATGAGGGTGAAGGGGGTGGCGAGGAAGACCACAGTGACTGTGATGTTGGACATCTCGTTGCGGGATGTGTCGGCACAGACCAGTCGCAGCACAGGTGCCACATCGCAGAAGAAATGGTCAATTTTGTTGGGGCCACAGAACGGGGAGGTGAAGACCAAGGTGGTTTGAATGAAGGAAACGGGAATCCCACTCAGCCAGGACCCAGCCACAAGCCAGACACAAGACCTCCTCTCCATGATGGACACGTAGCGCAGAGGGTGGCATATGGCCACATAGCGGTCATAGGCCATGGTAGCCAGGAGATAGCACTCAGCAGAGCCCAGGAGAAGGAAAAAGTACATCTGAGCTGCACAACCTGTGAAGGAGATGGTGTTATCCCCAGTGAGGGAGATGACCATCATCTTGGGCAGGGTGACTGAACTGTAGCAAATCTCCAGGAAGGACAAGTTCCCCATGAAGAAATACATGGGGATGTGGAGGGCTGGGTCAGCCAGTGTGATGAGAACAATGAGGCTGTTTCCCAGCAGGGTGAGAGTGTAGATAGCAAAACACAACAGGAAAAGCAGCACCTGCCCTAACAGGCTACTGGAAAATCCCAAGATAATGAACTCACTCACGGCAGTGCTGTTTCCTTGTGCCAGCTCCTCACAACGTGTGGTAGAGTTCATCTGTAAATTAACAAATACAGCATGGGATAAGAGACTTAGAAATGACACAGAATAGCAGAGAGATAGAGAGATGAAGTTGCATGGAGATAGATTACATGTTAGAAGCATGGGATAGAAATGGGTAAATCAACATACTAAGATCTAGAGAGATGAAGTGGGTGTGTATGAAAACAGAAAGAAAAAAAGTGTTAAGATAGATAAAGGAGCATAGTGAGATCTAAATATAGAACAATAGCGCATATGTCTATGTTTATGTAAGTAATTTTTCTCCCTTCCTTTCCAATTCACTGACATTTTAACTTTATTTATTTATTTATTTATTTATCAATTAAATGTAGTCGCTGTGGAAAAGCTAATGCTATTAAATGAAGTTTGTAATTTCCCCCCAAGGCTGGAGGTAAAACTAGGAAATACAGAATCAAGCAAGCTAAGAATGATCATCTGCTGAAAATTTAACAAGGATACAGCAGGTATTCTTAATATCATTGAGAATAATCAGGCAAAAGAGTATCTAACGTACCTTCCAAATCAAGAGCTCCCTTCTTACCATATTCCGGGGATCTATTCTATTCTATTCTATATGGTTTTGTAGACCGTGCTCATCACCGTGGTAGTACTAATCTATGAATGTGTATGTCTTTAAATGCTTCTGTTTTTAAAGCATCTTTGGCGTCCTCATGGGATGGGTTCCCCAGAGGTGTAACTCTTTAATTAATTAATGAAAAGAACTAAACAGTAATACTGCTTTCAGAGTCATTGAAATCCATCAGAGAAATACACTGTCTCTTTAAATATTCTGTAGGCTAATGGTTTAGTACCTCTGCCAGAATTTCTCTCAGTAAATAAGCAATGCTTTAATTTCCATACCTGACGCTGTGTGTCTCCTTGTAGTTATATATCATAGTTGCAGCAAAGTCTCCATATGAAATTCTCTACCTGTCTTTGAAACAGGGCATACACAATGGATCATAAACAAGTTATCTTTGTCTACTAATCTGGCTCTCCTTGCCTTATTGTCCAACCTAAAAATGACTTCTCATGTAAATGGGAATTTGCACAAATACATGTTATGCTGTCATGGGAGGTGGGGATTACCGGTGGGGTCACCTAGTGAGTAGGTCAGTGACCACCTTGATTTCCACCTCATGGTCTCTGCTGCCTCCCATTGGCAACACCTCCAGTAGGTAGACAGCCCAACTTTCAGTGGATGGCTACTTGGCCCCCAGGTTGGACCACCATTTTAGCTCAACCTCTCTTTCAGGGCAGCAGTGTCCAATGAAGGTTAGAGGGCTCTGCGTCCTTACAACAGGGAAGGACACTCAGTCGATCTCATGGCTCCTGTAGGTGGCTCATCATGATCATGAAGCTTTCAGCATTTCTATCTTCTCTTTACCCCTGCGAGGGGTGGTGTGAGATTTATGTCTCTATAAGCCAAAAGTGTTTAGTAGGGGAGCTTGGGCATTTACACTCCACAAGGATCCGATCGCATGCCCTGTGTCAGGCACCAGCATGTGCCTCAAAATGGCTTCCCAGGGCCATTCCCTACCATCTGTTTCCCTCCACAGTCTCAAAGTCCACCCTGAGATAGCAAAGGGGGAAAAACAGGGAACAACTGAACTTTCAGCACAGCTGGGCTCCGCTCATAGTCCCTTCCTCCCCAGCCGAGGCTTATGTGGCAGCTTTGGTCAGGAGCTCCCAGGGCAGAGCTGTCCCATTCCCCCCTCTGCCCCACTGGAGTTGTCTGACTCCTCTTGAGCCTGGTTGGATTGTCAACAGCAGCCTGTGCTGGTCTAATTCTGCTCCCACTAATTGGTGGTTTATTCATTGATTCTAGTGGGGCCAGGCCCAAACGGATCCAGGTTAAAATACCGTCCCCTGTGTTCCTTTTTGCTGGGTCATGATCTAGATCCCCTTCTTGCTCCCTTTGAACTCAGTGGAAAACACCCTTTGCATTTAACAGGACAGGACTGGGTCCTAAGGCCATGCAGGATGATGGCAGGAAGAACAGAGAGGGGGAGCTGAAGGAGAGGACAAGAAGAGAGAACGAGACAGGAAGTTCAAGAGAATAAAATGGATCACTAGAGACATGTGGACCAGATTTAGTATCACTGTGCATCTTGTAGAGTCCTTTCCAACAGTGCAAAATATGCTCAAGATAGCTTGAAAGGCCAAGTACTATTTATACTCTCCTTGCACAGTTGCCAAATGACCAACGTGAAGGAAGAAATAGACTAGACTAGATTAGGCTAGACCCGTGTGTTCCTGTTTAGACTAGACTTGACTAGAATCAAAATGAATAAAATAGAATAGACCCATATGTTCTCATTTAGAATAGAATAGAATCTGTTTTAGAATAGAATAGAATAGACCCATGTGTTCTAGGATACAATAGACCCTTCTGTTCTAGTTAATAGAATAGAATGTACCCACCTATTCTAATTAGAATAGAATAAATAGAAAAGAATAGATCCATCTGTACCGGTTAGTAGAATAGAAGAATAGAATACTGCACAAGGTGCAAGGGAATAGATTATTAATCTAAATGTTCCTATGAATCCTCTTCCTTGGATGTCCAGCCATTGAAGCTATGGTGTTATGCCTGGAATGTGACATTTACAGAACTAGAGCAGCAGTTCCCACACCATTTTTCCCTGAGGACCACTGGTGCAGCTGCAATAGGCACTGCAGCCAACTGTTAATACTTTTTGAGGAAAATTATAGATTTTAATTATTACATACATATAACTATAACACTGTAAGTAACCGATGTACATCTTTCCTCTGCATTTTAATCAGGGGCGGCTCCAGACCCCAGCATGCCAAGCACGTGCTTGGGGCGGCAAGCCACTGAGGGTGCTCTGCCGGTCGCCGCGAGGACGGCAGGCAGGCTGCCTTCAGCAGCTTGCCTGCGGAGGGTCTGCTGGTCCCGCGGCTTTGGCAGATCCTCGCAGGCAAGACGCCGAAGGCTGCCTGCCTGCCATGCTTGGGGCGGCAAAATGCCTAGAGCCGTCCCTGGCCCTGTGGCAGCTCTCCGCCCCTCCCCCCAAAGCACCTCCCCCCGCAGCAGCTCCCCCCGGCCTGGGGAGCCGTGCAGTAGCTCCCCGCCCCAGCTCACCTCTGCTCCACCTCTGCACACCATCGCTCACCTCTGCTCACCTCTGCACACCATCGCCGCTCCACTTCTCCCGCCTCCCAGGCCTGTGGCGCCAATCAGCTGTTTGGTGCCGCAGTCCTGGGAGGGAGAGAAGCAGACGGGGGTGGCATGCTCAGGGGAGGAGGAGAAGCAGAGGTGAGCTGGGGCGGGGAGCGGTTCCCCTGCGTGCAGCCCCTGCCTTACTTGCTGCAGGAGGCCCTCCCCTCACCCTCCTGCCCCAGGTCCCTCCACCAAAATGCTGACGATGACCGGGCAGCCGAAGAGCCGGCCGCCGTGGTCGCCACCGCCGAAGGACCCGAAATGCCACCCCCCCAAATGCCAGCATTGGCACTGGCCCTGCCTGTGGGACAAGATGTCCTGGTGTGATTTCCCAATTTGGGAGCCTGGAGACACAAAGAGCCTGGTCCCCAGGGGTGACACCCACCTGCAGCGCCAGCTGAGGCCAATGAGAGATACAGGCCCTGAGCATCTTCTGGTGATTAGGGTCAAGGTGTGTCGGGATAAATGCCCAAAATATAAGGTAGCCCAAACCATCACTCCTGGCTCGGTGAGTCTCTGGGTGCACTTTTCAGTGTGCAGCACAAGGAAGCGGAGTGTTTAAAATCCCTTGGTGGAACGGGCTGGGAGAAGGTGGGATGTAGGAGAGAAAAGGGGTCGGCTCCTGAGACCCCACTGTAGGCAATGCCCCATCTGTCTCATCCCCTAGAGCACAGACTGTGTGTTGCAGTTGGCTGGTGCCTTAGAAATTCGCTTCCCCTTTTTGTGCCAGTCCCAGTTTTGCTCTGTGTCACTGTGTCTCTGGCACAGTAACAGGTGCCAGTGTCTGCAGCTGTCAGCGAGCAGAGCTGGAGATAAACTTCATCCTTCCAAGTATCCCTGGTGATGGTGACACGAGGTATGAGAGACGAGTTATATTCTGTGGTTCCCCCGTTAACTGTCTGTCGGATAAATCCCATCCATTCCAGCCCTTTCCCAGGGGGCAGGCAGGGGCGGCTCTAGCTTTTTTTTGCCGCCCCAAGCAAGGCAGACAGGCTGCCTTCGCAGTGCACCTGCAGGAGGTCGACGGTCCTGCGGCTTCGGCATACCCCCCGCCAAATTGCCGCCAAAGCCGGAGGACTGGTGGACCTCCTGTAAGCAGGCCGCCGAAGGCTGCCTGACTGCCTCCCTCACAGGGACCGGCAGGGCGCCCCCAGCGGCTTGGAGTGCTGGTGCCTGGAGCCGCTGCTGACTGTAATTAAGAACATAAGAGCGGCCAGACTGGGTCAGACCAAAGGTCCATCTAGCCCAGTGTCCCTTCTGCTGACAGTGGCCAGTGCCAGGTGCCTCAGAAGGAATGAACAGAACAGGGAATCATCAAGTGATCCATCCCGTTGCCCATTCACAGCTTCTGGAGATCCTAGGGGCTAGGACCACAATCAGCACCAAATCTGTCACCACTGAGCATCATCATCAAGATCATTTACTTAGTTAATTATTAATTAGCAATTAATTGTAGACAGAAGCTTTCTCCTGGTTGTGTTTAAAGAACTTGTGTGATATGAACTCTACGTGTTTTTAAACCATCCCCAGGATGCAATATTGAGGGATAACAACAAAATAAAAAGAACAAAATATTTCCATTCCCACTGATTTTCAGACAAGTATCAGCATTCACGCTGAAACACAGATCTCCATTCCCATGACCACTCGTGTTCCCTTTCATATCCCCACACTCATTCACACACACTGGAGAGAGAGCGAGAGAGAGAGAATGTTCTCAGGGAATGTTCCATAGACAGTTACACTGAACGATGCTCAGACGATGAGGGTGAGTGGGTGGCTGGCTCCATAATGCGCCATGGTCCTAGGCTCTCAGACTGGCTGGAGACCAGTTCATTGATGAGGCTAATAGAAGTGAGACAATGCATAGGGCAGGGAATCAAATAAATCTATAAACAGACACAACCCAACTCTATGGCATTGACCAGCAGGGATTTGGAGAACAGCCTTGTTCCCTTTTATAGCTGCCAGGGTTTGTGTTTTCACCTCTTCTGCTTTCTATCCACACACGGGAACTGAGAGGTGAACATGGGACTATTTGGGCTTCTGTTTGACAGATAATAATTCCTTTTAACCCATATCAGTGTGTGTAATAGAATATTTGGTGTGATGTTATCTGATTAGAATATGACCATATAGATCACTGTTGCAACCACTGTTCTATATTTGCAACAAATCTTGTAGATGGGCGTCTCCCATGGTCCATGGTCAACCAAATGTTTCTTAATGGACCACTTAATTTGAACAGCCCCTCCAAGATATGCTGGCTAGTTACCTTGTGGCCAGTACCCCAGGAGACCACATTTGAAATCCAAGTATAGAACCAATATTTATATCTTCATATACAAAAATGATACATGCACACAGAGAGCACAATCCTAACCACCAAATCAAAGCTTTTCATAGACACCCCACTCCACAACCTTTGTACAACATTTGCTGCAAATATAGAACAGTGGTTGCAACAATGATCTATATGGTCACATTTTAATCAGATAACGTCACACACCGCTATTTGCATATCCCCCTCCTGGTGACACATCAAACCTCCTCACTTAGTGAGCTCAATTTACCTGCCTGGGGATTCAGGAAGTGGCACAGGGAAGCGAGGAAGGATCATTCAGGGGGAAGGGCACCCACATGGGACCCTGCATGGCCAGGCTCTGGTCCTTGCCCTGTCCGAGACTTCCTATGCCACTTGGGGCAATTCACGTGGGGCCGGAGTTTTCTAAGTATTGATTCATCAAGCGGGATTTTCTAAAGCACTGCAGCGCCCAACTCTCCTAGGTGCACCTCAATTCTCAGTCTGTGAAATGGGGTTAAAGGGACTTTCCTGACTCACCGGGGTGAAGTGAGGATAGATGCAATAAAAAGTATGAGGTGCTTAGATATGATGGTGACTGGGAGAGGTGCGGGGGACGTGTGTATCTAAGACAAACAAATCTATTACTCTGGGTGTGCTGCAAAGATCACTGACATGAATGGAATGAGTGTGGCCTCCCTTGCCTTCATTTGATCTTGGGCCATTCCCCGATGCAGCAACTGATGGATATTCCTTCCCTTGAGAAAACAGCTGGTCGGGTGACATGATTAACCCGGGCAAAAATGTCTAGTATAAGGAAAGCATCTCACATTCGTTTAGAGCCTGATGCAAAACCCTTCCCAACCCCAGGGAAACCCTCCCTTTGAGAGCAACGTGAGCTGTGTCAGGCCCTGTGTTCGTAACCCCGAGGCAGCAAAATTGTTACTTGTTTCTTGAAATGTCAATTGGAAATGTCTTCACCAGAGGCAATGGACTCATCACTAGAACAGAGCTAATTATGGTGAAGCAGATGCTTCCTTCAGAGGATGAGCTGCTGTGATTGAAGCAGAAAACTCTCGGAGCTATCGGATTAGTAGAAGAGTCCTGGGCAGATTCACTGGTGTGGGTAAAATACCAAACCTCACTGATTATAACGAGACTACTGATGGGATTGAGGAATGAAGGATTTTGCCCAATATTAGTGAAGTCCTGGGCCTCAGCCTGTCAAAGACTCAATATAATTTCTGCAGAAGCTGGGCGAGATAATCACAGTAGAGATGATGGTGATAGTAAAATCTATTTCCTATTCAGTGGTTTTCATCCACACATTTCAGATCATTTTACAGAGTTAAGCAGCATTATCCCCAATTTTTGCCCAAGGGAAACTGAGGCACGTGGCAGTGAAGTGACTTGCCCAAGATCACTGAGGAAATAAGTGGCATAACCGGAAGTAAATTCTGTGTCTCTGGTGCTGAGCACCATGGGGAAGCGACCTATGTACACCCACCATGCACCACACAGTAACGGATAGCTAAAGGCAGCCAACCAACTTTCTAAACTGGTTGAACTGCTCACTCCATGTTAGGTCAGACTCTGTTCTCAGTTAGGCACTAGAAATCTTGAATAATTCAGTTTAGTTCAGGGGATGGGTTCCAGATTTAGGACAGGGTAACTAAGAGCAGAATTTGACTAAGTCATTTCAAATCCAGTGTGTGCACCTTTAATTTCAAATCCAGTGTCTGCACCTGAAAGCTTTTTCATTGTGTATTTTCAGGCATGTTTTCATGTGTACATAGTTGTGTGAGTGCTTGAAGTTACAGATGTGGGTGTTCAGGGAGCTTGTGTGATTGTGTGTTTGTGTGTAGGTGTTGGTATGGGCAGGGCCGACTACAATTTTTGCTTCCCCAAGCAAAAAAAAAAAAAAAGAAAGAAAGAAAAAAGCCACTCGGACTGTGCTGCCCCAAGAATAGACAGAGTGCCGCCCCTTAACATATGCCGCCCCAGGCACATACTTCCTCCGCTGGTGCCTGGAGCCGGCCCTGCCAGTGAGTAGCTGTTGCTAGACGACGTATAATAGTAGATCAGCAACTCCAGTCCCTTTCCTGGAGCCTGTCGGATCCAGTGCATGGGGTAGTTGCTGAGATCGAAGCTGCTCATGGCACAGGTCACTTTAGTGGATTCCTTGGTTTTCTTAATCTTTGGGCTGGACTGAGTGAGAACAATCTGTGCCCGGGCCCTTGGAGACAAACAAAGCGGGCTGTTAAAAGTAATGTTTAAAAACAGATTAGAAAGACAGACAGTTACACTAGAGAGAAGGAGACAGACCAGTATGTAGACCAGGGTTTCTCAAACAGGGGTCGCCTCTTGTGTAGGGAAAGCCCCTGGCACGCTGGGCTGGTTTGTTTACCTGCCCCATCCGCAGGTCCAGCCCATCGCGGCTCCCACTGGCCACTTGATCGCTGCTCTGGGCCAGTGAGAGCTGCTGGAAGCAGCGTGGGCTGAGGGACTTACTGGCTGCCGCTTCCCGACGCCCCAATTATATTTGTTGTCTTTCTTGCTGACCCAATAACTCTTCCATTAGTTATCCAGCATGAAACACCTTCAACTGGAGAGACAGAGGAAGTCCCATATACCATAATATCCTATTTCTCAGTGCTGAGGACACTCACCTGAGAAGTAGCAGAGCCTTGTTCAAATCCTTCCTTTTCCTCTCCAACAGAGGGAGAACTTGAAACACGGATCTCTGATATTCCAGATCAGTACCCTAAGTACTGGGCTAAAAGTGACAAAGATGTCCCTTTTTCCACCCCAACTTTTTGTGTGAGCTCACCGACCAGATTGGGCCCCTTAGGTGAGTTGGGGGAGGGACCTCTGGGATGTATGTGTCCAGATGCCTGGTCTGATGCCACAGTGCTCATGTCCAGAGACAGAAACCTCGGCACCCTACGGAATTTCACTGCAAAAATTAGGCTGCAAGTTGAGTTTAAATGCCTGCAGAGTTTGGGAGAAGCTAAGTGGAGGTTTAGAGAATCCTATTGGGGCGTGATTTTGGGATTTTAGCACCTATAGTGGATAGGAGCCATGGTCCATTTTTTGTATCTCGCCCTCTGCTGCTTTTAAAAATCTCACTAGGTTCCTATCTGCATCTTTACACAAACAAATACCATTAAAACTCTGGCTCTGAGTATTTGGAAATAAAAGACCAGGGCTCTCATCCAGCTCTCCAGCTCTGTGTGTGTATTTTTACAGTCTGGGTTATAACTGTGCCTATCCTCCATGGATAGCATGGACTGGTTACAATGGAAGCACGACACATAGCAATTCTTCTGGGTTCTCCTTTTGACAGTAGTAGTTTTTATCACACATTATGTTGAGATGCTGGAGAACTCTGAATGTGCACAATGGTCCAGATTCTCATCTCAGTTATGCTGGTGTAAATACAGAGTAATTCCTCTTACTCCCATGGTGTATCTGTTATCAGAACCCAGCTCAGTATCTCAGTGATAAAAACACACTGGTTTAGATGCACCCGTGGTGTAATGACAGGGAAAAGAGACGAGGTACACCAGGGAACAATGTGGACCATGCTATTGAAAACTCACTGCAACTTACTAGCAATATTTCAGAGGACATGATGCAATGGTGTTAATACCCAAAGGCCCTAATTACAAACTCTCCATCACCAGTGAGATATATTAGTGAAGACACAGTTTAGAGTCCATCGAAGGATTCTCATGTTGTATTTATACATCAGTTATTTAAATCCCAAATTCCCCAGTTGCAAACAGGCTAGGACAAGGGGCTCAGAACAGGCAGCTGGGCTTTTTACTGATATGAATCCAGGTGCTTTTCCTACTATCTAAATGCTGGTAAAACATGATGACAGTTTCATAGCTTGGGCCATTTCCTAGTGGACACATGTCAAAACCATAGCTCCAGCTCCAGACCTAGGACCTGTGTGAAGCCAATAGGTGGAGTGTTGATGACTTCTGGTGGAGTTTGACCTGTTCCTCATCATTAGTTTGTTTATCACTCTATACCCTTAGATTCAGTAGGAGTGACTATCTGTAGAGTAGTTATAGAAATGTAAGTGTATAGAGTGACTAACCAGCTAACTAACACCACCCAAAAAATGGTACTACTTAAACACTCAAGCATATTCATTAATAATCAGGCCATTTTCTTTCAGAAGACACTCCAAAGTTCATGTTTATTTATAGATGAGATTTTCAAAGAAAACAAATGGAATTGAGTGCCTATTTGCCATAAAAATCATTCAGAATTGGGCTTCTAACTCCCATAGGTCTTTTAAAATCCAAGGTGGTTTGATGGGTAAACATCATGTTATGTTTATTCACAGAGTTCCTCCGGATAACAAGAACAATGTAAGGTATTCTAGAGTTATTTTTTTCTGGGTAGCATTATCTATTATTTTAAAGCACACACAGGTATGCTAAAATCTTAATAGAAAATTACTATTCCTTAAAAAAAATGAGTTTACAATCTCAATGTATGACACTTCGAGATACATCAAAACTTCAGCAATTGTATGATATACATAAGTAATAAAATGCTTGGCATTTCTTAACTAGATGAGGTTTACATGGGCTTGAATCTATTTACCTCAGCGGAATGACTTTTGTTTTACATTGGTTTAAGTTAAAGGGGAATCTGGACTGTTGACTTGAGTGAACTTTTCATAGAATCAAACATTTTAAGGTCAGTAGAGGCCTTTAGGGCAATCCCATGTGTAGAATCTCAGCTGATGCTTCCTGAATGAAACCCAGCAAGTTCAGGTGACCATGAGGATACTTTTCAGAGAGATACCCCATCTCTCTGGAAGGTGTTCCCAGAGATAATTCACAGATTCCAGGGCCAGAAGGACCATTGTGATCATCTGGTCATATCTCGTGTAGAGCACAGTCCAGAGAATTTCCCCCAAAATAATTCCTTTTGAACTAGAGCAGAACTTTAAAAAAAACCCAAAACAGCAACAACAACAACAAACAATTTAGGTCAATGATTTTCCTGTCTCCATTATTTTCCGTTTGGAATCAGTTGTTTTCATGACTTCGCCTTTGAGGTTAGTGTAGAAGGGTTCGGCCGGAGCTCGTCTCTCTCTGGGGCGGCGGGGAACCACACCACCTCACTACATCCATCTGGTTACTTCGGGGAACTAGTCTGAAGTGGAAGAGGCAAAACAATGGTTACTCACGCCCAGTTGGCGGGCAGTAGCGAGTCCTATGCTCCAGTCCTTGGACAGGGATGGAGCAAACCATCAGGCAATAAGCCCGGCTCTGGGTTAGGGAGGGCAGCAAAGAGTCCATGGCTCAGGCCCGCAGGTAGGTCTGAGCAAACAATTAAGTTCAACAGGCCAAGTCCCTGGATCAGGATGAGGCAGTGCAGAGTCTATGACTTGGGCCCTCAGGCAGGGCTGAGGAAACAAGTAAGTTCAGGGGGCCCAGGCCCTCGATCAAGGCAGGGCAATGCAGAGGGTATGTCTACACTCTGAAATTAGGTCAATTTAATAGAAGTCGATTTTTTAGAAATCGATTTGATACAGTCGATTGTGTGTGTCCCCACTAAGCGCATTAAGTCGGTGGTGTGCGTCTACAGTACCGTGGCTAGCATCGACTATTGGAGCATTGCACTGTGGGTACCACAGTTCCCGCAGTCTCTGCCACCCATTGGAATTCTGGGTTGAGTTCCCAATGCCTGATGGGGCAAAAACCTGTCACACCTACCCCAGCCTACCCCTTGCTCCCATGGCTCATGAAGCCTGGAAAGTAGTAAGGAGCAGTTCAACTATAGGCTGAACAAGTGCAGAATGGTGGTAGAATGTGCCTTTGGACGTTTAAAAGCTCGCCGGCACTGTTTGCTGACTGGGCTGTTTGCGATTAGAAGAGCACAGCAAGGCACGTTGCACAGCACAGAGGCTTTGAAAACCAGTTTCATGACTGGCCAGGCTTCGGTGTGACAGTTGTGTGTGTTTCGCCTTGATGAAAACCCACCCCCTTTGTTGATTTTAATTCCTTGTAAGCCAACCCTGTAAGCCAGGTCGTCAGTCGCCCCTCCCTCCGTGACAGCAACGGCAGACAATCGTTTTGTGCCTTTTTTCCATGCAGACGCCATACCACAGCAAGCATGGAGCCCGCTCAGATCACCGTGGCAGATGAGCACTGTAAACACCATGTGCATTATCCTGCAGTATATGCAACACCAGAAACTTCAAAAGCAGGGAAGGAGGTGACGGCAACGCGGTGACGAGAGTGATGAGGACATGGACATGGACTTCTCTCAAACTACGAGCCCTGGACATTTGGACATCATGGTACTAATGGGGCAGGTTCATGCCGTGGAATGCCAATTCTGGGCCCGGGAAACAAGCACAGACTGGTGGGACCGCATAGTGTTGTAGGTCTTGGATGATTCCCAGTGGCTGCGATTAAACTTTCGCATGCATAAGGGCACTTTCATGGAACTTTGTGACTTGCTTTCCCCTGCCCTGAAGTGCCAGAATACCAAGATGAGAGCAGCCCTCACAGTTCACAAGCAAGTGGCAATAGCCCTGTGGAAGCTTGCAATGCCAGACAGCTACCGGTCAGTCAGGAATCAATTTGGAGTGGGCAGATCTACTGTGGGGGCTGCTGTGATCCAAGTAGCCAATGCGATCACTGAGCTGCTGCTACAAAAGGTTGTGACTCTGGGGTATGTGCAGGTCATAGTGGATGGCTTTGCTGCAATGGGATTCCCCAACTGTGGTGGGGCGATAGATGGAACCTATAGCCCTGTCTTGGCACCAGAGCACCAAGGCAGCCAGTATGTAAACCGCAAGGGGTACTTTTCCATGGTGCTGCAAGCACTGGTGGATCACAAGGGACATTTCACCAACCTCAACGTAGGATGGCCGGGAAAGGTAGATGACTCTCACATCTTCAGGAACTCTGATCTCTGTGAATGGCTGCAGCAAGGGACTTACTTTCCAGAACAGAAAATAACTGTTGGGGATGTTGAAATGCCTGTAGTTATCCTTGGGGACCCAGCCTACCCCTTAATGCCATGGCTCATGAAGCCATACACAGGTACCCTGGACAGTAGTCAGGAGCTGTTCAACTATAGACTGAGCAAGTGCAGAATGGTGGTAGAATGTGCATTTAGATGTTTAAAAGCTCGCTGGTGCAGTTTACTGACTCAGTTAGAACTCAAGAAAACCAATATTCCCATCGTTATTGCTGCTCGCTGTGCACTCCACAATAACTGTGAGAGAAAGGGGGAGACATTTATGGTGGGGTGGGAGGTTAAGGCAAATCACCTGGCCACTGATTATGTGCAGCCAGACACCAGGGCAGTTAGAAGAGTGAAGCAGGGCGCGTTGCACATCAGAGAAGCTTTGAAAACCAGTTTAATGACTGGCCAGGCTATGGCGTGACAGTTCTGTTTGTTTCTCCTTGATGAAAACCTGCCCTCTTGGTTCACTCTACCACCACCCTCCCCTCCCCTCTTTGATCTCCACTTGAAGAGGCAATAAAGTCATTGTTGTTTCAATTCATGCATTCTTTATTAATTTGTCACACAAGTGGGGGGATAACTGTCAAGGAAGCCCGGGAGGAATGGGGGAAGAGGGAAGCACCAGATGAGGTGGTGGAGGAAGGGAGGAGGGAAGGACAAGGCCACACTGCACTTCAAAACTTATTGAATGCCAGCTTTCTGTTGCTTGGGCAGTCCTCTGGGGTGGAGTGGTTGGGTGGCCGGAGGCCCCCCCACCACATTATTGGGCGTCTGGGTGAGGAGGCTATGGAACTTGGGGAGGAGGATGGTTGGTTACACAGGGGCTGCAGAGGTGGTCTGTGCTCCTGCTGCCTTTTCTGCACCTCACCAAGGTGCCGGATAATTTCATTTTGATCCTCCAATAGCCTAAGCATTGCTTCCTGCCTCCTCTCATCACACTGATGCCACCAATCATCTTGATCTCACCATCTCTCCTCTTGCTCCTGCCACCTGTCCTTGTGTTTGTTTTGTGCTTTCCTGCACTCTGACAGTGTCTGCCTCCAGGCATTCTGCTGGGCTCTTTCAGTGCGGGAGGACTGCATGAGCTCAGAGAACATTTCATAGGGAGTGCTTTTTTTTTTTTGCCTTCTTATCTTCACTAGCCTCTGGGACAGAGAAGATATGGGGAGTGTTGAAACATTTGCAGCTGTGGGAGGAAAAAAAGGGAGAGTACTATTTAAAAAGACACATTTTAGAGAACAATGAGTAGACTCATTCATGGAGAACCAAGCTGTTACCATTACATAGCACATGTGCTTTCTTTACAAGGTTGCATTTTGCCTCTTATATTGAGGGCCTCCGGTTCGGTGTGAGAGATCACACACACAGGACCGGCGGGCAACAGAATTTGGCTTGCAGGCAGACATAATAAGCCACAGTCTTTTGGCTTCTTTAACCTTCATAACATGTGGGGATGGTTTCAAACAGCAGCGTATTCATTTCCCATACCAAGTACCCATTGGGTTGACCATTTAAAAGGAGGGGCTGCGGTTTTTGGGTTAATGTGCAGCACAAACCCAACTAACCCCTCCTCACACATACACACACACAATTCTCTGGGATGATCGCTTCACCCCTCCCCCCAGCGCATGGCTAACAGCGGGGATGATTTCTGTTCAGCCACAGGCAAGCAGCCCAGCAGAAATGGACACCTCTGAATGTCCCCTTAATAAAATTCCCTTATTTGAACCTGGTGACCCTGGGAGTACATCCAGCAAAGCTTCACTGAGATGTCCCTGGAGGATTTCCACTCCATCCCCTTACACGTTAACAGACTTTTCCAGTAGCTGTACTGGCTGCCAATGCATCCCAAGTCTTCAGGGTAAATAAATAATTAAACATGCTTACTTTTAAACCATGTACAATATTTACAAATATTTACTCTCACCAGAGGTGCCTTCTCTGCCTTCAAGGTCCAGGAGCCCACCTTGGGTGGGTTGGGAGAGTATTGGCTCCAGGGTAATAAACAGTTCCTGGCTGTCAGGGAAAATGGTTTCTTCGCTTGCTTGATGTGCGCTATCTTCAACCTCCTCCTCCTCCTCATCTTCCTCATCCCCCAAATCCGCATTCCTATTGTGTGAGAATCCATTGACGGAGTCCACGCACAGTGGTGGGGTAGTTGTAGGGGCACCTCCTAGAATGGCATGCAGCTCATCATAGAAGCGGCATGTCTGGCCAGGGCCGGCTCTACAGTTTTCGCCACCCCAAGCAGTGCACCGAATGGCCGCCACGGGTGGCAGGGGCAGTCCCTGTGCCCTTAGGGGCTGCTGCGGCAATTTGGCGGGAGCTTCCATGTTTAGCCTCTGTCCTTCATGCCCTTGGAGATTTTTTCAAATATTCCGGCATTTCATCTTTGGAACAGAGTTTGGATAGCACAGATTTGTCTCCCCATACAGCGATTCGATCCCGTACCTCCTGTTTGGTCCATGCTGGAGCTTTTTTGTAATTCTGGGACTCCATGGTCACCTGTGCTGATGAGTTCTGCATGGTTACCTGTGCTGATCAGCTCTCCACACTGGGCAAACAGGAAATGAGATTCAAAAGTTTGCGGGGCTTTTCCTGTCTACTTGACCAGTGCATTGGAGTTCAGAGTGCTGTCCAGAGCGGTCACAATGGAGTACTCTAGGTTAGCTCCGGGAGGCCAATATTGTTGAATTGCATCCACACTACCCCAAATTTGACCCAGCAGGGTCGATTTAAGCGCTAATCCCCTCGTCAGGGAGGAGTACAGAAATCGATTTTAAGTCGACAAAAATGGCTTTGTCGTGTGGATGGGTGCAGGGTTAAATCGAACTAATGCTGCTAAATTCGACCTAAACTTGTAGTGTAGACCAGGGCTTCAGAGTCTGTTGCTCAGGCCCTCAGGCAGGGCTGAGCAAACAAGTAAATTCAGGGAAGCCCAGGCCCTGGGGCAGGGTGGGGCAGTACAGAATTTGTGGCTGAGGCCCTGAGGCAGGGGCTGAGCAAACAGTGAGGAACTAGGTCAGGCCCTGGTTCCAGAGGGCCTGGGGAGATGGGAAGATGCGACCTGCATGTTGGGTGGCAGGGGGGACGCAGGACCACCCATTCCACTGCATCCCAGCCCGGGACCCTGACAGCGGCAGAAGACCCGTTGCTGTGTCAGTGGGGATCCTGGCCGCATCATGCTGAGATGGGCTCTGGGTGTGCTGCAGCCAGACTAGGGTCGGCTGCCCCCGAGCTACTTCCTACCTCCCCCTCTAGAGGTGCCTGCGTCTGGACAGTGTCTTCCAAGGAATCAAGCAGCTTGGCAGCTCCTCAGGGGACTCAGCGAGCGGTAGGCTTGGCAGTTCCTCCAGGTAGCTTGCCACAGGAAGGCTTAACAACTTCCCCGGGGCCTGGTCGGCATCAGGCCTCAGCTGGTCTGGCTAGTCCGCGAGTCAATCGCAGACTACAGGAGTCTCCCCACCGGGAGCTCAGCCACAGGCGTCTGGCCTCTCCAGTGGCCGTGGCTCTAGTGAGCTCTGGGTTGGGCTTTTGTACTTCTGTCCTGCACCCTGATCTCTGGGGAGCGGGCGCAAGCTCCACTGAATCTGCCCACTATGGCGTCCGGAGAGGCTCGTCCCTCTCTGGGGCAGTGGGGAACCACACCACCTTGCTACAGGTAGGAGTAAAACTACCCTTGTACCATTGTTTTTCCTTTATAAAAATAAATATTCACTTCCCTTATACAATAATTTCAAATTTCCCGCCAGCAGAATATCAAAGGAGATTACATCATTTCATATGAAGAAAAAATTATCAAGCAGGAGAGATGCTAATTTCTGTGAAAGGGAATAACAACAAAATACAGCAAGAAGTGCAGCACGATTGAGACATCCAGGAAGGAACCCAAAGCTCAGTTTACTGAGATAATTGAAGACTATCAATAGTAGAAGAGAATGGAAAGTGCAGTGCAAAGACTGTAATCTGGTCTCAGAAAAGGTGATGGAAGGGTTAGGGTTAGGGTACGGCTGGCAATAGATCATCTGTGTGAAAGGGAAAGCAGAGCAGTTACAATGAAATAATATGATTTAGAAATGAAAAATTCCTGCTCAGATATCCACCATGTCAGGAAGAATAGGATTCCTTGTTCAATCCAGTGGGAAAGTCAATGGTGTGACACTGTTCCCCATATTCTTCATAGGGATATGATTATGACATGATTATAGAATAATTATGATGTATTTTGTGCAAGATAGGTCATTTCAGGTGTCACTGGAAAAGCTATGATTTGCTGAATATGATTATTCTATTTGTATTCATGTATCATTTTTATATCTGAAGTTATGAATGTTGACTGTGCATCTCTATTTCAAATGTAGTTACATCTGGGTAACATCCACTGGTGAAGATGCTTTCAGTCTAGAGAGCTGGTTGGGAAGGGCATACTCAGGGTAATGAGCCATTAGGGAAAACAATTGGCCTTAGGAGAAGCTTATCTCCCACCTGGTGAGCCTTCCTGAGAACACTCCAGAGAGCCTGTACGTAATGGTAGCCATGACTCTACCAGGGTAGGTGACCAGACCACGTGACTCTAGACTCCATCCTGGGCCATCTGTATTTTTCCACAAACTGGTCTGGGAACGAAGTTTTGAAACAAAGGGTTCTCACCCTATGCTAAAGCTATATAAGGCAGGGAGTGATATCATGCCACACAAGAGGATTCCTGGAGAGCCCTGAGGAACAAAGACTGAGCTGAGGGAAGTGTTGGACTCAGGTTAAAGAGATTTCTAGCCTGTGTATGGAAACCTGAGAAACCTAAGCTGCAAAGCAAATGCAGCTTGTGCCTTGAGAATCTGCCAGACTGCTGGTATCATCAGTCAGGGTGAGAAACTGCTCATTCATAGTCAATCTAACTAGTGTGTTAAACTGAGTTTGATTTTTTAATTGCTGGTAATCTGCTTTGATCTGTTTCCTATCCCTAATGGTCACTTTTGTAGTTAATAAACTTGTTAACTTAAACCAGTGTGCCTTTAGCTGAAGTGCCCGGGGGGAAATCTCAGCTTGGTTAGCACAAGTGTGCATATTCCCCTCCACAGTCAGGGAGAGGGAACAGGGTAACAAATTCATACTGGTTGGTGTTTTGACCAGGGCAGGGTGGTACAGCTCTGGGGTCCTAGGCTGGGAAGCTGGTGGTTATCTTTTCTGTAGCTTCTCTACTGTTGGTTCATGCAGTTGCTGATCAGAGAGCCTGCATGTAACTGCAGCTGGGTGGGTCCCTACCTGTGTGAATGCTGGAGGAGGTGTGAGAAAGAGCCCAGACTGGTGGGTCAGAGGGCTCAGTGGAATCCTAGCTCCAGGTAGCACACCGGGGGGAACCAATCACAGATGAGTTATAGCAAAACATGCCTAAGACCAGGGTTTTCTCAAACTGGGGGTCGGGACCCCTCAGGGGGTTGTGAGGATATTGCGTGGGGGTCGTGAGCTGGCAGCCTCCATCCAAAACCCCATTTTGCCTCCAGCATTTATAATGGTGTTAAATATATTAAAAAGAGTTTTTAACGTATAAGGCGGGGGGGTGGTTCGCACTCAAAGGCTTGCTGTGTGAAAGGGGTCAGCCGTACAAAAGTCTGAGAACCTCGCCTAAGACAGCGCAATGAATGGTTCTCAGATTTAGAACATAAGAACAGCCAAAGTGGGTCAGACCAAAGGTCCATCTAGCCCAGTATCTTGTCTTCTGACAGTGGCCAATGCCAGGTGCCCCAGAGGTAATGAACAGAACAGGGAATCATCAAGTGATCCAGCCCCTATCACCCATCACCTTTTTAATGTACTATATTATTACTGGCTTATAGAAATAAACTTGACTGGCATTGGTTATCTGGGCTCTTTAATATATTTGATAATGAACCAAAGTGGGTGAAGGGGTTTACTATACTATTCATCAACACTAAGTAAAATTGTATTGGTTGCAATGTAATTAAAGAGAGAATGGGATCTGTTGGACTGTGTTTGTGCACATCATCAGATCCATACTTCCCCACCAGTCAACTTCCCATCACCAGCCAGCCCCTACTGGGTCAGTTGTCACTCTGTTAGGAGATGCAAAATCATTCTTTATCTCCCCATGCTTCATACGCTCCAGCATCTTGTATCTTATAATCATGAGCCAGACCCAAAGTCCTTTGTCGTTAAGGAAAAGATTCTCAGTCCTTGACTACAAGGGGGATCGTTTCAGGCCCCAGACGGGCAAAGGCATCAGTTATTTTCTTCACATCTGCTATGGGTAGGATCTCTCCCCTGCCCACTCTCACAATACACAATCATAGACTACATTTGCGTGTTACAATACAGCAATACAGATACACATTCCCTGTCACCCATTCCCAGCTTCTGGCAAACAGAGGCTATGGACACCATCCCTGCCCAGCCTGGTTAACAGCCTAAATGGACCTGTCCTCCGTGCATTTATCTAGTGTATTGACTAGTTGAGTGTGTATTTTATTTTTTTACCACGTGAGTTTTATTGCTTTTAAAAATTTTGAAACAAAATAGTCTCTCTTCTCTCTCTCTCTCTCTCTCTCTCTCTCTCTGTGTGTGCACACTTTTCTGGATTTCCATTTTTCTTTCAATGTACCATTGCCACACTCAGTATAGACATAGATTATGTAAGCGGGTGAATGGTCCCGTTATTGTGGGGAACTTTCCTGGCTTCTGCACTACCCCGGTGAAGTGGGCTAGCGAAAGGATCTGAGTCCTCGCTCCCACTTCCTTTATGCAGAGGCCTCCCTGCCCTTGAGGACTTCCCTTCCACTCTCCTGTCTGGCAGAGTCCTCGTAACCCCAACAAGGCTGGGCCCAGGATTCCTGGGGGGCTCAACCCCCAACCCTGCTGGGGTGGTCACCCAGGACAGGGGCTAGGGTGTCCCCATTCCGGGGAGCTAGCTCTGCACTGGGCACCATCCTGACCCCATGATCATTTCATACAATTTAAAGCAAATACAAGTTGTTTAATCAACAATTAATTTTAAAAAGAATAAGGAAAAATGGGAAAGGTTAAAGTAAAACACATCATGCTGCTCTGTGGCAGGGAACATTAGAAATGGTTTCTCTGGAATGTCAGGGCAGTTCACAGTCTGTTCCTTGTAGGTCCCAAGTCACTTTCTCAGACCCTGGCTGTGCTGCAGGGACACTGCGGGTTGGACACTTGCTCTGGCGGTGGACACACACTCTCAGGCTCTGGGTGGCAGGACCCTTCTTCCCAGTGTCACCCCCGCCCTGTCAGGGTTACGATCCCCCCCAAGTCTGGCCTGAAGTGTCTCTTGGCTGAGGCGTCTCCCTGTGCTGGGCCCACTGCCCAGGGTCCCCCTCGCTCTCCCCGGCTGCTCACCATATCCAGCTCCAGACTGCTCTAGCCCCAGCTCCAGCTCCACACTGCCTCAGCGCTGCTGCTGCTGCTCTGCCTTCAGCTCCCTGGGCTGCTTCTCTGGCCTCTCTGGCCCTCGTTGCTACAGCTCTGCTCCCAGGGCAGGTCTGCTCTGCAGGCTGCTTCTGTGACTCTACTCCCAGCTCTGACCTGCTCTCTGGGCTGCTTGTATGGCCCCTCTGGCCGACCTGGCTCTGCTCCCCAGCTCAGCTTGGGCCCCTGCTCTCTCTTTAGCTCGGCACCACTCTGTCTGACCCAGGCAATTCCAGCTCACACGGAGGACGGGATGCCCTGGCCTCCTGACTCCCTGATTAGCCTGCCCTCCCTGTCCATCAGGCTGATCTGGAGCATTGGCCTCTCCCCCTTGTTCCTGGGGACTGTCAGTTTCAGGGTCCTGATTTCCTATCCACCCTCCCCTTTTAGTGCTGGGAGCTAGCAACCAAAACACCCCCACTGAGTGTTAGTAAGGGGGCAACAGTCTCCTTACATTTATACGGGTGCAAACGAAGGCAGTGGCTGAAGAGATCAGAAGGGACGATCATCGATAAATCAAGAAATGTGTAGGGGAAAAGCAAGGAAGAGATTTCCAACTTATTCGCTCTGATATCTTTGCTTTAACAGCAAGGATCTGCTACTTCTCTTTAAACATACACCTCTACCCCGATATAACGCTGTCCTCGTGAGCCAAAAAAATCTTACTGCGTTATAGGTGAAACCGCGTTATATCAAACTTGCTTTGATCCACCGGAGTGCTCAGCCCCACCCCCCTGTAGCGCTGCTTTACCACTTTATATCTGAATTCGTGTTATATTGGAGTAGAAGTGTATCTATATTTTATTGCTCATAACATTTGGAGAAATAAACAATCTCTCTCTCTCTCTCACTCTCTGTATTTTAACTCATTCTGTCTATATATCTCTTTCTTTTTGGTCCTGCTTTGAGCAGGGGGTTGGACTAGATGACTTCCTGAGGTCCCTTCCAACCCTGAGATTCTATGATTCTATGATTCTTTTTCTCCAGTTTTTCATTTTTCTCCAAGCACATTCTCCCTTCTGGATAAAAATGACTCTCTTCTTATTCTCTTCATGAGTTTTCATTTTTATTTCACTTACATTTCTTTATATGCAGATGGATTCCAATCTCAGTTGCACTTGTGTAAATCCACATGAAGCTGATGCAATTGAACCTGGTGTAATTGTGTACAGGAAACTCCCCATAGTGTGTGTTTAGGAGTGGTTGTGGTGGGGTTTTGTATGTCTGTGTCTGTTTCTCAGCCGCATCTATCAAATGGGGCAAATTTGTCTTTGAATCTACTCTGATAGAGGATAGCTGGAAGACCTTCGTGCAAACCTCAGCCTCTTTGCTGTTTCGGTTTGTGCCTTATGGGGTGTGTTTATACTGCATGTGGCAAGTGTAATTCCCTGCTCCGGTAAACCTACACACTCTATCTTTGACTGAGCTACTGAGCTTTGTGCTAAAAATTGCCTCCACAGCACAGACTAGCTGCCCGAGCCCAATCTCATCTGAGATCCTAGGTACATATACAGGTGGCCATCTCAAAGGGCTGTGTGTGCTGCCGTGTTCTCACTGCTAATTTTATCCTACTAGCTTGACGACCAAAGCTAGTGTATGTACATCTATCCAAGCTGGGAATTACACCTCCCAGCTGCAGGGGACATGTATCCATGGTTGAACTCTCAATATTTTTCATTTACAATCTATTGATTTTTTGTTATGTCTTCTAGATTTCTTGCTATGACTCCGATAAGATATTTCAAAATCCCAGCCTAAAAGTTTTTCTTTAAAGTTCAAGAGAGATTCAGGGAGGTAGAAGGGACATTTCTTCAATTCAGTAGGCTCTTAGTTCACCTATATTGGAAGCTCAACCTCTTAATTATATGAGTCTACCTCTGTTTAATGACAGCTTCATTTTTCTGGTAGAGAGATGCCATGGTACGAGGTTACTCGCTCTTGGTTTCACCTAGTGTAATCGACAGCACAACCTGACTGTGTGCACTCCATCAATACTTAATGATTTTCTTTTTCTAGATACATATTATGGGAAAAGGAGAAGGAAGAAACCAAACACTCATCATGGAATTCATCCTCTTAGGGTTTGGGAATGTCCCTGAACTGCAGCCCCTTCTCTTCCTCGTGTTTCTAGTGATCTATGTTGTGACTGTGGCAGGGAACATCCTCATTGTTGCACTAATTGTGACTGATCAGCACCTTCACACCCCCATGTACTTCTTCCTGGGGAACTTGTCCTTCCTGGAGATCTGCTACAGCTCCACCTTCCTACCCAGGCTGCTGGCCAGTCTCCTGACTGGGGACAGAACCATTTCTATTAAGGGCTGCATTCTGCAAACATATTTCTTTGGTATCCTGACAGCTACAGAATCTCTGCTGCTCGCGGCAATGTCTTATGATCGATATTTAGCGATATGCAATCCACTCCGCTATGCTGCTCTGATGAATGGCAGAATTTGTTGCCAGCTAATGGCAGGGTCCTGGATAAGTAGCTTTCTAGGCTGCACCACAATAAATATTTTCTTGCTCAAATCAAAGTTTTGTGATTCCAAAGAAATTGACCATTTCTTTTGTGATTTTTCACCGGTGATAAAGCTGTCCTGTGATGACACCCAGACTGTGCAACTGCTGACATTTATTGTCTCTGCTCTAGGGACACTTGTGCCCTGTCTACTGGTCCTGACATCTTACATTCGTATCATCACCACCATCCTGAGAATCCCGTCCACCACAGGGAGGCAAAAGGCCTTTTCCACCTGCTCCTCTCACCTCATTGTAGTTATAGTTTACTATGGGACGCTGATTACTATCTATGTGGTTCCAACAGCCAACAATCACAAGGTCCTACACAAACTATTCTCTGTCTTCTACACAGTCCTGACTCCCATGATCAACCCTGTAATCTACAGCCTGAGAAACAAGGAGGTCAATGAGGCCCTGAGAAAAACTGTTCTTAAACTAGTTGCTTTCAGAAACAGGCATGGAAGCTTAAAGGACAAATTTTAGCATACAGTAACTCCTCGCTTAATGTTGTAATTATGTTCCTGAAAAATGCGACTTTAAGTGAAATAATGATAAGCATATCCAATTTCCCCATAAGAATTAATGTAAATAGGTGGTCTTAGGTTCCAGGGAATTTTTTTTATTTTATATATATTATATAAATTTATATTATACTCTGTGTGTGTGTGTATATATATATATATACACATACACACACAGAGCATATATATATATGTTTTAAACAAACAATTGAATACTGTACACAGCAATGATGATTGTGAAGTTTGGTTGAGGTGGTGGAATCAGAGGGAGGGATATTTCCCAGGAAATGCCTTACTGCTAAATGATGAACTAGCACTTGGCTGAGCCCTCAAGGGTTGACACATTGCTGTTAATGTAGCATCACACCCTACAAGGCAGCAGGAATGGAGGGAGAGGAGACAGCATTGCAGTCTCTGGATTAAATTTAGAAGTATGAACAATAAGGGTAATATTGTGGTGGGAGTCTGCTACAGACCACCAGACCAGGGGGATGAGGTGGACGAGGCTTTCTTCCAGCAACTAACAGAAGTTGCTAGATCACAGGCCCTGGTTCTCATGGGTGACTTTAATCACCCCGATATCTGCTGGGAGAGCAGTACAGCAGTGCACAGACAATCCAGGAAGTTTTTGGATAGTGTAGGGGACAATTTCCTGGTGCAAGTGCTGGAGGAACCAACTAGGGGAAAAGCTCTTCTTGACCTGCTGCTCACAAACAGGGAAGAAATAGTAGAGGAAGCAATAGTGGATGGGAACCTGGGAGGCAGTGACCATGAGATGGTAGAGTTCAGGATCCTGACACAAGGAAAAAAGGAAAGCAGTAGAACAGAGACCTTGGACTTCAGAAAAGCAGACTTCGACTCCCTCAGGGAACTGATGGGCAAGGTCCCCTGGGAGAATAACATGACGGGGAAAGGAGTCGAGGAAAGCTGGCTGTATTTTAAAGAAACCTTATTGAGGTTGCAGGAACAAACCATCCCGATGTGTAGGAAGAAAAGTAAATATGGCAGGCGACCAGCTTGGCTCAACAGTGAAATCCTTGCTCGTCTTAAACACAAAATAACTGCTTATAAGAAGTGGAAGATTGGACAAATGACCAGGGAGGAGTATAAAAATATTGCTCAGGCATGCAGGAGTGACATTAGGAAGGCCAAATCACACTTGGAGTTGCAGCTAGCCAGAGATGTTAGGAGTAACAAGAAGGGTTTCTTCAGTTATGTTAGCAACAAGAAGAAAGTCAAGGAAAGTGTGGGCCCCTTGCTGAATGAGGGAGGGAACCTAGTGACAGAGGATGTGGAGAAACCAAGTGTACTCAATGCTTTTTTTGCCTCTGTCTTCACAGACAGCTGCACTCTACAGCACAGTATGGGGAGGAGGTGACAAGCTCTCTGTCGGGAAAGTAGTAGTTTGGGACTATTTAGAAAAGCTGGACGAGCACAAGTCCACGGGGCCAGATGCACTGCATCCAAGGGTGCTAAAGGAGTTGGCCGATGAGATTCCAGAGCCATTGGCCATTATCTTTGAAAAATCATGGCGATCGGGGGAGGACCCGGATGACTGGAAAAAGGCTAATGTAGTGCCCATCTTTAAAAAAGGGAAGAAGGAAGATCCAGGGAACTACAGGCCAGTCAGTCTCACCTCAGTCCCTGGAAAAATCATGGAACAGGTCCTCAAGGAATCAATTCTGAACCACTTAAAGGAGGGGAAAGTGATCAGGAACAGTCAGCATGGATTCACCAAGGGCAAGTCATGCCTGACTAATCTAATTGCCTTCTATGATGAGATAACTGGCTCTGTGGATGAGGGGAAAGCAGTGGATGTGCTATTTCTGGACTTTAGCAAAGCTTTTGATACAGTTTCCCACAGTATTCTTGCCAGCAAGTTAAAGAAGTATGGGCTGGATGAATGGATGGTAAGGTGGATAGAAAACTGGCTAGACGGTCGGGCTCAACGGGTAGTGATCAATGGTTCCATGTCTAGTTGGCAGCCGGTATCAAGTAGAGTGCCCCAAGGATCGGTGCTGGGGCTGGTTTTATTCAATATCTTCATTAACGATCTGGAGGATGGTGTGGACTGCACCCTTAGCAAGTTTGCAGATGACACTAAACTGGGAGTAGTGGTTGATACGCTGGAGGGTAGGGATAGGATACAGAGGGACCTAGACAAATTAGACTATTGGGCCAAAAGAAATATGACGAGGTTCAACAAGGACAAGTGCAGAGTCCTGCACTTAGGACGGAAGAATCCCATGCACTGCTACAGACTAGGGACCGAATGGCTGGGCAGCAGTTCTGCAGAAAAGGACCTAGGGGTTATGGTGGACGAAAAGCTGAATATGAGTCAACAGTGTGCCCTTGTTACCAAGAAGGCTAATGGCATTTTGGGTTGTATAAGTAGGGGCATTTCCAGCAGATCGAGGGATGTGATCATTCCCCTCTACTCAGCACTGGTGAGGCCTCATTTGGAGTACTGTGTCCAGTTTTGGGCCCCACACTACAAGAAGGATGTGGATAAATTGGAGAAAGTCCAGCGGAGGGCAACAAAAATGATTAGGGGGCTGGAGCACATGATTTATGAGGAGAGGCTGAGGGAACTGGGATTGTTTAGTCTGCAGAAGAGAAGAATGAGGGTGGATTTGATAGCTGCTTTCAACTACCTGAAAGGGGGTTCCAAAGAGGATGGATCCAGACTGTTCTCAGTGGTAGAAGATGACAGAACAAGGATTAATGGTCTCAAGTTGCAGAAGAGGATGTTTAGGTTGGATATTAGGAAAAACTTTTTCACTAGTAGGGTGGTGAAGAACTGGAATGGGTTACCTAGGGAAGTGGTGGAATCTCCTTCCTTAGAGGTTTTTAAGGTCAGGCTTGACAAAGCCCTGGCTGGGATGATTTAGTTGGGTTTGGTCCTGCTTTGAGCAGGGGGTTGGACTAGATGACCTCCTGAGGTCCCTTCCAACCCTGAGATTCTATGATTCTATGACAGATACACACACCCTGAGGGTGGGTGGGAGAGAGAGAGAGATGCTCATTGCCTCGTTAAGTACGCTGACCCCACTCTAAGTACATTGCCTTTAAAAAGATCCAGAAGTTGAGATAGTAGCAGCAGCCAGCAAACTCTCTCCATCCTGAGCCCTGTACTGTCCCCACCCTGCTCTATGTGGAGAAGGGGTAAGCGGGGGGCAGGAACATGGGGGAGGGGGACACCCTAACATTAGATACCTTCATCCCCCCTCCCCTGCACAGCAAGCAGGAGGCTCCCGGGAGCAGCTTCAAGGCAGAAGGCAGGAGCAGCACATGGCAGTGGCGGGAGAGACAGCAGGACAGCTGGCAATTGCTTGCCTGCTGGGCAGCTGCTGCACAGTAAACTTAGGAGAGTGGGGAGCTGATGGGGGCTGCCAGTCCACCCGGGTTCCAAGCCCCCTCCAGCTAGCTCCAAGAGGGTGCTCTTCCTGCAAGCAGTGGACAAAGCAGGCAGCTGCCAAACAACACTATAAGGGAGCATAGCACAACTTTAAATGAGCATGTTCTCTAATTGATCAGCAGCATAACATCGAAACAACGTTAACTGGGACGACTTTAAGTCAGGAGTTACTGTATAGTAAAATAGAGATGAACTGATATAGTTTCTTAGTCATGGCCCATTTGAGTCCTTGAGAACAGGATTACCCCTCATTGACCATTACTTCATCTTTCTTTCTTTCTTTTACTCTGATACTTTTTCAGCATTAATCTTTCACGCATTTAATACACATTTCTTTATTCAAAACTTGATACTGTAAGAGATATTCTTTATGAAAAATGTTTTTTTCTAGAAATACATTTCAATAAAGCACTCTGCTTCATGCATCCAGACATTCATCTGTACATAAACACTAGTGCCCAAATTCTGCAAGGAGCTTAACATCTTTTGAGTGGTTCCGGGTCTCTTCCACTCCCACTGAAGTGAATGACATTCATTCTCCACTGATTAGGATCCTCTGTTGTCAATTTTGAGAGTGGTAGCTGTGTTAGTCTGTATCAGCAAAAACAACGAGGAGTCCTTGTGGCACCTTAGACACTAACACATTTATTTGGGCATAAGCTTTCATGAGCGAAAACCCACTTCATCAGATGCATGGAGTGGAAAATACAATAGGCCATATATACACAGTACATGAAAAGATGGGAGTTGCCTTACCAAGTGGGTGGTCAGTGCTAACAAAGCCAATTCAATTAAGGTGAAAGTGGCCTGTTCTCAACAAAAAGAACAGGAGTACTTCTGGCACCTTAGAGACTAACAAATGTATTTGAGCATAAGCTTTCGTGGGCTACAGACCACTTCATCGGATGCATGGAATGGAACATATATTGAGGAGATATATATACACATACAGAGAGCATGTAAAGGTGGGAGTTGTCTTTTCAACTCTGAGAGGCCAATTAAGTAAGGGAAAAAAAAACCTTTTGAAGTGATAATCAAGATAGCCAAGTACAGGCAGTTTGATAAGAAGTGTGAGAATACTTACAAGGGGAGATAGATTCAATGTTTGCAATGGCTCAGCCATTCCCAGTCCCTATTCAAACCTAAGGTGATTGTATCTAGTTTGCATATCAAATCCAGCTCAGCAGTTTCTCATTGGAGTCTGGTTTTGAAGCTTTTCTGTTGCAAAATTGCCACCCACAGGTCTGTCATTGAATGACCAGACAGACTCCAACGAGAAACTGCTGAGCCCTTTTTAGCTTTTGCCATGTGGAGGGCATCCCATTGTTCTTACTGAGGAAAACTACAGCAACAAGATGGAGTTTGGTGTCATGTGGGGAAGTCCCATGTCCATGCATTTTGCCTAGTCACACCAGGAAATTCCATTAAGTGTAGATGGGCGTCTCCAATGGCCCATTGTCAGTTAAATGTTCTTTCGATGGATCACTCAATTTGAATAGGCCCTCTAAGATGTGCTGGCTAATTACTTCGTGGGCGTTACCCCAGGAACAAACATTTGAAAACCAAGTATAGAGCCAATATGTATACCTTCACATACAATAATGACACATGCACACAGAGAGCATAAACATAGCCAGCAAATCAGAACCTTTTCAGAGACACCCCACTCCACAGCCTTTGTACAACATTTGCCACAAATATAGAACAGTGGTTGCAACAGTGATCTATATGGTCACATTTTAATCAGATAACATCACACTGGAGTGCTAAGAATGGATACCGTTAGGACTAAGCTCACCCAGGGATGCCCAGAGGATTCAAGGGGCCTGAGGCAAAGAAATTTCAGGGGCCCCTTCCATAAAAAAAATTGCAATACTATATTCTCATGAGGGCCTCTGTGGGGCCCGGCGCAAATTGCCCCACTTTCTCCCCCGCCCCCATGGGCGGCCCTGGGAAAAATAAACCTTCTGCATCTCAGCACAAACCCAGTTTTGAGAAAACTTCTTTACAAGGCATCACTGGTTCTCAGCATTAGCTAGTGCTAAAAGGCACTAAAGCTCATTAAAAGGGTTTGACAAATATTTTCCGTCAAAACTTTTTTTGGATCGAAAACTACGGGTTTTTAAAAATCAGGAAAAAAAATCACTGACAATGTCTGCTTTCCTTCAAAATTTGTTGTGGTTTTTTTAATTGAAAAGCTGAAATTAGTCTGCCAAAACCTGAATATGGTTTGGGGTTTCAGAAGTGTGTAGCCAAATATTTGCTGCTTGCTGTGTCTGATTGTTTAAAGAAACAATAAAAAAATTCTGCTTAAAAAAAATCCAAAACTTTTGAACCATCTCAGCTTGTGACCAAACGCCTGAGCCCATCCAGTCGAAGATTTTTCCAGGTTTCTGATACTCTGCTGGCTTCCTTGACTCGTATCTGTCTCCATAACTTTGGGTTCATTTAGGTTAGAACATAAGAACAGCCATACTGGGTCAAACCAAAGGTCCATCCAGCCCAGTATCCTGTCTACCGACAGTGGCTAATGCCAAGTGCCCCAGAGGGAGTGAACCTAACAGGTAATCATCAAGTGATTTCTCTCCTGCCATCCATCTCCACCCTTTGACAAACAGAGGCTAGGGACACCATTCCTTACCCATCCTGGCTAACAGGCATTAATGGACTTAACCTCCATGAATTTATCTGTTTCCTAGAGACTGGATTCATGGGGTCCCTCACAAACTGGAGACAGTTACCGTGGTCTTTGTCTTTAGTATAGCTTATGTACATACGCCACAAACTGAGCATTTGAGCTTGTTCCAGAACCTGGGATGAGCCTATGTTGTGAAAACTGAAATGCTCAAAATAGCACATGCATGTGAATGGACACAGGGTGCTCAAATTAAATTAAGCCAGGGGTTCTCAAACTTGGGATCAGGACCCCTCAGGGGGTCACGAGGTTATTACTGGGGATTGCAAGCTGTCAGCCTCCTCCTCAAACCCCGCTTTGCCTCCAGCATTTATAATATTGTTAAATAGATAAAAAAGTGTTTTCAATTTATAAGGGGGGGGTCGCACTCAGAAGTTTGCTATGTGAAAGGGGTCACCAGGACAAAAGTTTGAGAACCACTGAATTAACCCCTCTGAAGCCTCAGGGAATGCAGAGAAGGGCGGGGGGTCTCCCATGCTAGGGTTGGGAAGGAGGTAGGTGGTGTAGGATATTGCTCTTCTCAAGTGATCCCTCCCCCAGTGGCTAATTTTAAATGAAGCTACTCTCCCCTAACATGAATCTCCCTATGGCACTGAAATTAAATATCGACTATAATTTGGCATTTTAGAAGTGAAAGGGATGGTAGCCCTAATGGAAAAGCTAACAGCTTGGCTCTTCTGCAAGCCTCAAACTGCTGAATGAGCTTTAGGGTAGGGAAGGCTGTGCCTCCCAAACAGCCTGGCCCTGCCCCCTATCCGACCCCCATCCACTTCCTGCCCCCCGACTGCCTGCCCCCCCTTAGAATCCCTGACCCATCCTGCTCCTTGTCCCCTCACAATCCCCCAGAGATCCCACCACCACCACCCCGGGACCCCACCCCTGCTCCCTGTCCCCTGACTGCCCTGACCCCTATCCACCCCTCCCCTGCTGAG
Source organism: Mauremys mutica (assembly GCF_020497125.1). Taxonomy (NCBI): domain Eukaryota; kingdom Metazoa; phylum Chordata; order Testudines; family Geoemydidae; genus Mauremys; species Mauremys mutica. The sequence continues at coordinate 57,640,676 of NC_059084.1, read as the reverse complement.
TCCTGACAGATCCCCGGAACGCCCACAATCCAACCCCCACATTCCCTGATCGCCCCACCAACTTCTGCCCCCTCCCTGTGCCCTGAATGTCCCTGGGACTCCCTGCCCCTTAGGCACCCCCCTCCCCCAGCCCTGGCCCCTTATCGCCAGATCCCGCCTCACCCGGAGCCTCAGCGCATAGAGGAGCGTCCCTCGACAGCTTCAGCGTGGCTCCGGCGGGGCCTGAGCTCTGCCCCGCTCAGAGCCACGTGGTCAGGGGGTGGTGCTGCGAGCTCCAGCGGGGCCTGAGCTCAGCTTCCTCCGCTCAGCGTGGAGCTCGCAGCTCCGCCCCCTGACCACGCGGCTCTGAGCGGGGTGGAGCTCAGGCCCTGCCGGAGCCATGCTGCAGCGCTGTCCAGGGACGCTGCTGGATGCTCTGAGGCTCCGGGTGAGGAGTGGAGGCGGGGTCAGGCCGAGGCGGGAGCCTCAGCCGTTCTCTTGGGGGCCCCTGCGGAGCCCAGGGCCTGGGGCAAATTGCCCCACTTGCCCCCCCACCCCCGGGGGGCCCTGAGCTCAGCAGGGGACATGGCTGTTGCAAGGCTATTTCACTTGCTATAAGTAATTAAGGACTCATTAGAGCAGGGACTTGAGTCACCTCCTGAGTCCCAGAAAGTGTCCTCGCCCCTGGGCTGTAGAGTGACTCGCTTTCCTGCTCTCCCTGCCCAGGACATATCCCCAGCTAGGCGCCTAGGGGATTTCAGTGCCTACAGGGTGCCAGCTTTGAGGATCTCGGTGGCACGTCCAATTTAGGCACATAAGGCGGCAGGTAGGTGCTGAATTCACCTTGTGGATCTAGCCCTAAAACACATTGAATGAAAGCCCCTGGCAGGTGGCTGTCTGGCACTCCTAGGCTCCTTCCAGAATTCAAACCTGTCTGCCCAGGCTGAGATTTTCTAGAACTCTTGAGGGGTTATAATAGGCATGAGGTGCCAATATCTGCGAGGCAGCTCGGAAACCCTCCGCCTGGCTGTTAGAGGGGGGTTAAAAACCATGTTTTCATTCATTCTCTTTAATGTTGGTTCTCTCAGCCTGGGATACTGGAAGGTGGATGGGGGGAGGCGGGGATCAGCGGAGTGAGGGGCACAGAGTGTACTGGGGGACAAGGGGAAGTTGCGGGCTGGTCTCTGCTAACAGTGCGGTTAGTCTGTGTCTGTATCTGTGTGTGGGAGTCACAGACAGGCAGCTGTGGACAGGAGTTTTCTCGCTCACTGTCTCTCCGCTGCGAGCTGTAGAACTGCAGCCCCCCCCGAGCGGAGAGTTTGGCCTTAGCCAGTGAAGGCAGGTTTCTGTCTGAGCTCAGCCCGGCTTCCCCTCACTGTGTGTCCCGCCAGGGGCGGCTCCAGGCCCCAGCACGCCAAGCACGTGCTTGGGGCGGCAAGCTGCGGGAGGGCGCTCTGCCGGTCGCCGCGAGGGCGGCGGGCAGGCTGCCTTCAGCGGCTTGCCTGCGGACGGTCTGCCGAAGCCACGGGACCAGCGGACCCTCCATGCTTGGGGCGGCAAAATGCCTAGAGCCGCCCCTGATTTTAATGTAAACAACTGCAATGATAGAAATCGCTAGAAATTTGTGCTTAAAAAACAAAACAAACAAACAAACAAAAAACCAGTTTCCAGTGCTTTGAAACCAAACTCTTCTACTAAAACTACACTTTAAAAAAATGTTGAGATTAAAATGTGCTGGTCAAACAGGGAGAACACAATTTTGTATAAAACTGAACAATAAGCAACATGACACTGTTGACAAAATTGTTTAAAAAAACACATTGTGTTATTATTTGTTGTTTTTAAAACAAAATAGATGTCCAAATTTGAACACTATGTTGTGTTTTCAATGTTTTGTTAGTGTAAAATCTGAATTTATGTGCTATGTAAGTAAAGACCCAATCCTGCTCTCTAATAATTAGAAAATAATTAAATATTGTAAATACAAATATAAAATAACAGTTATATTATAACACACTGAGGCAATGGGTACATGTCCAATCTGGCAAAGGAGAATCCAAACTTCCAGTATGTGTCATCATATTTTCTTACCACTTTCTTTACTTTTTTGGCTGGCTCATTTTGTGTAGCTGTAGATGGTCCGGGACTTTCATTATCTTCTCCACCAGTGCACCCTTCTCGTTTTCAAAAAATTAATTGATCCACATCAGATTGAAATACTGAAAAACATAGTCCGCCTTTTTTACAGTTGTAAATGGCAGACTGTGTGTTTGTTGCTAAGGTTACCTTGCAGTGAATGCACCGTTGTACTCACAAGACTTAAACTTGACCTATTGCAGCTTGTTTTTTGTCTATACTCTATCCAACATATGCAGCTGAAAACATTACACTTATATAGCTTTTACTTAAATTACTTAAATTATATGAGTCATGTGGAATTAAAGATTTACCAAGAGCTTGACTGAAGAATGCAGTTTCGCCAGCTGACCACCTTTTGGCAGAGGTCCACATTCCAGGAACCCCTGGTCTATAGTATATATTGTAGAAGAACCTAGGGCAAAAATCAATCATCAATCATGAGAGAAGAACAAACAAAAGCAAAAGCACAGTGTGTGTGTGTCTCATTAAATGTTTGCGTCATAAGTGAATGCAACATGGTAGCTGTCCCAAGCAGACTTGATACCAGTCAGTTCTGTGTTCTTGGGGAACCAGGGTGCAGTATCCAGCCTGATTCATAAAAGACACCCCACATGCCCCAGCCTCTGTTTAAACTAAAACCCATCAGAGGAAAAAACTTGCAGAGAGCAGTGAAGGGCATTGGGAGACACACCTAGACCCCTCCTGACAAGGGTGACAAGATTAAGACATCTCCATTAGCATACACAATGGAGAACAGACACAACTCCCGTAGACTCATCTGAATGAAAGATGGGACAGGGAGACATCTTAATTTACATACAGAATGGAGAACACACATGTCATAGGTTTATTCCCAATTTTGAACTTTAGCGTCCAAAAGGTGGGGACCTGCATGTATCCTTCTAAACTTAAATCCTAGCATAGATCTGATAGCGCTGCCACCAACCAAAAATATAGTGTTTTGGTACACTTTCCTTTCCACCCAAACCTTCCCTGGGAAATCCAAGACCCAAACCTCTTGGGTCTTAACACAAAGGGAAATAAACCATTCCTACACCTTCCCCCCTCCCTTAGTTGTCGGGAGAGATTACCTTGATTCAAACTCCTTGAATCTAAACAAAGAGGGATTCAGCTTCCCCCCTCCTCTCTTCCCCCCACCTGTCCCTGGTGAGTCAAACTAATCCCATGGGGTCTCAAACAAGGGGAAAAAAATCAATTAGGTTCTTAAAAAGAAAAGATTTTATTAAAAGAAAGAAAAGAACGTAAACACTATCTCTGTAACACCAGGATGAAAAATATTACAGGGACTAGCCTAAAAACTAGAGGGACTCCCTCCCCCCTAGCTTAAGTACAAGTTACAGCAAAGAGGTAAAATATCCTTCCAGCAAAATACACATTTGCAAATACAGAAAATAAATAAAAGACTAATCCGCCTTTTAATTAATACTCACTATATTGAATAGAAGAGACTATTTTAGGAAGCTTGGAGAGCCTGGATGTACGTCTGGCCCCTCTTAGATCCAAAGAGAGAACAACCCCCCAAAACAAAGAACCCAAACAAAGACTTCCCTCCACAGAGATTTGAAAGTATCTTGTCTCCTGATTGGTCCTCTGGTCAGGTGTCTGCCAGGTTCACTGAGCTTGTTAACCCTTTACAGATAAAAGAGACCTTAACCCTTAACTATCTGTTTATGACAAGACACAACTCCCCTTGCCTCATCTGCATGAAAGATGGGACAGGGAGACATCTCAATTTACAAACAGAATGGAAAACAGAGAACCACACTGAACTCTGGGACCGGAAAAAGCAGGGAAACACTGCATCACGGGAATCTCTGCTCCAGATGCTAATGAACCTATGCCTGAACACACCCAGCTCAGCAGTTATCAGACCAATTCTAGTAATGAATCCTTAATTGATATCCAAATAGTGAAGCAGCCTAGCTGCATTGAGAGCTCCCTGGAAGAAAACATCACCCATAGCCAAGAGTGATCAGCTCCTATTGTCTAGCCTAAAGAAAACCCTTGAGTCATCAGCTTACCTATAAAGAAGTCTAATGTTCTCACTTGAACCATTGTATTTTCTCTACAAAAATCCCTACTCACCCTCTAATCAGGGTTCTGATGCTTAGATCCAAACTATGCATCAGTTCCCCTGGGACTCCATCTTCTCCTGACTGATCGTGCTGGGGGCTCTGCCTGTCTCCTACCCATCACCGGGGAATCCCGACCAGTTCAAGCCTCATGGAGTGAGTGAGATCCCCCCTTTTTCTCTCTCTCTATCTGTTTTCCTTTATACCTTAGGTATTAACCTTTAATAATGTATGTTACGTTGGTTTAGCCCTCCTTGTGTAGTTATCACTGTTATTCAATAAATAACTTTTATGGTTAACCTGGTTGCTTCTCTCTCTCTTGCTGAGAGGCAGCTTGAAAGTGCTGCTTCATCCAGCCCAGTGAGTCCAGAGACATATAAGGGGTCAGCTTGACAGTGCTGATTGACCCGGTCTACTCAGACTTGCTCTGCTAATGTATGTGTGGGTGTGTGGGTATTCATCTGGTTCTGGGGCTGGAGGAACCCAGCCCTAGGGAACCTAGGTCCTGCAGGGTAGCTCCATTGGGAGGGGCCTTGCACAAATAACACAAGCAGTACATTGATAGAATTAAGGAACCCCCACGCCCATCCCCGAAGAATAACCCCAATAAATGAGCATACCCCAAGGTAATGGGCAAATCTGGTAACAGACTCCAAGCACTATAGACCCCAATTTAGCACTATGCTTGAACATGTGTTTAATATTAAGCATGTGAGAATTCCCACTGAGTTCCATGGCACTAAGAATATGCTTAAAAACTAGACATGTGCTAACGGTACCTTGCTGAATTGGGGGCTTAAAGAACAACACACAGAGAAGGTCAGTGGGGTGAGGGGGATTAGTGGGGTGAGGGGGATTAGGACCAGGATTCCATCCAGCCATAGGTCCATCAACAAAGCAAAGAACTCATGACATTTCTGGCTCAACAGGCTGCCAGTCCTGTCCCCTTAGCAGATTCCAATAGTCTCTGGCAGTAGGCAAGCTCTGTATGTTCTTGGGCATTCACTCAGCGTAGGCACTGGATCCATGGATCCTGTCTTAATCCAGTCCTGGTTACAGAGCCATATACACCAGAGCTGCTATGGGACTTTTTCCAGTCAAGGAGCAAGGGCCTTATCCTCAGCGTGACAAGTGATGTCAGGGACGGCTCTAGACCCCAGCGTGCCAAGCGCGCGCTTGGGGCGGCATGCCGCCGGGAGGACGGCAGGCGGCTGCGGTGGACCTCCCGCAAGCATGCCTGCGGAGGGTCCGCTGGTCCCGCGGCTCGGGTGGACCTCCCGCAGGCATGCCTGCGGATGCTCCACCGTAGCCGCAGGACCAGCGCACCCTCTGCAGGCACATCTGCAGGAGGTCCACCGGAGCTGCGGGACCGGCGACCGCCAGAGCGCCTCCCGCGGTGTGCCACCTTGCTTGGGGCGGCGAAATTGCTAGAGCCGCCCCTGAGTGATGTGATACATTTTCCAAATCTTTGAATCTTAGAATCTACATTAGTGGGGTGACCAAATCCCACTGGAATTCAATCAGAATCAGGCACTAATTCCCTCCAGGTCTCTTGAAAATACCAGCCTAAACCAAGATCAGATGCCTTTCTGAACAAAGCATTCGAGTTCAACCATAATTTGCTGGGCTGCATGCAGGAATCACTGGATGAAGTTCACTGCCCTGTGTTATGCTGAAGGTCAGATGAAATAGGCCCTTAAAATATATTATGGATTTTGCAGACTTTTATTCATTGTCTTCGATGGGTCCTGCTCACCTGGAAAAGCACTACTTGGGAAAGGATGGAAGGGTTTGCAGAAAAAGGGTCTTAAGTAACGGCATCAGACCTGGATGCTAACGGTGTGATTCAACAAAGCGTTGGAGTCTTACAGGCCATTGTTGCTCAGCTCCTTGCTTCAAAAAGAAGCATTGCATAGTAGCAATGAGACTACTAATTTGGGGTTCCTTCATTTAATTTCAGCCTATCTGGACCTTTTTCTCCAAAAGTGCTGAGCACCGACAACCCCAGCCACGCCTACTAAGGGTACTCAGCAAAAACAAAACAAACCAGGTCAAAAGCTCACAAATGGGGCATAAAAAAGAAGAGGCACTCAAATTTAGTGGACACTTTGGTAAAAATTGGCTTTCGGGCTTGATTTGGAAAAATTGCGAAATTTCACCCCAAGAAAAATAAGGACAAGAGACCTATCACCTGTGTGGGTGCTCTCAAAGAAACTCAAAAGTGGACAGCTGTGCAGCAAGCCATATAATCATGATTCTTAGTTTTAGCTCAAAGTCCCTGTGGAGAAAAGCTCTTTGTGTTAAATATTCAAACACCTTCAAATAAGGAGTGAGAAAGCTCATAGTTTACATCTCTGGATCCAGAAAGGGAGGCCTTCCGAAAAAAAAAAGACACATATATATATATATATGACATCTTGACATAATCAAATTTCTAAAGTAGACATTACTAAAATAAAATAAAACTTTTCTGAAGGGAAATCAACAACCATAAATCATTCAGGGTTTCTGTATATAACAACTCCCCATCTTTCCTGTCTTTACACACACACACACACACACACACACACACACACACACACACACACACACACACACACACACACACACTCTTCAAGATTTTGGGTAACCCTTAATACTAATAATTCATATGAGCTGTGAGGAAGGAACAAATGTGGATGAAATTAATTGTGTTCACAAGTGATGCAAGTAGAAAACTTGCAATTGAACATTTTATTTTATTCTACTTCATTTTATTTTATTGCACATCCCTGGATCCCCACCAAAGAAAGGATGAGCTTCCCGAAATTGAGACCATAAAATACTTACGAAAATATCAGGTGAAAGAACAGTGCACCAGGCAAAAGCTTGAGCCGTGGTTCTGTGGCACCAAGAATATGCATCCCCTTTCCGCATCCCCATTAACAAAGTTCCATTACAGCAGGCCATCAGGCAAGCTCTGATTGGGCCAGTGACCAACGTTTGCACAGGGGTGTTTCACTGAGTCAATCGTTGTCCTCTGCCCAGGACACAAGAGACGAAAAGGAAGAGTAACTCACCATGGGAACAATTTTCCAAGGGGTGTGGTGGATTTTCCATCAATTGGAGTCTTTAAGTCAAGACTGGATGTTTCTTCCTAGAAGATACAACTAGAAGTGATGTGCTTAATGCAGGAATCATGGGGTGAGAATCTCTGTCTTGTGTTGTGCAAAGGTTTGGCAGAACTCATTTTTCTAAATAACTCTGATGGATGATATCAATGCTTTTAAAAGCATTTTTTAGACTTTTTTTATTTAAATTTTCACAGTTGTGTGAAATTGGGGGCGGGGGAGGAGAGTATTTAATGACATTAGACATTGAGGTTCAAAAATCTGAAGCTTTATAAACTATTAAAACACATTTTGTCAACATCCCATATCAAAATGTACAATAAATATATTGTTTTTACTACTAATTCACTTGTAACAAGCTTAATTCAAATGTCTTAATCACTGGATTTTGACAATAAAAATTTTAAGCACCATTTTTTTCCTTTGCATACCCATAAATTTCAGTTATTATCAATGGAAATATTTTTCTCAATTTATGTATGTGCAATGAAATTGATGTTTACAGTTCTGTCTTCTGAATACAGCACTGGATGGTGCAGCATTTTCTCTCTCTCTGAGGTGCTGGGCTGGCTGATTCTTGCTCACGTGACCAGGGTCTAACTGATCAGATATGTGGTGTCGGGGAGCATTTCCCCCCTGCTCAGACTGGCATTGACCTTGGTCTGTGTGTGGGGGGTCACTTTCCTCTGCAGCGTGTGTGTGGGTCGCTTGGCAGGATTATCTGGGTGTCTCTCACTTAACCATTTCCCTGCCAGTGTGGGGGCCTCAGGCACCAGAGCACCTTGGTCCCTCCTGCTCACTGCTTGTGGCACATCACAGCCTCGTCTCCTGAGGGCTGTGATACTTTTGTCTCCTTTGGGTTGCGGGGTTCGGTGTCAAGGTGCTGGTGGTGGTGGGTGGTGGCCTGTGCTGTACAGGGAGGTGGACAAGGTGATCTGGAGATCCCGTCTGGCCTGACACTCTATTGGTTCATTTGCACTGCAGTAAAAATCCCATGGGGCCAAGTCTCAGCGCCTGGGTCAATTGACTGAGGGTGGCAGGGCTCGTGCTGAGAGGCTCAGCATAGCCATGCAGCTGTCTGGGCTTGGACTGCAGCTTAGGCTCTGAGACCCACCCCCACTGCAGGGTTTCAGAGCCTGGGCTCCAGCCAAAACATCTACGCTGCCATTTTCAGCCCTGTGGCCAAAATCCCCACTAGCCAAAGTCAGCTGACCTGAGCCAGCTCCAGCCTTGCCGTGGGTCTTTTGTTTCCACGTAGATGTGCCCCCCTGGCTGCCCAGGTCTGGTGGTGGGTGTCACTGGCTGGCACAGCGCTAGAAGTGAGGCGTTGCAATGCCTAGGTCCCCTTGGGGATCCAGCCCCAAGTCGCTATTTTACATGCTGACTTTGTTTCAGCCTGTGGAATCCACCAAAATGTTATTCTCCACCAACCTTCAACAAGTTAAATACCGCTCAATTTTATTCTGAACACAGAAATCCTGGTTCTGATGGAACTTACAGTTTCAAAGTTTTGCACATTCTCAAATGTTATGAACTCACAATTCCAAAGACCTAGCATGAAATAAGGGGCTACACGACATCTGTGCATTAAACTGTAAATCAGATGCACTCATCATTTATTTGTCTTTCAAAACATACTGTGGCCTTTCTGAATTCTTGTCAAGTCTACACATTTACTGACATTTTTTCCTCAGAGCCTCTTTCACCTCTTTGTTTCTCAGGCTGTATATGAAGGGATTGGCCATAGGAGTCAGAACTGTGTAGAAGAGAGAGAAAACTTTGCTGAGATCTCTGAGTGTCTTGGTTTTTGGTAGCAGATACACAATGCTCAGGGTCCCATAGAAAATCGTCACTACAATGAGGTGAGAGGAGCAGGTGGAAAAGGCCTTTTGCCTCCCAGTGGTGGAAGGGATTAGCAGGATGGCAGAGATGATACAAACATAGGATGTCACAGTTAAAGCAAATGGTGGCAGTGTCAATAAACCAGCCACAATGGTAATTAAAAACTCCACTTGGTAGATATCATTGCGGTAGAGATTTATTATTTGTTTAAATTCACAGAAGAAATGGTCAATTTCATTGGGGCCGGAGAAGGGTAATTGTAACACCATACCCGTTACTATGGAACTAGCCAGTAACCCACTCACCCAAGACCCAGCTGCTAGCTGGAGGCAGAACCTGCCATTCATAAGTGTTGTATAATGCAGTGGTTTGCATATTGCTAGATACCGATCGTAAGACATCGCTGCTAGGAGATAACACTCAGTAGCTGCAAGAAAACCAATAAAGTAACATTGTGTGATGCAGCCACCAACAGAAATGGTTCTGTCCCCAGTCAGGAGACTGGCCAGCATGCTGGGCAGGACGGTGGAGGTGTAGCAGGTCTCCAAGCAGGACAAGTTCCCCAGGAAGAAGTACATGGGGCTGTGAAGGTGCTGGTCAGCCACAACTAGAGCAACAATGAGAAGGTTCCCAGCCATGGTCACAAGGTAGATCACTAGAAACAGCAGGAAGAGAAGGATCTGTAGCTTTGGGATAGTCCCAAATCCCAGGAGGATGAACTCTGTGAGAAAGGTTTGATTTCCAAGTTCCTTGTCTGCCATGGGGGAAATGAACCTAACCCTGCAATAGAACGAGAACAGCATGTATTAAACATCAGTATCACAATATCAATTTAAATGCTTTAATGTTGGAAGGCTTCCTCTCCTTCAGGCCACCAGCCCAAATACTGGGCTGAACACACAGGCTGATGGGCTGAGAGTCATACAATGGGGGCTGACAACATTGGAGTGTGAGTGAGAAAGACAGATGCACAAATACACTGCTAAGGCAAGCTCAGATTTGTTCAAAGAACCTAATTTATCTGACTAACAAGATACTAAGCCTTGCTCCCTTGATTCCACTCCACAGAGCTCGCACTAGTGGTTTGCAGGGAGTAAACCAGTTCCCCACGAGGAGTCTGTCAAATTAAGTGTAGGCACTGGATTCCCTGAATTCAGCAAGCCTCGATTGGGCTGGTAAGACACCCCACAATTTTGCTGGCTGAGAATTGGCTTGGTTTGGACTTCAGAAGGTTCCCTTGTCCTCAACGGAAACCAACGCTCTACAAATGTGGTTGTGCCAGTGTAAACCCTCACCTCCTAAGTCTTTTTAGGTAGTCACTGTTTAATATCATTTGTGCTGTACCATGTAGATCAGTTTTTTATGCTGCATTGTGCTCTTCACGTACTAACTCTAGGATTTCTCTGCCAAAGGGCTTCTAACAATGACTAATGAGCACCCTGCCCTGCTTGCTCAGGTCTCATTCAACAGAGTTGGGGAAAGTGATCAGGCTTAGCTAAGCTAACCTAAACTCAGCCCTGTTCCTAGTCATGGGGATGCTCTAAGGCTTCTCTACAGGGGGATTTACCCAGGTAGAATTATACCAGTGCAACTCCCCATCAGAACCCCTTTATCCCAACTAAGAGTGCCTTTTTCCAGTTTAGACTATGTCACTTTCAAAGCAATGTAAATGGAGCCATAAAATAGCATTGCATCCAGAATGAATGCGTCCACACAGAGTTTTACCGGTATAACTATTGTGGTATATTTACATTGGCATATTTTCCTGTATAGCTTCCCAAGCTGAAACTAGTTTGTGGTGAAAGATCCTTACTCCTTATGTTTGGTTTTGTCCTCAATAGGAGGCCAGTACCAGGTGTGGGTCACTGGACTGTACTGGGAGGGAAGACACTTGTGCTAGCCACTATTGTTTGGACTGGCAGACTGTGCTCAGTGACTCTTCACCTGCACTCATTTCACCTTTTCTGCTGAGGTGATACATTCTCTGTTTGTGCCTCTTGTTATATTCATGGCAAATACAGAAAGGTGTTAGATTAAAACAAAGAATATTGTTCTTTAAAGTTTGAGGTGTACTTTGTTTTTATTTTTTAGAATTCAGAATAACACACAATAACCCCAAAACGGAGAGAGAGACAAAGCAGACTGATTCCTAATACAGAGAGAGGCACAATGCACCATCTTTCCTGCAAGATGGCTCCTTTCAGACCGACTCTGATGAATGATTGCATGCTTTAATACAGAGCCCTCTAGCCTGCTAGCAGGACCGGGAAACCACCTCCCACTGTTAAAGAGATAGCATTAGCTTGCCATCCTCAAAACACCACACCTGCCCCTCCTTTCTGAATCAGGGCTGTGTAGTGAATGAGACTGTTGCTTGTAGGACCTTTCCTTCCTTCATTCTGGAAGTTGGAAATTCCATGATGAATGAGGTAGGTGACTGCAAGGAGAGAAATTATGATCTTCTATTTCAGGCAAGTGAACATCAGCCAGAAGAAATAGGTTCTATCCCAGCCTATGAGATGCTAGACTTTGAGAAGTAGTCACCTGTGTGATCCTTTTTCTCTTGGTGCCCAACTTGAGACACAGGGAGCCGATTACAGAAGTGCTGAGCCTAACAGTTGAAGTCAGTGGGAGCTGAGGCAGTTAAAAATCTCTGGCAGGAAGGCAAGGAGGCAGGCCAATCTAATTTCCTTCTTTAATAAAATTAGCAACATAGTGGATAGAGGAAAAGCAGTAGACAGGATATATCCCATAAGCAAAATAGGGAAATGTGGTCAAGACAAAATGACTTTATGGTGAGTGCACAACTGGCTGAAAGAGCATATTTTAAAAGTGGTTATCGATAGTTCCCTGTCAAATTGGGAGAGTGTATCTAGTGGGGTCCTGCAGGATTCTGTGGTGTGTTTGGTACTATTCAATATTTTCATTAATGACTTGGATAAAGGAGTGGAGAATATGTATAATATTTGTAGATGACACCATGGTGGGAGGGATTGCCAGAGGACAGGATAAGAATTCAAAACAATCTTGACAAATAGGAGAACTGGTCTGAAATCAACAAGATGCAATTCTATGAAGATAATTGCAAAGTACTACACTTAGCAAGGAAAAATCAAATGTACAACTAATAAATGGGAAGCTATGGCTAGGTGGTAGCACTGCAGTAAAGGTTTGGGGGTTAGAGTGCATCAGCAATTGAATATACAATGTGATTCCATTGCAAAAAGGTTAATACTAATTTGGGTATAACAGGAGTGTCATATGTAAGACAAGGGAGGTAACTGACCTGCTATATGCAGCACTGGTGATGCCTCATGTGGAGTATGGTGTCCAGTTCTGGGCACCACATATTAGGAAAGATGGGGATAAATAGGAGAAAGTCCAGAGGAGAGCAACAAAAATGATAAAGGGTTTAGGAAACCTGACCTAAGAAGAAAGATGAAAAAAAATAGGGAATGTATAAGCTTGAGAAAAGAAGACTGAGATAGGATGTGATAACAGTTTTCACATGTTTTAAGGGATGTTCAAAAGAGGTTGGGGATAAACTGTTCTCCATGTCCACTTAAGGTATAACAAGAGGTTATGGGCTTAGTTTGCAGCAAGAGAGATTTGGGTTAGTTATTAGGAAAATCTTTTTAACTACAAGGGGAGTTAAAATCTGGAATAGGCTTTCGAGGAAATCCCTGTCACTGGAGGTTTTTAAGAACAGGTTGGACAAACCCCTGTCAGGGATGGTCTAGATTTCTTTGGTCCTGACTCAGCACAGGGGGCTGGACTTGATGAATTGCAACCCTACAGTTCTATGATTCTATTTAACATTTTCCTGAAAATCAACATTTTCTGAAGACCACTTCTAGTCCTTATCTTTATTCCCTGACAGTTCAGAGGATCAACAGAGTCTTGCAGTTCCCTATTCAGATAAACTGAAAGAGTTTGCTGCTTGCTTTTAACTCAGAGCACATATACTTCAAATTCCCTCTAGTAGTCGAACCTCTTCGCATATCAGACACTGACACTGCCTCCATTTTCCCCCAGCCCTCCGTCAAACCAACTTCCACTATTGGTGACATTGAATTACCCCCCCACCCCCCGTTCTGAGGTCTTCTTTCTTAACCTGAAATAAGAGCTTCACTCAGAGCGAGAATCTCCCAGGAAACCCCTCCTGGTCCTCTCATTCCCTCTCGAGAGTTTGCTCCTACCCCTCACTGCTGCTAGGGAGAGTTCCTTTCCCACTCCTCTCTGACTCTGGGTCCCCCTACAGCCCTGTCCTCTTTCCCTGCGTGTCAGGCCCAGCTCTCTGACAGCTCCCCACATCTCTCTGAGCAGGGGAGCTCGGCTGCCTCCCTCTTTTAGGAAGTCCCATCCCTGAGCTACCATCGTGTCACCCAAATCTAAACTCATTGGCTGGGCTCAGAGGACAAGGCAGAGGTGGGGGCAGAGACCATCTCCCTCCAAAGACCAGCCCACCCTGTGCCATCCTGCTAATTTTCTCCTTGCATTTTTCATATCCTTATTATGGTCCTTTCTATCCGCTTCAGTTTGTTTGGATTCTAGCTGGTGTGAACTGTCCGTAGCTCCACTGGAGTGAATGAGCCAGCCTCCAGCTGGTGTGAATTGGCCATAGCTCTATAGGGAGTGAATGAACCAGATTCCCAGATAGGGTTAATGGCCCATAGCTTTGCTGTCCTCAGTAGGCCAGCCAATGAGTTTAGATCCCTGGCTGAGGACCTTTCACAAGACATATCTCAATTGCCCTGTTCTGAAATGGTGCTATTAACACCATCACTGCTGTGGGAAGAGGAGGTTAAAACTGCTAATATGCCCAGAGAACATTCATGCCCACGTCTGGAAGGTGGGATAGAAACACAGACAGGAAGATGGTGCTCACCTGTGACCATACAACAGCTGAAGTTTGAACTGATGAACTCTTGTTTCTTTGGGTTTGGCTGCCAGGACTCAGGATCCTCAGCTGAAGTTCTTGTCTCTTCTCACTCTGCAAAATCTGGATCTTGTCAGCAAAAAGACCTGCAACTACCTGAATGGACGAGCAGCTGCCGTGATCTGTGTTAGAACATGCTCTTCCCCCTCTATTTACAGTCTAGAGTTCACCTCATACTTGTATCCTTCTCCGTGGCAACCTGTGTCTCTCTTGATTCCACCTCCAAGGGGGCTGAGCCTGGGGAGTTATGCAGTGTTTTCTGTGCAGATGGTACAAACAAATATCCTGATGCAACCAACCTCCCATGCCCAGAGGACTCAGCTTTCTGCTCCCAGCCATAGGTGGTCATCGCTCTGCATGGCTGAACTGTATTGCAGCGCCCAAGGAGTGCATGGCCCTGCAGACATTGACTCTACTGAGAAGTCTTTACTCATGTCAGTTGTCCCATTGCCTTCAGTGGAAATATTCCATAAGTAACAATGGCCTAGTAGAGTCTAGGTGGCCTGATGGACACAATTGCAGATGTGTAGATTTTCAGTGCTTAAGTTCACTGACAGGTTCCCCCAAAGGTAGTTGTAGTAGTGAGAGGGAGCCTGGAGCATGGGGCCTGGTGCATGACCTAAGGCCTGAACCACAGTCAGCAAAGCCAGGCCATGCTAGGAGCCAAAGTCAGGCCCTGTCAGAGAGCAGACGCTTGCTTATGAGGTCACCCTCCGGTGCATCAACTTGGCAAAGGTGCGGCTGGCATTGCTAAAACACAGGCACTCCTAAGTACTCAGTACTGGGTGTTCATGTCAACACATTCCTGGGGATGGTGCAGGAACACACTGGCCCCGAGGAAGACAAGGATGGGAGGACAGAATAATGACTGGGAATGTTTTGTTCGAACTCGCAGGTACAAGGTGTAGGGTCAGTAACTACCCATGTCAGGACTGTGATACGTAACTTGTTTGTATGAATGCGAGGGGGCAGCAGATACTCCCACTGCTGACTGAGCTGGTTGATGTGTTTGTGTACCTGCAGCTCCTACGGGCACTAGGACCATGCTTCATTGGAAAGAACACGGGCTGAGCACCATTGCCACCGAACCGAGCCTGTGATCTTTCTGGGTAGGACCATCAAGGTCTGCTGAGCCGAGTGTCTGTGCAGGGCTGTGATAGGAAATGGAGTGAGCACACACACCAACTGACAACAGGAGTCATTTCTGTTTGGTTTTCCCTCCCAACATTTATTTTGATGAAAATGGATTTTTTATCATAAAAAATAAATAAAAGTGTGGTGGGGCATTGTTATGGTTTTTTCATTAAAAGAAAACACATTTTATATTTGTTTTTGTTTTCAAAAACTACAAAACAAGTTTAGGTGTTTTTTCTCCATCCCCTCATTTAGGTGGTTTGTTTTTTCCCATCCCCTCCTTTTCCAATGAAAAAAGAGTAAAAACACTAGAAATAGTCCATTAAAAAAATTCTTTCTTTCTTTCTTTCTTTCTTTCTTTCTTTCTTTCTTTCTTTCTTTCAGTTAAATGATTTTATTTTTACTTTAGAAATGACAAAGAAACCCTTTTTTTCTGCTTTTTTTTCTCTCCCCCACCCTTTTTTCCAGTGGAAAGGGAAAAAGAAAGAAGGAAAAGCAATCCTCTAAATAAAAACATACATAAAACAAATCAAAAACATTTTGTTTAATCAAGAATCAATATATTTTTCAAAAAAAGAAGGTTTAATTTGATTTTTTTTCCTATGGCAAATACAGAGCAATTTTGACAAGATCTAGATGGTGCCTTGAAGCTTGCATGGTTGTCAATTCATTTGTAGCCAAAACTCCCACCCTGGCATTCCCAGCAGGACAAGTTCAACTGGACATAAATGACCTGAACTCTAATAATGATGTCCTGTCCAAATGCAAGAAGAAGCACAACATTAAGAAGTATGCTGACACCCTTTAGGAAAATGCAGCCCATTTTTATTTAATATTTAGACTTTGGTAGCAGAGAAATATTAACATGTGACAGGAAGAATGCACAGAAACTTTCCTTTAAATTTAAGGATCCCTGATATAACATCATCCCATTCTATCACCTTGGCTTGAAAATGCTCAGAATTTAATGGCCTTGTCTTGCATGATGTTTCATTGTCTGAATTTCCAACCAGCACCAAGAAAAAGAATAGAAACTGATAAGTCTCAAAGCTAGAGCTCTTTGGAAAATGGTAAAGAAATTGTTGGTGAACATTTTGAAATAACTTTCATTCTGCAGCTTTGCAAGAAAAGTGATTTTCATGTATTTGAAACATCTTGACAATTTTTTGGAACACTTGGGGTTTTTTTCAGGGTTTTTTTTTTTTCCTTCTTTTTTCCCTCTCCTCCAAACCAACTTTTCTCCCCTCACTTTTGTCCTCTTTCCTTTTTGCCACAAAAATCAGGGGAAAGAGGGTGAAAAATGGGAAAGTGGAAGGAAAAGAAAAAAACAAGTACACATCTAAATAATGAAAAACTCCAAACTGAATAAATTTCATTTTGGGGTGTCGTCAATAAAATGGAAATATAATAAAAATATTTTTTCTATACAAATTTCAAAAACAGCTAAGCTTTCCATGAACAAAAATATTTGCATTTAAAAACTTCTACTGCTCTGCCAAAATGTGAGTACATGTCAGATATTCTCTGATGGATAGCTCAGTCATTTGAGCATTGCCCTGCTAAACCCAGAGTTATGAGTTCAATCCTTGAGGATGTCACTTAGGGATTGGGGCAAAAATTGGTCCTGCTAGTGATGGCAGCGGGCTGGACTTGATGACCCAACATCCCTTCCAGTTCTAGGAGATTGGTATATCTCCAATTATTACCTAGCATGTCATCATTTTTGCACATGTTGTTTCAACTGACCAGAAACAGAGGAGACTTGGTGAAATCTGGACCATGTTGAAATTAAGGGGAGATTTACTATTGACGTCAAAGGGTATAAGACTTCTCTGCATGGAGATAGACACCGATACCGAAATGTGATTTGGGTGCTTAATTCCCTTAGCTTCCTTCCTTTGCAAATCCCAGTCTTCCTTGTTGCCACACACTAAGGCTATCATAGATTTGGAAGTACTGGCCATTACTGGAGCTCAAGCGAATTTGTTCCATGAAGTGTCAAAAAGAGCAGAGTTAAGAAGATCTAAAGCCATGCAGAATTGGTCAGTGGTTTGTACAGATGGACACACATGCCCATTTGTGTGTGTACACACACCACTGAATGTAAACCTTCCGGTGTAGTCAATATAACCATTGCATTTAAGCATCACCGTACAGTTCAAAGTTTTTAATAAGTACAATCAAGTCCCAAAACTTTAGTATGGTCTTACTTCAACCTATCGCCATTAAGTCTCCAAAGCTTTGTTTTTGAGAATGCCCGCTGTGACTTGACTTGTTTTTTCTCCTAGTGTAATTGCATTGAGTGAAATAGCCTAATGAGTCTCTGGGGAGAAATCTTTCACATCATGATGAAGCACTAGTTTACCTTTTGGAGCAATGACAGTGGGCCAGATTTCCAGCTGGTTTATGCTGATGTAACACCCTCCGTGTCAATGGGCCAGATCCCCAGCTGGAGTAAACCAATGTATCTGCACTGGAGTCAGTAGACAACATGCTCCTCTGATGTAAACTGATGTAGCTCCACTGGAACAGTGGGCCTGATCCCCAGCTGGTGGAGTGGATCCATAGCTCCATTGGAGTCAATGGGCCAGACCCCCACTGATGCAAATTAGTGTGGCCCCATTAAAGTAAACAGAGCTATGGGTTTACTAGAACTGAAAGTCCAGCCCTATAGCGGCCCGGTTTCTTATCCCTTATTTCCTACAGCCATGTAGAGCTCTGTATATAGTATAGTGACCCCTTTCCCACCCAGAGCTTCTGCCAACATCTGGACACCGTTATGCAAAGTAGCTGCTCCTTTCTCATATCAGTCGTGCAGTACAGTACAGTTGCTAAGTTCTCATCTGTAACCCTTGCAGTCATGCAGCAGCATTTAGACAGCATAGCTGCCCTATCTCCTTCCTTCCCAGGCTGAGGCCGGCAGGTGTGGTGGACCAGGCACCGGAAAAATGAAATTGTTTCCTAGCTCTGCCACCAATCTGCTGTATGGCCTGGCAGGAAATGAGAGGAAGGGGATGTCCAGTGTTCTCCATCCTTGTGCTAGTGGGCTTGGGATCACAGACAGCACCCCTTTGGGGTGAAGCCCTAATTTTTAATCTCATGACTGTCTGTCACCATCTGAACCCCTCCCCTCTCCGAAGTCCACCGCAGGCTGTGACTTCTTTTGAAAATGTTTTTTTAATGGCACAAGGCAAGATTTTTGTGCACAACCTCCACAAAAATGCAGCCTTTTGGATAAACTAACTTCTCTTTATTTTAGCATGAATTTGCTATCAAGGTAGCGTCCTCTGACACAGAAAAACTTTGCAATGCAACTTGCCAAATTCAGAGGCCTGGTGTTTTATAGGAGTAGCAGGCTGGTAAGAAGCAAGGTTAGGAGAATGGCACCACTTTCTCTCTCACGCCCAAGAACTGGGGCCCCTATCCCTGCATTTGACTGGTAGCCAGCAATGGAATGCTGCTATTTTACTCTGTCGCCATGTTACCATGAACTGGAATGAAGCTACAGGGGGCCCTCACTCTTGACGGATGGAGACACAGGGGAAGCTATTTGCAGTGCATGCACAGCAATGCACTGAGATCCCCCAAAAATAGTGCCAGGTATTCCATGCTATCCTGACCCTGCCAATCAACCCTCTCAGATATATCCTGAGAAACAAGGAAGTCAATGCCGTGAGAAAAGCCCTCGGTGAATTTGTGGCTTTCTCAAGATTTCACACATCCCTAGCAAATTGTTTTAGGGTGAAAAGAAATGAGGATGATCTGAGATGATTTACTGAGTCATAGACACAGCATTCATACTGTGAAATCTCGGCCCACTTGACATCAGTGGTAAATCTCACCTTGACTTCAACAAGGGCTGGATTTCACCTGACCTCCCCTGTTTCAAGCCAGCATGTGAGACATTAATGACATACTGAGAATGTCTGACATCCTCTAACATTTTGGCAGATCAGGTATTGGTGCAATATTTTTTGTTCATGGAAATCTCAGCTGTTTGTTGAAATTTTTATAGAAAATATATATTTTTATTATGTTTCCATTCGATTTGATGAAACCCCAAAATCAAAGTTTTTTTGGAGTTTTTTTGTTTTTAATTTTCTCAGTTTTTATTCTCCCCCTTACTTTTCTATTCTTTTCTCCATTTTCACCCCTTGTCTTCTGATTTTTTTGTCAAAATGGAAAGAGGACATAAGGGGGACAAGTAGAGTTGGGAGGAAGAGAGGAAAAAAAGGTAGAAAAACAAGCAACACCCCAGCTGAGACATAGAATCACAGAACTGGAAAGGAACTCATGAGGTCATCTAGTCTAATCCCCTGTTCAAAGCACGACCAATCCTCAGACCCCTAAATGCTTCTCCAAGGATTGAACTCATAACCCTGGGTTTAGCAAGCCAATGCTCAAACCACTGAGCTAATTTGCTAGCAGTCAGCAGCTGTAACACATGCATGAATGACTTTGTTGCCCTGGATTAGTGCACAACTCTCACTATTTCACTTGTACTATGAACTAATGGATCAGAGCACGAGATAGGATATTTCTGAAGTTACTGGGATGCTGTGCTATCTGTGGAATGTAAATATGTTTCCCCATGAAGGCCCCTCGGTCACTTTTTGGAACTATACCATCAGCATTTTCTTATTTTAAGACAGAAAATTTAAAGCAAAAAGAGATCTGATAAACCTCAAGCAATTCCCAACTGACTTATAGCCCCTTCTCTCCCCATCACACAAGCAGTGAGTCCAGACATACCATAAGCTTCATAGGATTCTTGTGCCTCCCCATGTCCATAATCATAATATTCTGTGTCCCTTGTACCTGACTCTAAACAGGAGCTGCTCCCAGCATCAGGAAGGGAATGAGGAGGGGAAGGCATATGGCCCACATCAGTGGATATGGGATGAAGGGAGAAGGGGAGGATTATACACAGCATTTACTTTTGTCTCTCCAATGAGCTGATCTCAGTGCTTTTAACAAACCAACCTTTTTCTGGCCAATTTCATCGCACGTGCAGAGTTTTCAATGACCATTTCAACCCTCTCTCCGACTTTTAGCAGCTAACACACAGCAGGACTTTGTGCTGAATTGGCCTACATGTATACCTTATCACATTCCCGACTTCTTTTGAACCACTCACATGTGGTATTGGCACAATAAAGATCAGTATGTCAGCAACCCTGTGGCCTCAGTTGTTGGGGTTGGAACCTATAAGATTCATGAATAAGGTTCAAGGGGAGGTAAAAAACAGATGTCATGAAGCATGTAAGGTGGTACTTAAGTTGCTTGTTTCACCCCATAAATATGGAGGTACCAGCACTTCATTCTTTGTACTGGCTTAAGGGATGACTCCGTTGAATATGCCGGTGCCTTGTCATGAGCATACAGGCAGTGTACCTAGACAGTGTTTGGAATGCTGATAAAGTGCTTTGTAGATAATCATGGAATCATAGAATATCAGGGTTGGAAGGGACCTCAGGAGGTCATCTAGTCCAACCCCCTGCTCAAAGCAGGACCAATCCCCAATTAAATCATCCCAGCCAGGGCTTTGTCAAACCTGACCTTAAAAAACTCTAAGGAAGAAGATTCCACCACCTCACTAGGTAACCCATTCCAGTGCTTCACCACCCTCCTACTGAAAAAGTTTTTTCCTAATATCCAACCTAAACCTCCCCCACTGCAACTTGAGACCATTACTCCTTGTTCTGTCATCTTCTACCACTGAGAACAGTTTAGATCCATCCTCTTTGGAACCCCCTTTCAGGTAGTTGAAAGTAGCTATTAAATCCCCCCTCAGTCTTCTCTTCTGTAGACTAAACAATCCTGGTTCCCTCAGCCTCTCCTCATAAGTCATGTGCTCCAGCCCCCTAAACATTTTTGTTGCCCTCCGCTGGACTCTTTCCAATTTTTCCACATCCTTCTTGTAGTGTGGGGACCAAAACTGGACACAGTACTCCAGATGAGGCCTCACCAATGTCGAATAGAGGGGAATGATCACATCCCTCGATCCACTGGCAATGCCCCTAATTATACAGCTGAAAATGCTGTTGCCTTCTTGGCAACAAGGGCACACTGTTGACTCATATCCAGCTTCTCGTCCACTCTAACCCCTAGGTCCTTTTCTGCAGAACTGCTGCCTAGCCATTCGGTCCCTCGTCTGTAGCAGTGAATGGGATTCTTCTGTCCTAAGTGCAGGACTCTGCACTTGTCCTTGTTGAACCTCATCAGATTTCATTTAGCCCAATCCTCTAATTTGTCTTGGTCCCTCAGTATCCTATCCCTACCCTCCAATGTATCTACAACTCTTTCTAGTTTAGTGTCATCTGCAACCTTGCTGAGGGTGCAGTCCACGCGATCCTCTAGATCATTAATGAAGATATTGAACAAAACCGGCCCCAGCTGCCAACTAGACATGGAGCCATTGATCACTACCCATTGAGCCCAATGATCTAGCCAACTTTCTATCCAGCTTATAGTCCAATCATCCAGCCCATTCTTCTTTAGCTTGCTGGTAAGAATACTGGGGGAGACCATATCAAAAGCTTTGCTAAAGTCAAGGAATAACACATCCACTGCTTTCCTCTCATCCACAGACCCAGTTATCTCATCACAGAAGACAATTAGGTTAGTCAGGCATGACTTGCTCTTGGTGAATCCATGCTGACTGTTCCTGATCAGTTTCCTCTCCTCTAAATACTTCAAAAT
The DNA here is from genome assembly GCF_020497125.1 of Mauremys mutica. Lineage (NCBI taxonomy): Eukaryota > Metazoa > Chordata > Testudines > Geoemydidae > Mauremys > Mauremys mutica. The sequence continues at coordinate 57,618,738 of NC_059084.1, read as the reverse complement.
TGATTCCTTGAGGACCTGCTCCATGACTTTTTCCAGGGACTAAGGTGAGGCTGATTGGCCTGTAGTTCCCTGGATCCTCCTTCTTCCCTTTTTTAAAGATGGGCACTACATTAGCCTTTTTCCAGTCATCCGGGGTCTCTCCTGATCGCCATGAGTTTTCAAAGATAATGGCCAATGGCTCTGCAATCACATCCGCCAGCACACTCATCCATAAGGAGACAGGATAATGAATGACAAGTTATTAAGTCCAAATGGGTCTAACTAGCTAAACAATAGAGCAACCAGATGGCTTGATTCTCTGGATTGACTGGAATGAACAGAGTGAGGAGATGTCTACTCTACAGCAGCAAAGGTGCAGTGCTGCAGCTACACCTCTTGTAGTACTGTAGTTTAAAGGATTCCTATGTCAACATAATGTTTTTTTTCCATGGATGCAAGTAATCTTCCTCTCTGACAGATGGTACCTAAGTCAACGAAAGAATCCTTCCATCAGTAAAGCTGTGTCTACACCAGGGGTTAGCTCTAACCAATTGTGTCACACAGAGTGTACATTTTTTCACAGCTCTGACTGACAAAGCTAGGTCAACTTAAGTTTTTAGGTGTAGAACAGGCCTTAGGCAGAAGGAAGACAACATACCTGACATATATCCGACAAAGTGGGTATTCACCCACGAAAGCTCATGCTCCAATACGTCTGTTAGTCTATAAGGTGCCATAGGACTCTTTGCTGCTCATACCTGGGTACTGTAACAGACTCGACTGAGCAACATGGGAATTAGCCCATGGCTTTTAAAAAAAAAATTCTTGATAGAGGAGAGACAGACTTTCAGAGACAAACTGAGACCAGGCTGTAATTGGGACCTGCTAGGCCTACCCCAAATAGGAGCCCCAGGGTTGGAAAGTGGTTGAAACTTGAAAAAATGTCACAATCAGCACATAAAACAATACGTATTGATTTTTTAAAAGGTACAAAAGGGAAATGAAAAGTTTATCTTTTAACCAGCTACAAATCCATGAGAGCACCTTCCCTCTTATCCCATGGCAATATACAGTCGCAGATTACATTCTCACTTCACAATCCAGCAATCCACCTCCACCTTATCCATCCCACATACACAGCATATTCTCTCACACTGTGAGAGAAGGAGTCCCTTGCTCTTTCATCAAAGACCAGAAGGATGGGTGCAAATTAGGCCATAAGGCTTCCAAGTAGGGGTTCTCAAAGGAGCATAGAAAGGTTAGGTGCCCAACTCCCTTTGACATTCAAAGGCTGTTGGGTGCCTAACTCCCTTAGATTCCTTTAAAAATCACAGACAATATCAACAAAAAGATTTAAACTTTCTTCATGTGGCAAATTAGGGGTCTTCCGTACCTGGGTTTGGAGTTTGAGGTCCAGAGATCAAACTGACCTGGGAGCTTTAGCCAAGATTTTTTTAATTTAGAATCATTTAATTTTCTTATTATTATAAAATAGAATTGACATTGGTTCCTTTTTCTCTATTATTCAAGCAGATCTTCTCATCTAATACATTAGATGAACAGAGATTTCGATTGAGATTGGAAGTTCTCTCTGAATTCATTTCCTTTGAAATAAGACATTCCCTTTTTTCTATTGCTTTGTCTTTGGGTCAACAGCTCTCCTGTCTCCCTTATTTTCCCTTTGGAATCAGTTGTTTTCCATGACTTCCGCTTTGAGGTTAGTAATAAGACTGTCTTTGTACCATTTGTTTTCCTTTCTAAAAATAAATATTAACAGTCCTCTATGAAATATTTTCAAATTCCCACCAGCAGACATATCAAGGGAGATTACATCATCTCATATGAAGGAGAAATTTCCAAACAGGAGAGACATTAATTTCTGTGAAAGGGAAAAAACAATGAAATACCCCAAGGAACACTGTAGGATCCAGACATCCAGGTAGGAACCCATAGCTCAGTTTGCTGAGATAATTGAAGACTATCAATATTAGAATAGAATGGAAAATGGAGTGAAAAGACTATAATCTTATTTCAAAAGATCTGAAGGAAGAAGTAGGGGTAGGGTGAAGCTGGCAACAGATCACTAATGTAAAAGGTAAAGCAGCACAGTTAAAATGCAAAAATCTGATTTAGAAAAGAAAAAAACCTGCTCAGACATCCACCATGTCAGAAAGATTATGATTGCTTTTTCAATCCAGGGAGAAGGTAAATGAAGGTAGATGGTGTGACATTGCACCCCATATTCTTCATAGTGATATTATTATGATGTGTTTATAACATAATTATGATGCATTTTGTGCAAGACGGGTCCTTTAGGGTGTGACTGAAAAAGTTTAACATTTGCTGAATATGATTGTCCCATTCGTATGCATTATCATTTTTGCATCCGAAGTTATGAATATTGACTATGTATCTATATTTCAAATGTATTTAGATCTGGGTAATGCCCACTAGGCAAGATGCTTTCAGTCTAAATAGGTGTTTTGGAAGGGCCTATTCAGGGTAATGAGCCATTAGGGAAAAAATAGGCCTTAGGAGAAGCTTATCTCCCACCTGATGAGCCTTCCTGACAATGCTCCAGACTGTCTCCAAGGGCAGGTGCAGCTGACCAGGTCACATGACTCTGTACTCCGTCTTGGGATATTGGTGTTTTTTCATAAACTGCTCTGGGAACCAAGTTTTGAAACAAAGGGTTCCTGTCCTATCTTAAAGCTATATAAGGCAGGGAGTGACATCATCTGTTGTTATTCACTCCCCACACAAGAGGACTCCTGAAAAGATCTGAGGAACAACGGCTGAACTGGGGGAAGTGCTGGATCCAGGCTAAAGGATTTCCAGCCTGTGTATGGAAACTGGAGAAACCCAAGATACAAAGCAAATGCAGGTTCTGCCTTGAGAATCTGCCATACTGCTGGTATCATAAGTCAGGGTGAGAAACTGCTGATTGATAGTCAATCTAACTAGTGTGTTAAGCTTAGGTTGCATTTTTGTTTATTTCCTAGGTAATATCCTTTGATCTATTTTCTATCCCTCTAATCACTTAAAATTTATCTTTTGTACTTAATAAACTTGTTTATATTTGAACCTAAATGAGTGTGCTTTTCAGTGCAGTATCAGAGGGGTAGCCGTGTTAGTCTGGATCTGTATTATTTCAGTGAAATGTCTGGGGAAAAATCTCAGCTTGGTTACCCCAAGTATGTCTATTACTCTCCACTTTCAGGAAGAGGTGACCTGGGTGATAAATTCATACCAGTCGGTGTTTTGATACAACTCTGGGGTCGTAGGCTGGGAAGCTGGTGGATATCTTGACTGTAGCTTCTCTATTGTTGGTTCATGCAGTGTCTGGCGGAACCTGCATGTAACCGAAGCTGGGTGTGTCCCTACCTGTGTGAATGCAGGAGGAAGTGTAGGACTGGGATCAGGTCTTCATCTTGCACAGTGTGAAAGGGGGGCCCAGACTGATGAGTCAGAAAGGAGACATTCTCGTACTATTCTTTTGTCTTTTCGGTCAACAGTGCTCCTATCTCTGTTATTTTCCCTTTTGAATTAGTTGTTTTCCATCACTTCCCCTTTGAGGTTAGTAATAAGACTGTTCTTGTACCATTGTTTTTCCTTTCTAAAAACAAATATTAACTGTCCTCTATGCAATAATTTCAAATTCCCACCAGCAGACATATCAAGGGAGATTGCATCATCTCACATGAAGGCGAAATTACAAACCAGGAGAGGCATACATTTCTGTGAAAGGGAATAAAACCTCAATATATCAAGAAGCACTTTAGGATCCAGACATCCAGGTAGAAACCCAATGCTCAGTTTACTGCAATAATTGAAAAATATCAATAGTAGAAGAGAATGGAATATAGAGTTCAAAGTCTATAAGCTCATCTCAGGAAATCTGAAGGAAGGGTTAGAGTTAGGGGGCAGCTGGCAATAGATTTTCAGTGAGAGAAGTATAGCAGCTCAAATAAAATGAAATAATCTGATTAAAAAAATTAAAATACCTGCTCAGATATCCACAATGTCAGAAAGAGTGTGATTGCTTGTTCAATCCAGTGGGAAAGTAAAATAACATTGATGGGTTATAGAAAAACATGCCTAAAAAAGATCAATGAGTGACTTTCAGATTTAGAACATAAAAACAGCCATATTTGGTCAGATTGAAGATCCATCTTTCCCAGGTTCCTATTTTCTTACAGTTGCCAATGCCAGATCCCCCAGAGGGAATCATCACAACAGGGAATCATCCAGTGATCCATCCCCTGTTGCCCATTCCCAGCCCCTGGCAAACAGAGGTTAGGGACGCCATCCCTGCTCATCCTGGCTAACAGCCACTGATGGACCTATTCTCCATGAACTTATCCAGTTTATTGGCTCCTTGTGTGTGTATTTTATTTTTCACCACAAGACTCTGATTCTTTTTCTCAAATGTGAGTTTTATTGCTCGTAAACATTTTGAAACAGAAAACTTGTCGTGTGTGTGTGTGTGTGTGCGCGTTTTACTGGGTTTCCATTTTTTGTCATACATTTATGTTGCACCAGTGTCAATGTAGCATTGCCACTCCCAGTGTAGACATAGTTTATATGGGTGAATGGTAAATTAGTTGATGAAGAGATCAGAAGATAGGCTTTCTCAAGGAAAGCGTAGGGGAAAAGCAAGGAAGAGAGTATTCTTCACGCTATTCTTTTTGAAGATTTCCACCCCATTTCAGGTTTATGTCCCGCCCTCTGTTCCCATTTTCAGTCATGTACTGGTTGGCGTTTTAGGCGATTTTGAAAGAAAAAAAAATGTTTGGATGGGAATGTTGTGTGCTTGTGTTTTGACACATTTGGCTGACTTTTTTAGAAAAAGTAACAGTTAATTTGAATGAATAGAAAGAGAGAGTTAAAAGGTGTTTAATAAAAGAAAGACTGCTTAGGTTTAGTAAGGAGAGAGGTTGATTATTAAAGAGAAGAAAGATTTTTATTTAGCTTTATAAAGGAGAGAGGGCTTTAAACACAAAAGTTTGCAAGAAAGGTTATTATACAGTAGAAAAATTTTAAAATATAAAGCTAGTTTTAGAGAGGAGCGTTTAGAAAGACTTATTTAGAAATAAAAGAGGAAAATATAATTATAAAAAAGAATTAGGTTGAAAGAAAGCACATGAGAGAAAAAATAGAATTTTTAAAATTAGCTAGAGAGCCTTTGTTCAGTGACAAAAGACTGTGTGAAGGAGGTAAAGTATAGAAAACTAAGAGAAAAAGATCCTTTTTTGTTGGTGAGCAAAACATAGGAGAGTTTGAAAGTGTAAAGTATAGAAAACAGAAAGAGATAGAGAGATCCATTTTTGTTAGACTAACACTGGTTATTTTTTAGTGAGGACAATCTGAAGCTGTAGCAAAAGCAGTTACCAAAAGCAGCTTTTTTAAGAGATAAGAAGACTGTTAGAAAAGCATAACGTAATATGAACCCCTAGGCTTGCTTTTAAAAGATTTTCCCAAAGTAAAACTTTTGTAAAGAAATTATACAAAGCACAGGTTATCTTAATAGAGTTCACCTTTTTTGACAGAGATAAGAATTTTGTTTTCTCCAGATTTGTAAAGGGTGAACATTATTTGCAATGCAAATGAGTAAGACAAATATTTCCCCTATTTTGTAAACCAGTGGATGAGAGAGAAGAAGGTTTTTCTTTTTCAATTTTTCTCACTTTTTAAAGGCATTAGTTTTGCCTAAAGTTTTAGATTTATACAAAGCACACAGAGACTGATTTTTACCATATATAAGAAATTTTGTTTTCCTTAGCTATGTAAAGGCTGAATATTATTTAAAATATAACAAATTATTTGTATTAGAAATAATCCTATGTAAAATAAAATTTAAAAAAAGACATATATTTGCTTTCATATTACTGTAATTAAATGCAGGTCACACTAACCCAACTTTAGATTTATTAAAAACACCCAAGAAAACCAGCTTATGTCAAAAACTTAACTCAGAGATAAGGAGTCTGTTTTTCCCACCACAAAAATACACATATTTTTCTTTTTTAATTGTAAACCACGGACAAACAAACTTGCTTTAGGAATGTCATATTCAAGAACTGCATAAAGTAGTGAGAGAAACATCCTTCCTTTTTATGTGAAGAAGCCATTGCTTTGTGACAGCATGAAGCTTGGTTTACAAAAGCGATACAAATGCTTTCCCCCTATGTTTTTGCTAACATTGGTAATTTTTTAGTAACGGCAATTTGAAGTTGCAGCTAAAACGCAGTTACCAAAAGCAGTTTTTGTTACAGCTAAGAAGACGGCTTCTCTCCCACACAACACCAACCCTCCCAATTTTTAACTTTTGAAGAAATACAAGTGACAGTTATATTAATCTTTCATTTACTTAGGGATTTTGGTTGCAATTTTTTTGTTGCATTATCAAAAGTTAGATCAAATTTTTGCAGTCCACGTGCTGAGACACAGGTAACAAATCTTGTGTTTGTTTTGGGTTTTTAAATTTTATTAAAATGTTACATCACAGGCTGGAGCTGTTGCTCTCTCTACATTTTAAAAACACATAAGACTAATTAGAGTAGCCAGGGACCCAATCACGGTTGCTGTGTAAAATACAAAAGACTTGTATAGTTCTTTTACATATTAATTTGATTCAGGAAACAAAGGTGTAGGGTTTAAAACCCGCAGCGGTATGCTTTTTAAAGTCTGTCCTAAAGAGATACCTTTTCTAACTTATTAACAATGTAAAATATGGTGGGGGGAAACATCCCAGGGTTAAAACCACATGGCCCTACTTTAAAAAAAATAAAAAATAAAAATAAAAAAAAAAATTTGAATGAGGCTTATTTGAGCCGGCAAGCTTGTATTAAAAATCTGTTTAGTTATGATCAGTAGCCCTTGTCATGAAGTTAATTAAAGGGTGTTGATTGCAAAGCTTTCTGATTACAAATACCTTAATGGGAAAAAATAACAATATTACCATTTAGAAAGTTTTTTAACTGTTTAAACGGATTTAATATAAAACTGTTTTGCAATTTTATGCTGAGAAAGTGAAAGGCTATATTTTTTAATGTTTGTCAAAGCTTTGTGACATAAAAAAGTGTGAGCTACACTAGCCTACCCTAAATGTTTTTAAATGATCAGAACAAGATCTGAGTAAAATATGAAAACTATCAATAAAAAATTGCTGTAAGCCTAAAGGACTGCCAAGTTTTACTAAACACACAAAGATTTTAATTTAGTAAGATCTACCCCTGTTTACAGACATGTCAATTATAAAGAAATAGCAATATTACCCTTTATAATGTATTTGGTACAGTTTTTCATATAAAATAAGTGCTTAAAAAGTTGTTTTACAATAAAGGAGAAAATTATGTAGAAACCCAGCCCTTCCCCTTCCCCAACCCCCGTTTACAGACATGTCAATTGTAAATCCTTTTTGTACGTTTATTCTTAGCTTCTGAAATCCCAATGCAACACTCTCCTGAATCCCCAAAAGATTTATTAAGCCTGCTCTGTGAAACCTGCTATTTCTAAACTGCATGATTATGTTCTTGTGAGCTTTGAATCGGTTTACAGTAATTTTTCTATGCAAGGAGCTAGAATTTATATTCCTCAATGACAGAATTGTCAGTAAATGAAAATGTTTACTCGATTTACCTAAAAGTTCTTAGTGTTTAACTAACATCAGGAGACCGTTACTTGCCGAAGCACTGAACAGCAATAAAAAAAGAGTACACTCTTCTAAAAGGCATTTGAAAGGAGACAAAAAACAGCAAACCTATTGAACTAATCTTTCATGTGCACAAGGGTGATTTGAGTTTCTTTCTTTCTTGCCCGATTTGCAATTTGTTTTGGCTATAACAATATTGATTATGTTTCTTTATTCAGTGCATATGCAAGGTCTGGTTTTCCTATCCCCAGACAGATTTGCATATGCACACACGCTTGGCAGCATGCACTTCCACTTTAACACTGCCTTGAACCCATCTCAAGCTTGTGAGATTTAAAAATCAGGCCCATGTTAACCTGTGTTAACTTTTTCACATAAGCTGGTTTTCTTGTATTTTTTTTAATAAATCTAAAGTTGTGTTAGGGTGCCCTGAAGTTAATTAAAGTAATATGTAAAGCGACTCTACAAGTCGTCTGTATTTTACAGAGCACTATTTCTAATAAAATATTTTGTTATACTGTAAATAACATTCAGACTAGGAATATCTTTTAAAACAAAGCCTAAGGTTTAATATTATGGTCTGGTCATCGAATAGTCTTCTTATCGCTTACTAAATTTGCTTTTGGTAACTGCTTGTACTGCAGCTTCAAATTGTCCTAACTAATAAATAAGCAATGTTAGTCTAAAACATAGCGAGGAAACATTTTATCACTTTTAAAAACTGGCTGTTATTTAGGGTTGGTGGTTTTAAACCTGGGAATGTGTCTGCATGCTCATTTTTTTTAAATTGAAACACATATGTAAAAGTGCAAAATGAAGGAAAAGGTGGTGGGGAAACGTTTCTTCAAATAGGCCTCTTTTAAGTGTTTATTTCTTTACAAAACTTAAATTAAAAATCAATTTTCATTAAAACATTAAGTAAATAAAAAAAGTTTGCAGAAACATGCTTCATGAAGGGCTTATAGCAGGAGGGGTTCTGAGGGAAGGGAAAGGAGGAGGCTGTAGAACAACTTCTGATTGGTCCGGCAGGATTTGCTCCCAAGGTTCGCAGCCCTCAGTATAGTTACCATTTCCCTAGGAACAACCCCTGGGTAAGGTTTCTGCTCGGCTCTTGCTGCTGCTTTTTATACTTTTCTCACTAGCCATGTGTTCTGCTCTCTAACAAAAAAAAATCTCTCTCTCTCTCTCTCTCTTTCTCTTGTTGTTTTCTATACATTACCTCTTTCACACAGCCATGTGTCACTGAATGCAGGATCTCTAGCTAATTATTAAAATTCCCTTTTTTTCTGCTGTGTGCTCCTCAATCAATCCATTTTTCCCCTTTTATTTCCTATTTAGTTCCAAAACCCTTACTGCTCCTCCCTGACTCTACTTTTATATTTTCCTCTTTTATTTTAAAACAACTCCTTTTAGATGCTTCTTTCTCAACCCATCTATATATTGTTCTATTTTATTTAATAAACCTTTTGCTTTTTAAAAATGTATTAGCTCCTCTCTCAACCAACCTTTATATTTCTTTCTTTTATTTCAAAAAATTCTATTTAATAACATTTATTTCAAACCTTTATCTTTAAAACCCTATCTCTTTAATAAGCCTAACCAAAAATATTTCTTTTCTTTAATAACCATCCTCTCTCCTTACTAAACCTAACCAATCTTTTATTTTTTACAACTCCTTTTCGTTAAGTCCTCTATTTCTATTCTTTCAAACTTTTTTCTTTAAAAACCTCTCTCCTTACTAAACTTAACCAATCTTTCTTTTTTAAAATTTCTTTTCTTTAAGCTCGTTCTATGCTTTCAAACTAACTCTTCCTTTTTTTCTAAAAAATCAGCCAAATGTGACAAAACAAAACCATACAACATTCCCCTGTCCAAAAATAAAAAATAATAATAAATACACTTTTTTTCAAAATTGACGACAGTGACAAACCTGTACCTGACTGAAAGCGGGAACAGAGGGCTGGACATAAACCCGAAACACAGTGTGGAAACGTATAAAAAAGTATATGGTGAGGAATATATCAAGGGGTTAACTATTGAAGAGATTTTGGAGTTATTGCCTCTGATATCTTTGCTTTAAGAGCAAGGAAGTGATACTTCTCTTTAAACATATCTGTATTTTATTGCTCATAACATTTGGAGAAATGAACAATCTCTCTGTCTCTCTCTCTTTCTCTCTCAGTATTTTTATCTCATTCTGTCTATAAATCTATTCCTCTTTTCTCCAGATTTTCACTTTTCTCCAGGCACATTCACCCTTTTGGATAAAAAATGACACTTATTTTTATCTTAATGAATTTTTATTTTTATTTCACTTACATTTCTTTATATGGGGTTGGAGTCCAATCTCAGTTGCACTTGTTTAAATCCACATAAAGCTGATGCAATTTACTCTGGTGTAACTGAGATCAGGTAACAGCCTGTGGTCTCTGTTTAGGGTTTTGTGTGTGTGTCTTTGTCTGTTTCTCGGTCAGCATTTATCAAATAGTGAAATTTTTCCTTTGCATCTGCTGTGATAGAAAACAACTGGCTAGGCCTTCATAAAAACCTCTACCCCTTTGGGGTTTCGGTATGTGCCTTATGGGTTAGGACCATACTGCATCTGGGCAGTGTAATTCCCTGCTCCAGTAAATCTACACACTCTATCTTTGACTGAGCTATTGTGCTAAACATAGCAGTGTAGCCTCAGCAGCACGGACTAGCTGCCCAAGCCGAATTCCAGCATAATGGAAATCTAGGTACGTACACAGGTGGCTATCCCAAGCCACTGCCTGTGCTGCTGTGTTCTCACTGCTAATTTTATCCTGCTAGCTTGACCAAAGCTAGTCTATGTATGGCTACCCAAACTGGGAATTACACCTCCCAGATGCAGGTTTAATTCCCAGTGGTTGAACTCTAAATATCTTTCATTTCTAGTCTAGTGATTTTTTGTTTATGTCGTCTAGGTTTGTTGATATGACACCGATAGGTTAAAGATATTTCAAAATCCCAGCCTAAAAGTCTTTACTTAAAGTTCAAGAGAGATTAAGGGAGTTAGATGGGACATTTCTGTAATTCAATAGGGTTCCAATCATCTTGATTTGTGTAAATTGGAAGCTTAACCTCCGAGTGTGTGTTACTCTGGTTATTGACAATTTCATTCTTCCAGTGGAGAGATGCAGTGGTACAGGGTTACATACCCGAATGTATCCGACAGCACAACCTGACCGTGTGTACTCCATCAATATTTAATGGTTTTCTGTTTCTAGGTACACATTATGGAGAAAGCGGAAGGAAGAAACCAAACACCCATCGTGGAATTCATCCTCTTAGGATTCGGGAATGTCCCTGAAATGCAGCCCCTTCTCTTCCTCGTGTTTCTTGTGATCTATATTGTGACTGTCTCTGGGAACATCCTCATCATAGCGCTAGTAGTGACTGATCAGCATCTTCACATCCCCATGTACTTCTTCCTGGGGAATTTGTCCTGCTTGGAGGCCTGTTACACATCAACCATCCTGCCCAGGCTGCTGACCAGTCTACTGACTGGGGATAGAACCATTTCTGTTAAGGGCTGCATTGTGCAATTATATTCCTTTGCTACCCTGTCAACTACAGAATGTCTGCTGCTCACGGCAATGTCTTATGACCGGTATTTAGCGATATGCAATCCACTCCGTTATGCTGCTCTGATGAATGCCAGGGTTTGTTTCCAGCTAGTGGCAGGGTCCTGGATAAGTAGCTTTCTGGGATGCACCATAGTAAATATTTTCTTGTTCCAATTAACATTCTGTGATTCAAAAGAAATTGATCATTTCTTTTGTGATTTTTCACCTATTATAAAGCTGTCCTGTGGCCACACCCAGACTCTGCAACTAGTGACATTTACTATCGCTGCCATAGGTACATTTGTGCCCTTTCTACTGACTCTGACATCCTATATTTGTATTATAACCACCATCCTGAGAATCCCTTCCACCACTGGGAGACAAAAGACCTTTTCCACCTGCTCCTCTCATCTCATTATGGTTACAGTTTTCTATGGGACCCTGATTACTGTCTATGTGGTTCCAACAGCCAACACTCCCAAGGTCCTACAGAAAATATTCTCTGTCTTCTACACAGTCCTGACTCCCATGACCAATCCTATCATTTACAGCCTGAGAAACAAGGAGGTCAATGAGTCCCTGAGAAAAGCTATTCATAAACTAGCTGCTTTCAGAAACAGGCATAGAATCTGAAAGGACAGAATGTAGCATATAGTAAAATATAGATGAACTGATATAATTTCTTAGACATGGCCCATTTCAGTCCTTGAGGACAAGGTTACCCCTTATTGACCTTCTTTCTTTCTTTCTTTCTTTCTTTCTTTCTTTCTTTCTTTCTTTCTTTCTTTCAGAAAATGTGCTTTTTTCCAGATTCATGTTTCAGTAAAGCACTCTGTTTCCATCATCCATATATGAACACTAATGCCCAAATTCTGCTAGGAGCTTAACATTTTTGAATGGTTCTGGGTCTCGTCTAATCCCTCTGAAACCAATGACATTCATTCTCCACTGATTAGTATCCTCTGTTGTCAATGTATGTGAAAACTGTTGCCACCACAGTGAGTGGAGAACTTCGATTGAGCAGTATTCTATGCAGTTCTGTAGCTGGGTAAACAAAAAATGAAAGTCTGTGGAGGGTTGGGAGTCTCAGGGTACGTCCATACTACTCACCCGGGTCGGCGGGTAGTGATCGACTTCTCGGAGTTCGATATATCGCGTTTCATCTAGACGCGATATATCGAACTCCAAACGCGCTCCCGTCGACTCTGGAACTCCACCACCGCGAACGGCGGTGGCGGAGTTGACTGGGGAGCCGCGGACTTTGATCCCGCGCCGTGAGGACGGGTAAGTAGTTCGAACTAAGGTACTTCGAGTTCAGCTACACTATTCGTGTAGTTGAACTTGCGTACCTCAGTTCGAACCCCCCACCTAGTGTAGATCAGGCCTCAGTGTCCTGCCATGTGAAATTTCCTGCCTGTTCATACATCTTTGCAGGGTCAAAGCAACATTAAAATATCTATTTCTATATCGATATTGATATAAATATAGATATTCATAGAGATATATAAAATGCAAGGATAAGATGTATTACCAAAATTTTCAAAGCTCTCTCTCCCATGCAAATAAAAAGAAATGAATGAGTAAAAATGAATAGGAAATGAGCACCAAAAAGCACTAGGCAACTTTTCAAATCTCAGCCTATATAGTGTAACATAGGCCTCCCTCACCACAGATAGAAATGCACTATTCGCATAAAAACCTTTGCCACCAAAGTTTGACAAAAAATGAATTAAAGAATAAAATGTCACTAAGTCTCTCTGGTGTTTTTGTTCTTCTTCCACATTTTTGGGCCAAAATATATTGTAATTCCCCTTTCTCTTTGTAAGTGGTTAGGTGCCCATTGCTCCCCTGACCACCCACCCACATTCATAGATGGAGGTATATGTAGTTTGTGGCCTCATGTATCAGGCTTTGTTTGGATGAATTGTTGATTGGTCAGCTAGAAGTGATTCATGAATGTAACTCAAATTAGCTGGATATTTTCATCAAAAAGCAATCAAAATCTTTCAGGACTTAGATGTGAGGCAGCAACCTACCCCCATTATAACATTTAAACTTGTGGTTAGAGCACTCATGTGGAGTGAGTGAGTGTGTGTGTGTGTGTGTGTGTGTGTGTGTGTGTGTGTGTGTGTGTGTGTGTGTGTGTGTGTGTGTGTGTGTGTGTGTGTGTGTGTGTGTGTGTAAGACCCATGTTCAATATCCTCCCTGCCTGACTGGGGCGGGGGGTAAGTCTTCAATCTCCCACATTGCAAACAAGTGCACTGGCCTATGGAATTCTCTCCACAGACGCTCTCTCCCTCTCTCCTGTTCAAGTGGTTCCACTGGGTAAAAATAATTAAATAGGCATTGAAACAGGAAGTTGAACTTCCATCTCCTGCAGCCAAAGTGTGTGTCTTAACTACCAGACTACAGAGTCATCTTTGGACTTTCTTTTTAGCCCAACGACTATTGTTTCTCATCGTGAATGACAATGAATAGTCATTGGGATATGAAAAGTAAGTCAGAATGACTGATAGCCTGGTGGTAAAGCTTTCATTTTCCAGAACTGCCAGATAAATGAAAAATCAGTGGTTCACTGAGCTCTAATTTTCATCTTCTGCCACAGAACATCTGGCAGGACCAAAATACACACTGAATGGGTTCAAGTATCAGAGGGGTAGCCGTGTTAGTATGGTTCTGTAGAAGTAGCAAAGAATCCTGTGGCACCTTATAGACTAACAGACGTTTTGCAGTATGAGCTTTCGTGGGTGAATACCCACTTCTTCGGATGCAAGTAGTGGAAATTTCCAGGGGCAGGTATATATAAGCAAGCAAGAAGCAAGCTAGAGATAACGAGGTTAGATCAATCAGGGAGGATGAGGCCCTGTTCTAGCAGTTGAGGTGTGAAAACCAAGGGAGGAGAAACTGGTTCTGTAATTGGCAAGCCATTCACAGTCATTGTTTAATCCTGAGCTGATGGTGTCAAATTTGCAGATGAACTGGAGCTCAGCAGTTTCTCTTTGAAGTATGGTCCTAAAGTTTTTTTGCTGCAGAATGGCCACCTTAAGATCTGCTATTGTGTGGCCAGGGAGGTTGAAGTGTTCTCCTACAGGTTTTTGTATATTGCCATTCCTAATGTCTGATTTGTGTCCATTTATCCTTTTCCTTAGAGACTGTCCAGTTTGGCCAATGTACATAGCAGAGGGGCATTGCTGGCATATGATGGCATATATTACATTGGTGGACATGCAGGTGAATGAACCGGTGATGGTGTGGCTGATCTGGTTAGGTCCTGTGATGGTGTTGCTGGTGTAGATATGTGGGCAGAGTTGGCATCGAGGTTTGTTGCATGGATTGGTTCCTGAGCTAGAGTTACTATGGTGCGGTGTGCAGTTGCTGGTGAGAATATGCTTCAGGTTGGCAGGTTGTCTGTGGGCGAGGACTGGCCTGCCACCCAAGGCCTGTGAAAGTGTGGGATCATTGTCCAGGATGGGTTGTAGATCCCTGATGATGCGTTGGAGGGGTTTTAGCTGGGGACTGTATGTGATGGCTAGTGGAGTCCTGTTGGTTTCTTTCTTGGGTTTGTCTTGCAGTAGGAGGCTTCTGGGTACATGTCTGGCTCTGCTGATCTGTTTCCTTATTTCCTCGTGTGGGTACTGTAGTCTTGGGAATGCTTGGTGGAGATTTTCTTGGTGTTGGTCTCTGTCTGCGGGGTTAGAGCAGATACGGTTGTACCTCAGTGCTTGGCTGTAGACAATGGATCTTGTGGTGTGTCCGGGATGGAAGCTGGAGGCATGAAGGTAGGCATAGCGGTCGGTAGGTTTTCAGTATAGGGTGGTGTTAATGTGACCATCACTTATTTGCACCGTGGTGTCTAGGAAGTGGACCGCCCGTGTAGATTGGTCCAGGCTGAGGTTAATGGTGGGGTGGAAGCTGTTGAAATCGTGGTGGAATTTTTCCAGAGTCTCCTTCCCATGGGTCCAGATTATGAAGATATCATCAATGTAGCATAGGTAGAGAAGGGGCGTGAGTGGACGGGAGCTGAGGAAGCGTTGTTCCAGGTCGGCCATAAAAATATTGGCATATTGTGGGGCCATGCGGTTGCCCACAGCGGTGCCACTGATCTGGAGATATATGTAACTGAATGGGTTATCCATCAAGGGTTGGATGTCTTTTGACTCCATTCCCACTGCTGCTTGTAATGTCCAGAGAACATATAATTTTCTTTTTCCTTCTCAGTGATCTCAAAGGCTCATCAGTGGAAATGTCAAAGGGGATTTTCCTTTCTCATATAAAGGATAAATAATGACTCAGGAGACATTTTTGGTTTTGGTAGTTGATACCAAGGTACCAGGCATGACACCAGAACCAGAGCTCTTACTGGGGGAACTGAAGTCCACTAAAAGAAGGAGGGCAAGGGTTGGATGCATATCCTGCTCAAACTTGTGTCAAGCTCTTAAAGGTAAAGCAATCTTTGGCCATCTTTATTTTTAAAATGATATCAACTGGTAAGGAAATAGGAAATTTCCATTCAATTACTAAGTCCACCTGCCCTGTCCAATGCAGAATTGATCCTGCTATACAGCACCTGCCTCACAAAGAACTTGAATATTTGTAAGATGTGTGACAAATCTCTGTCCTTCTCTCAGTGGGTCCTGTGCACTCTGGTGCATTTTGCTAGCCTCAGAGGCTCACTAACCCTCCACCTAGGCTTCTCTATCTAAAGGCAAGGGTCACAGCCTATTGAGCCATTTTCATCATAAGCCAGCAAGGGAGGTGAGGAGAAGCAACCCTCCCTTGCACAGTCTCTGTTGTCACTAAGTCTTAGTGATTAACTGGAGAGGGGATGGGGGAGCCCGGTCCCACCCTCAACCCTGGGCTCCAGCCCAGGGACCCTTATAGTAGCAGCTATGGTAGCTGACTTTTTGGAAATAGGACATGTACAATTCCCTGGGACACTTCCCCACAGCAGCCTCCACTCAATATCTCCTTCACTGTTACCTCAGGGCCTCCTTCCTTGCACTGGATAGGGATTTATACTGCTTAGTTCCTCCAAAAGCACGGCTTCCTCCTACAGCTCCTGACACCCACCTTACTGACTAACTGGGAGGATTTTAACTAGTTTCTGCCAGCCCCTAATTGGCTTCAGGAGTCCCAATCAAACTAGCTATCTTACCTGCCTTCTGGAAAGATCTTAATTGGCTGCAGGTGTCTTAATGACCTGGAGCAGCTGCCATTTACTTATCCTAGTAACAGGGATTTGTTTAGCCTGGGGCTAATATATCTGTCTCCCACTACTTTTCTATAGCCATCTTGCCTTAGCCCCATCACATTAGCCCCTTCCTCCCACCCCGCTCAATACCATAGAGTTGGGCAACTTGGGATGCCAGGAAGTGTGCTCATGACAGACCATCAGTGTTGTTGTGGTGGCATCCAGCCCCATGTTATATGCGGAATTGGAATGGTTGGAGGGATAAGAACTACCTGGTGACTCTTGCATTCTTTTCCTTATTCCACTGCATCCACTGGAAGGGTGCATGGACCGTCACAAGAGTGAATTGCTGGCCTAAGAGCAGGGGTGAAAGTAACTTACAGGATTTACCGGTACTGCAGGAGTCCTGAGGGGGGCGTGGCCTCATCCGCAAGAGGCGTGGTCTTTCAAGATTTAAAGGCCCTGAGGAACCAGCTGTGGCTGGGAGACCCAGAACCTTTAAATCAACCAGGGGTTCCCAGCTGCAGAGGTGGCTGGGAGCCTCCCGGGGCTCAGGGGCAAATTAAAGGGCCCGGGGCTCTGGCCACCAGGGGGAATCCCGAGCTTTGCGGGGCTGGGGCAGGGATTTAAGGAGCCCAGAGCTCCTGCCACTGAGGGAAGCCCAGAGCCCTTTAAATCCTGGCCCCAGCCCGGCCACCAGAGCCATGGCTGGGATTCAAAGGGCTCTGGGCTGCCCGTGGCGGCGGGGAGCTCTGAGCCCTTTAAATCCCATTTGCAGCCCAGATTCAAAGGGCTCTGGGCTGCCTGCAGCTGCGGGGAGCCCAGAGCCCTTTTAATCCCCACCGTGGTAGTCGATGCGGTCCGGCACGGCGTACTGGCTCTTGCCGGTACGCCATACCAGACCGTACTGGCTCACATTCACCTCTACCTAAGAGGTAATAACACAGCGTCTCCATGGCCCATTTGACAGCAAGGCATTCTCTCTCGACTACTGCGTATTTCTGTTCTCTTGGGAGAAGCTTTCTGCTTAAGTAGAGGTTTGGGTGTTCCTCTTCTCCCACCATTTGCGACAGAACTGCCCCCAGCTCCACCTTGGAAGCACCTGATTATAAAATACATTTCTGGTTGAAGTCCGGGGCTATGATTAAGGGGTCATTACAGAGGGCCATCAAAGGTCTTTGAATCCCCACCCCTGCTGCGTCGGTCCACTTCACCATGTCTGGACCTTGGGCCTTCACCAGGTCCATTAGAGGACTTGCCCTAGTGGCGAAGTGGGGAATTAAACATCAGTAGTAGCCTACCACACCTAGGAATGCGGGGACCTGCTTCTTTCAGGTCGGCCGGGGCCAGTTTTGAATCACCTCTAGCTTATCTGTTTGGGGCTTCACTATGACCCTTCCTACAATATATCCCAGGTACCTAGAATCTACTAGCTCTATGGCACATTTAGCAGGATTAGTGGTCTGGCATATGGATGATGACATCATCTAGGTATGCGACTGCATAACTAGTATGGGGGCGCAGCTTTGAGCAGGGGGTTGGACTAAATGACCTCTTGGGTCCCTTCCAACCCTGATATTCTATGATTCTATGAAATCATCAGAGCCAGGGCTTTGTCAAGCGGGGCCTTTAAAACCTCTAAGGATGGAAATTCCATCACCTCCCTAGGTAACCCATTCCAGTGCTTCACCACACTCCTAGTGAAATTGTTTTTTTCCTAATATCCAACCTTGACTACCCCCACTGCACTTGAGATCATTGCTCCTTTGTCAGTACACATCCTTTCTGTAGTGGGTGGCCCAAAACTGGATTCAGTAGAACCTCAGAATTACAAACCCCTCAGGAAGGGAGGTTGTTCATAATTCTGAAAAGTTCGTAACTCTGAACAAAATGCTCTAGTTGTTGTTTCAAAAGTTTACAATTGAACATTGACTTAATATAGCTTCAAAACTTTACAATGCAGAAGAAAAATGCTGCTTTTAACCATCTTAATTTAAATGAAAAAAGCACAGAAAGTTTCCTTGTCAAATCTTTTTTTTAAATTTCCCTTTATATTTTAAGTAGTTTACGTTTAACACAGCACGGTACTGTATTAGCTTCCCCCCACCCTCTCTGCGGCTGCCTCATTGCGTACTTCCAGCTCCAGATGAGGTGTGTGTGGTTGACCAGTCAGTTCATAATACTGGTGTTCGGAACTCTGAGGTTCTATTGTAAAGTGTAGGTACATGAAGGGAGAGCGTCACCTTAGGTAGTTTTCCTTTAGGGTTAAGCTAGATTCACACCATTATGTGATGTATTATCTGGAGAGATTCATTAGACATAAAAGAAATGAATGAATTGCATATGGGACAAGTAAATCACACAGGACATCAGTAACAACAAAACTCTGAAGGCACAAAAGTATAGTAGATACTAATGGGGAAGAGGTTTTAGTGGCCTCTAGCTATAGAATGGAAGGAATCCATTATTCTTATTGTTATTATTAATAATAATAATTTTAATGTTGTACATTGTGGTGGTGTTGTTTTTACCTTACTCTTTTTTACTTCTGTCTGTCAGATGGCTTCAGTAATAATACAATACTTCCCATGCACCTAATACAGAAAATGAGTCCAGATCAATGAGAAAGGAGAACGCGATTTTCCATTTTGTTTCTGCAATCCACTTAGGTGGCTGGTCTCTTTCTTCCTAGATGTCTGGAACAATTTCTCTCAAGGGTCTATGGGACAGATTGATGCCCTAGGAAAGCAGCATCAGGGCCTTCAAATGTTGTTGCTTCCAATGGTGGCATATAGCTTCACTGCTAACCCACCATTCATCCCATAAGAGCGATTGAAAACAATTCTTTGAAGTCAGAAGTTCTCTCCCCGTGACCTTCCCTGGAGGTTGTTTGACTCTATTACCTCTGATGTTTATTTGTCTAAAAATAAAATCAATCCTTATTCACGTGCTCTTCTTGATAATTGAAGATGCTTGTTAGCAGAGGCACCAAGGGAGATTTCACTTCTTGTTTGCAGCATAAATGATGAAACAGGAAAGGCATTCAGCCTCTGCTAAGAATACAAGGCAAGTCGCACCAAGGATGTCAGCAGCACCAGAGTGTCCCATCCAGTGCAGTCAGGTCTCGTTACGGAGAGATTGGTAGCCCGTGTTCTAGGTGCGAATAGAAGACTGTAAAACCTGAATATTTGTCTGTGGATCACTGAATGAAGCAGTCACAATCGAGATTTGGGCTTCTTCCGCACCTGTGTTAAGGTAAACAATCTCCCCCCACTCTTTTAACCTGCAATAAAATTACACAGTAAAGAAAAACTTTTCCGCTAAGCCTGACCGATGTAGGATTTTTCTGCCCAGGATCTCTACATAAGTCACAGGGTTATGTAAAGACTGAACTAGTTTGGTCCTGTTTTAGCTCTCATGTGCCTAAGTCCCACTGAAGTCAATGGGAATTAGGCACATGCTGTCTAAATTTATGCACTAAAGTGTGGTGCAGAAGAAAGAAGGAGATAAACATGTTCTAAGGTTCCTGACTGCACTGGGGCCTTAATATTGTAAAATACTTTGAACATGAAAAGGACTCTATACATGTAAATATTTCAGACTATTTTAGTGATAAAAGGGGAAACATCTAAGAGATTCAGGCTTGTTCTACAGCAGTCTTATGGTGAATGAAATGTCAACCTCTTTTTTATCAGAAAAAGAAAGAAAGAAAGAAAGAAAGAAAGAAAGAAAGAAAGAAAGAAAGAAATGTATGTTTTTTTACCTTTTCTATTCACCGTACTGAAATGCAAGTTTTTTCCCACTGTAAGGGCTGATTATATTTTTCAGGAGTTTGTCAGTAATAAACTAACTGAAAAATGTGAAATATTTTTGCACTGGAAATTTCAATTTTCTCCCCCATTCTTTTCCAAATTTCCCATAAAATGTTTTTTAAAGCCAGCTTTGGTTAGAAATAATCAGGTTTCCATAGGCATCTGTTTTTCAAAAAGCATTTTTTTTACTGAAAACTGAACTGAGATATTGAATATTTTAATGAAAAAAGAAAAAAATTGCCCCCAAATTTTGATTTTAAGACAAATTAATAATTTCCACTAAAAATGTTCCTTCTGTCAAAAACCCATTTATCATTTAATATATTTCAATTAAAAAGTTTTGATTACTAGTAAGCACTTAACAAATATACATTGTGAAGTTCCTTTAAATTAAACATTATTATTAGCACAAACCCAGCTAGCTGTAGAGCAATTGAAAGATAGATATTTATCTTCCAGATGCCACAGTTGTGACTACCAGCCTCAGCTGTGCAGGACACCCTATAATAGGCAGAAGAAATCTTACTGTCTAGACCCAGATTTATGTACATTCCTCTGCCCTCATACACAGCAGGGAGTTGAGGGATTTGAATCCACAGCTGTGAACACCAGCATTCATGGCATCTCCTATCATAGATAAGCAGCAAATAAGAATGGCCATAGTGGGTCAGACGAAAGGTCCATCTAGCCCAGTATTATTTCTTCTGACAGTGGCCAATGCTGAGTGCTTCAAGGGGAGTACACAGAACAGGACAATTCTGATGTGATCTTCCCCTGTCTTTCTTTCCTGGCTTCTGGAAGTCAGAGGTTCAGGGTCATCCAATGCATAGGGTTGAATCCCTGAAAATCTTGACTAATAGCCATTGATGGACCTGTCATCCATGAGCTTATCTAGTTCATTTTTGAACCCAGTCATACTTTTGACCATCACAACATCCTGGTGGCAATGGGTTCCAGAGGCTAATTGTATTTTCTGTGGGGGAAAAAAAAACTTCCTATTTTTTGTTTTAAACCTGCTGTCTATTAATGTCATTGGATGACCCCTGGTTTTTGTATTACAGGAAGGGGTAAATATTACTTTTCTATTCACTTTCTGCGCACCATTCGTGATTTTACTGACCTCCATCATATCCCTTCTTAGCCATGTCTTTCTAAGCTGAACAGTTCCACCAGGTCTAGTTGATCACCAAAGTCACATAAGAATTCCTAGTCAAAGCATCTCTTCAGCTGAGATTTGACAGCTAGCTAAGTAATACAGATGCTAAATTTCCCCCGAAGTTATTGAGAACTGGTCGTCTAAATCCCCTGTGTGATTTTGAAGATCCCAGACTTCACTTCCATTTATTTACTTTATTTTGATTTATAAATTGCCAGTGATGGAGTATCTACCACAGCCATTGGTATATTGCGCCAGTGGTAAATGTATGTCTTATTTCCTTTCTGAATGAAGGGGCATCTGCATCTTAGAAATACAAGGGAAAGCACATGCTGCAAAACAGATTGGGTGATTCTGGCACCTACATTTCTCTTCAGTGAGTAATTAAATGTGTGAGAAAAGAGAGAGTGGAATCAGAATCCCAGAGCAATGAGAAACCATTGCTCCAAACTTGAAATATTCTGGCATTTCAGGTAAGCATCATCTTCCGTATTTAAGAAATGTTTTGTTATATGTCAATAATTTCCTAGAGTGAAAAAATGAGTGAGAACAACATTAAAACTACTCTGTGAAATCACAGCCCTGTTGAACAGAGAATACTAAAAGAGCTTGGCTTGTTAAGCCTAACAAAACAAAGGCTGAGATTTCTCTCTATAAATACATCAGGGAGGTAAATACAGTGTAATAGATGGGGATAAACTGGCCAGGAAAAAATGTAGTCTGGATTTATGGCTTATATTGTCTATATAAATATTGAGTTCATGGCAAGTTGGGTGTGAATTACCCCAAGCTACCCTTCCATAGACTAACTATCCCTGTGGACCTTGCTGACATGCACTAACAGGTCATTACTGTGCTTTGATCTAGTCCTCTAGGAAAAGGGATTAGATGCCTGTCAGCAGAGTCCGCTCAGATAGCTAGTCCACAGCAGGCTAGTCTGTACTAGATTCACACCAACTTGCTGTGAACTAGTTGTTCACCTAGACAAGCCTTAGATGCAGGGGCGTCTCTAGGTTTTTGGCCGCCCCAAGCAGTCATGCCCGGGAGGCGCCCCGGAGCCGCGGGAGCAGCGGACCTCCCGCGGGCATGACTGCAGAGGGTCCACTGGTCGCGCGGCTCGGCTGGACCTCCCGCAGCTGTGGGCGGTTCGCAGGTCCAGCGGCTCCAGTTGAGCTGCCGCAGTCACGCCTGCGGGAGGTCCAGCCGAGCCACGGGACCAGCGAACCGTCCGCAGTCATGCCTGCGGGCGGGCCACTGGAGCCGCCGGCCGAGCGTCCCCTCCGCAGTCATGCCTGCGGCAGGTCCGCTGCTCCCGGGGCTCCGGTGGACCTCCCGCAGGCATGACTGCGGCAGGTCAGCCGGCCCAGCCTGCCGCCCCCCTGGGAAAGGGCCGCCCCAGGCGGGTGCTTGCCCCGCTGGGCTCTGGAGCCGGCCCTGCTTAGATGAAGATTTCTAACAATCAGAAGAGGGAGGTTCTGGGACAGCCTCCAGCACGAGTAACAGGGGCAAACAGCTTAACTAGTTTTTAGATGAGATTTGATAAATTTATGAATGGGATTACATGAAGGGATTGCCAATGACAGCAGAGGGAATGGGCTCCATGACTCAGGATGGCCCTTTCAATCCTGTGTCCTACATTCCTAAGTCAATCAAAAAACTCCCCATCCCTTCTATGGGGCCAGGATTTCACTCAGCAGACGTTGGATATGAGCTATCAATGAGTCTTATAAGGCAGGCACTGCGAAGAAATATGAAAGGGGCTTATGTGAAACTGATCAGTGTAGATGTTTGGCTAGACTGGGAATATCAGATTCTCATTCAATAACACAGTGTTTGAATGTGGACCTTAGCAACACCTTCTAACATGTTTGTTGGTTAGGGTTAACCCTAATAGAAAGGGGAAAGGTCATGGTTGATGTGGTTTTACCTATATCCACTGTGTCAAGACATAACTTCTCTTCTCAAATGAAGGAAGCCCTGTGATACAACATGACTAACTCATGTGACTTATGTGTAGTGCTGGGGAGGAGCTGGTGGTCGTGGTACATGTAGGCACCAATAACATAGGGAAGGATAGAACAGAGATCATGGAGGTCAAATTTAGGCTGCTAGGTTAGAGATTAAAGCCCATGACCTCCATGGTAGCATTCCCTGAAATGCTTCCAGTCCCAGGCTCAGGGACAGAACTGCAGTATCTCAATGTGTGGATGAGACAATGGTGTAGGGAGGAGGGGTTTAGATTTATTAGGAACTGGGGAACCTTTTGGGATGGGGGGAGCCTATACAGGAAAGATGGGCTTCACCTAAACCATAATGGAACCAGATTGCTGGCACTTAACATTAAAAAGGTCGTAAAACAGCTTTCAAACTAAGGGCTGGGGAAAAGCCAACAGGTGTGGAGGAGCAAGTGGTTCAGACAGAGACATTCCTTAGGGTAGGATCTATTAATGGAGATTCTCTATGTCCTAGTAAGGAGGAGGGGATGGAAGATGATAAAATACATCTTCTGGATCTGATGAGAAACAGTCAAATGAAAAGACTCCCATTCAATTACATCATGTAATGGCAGACAGCTAAAAAAGTGATAAAATCTTAAAGTGCTTACATACAAATGCTAGAAGTCTAAATAATAAGATGGGTGATCTAGAGTGCCTTATATTAAATGAGGATATTGATATGATAGGCATCAGAGAAACTTGAAGGAATGAGGATAATCAATGGGACACAGTAATACCAGAGTACAAAATATACTGGAAGGACAGAACAGGTGGTGCTGTTGTGGGAGTGGCACTATATGTGAAAGAAAGCATAGAATCAAATGAAGTAAAAATCTTAAACGAACCAAACTGTACCAGATAATCTCTATGGATAGTAATTCCATGCTCAAATAATAAGACTATAGCAGTGGGGATATATTACCGACCACCTGACCAGGATGGTGATAGTGACTGTGAAATGCTCAGGGAGACTAGAGAGGCTACAACAATTTTTTTTAAAAACCCTCAATAATAATAGTGGATTTCAACTACCCCCTTATTGACTGGGTACATATCACCTCAGGACGGGATGCAGAAATAAAGTTTCTTGACACCTTAAATGACTGCTTCTTGGAGCAGCTAGTCCTGGAACCCACCAGAGGAGAGGCAATTCTTGATTTAAGTGGAGCACAGGATCTGGTCCAAGAGGTGAATATACCTGGATCACTTGGTAATAGTGACCATGATATAATTAAATTTAATATTCCTGTGATGGGCAAAACACCACAGCATCCCAGTACTGTAGCATTTAATTTCAGAAAAGGGAACTACACAAAAATGAGGAAGCTAGTTAAACAGAAATTAAAAGGTATAATGCCAAAAGTGAAATCCCTGCAAACTCCATGGAAACTTTTTAATGACACCATAATAGACTCAATAGTGAGAGGCAAAAAGGAAGTTAAGTCCCAGTGAGAATAAATAGAAAGGATCATAAACTCTGGCAAATGAAGAGTAAAAATATAATTAGGAAGGCCAAAAAATTTTTTAAAGAACAACTAGCCAAAGACACAAAATGTAATAGCCCCTCCAAAAAAATGTAAGTACATAAGAAGCAGGAAGCCTGTTTAACAACCAGTGGGGCCACTAGATGATCGAGATGCTAAAAGAACACTTAAGGATTATAAGGCCATTGTGGAGAAACTAAATTAATTATTTGCATCGGTCTTCACAGCTGAGGATGAGAGGGAAATTCCCAAACCTAAGCCATTCTTCTTAGACAAATCTGAGGAACTGTCCCAGACAGAGGTGCCATTAGAGGAGATTTTGGAACAAATTGATAAACTAAACAGTAATAAGTCACCAGGAGCAGATGGTATTCACCCAAGA
This sequence comes from Mauremys mutica, assembly GCF_020497125.1. Lineage (NCBI taxonomy): Eukaryota > Metazoa > Chordata > Testudines > Geoemydidae > Mauremys > Mauremys mutica. The sequence goes on along the minus strand of NC_059084.1, from coordinate 57,593,496 downwards.
GCTCTGAAGGAACTCAAATGTGAAATTGCAGAACTACTAACTGTAGTTTGTAACCTATCATGTAAATCAGCTTCTGTACCAAATGATTGGAGAATAATTAATGGGACCCCCATTTTTAAAAAGGGCTCCAGAGGTGATCCTGGCAATTACAGGCCGGTAAGTCTGACTTCGGTACCAGGCAAACTGGTTAAACCTAGAGTAAAGAATAAAATTGTCAGACACAAACATGAACATAATTTTGGGGGAAGAGTCAACATAGTTTTTGTAAAGAGAAATCATGCCTCACCAATCTACTAAAATTTTTTCAGGGGGTCAACAAGCATGAGGAAAAGGGGGATCCAGTGGATATAGTGTACTCAGATTTTCAGAAAGCCTTTGATAAAGACCCTCACCAAAGGCTCTTAAGCAAACTAAGCAGTCATAGGTTAAGAGGGAAGGTCCTCTCATGGATCAGTAACTAGTTAAAAGATAGGAAACAAAGGGTAGGAATTAATGGTCAGTTTTCATAATGGAGAGAAGTAAATAATGGTGTCCCCCAGGGGTCTGTACTGGACCAGTACTATTCATAAATGATCTGGAAAAGGGGGTAAACAGTGAGGTGGCAAAATTTGCAGATGATACAAAATTACTCGAGATAGTTAATTCCCAAGCAGACTGTGAAGAGCTACTAAAGAATCTCTCAAAACTGGGTGACTGGGCAGCAAAATGGCAGATGAAATTCAATGTTGATAAATGCAAAGTAATACACATTGGAAACATAATTCCTACTATACATATAATTTAGCTGTTGCCACTCAAGAAAGCGATCTTCTAGTCATTGTGAATAGTTGTCTGAAAACTTGCACTCAAAGTGCAGCGGCAGTCAAAAAAGCGAACGCTATGCTGGGAATCATTAAGAAAGGGATAGATAATATGACAGAAAAATATCATATTATCTCTATATAAAACCATGGTACACCCACATCTTAAATACCATGTGCAGATGTGGTCACCCCATCCCCCAAAAGATATATTGGAATTGCAAAAAGGTTCAGAAAAGGGCAACTAAAATGATTAGGGGTATGGAATGGCTTCCATATGAGGAGAGATTAATAAGACTGGGATTTTCATCTTGGCAAAGAGACGACTAAGAGGGAATATCATAGAGGTCTATAATATCATGACTGGTGTGGAGAAAGTAAATAAGGAAGTGTTATTTACTTCTTCTCAGAACACAAGAACTAAGGGTCACCAAATGAAACCAATAGGCAGCAGGTTTAAAACAAACAAAAGGAAGTGTTTCTTCACACAACACACTGTCAATCTGTGGATGTTGTGAAGGCCAAGACTATAACAGGGTTCAAAAAGGAACTAGATAAGCTCTTTGAGGCTAGGTCCATCAGTGACTATTAACTGGATGAGCAAGATGATGTCCCTAGCCTCTGTTTGTCAGAAGCTGGGAATGGGAGACTGGGAATGGATCACTTGATGATTACCTGTTGTGTTCATTCCTTCTGGAGCACCTGGTATTGGCCACTGTCAGAAGACAGGATACTGGGCTAGATCGACCTTTGGTCTGACCCAGTATGGCCGTTCTTATGTTCTTATGACTTCATAGGTCTTAAACTGTATATGACTGAGTGTTGTTTCAAAGCCAAATCATTTTTTTTTGACATCTAACTGGGGTCTAGGTGAAATGTGAATGACAATGTTGGCCTTTGTGTGTTAGCAAACACAATGTTAACTTTCCCCTCTCTTCTCATGCTAGACAACCCTTAATGATAAATGGATTGTAGATAACTTGAGCTTGGAACAACTCTCAAACTAATTATAAATGTTGCCATTTCACTGATAATACCTTCATATCCTCAGTCTATTATTTACATTGTTCTCCATCAGATGGTGGCCAGGAGAAAGTACAGAATCTCTGTAATGGACAATTATGGATTAATTAACCAACTATGGAAGTTTCTTCATAACTGCCATTTGTTAATGTTTGCCTATAACCTGAACAATAAGGATGTAATTCTTTTATCAATTTCTGTCCTAGCTACTAGGATGATCTGAGGAATGGAAAACCTGTCTTATGAAAGGAGACTCAAAGAGCTTGGCTTGTTTAGCCTAGCCAAAAGAAGGTTGAGGGGGGGGATATGATTCCTCTTTATAAATATATCAGAGGATAAATATCAGTGAGGGAGAGGAATTATTTAAGCTTAGTACCAATGTGGACACAAGAACAAATGGATATAAACTGGCCATCAGGAAGTTTAGACTTGAAATTAGATGAAGGTTTCTAACCATTAGAGGAGGGAAGTTCTGGAACAGCCTTCCAAGGGGAGTAGTGGGGGCAAATGACGTATATGGCTTCAAGACTAAGCTTGATAAGTTTTATGGAGGGGATGGTATGATGGGATAGCCTAAGTTTGGCAATTAATTGATCTTTGATTATTAGCAGGTAAATATACCCAGTAGTCTGTGATGGGATGTTAGATGGGGTGGAATCTGAGTTACCACAGAGAATTCCTTCCTGGGTGCTGGATGATGAGTCTTGCTCACATGTTCAGAGTTTAGCTGATTTTCATATTTGGGGTCGGGAAAGAATTTTCCTCCAGGTCAGATTGGCAGAGGCCCTGGAGGTTTTTTGCCTTCCTCTGTAGCATGAGGCATGGGTCATTTGCTGGAGGATTTGCTGCACCTTGAGATCTTTAAACCATGATTTGAGGACTTCAGTAACTCATACAAATGTTAGGGATGTTTTACAAGAGTGGGTGGGTGAGATTCTGTGGCTTGCATTGTGCAGGAGGTCAGACTATATGATCATAATGGTCCCTTCTGACCTTAAAGTCTATGAGTCTATTAGAATGATGGGCTATATCCTTATTATTCACAATAATTCTCTAACACTTTTTTTTTCAATCCACCTAAATTCCTTTAGACACAAAGGAGTTTCACAGATAAACAGGATCACATTCAAATAAATGCAAAGAATCACCAATGTGATACAAATTAAATGGGAAAAATAAGAGATTTTTCAAAAGTCATGAGAATTGAAAGAAGCCTGGGAAAATCCCAGCATTGTAAATTATTCTTTAATTTGATGTTTTTGTTATTATTATTTTGCTGATGTCGTTGCTTTTGTTGTGGTAAAAGCTATATTAACCACAACAAAAGACATATTTCCAGTGTGTTCAACACTGCACAAACACATAGTAAGTAACCTGAGCAGGTTCAAATCTAAATAGACAAGAAAGGTTAAAGATGGCAGGGGAAGCCAACAGAAAAAAAAAAGTAAAGTAAATCATAATCTTTATTTTTGGATCATGTATTTTCTTTTCCCTAGATAAAACCATGATGAATAGAGATCAGGGAAATCAAACATCCGTCACAGAGTTCATCCTCCTGGGATTCAAAAATATCCCTGAATTACAGACTCTTCTCTTCCTGCTCTTTCTAGTGATCTACATTGTGACCATGGCCGGGAACATACTCATTGTTATGGTAGTTGTGGCTGATCAGCACCTTCACACCCCCATGTACTTCTTCCTGGGGAATTTGTCCTGCTTTGAGATCTGCTGCACCTCGACCATCCTGCCCAGGATGCTGGCCAGTCTCCTGACTGGGGACAGAACCATTTCAGTCAGAAACTGCTTCTTGCAATATTATTTCTTTGCTTTCCTGGTAGCTGCTGAGTGTTCTCTCTTATCTGTGATGTCTTATGATCGGTATTTAGCCATCTGCAAACCACTGCATTATGCAGCCCTTATGAATGGCAAGGTCTGTGCCATGCTAGCAGCTGCTTCTTGGGTAAGTGGGTTTCTGGCTAGCACCATAGTCACCTCCATGATGTCCCAATTCATTTTCTGTGGCCCTAATGAAATTGACCATTTCTTTTGTGATTTCAACCCAATAATAAAACTGTCCTGCAGTGACACCCGTCTGGTTGAACTTGCGGTCCTCATTCTGGTCTCAATATTCACCCTGTCCCCATTTCTTACCCTGACATCCTATGTTTATATCATCCTCAGTATCCTGAGAATCCCTTCCACCACTGCCAGGCAAAAGGCCTTTTCCACCTGCTCCTCCCACCTCATTGTGGTGACAATTTTCTATGGGACCCTAATTATTGTGTATCTACTCCCCAAAACCAACATACTGAAAGCCCTGAACAAAGTGTTCTCAGTCTTCTACACTGTTCTGACGCCCCTGGTCAATCCTCTCATCTACAGCCTGAGAAACAGAGAGGTCAAGCAGGCCCTCCAAAAAGCTGTCAATTCATTTGTAGTTTTCACAAGACTTGAGATAGTCCGACCTGCTTGTTCCACCTTGGAGAGAAAATGGGGGAAGGGAACACTTTTGGAAACATTTTAATGTTTTTAACTGAATGGGAAAAGTGAAAAAGATGGATTTTTGCTTTTATTTTTACTCTTCTCTCCACGTTTTAATGGAAAAAATTAAGCAGGAGACTTTTCCCCCCCTATTTTACTTCAATTTCTTAGCTTGTAAGAATGTGAAAAAAGTAAAAAGAACATTTAAAGCTGAGAGAAAATATTTCCTCTCACTGGAAAAGGATCAGACTTGTATCTCACTTTTCTGACAATAATAAATTACAGAGAAACTTGGAAAACCAGAAAAATATTGAAATGAAAGGGAGGGAAAGTAACACTTTGTCCTCACTTTGCCATTATTAATGCACGTTTCCAGGGGAAAGAAGTAAAAAGTCAAAGTGCAGGTTTTTTCAATAGAAAAAAGGTGGGCAAAGTTGAAATGTGAAAGTGGATGGGGGAATACCCCAAAACTGAAAAAAAAATCAACCAAAAATAGGGAAACAAGTGGAAATATTCAGACAAAATCAGAAGTTTGTTTTCTTTCAACAATTTTCACAGAAAAATCCTCCTCAGCAGCTCTAACTGGGGGGGAATCTGAACTGATTTATTGACTCTGTAAAGCAGGTTCTAGTTGGCCATTATCTGGAAAAATTTAAGGGAACATGAATATGTAATCCATTATACAGGAAGGTAAAGGAAACAGTTGATTTTAAGCACTTGACTACAATGGGATGAATTGTGTTCTTAAATTAACCATTTTTTTCAGACACCTCAACAAAGTGTTTTCTGTCTGCTTCTATGTTCTAACTCCCTCCTAAACAGCCTGAGAAACACTTTGTGAATCAGGGACACACTGGCTGTTCTATCACTCACTCGGTTTCAGGACTAATATTTGCAGTTTCACTGAAGCTCAGGTTGCCACTAGCATGACATTTTGTACTCATTTTTAAGGGTCTGATGATAAGTGTGATGTATGTGGTGTCTATGTCAGATTTTGAGACATCAGAACAAGATTCAGTACAGAGATCTAAGATTGTGCTGGCAGGAAAAGAACTTGCAGAAACAATTCCAGGGTCAATGAATTTTAAACATACAATAAAAATGAAGTGAATGTTATCAGTTTATATAGATATGTCATAAAATATTTTGATTAAAAATTACAATAAAAGAATAGTAATTCAATTAATAATGCTCATATTGTGTCAGTCTGGTCTAGGGATGTTTCACAGCCTTTTTAACCTCAATTTTAGGTTTCTGTGAGAATCTTCTGCAATGAAAAAATCAGTCCTCAATGAGATAAATGCACCCCTGGAACCCACAACAGACATTATGGGAAAAGAGGGAGGGGAAGGAAGAGAGTGGGAAAAACAAACAAACATAATAATAATAATTATTATTATAAATAATGTGTTTTCAATCATAAAAAACAGAATATTTCATTCAAAATCTACAATTTCAATGAAAGGTTTCCATTTTAAAAAGGCCATTTTCCAACGTTGTTTCTGCTTCCAAATGAAAAGTTTTGAGCAGTTTTAAATGTTTGTTTTCATTCACGCCCATTTTTTTCTTTTCCTTGGGAAGGAAACTTCAAGAAAATGGCCCCAGTTTCAGCCCCAGGTGTGGTAGATTTTCTGGCTGAGTTTGGAAGGGGAGGCAAGTGTAGGTGGGGAAAACAAATGAATATTCTCTGTCTCGTACCTAGCTCTGTTTGGGATTGAGCTGTTTGCTGAGGTGTGCTATACTAGAGTATCTTCATCTTGAATTTATTGAATCTTTCCTTATTGGACTCGTCAAATGGATGGTGAACTGGACTGGGTTTAAGCTTAAGTGGGGATTAAAGAGACATGGGTTCTGTGCCCAACTGAGCTACAAATATCCTGTATGATTTTAGGAAAGTCCCTCAATCTTCCCTATGCCCTCAATCTTCATCTGTAAAATGGACGTAATCCTCCCCGACCTCACAGGGGGGTTGTGTAAAGAAAATCCATTAATGTTTGGGAGATGCTCAGACAGTCATGAGGGCACCTACACAGATACAGAACGCTGCAACGCCTTATGTTCCCTGGTACATCTCCCAGACTGGGATGTTTCAGCATTGAGCTTGTTAGATGGAGTGGAATTTTCCAAAAGTCACTAAACTGTTTAGGAGCCCAAATCCCAATGACTCTAGCAATGTGAGTTAGGCTTCTAAACCACTTAAGTGCTTTTGAAAATGCCACCTGGAGGGCCTGATTTCCAGCAGCTTGACACCTACAACTGAGGACAGATTTCCCAAAAAAGGCTTCACTCCCATTTTGGCAAGGAAAAGAGCCAGGTTTTCCAAAACACTGATCAGCCAGAAACTCCTGAGTCAGAATTTTGACACAGCTCATCACCCGCCGCACTGTTTGGATAATATGGCCCTTAGTTTGTGCCCTCCCTTTGCCTCCTGCCCTGGGTTTGGCCGACCTGGCTGGCTGCTCCCTGAAGAGGGTATGTCTACACTGTAGTTAGACACCTATGGCTGGATGGTGCCAGCTGACGCGGGCTGCGGGGCTGTTTAATTGCAGTGCACACTTCCACACTTGGGCTGCAGTCCCTGCTTTGAGACCCTCCCACCTCACAGGGTCCTAGAACCCAGATTCCAGCCTAAGCCCAGAAGTCTACGCTATCATGAAACAACACCACAGCCCAAACCCCATGAGCCCAGGTCAGCTGGCACAGGCAGGTCACAGGTGTCTAATTGCAGACACTCTTCCTCTGTTCTGCCTCTCCATCCTGGTCTGAGAGGTCAGACCTAAATGTACAGATTATCCATCCACCAGCTCCCTTGGCCCTATGGGAAGGCAGAGGAAAGACTCACTCATCCTTCCCTCCCATATCCTTGGGCCTCAAATGGAAAGCTGCTTCTTGGCTTAGGGGTTTTAATCTACACTTCATTGAGACAAAAGCACTTATTTCCGAAGGACATGGTTACAGCAGAATCTTGGCTTTAATTTAAAGAACATATTTCTAGGTTTTTAAGTTACAGTGGAAAGCTCGAGGATGGCTCCCAAGTGCAACTGAGACAGTGATATTTGCCTGAGTGTGCAGAGAGCCTGAGACAATAGCTCTCAGTGGGGAGAACTGCATCATTTATCTCAATGGAGTGTTGGACCCACTGGCCTTGGGGGGATGGGGGTGAGGCTGGGCCCACTGTGATCTTCACCTCCTTCTACATTCACAATGTCCTGTGCTGAGATATGGTTGGTGGGGTCCTCCCAAGGCTAGTGGGTCCAACACTCTATTGACATGAATGGTGCAGTCCCCCCAACTGAAAGCTCTTATCTCAAGATCTCTGCACACTCAGGCCAATGTTGCTGTGTTGGTTACATTTAAGCCAGCTTCTCCCCTCCCCAAACAGTGATTGTCTCAGTCTCTCCACTGACTCAGACAGGAGTTGCTGCATTGATTACACTCTGGTCAATTCCCTCCTTGGAGAGCTATTGTCTCAGGCTCTCTGCACATTCAGGCAGATATCACTGTCTCAGTTACACTTGAGATCCATTTTCAAGTTTTTCCTTGTATCTAAAAAACCCTAGAAACTTCATCTAAAAAAACCTGGTCACGTGACTCCAGGAATTCAGACCATTTACTGCGTGTGTCTTAATTCAAATGTAGGTTAATCTCCCAGCAAAACAGCAGCTTTCAGTTTGCGGCCTGAGGAAAGTAGAGGAAAGGATGAGTAAGCCTTTCTCCTGCCTTCCAAAGAGTCAAGGGAGCTGGTGGTGGATATGTTACATCTAGAGATGATTCATTTTTTTATTTTGCCCAATTATTTATTTTGGTGAAATATGGACATTTTTTTCCTGGCAATAAAAATGTTGTGGAAATTTTCTATTCACAATGATTGGTGCCTACTTAAACCTCCATGATGGGGAAAAATGTTTGGCCATCTCCAAGCCTGGTCCTTTTCCTTAATTGGACAACACAGGCTTGAGCTCCGTTTGGATACTCTATTGTGTCTTTAGAAGCATAAGATATCATTTGAAGCAACCAACCTGATGATAACATCATTCCTTATATTTTATTTGTATGACATTCTCAGGCATTGATTACAAGCTTTTATTATGGAACACAGAGAAACAATATCTGGGAAAAAACATGGTTACCACAACACTGGTTACAACAACATTGGAAACAATAGAGAAACAATGTACAACCGGGGTTACAGCCAGGGATTTGCTTTGATATTTAGTGGTTTGTGTTGCTTACATGACTTGTCAGCTCTGTGCATTCTCAGACGCTACATACGCACCTCACCCAGCGTGACTGTTTAGCCACCCCAAAGAGAAAAGACACCATCATCCCTGTATGTGTCAGTGCTGATCATGAGAGGCTGACAGAGCTGTCCACAGCCTCACTTTCTTGTGCCCTCTGCTAAATGGACACAGGGAGGGACCATAAAAGCTCAGTAGCTCCAGGCAGATTATCTGCATTTATTTTTTTAAAGATGTGTTCTGAGATTTTCAATGGGAGTTTTCAAATTAATTTCAATAGAGGCTTTTTGCCCAAATCACCCAGGCAGCTTTTAAAACCTCATGCTAAAGGCCAGAATTTCAAAGGTATTTTAGGTGCCTCATGGGAGTTTCAAAAGTATCTTGATTTCAAAATCCCACTTGGTGTCTAAACACCTTAAAAAATTGGCCCTTAGCTATTATCTACCCATCTCTACATTCTTTGTGAAAGCCACATATTTACTGACTGCTCGGCTCAAGGCTTCCTTGAAGTCTCTGTTTCTCAGGCTATAGATCAGAGGGTTTACCAGAGGAGTGAGGACCGTGTAGCAAAGAGAGAGCACTTTCTTTAGCACTCTCGGTGTATCATGTTTTGGGAGCATGTAGACAATCATTATGGTCCCATAGAAAATTGTCACCACAATTAGGTGAGAAGAGCAGGTGGAAAAGGCCCTCTGCCTCCCAGTGATGGAAGGGATTCTCAGGATGGTGGTGATGATACACACGTAGGATGTCAAGGTTAGTAGAAATGGAGGCAGAGTGAATACACAGGCTAGGACAGAAGGCAACAATGCCATAAGGCGTGTTTCCCTGCAAGCAAGATTTACCAATAGGCCGGAATCACAATAGAAATGGTCAATTTCATTCGGGCCACAGAATATGAACTGTGACATGAATAATATAAAGATGGCAGTAGCCAAAGAACCATTGAACCATGACCCAGCAGCCAACTGGAGACAAAACCTGGTATTCATCAGAGCTGAATAGTGCAGGGGTTTACATATCGCTAAATACCGATCATAAGACATCGCTGCTAGAAGATAGCATTCTGTACCTGCCAGAGAACCAAAGAAGAACAGTTGTGTAAGGCAGCCACTGACTGAAATGGTCCGATCCCCAGTCAGGAGACTGGCCAGCATCTTGGGCAGGATGGTGGAGGTGTAGCAGGTTTCCAAGAAGGACAAGTTCCCCAGGAAGAAGTACATGGGGGTCTGAAGGTGCTGATCAGTCACAACTAGCACAACAATGAGGACATTCCCAGCCATGGTTGCGATGTAGATCACTAGGAAGAGCAGGAAGAAAAGAAGCTTCAGCTCAGGGAGATCCCCGAATCCCAGGAAGATAAATTCTGTGATGGCCGTTTGATTTCTCCATTCTGTTGGCCATGGGTTGACATTAGGAACAAGAAAACAAACTTTGCCATTGAATCAGAAGAACACAGAGTTAACAGTTCATCATGTGTCATTAGTTAATTCCATAAAGATGAAAAATCTCCTTTCCCTCTCCTGGTGACCAGCTCTTACATTATTGTCTAAATTTAGACATCGGGGCATGTGTCTCAGGCATAGAACTGCCCACTCTGAGAAGAGCACTGGAAAATTCTTTCTGCCTCTCTGCGGTGGAGGGGTTCTCAGGAAAGTAATGATGATACAGATAACAGATGTCAAAAGAGTTACAAAGGGATCTGACTAAACTGGTTGACTGGGAAACAAAATGGCAGATAAAATTCAATGTTGATAAATGTAAAATAATGCACTTCGGAAAACATCATCCTAACTATACACACAAAGTGAGGGTCAAAAGTTAGCTGTTACCACTCAAGGAAGATCTTGGAGTCATTGTGAATAGTTCTCTGAAACATCCGCTCAGTCTGCAGCAGCAGTTAAAAAAGCAAACAGAATGTTATAAGGAAAGGCATAGGTAACAAAACAGAATATATTATATTGCTATTATTTCAATCCATGGTACACCCACACCTTGAATAGTGAGTGCAGTTCTGGTCACCCCATCTCAGAAAAAGATAGATTAGAACTGGAAAAGGTGCATAGAAGGACAATGAAAATGATTAGGGCTATTAACAAGAGTGTCATATATAAGGCACAAGAGGTAATTGTTCCACCCTATGTGGCAATGCTGAGGACTTAGCTGGAGTAAGGGGTACAATTGTGAGCACCACACATTAGGAAAGATGTGGAGAACTATGAGAAGAGTCCAAAGGAGAGCAACAAAAATGATAAAGAGTTTAGGAAACTTCACTCATGAAGAAAGGTGAGAACAGAATATTGAGGCAGGACATGATAATAGTCTACACACAGGTTAAGGGTTGTTATAAATAAGATGGGAAAAATTGTTCTCTATGTCCACGGAAGGTAGGACAACAAGTAATGGGCTTAGTCTGCTGTAAGGGAGATTTAGGTCAGATGTTAGGAAAATCTTTCTCTCTCTAAGGGTTGTTAAGCTGTGGACTAGGCTTCCAAGGGCTATTGTGGACTCCCCATCACTCAAGGTTTTTAAGACCAGGTTGGCCAAACATCTGTCAGGGAGGGGCTAGGTTTACTTGGTCCTGTCTAGGTGCAGGAGGCTGGGCTAGATGATCCCTTGATGTCCCTTCCAGCCCAACACTTCTATGATTCTATGAAACATTTCATTCTGATGAATTGCCATTTTCTGATGAAACTGAGTGTTGGAAAATTTCCTACCAACTTCAGTCCTTATCATTATTCCCTGAGAGTTCAGTGGATCCACAGAGTCTTGTAGTTTCCTGCTTCAGACAAACTGAAAGAGTTTGCTGCTTGCTTTTAACTCAGAGCACTTGTTCTTCAAATTCCCTCTGGCAGTCGAACCTTTTCTCTTATCAGATCCTGCTGCTGCCTCCACTTCCCCCCTCATCTCTCCATCAAACCAACTTCCACTGTTGGTGCCTTTGAATTACCTTCCCTTTCTGTGGTCTTCTCTATTGACCTGAAATAAGAGTTTCACTCAGAGCCAGAATCTCCCAGCAACCCTCTCCTTGTCCTCTCATTCCCTCTTGAGGGTTTCCTCCAACCCCTCACTGCTGCGAGGGAGAGTTTCTTTCCCACTCCTCTGTGACTCTGCTTCCCGTCTGGATCTCTTGCAGAAATCATCCTGCAGCCCTCTCCTCTTTCCCTGGGTGTCAGACCCAGCTCTCTGACAGCTCCCCACATCTCTCTGAGCAGGGAAGCTTGGCTGCCTCCCTCTTTTAGAAAGCCCCATCCCTGAGCTACCCAAACCTAAACTCAAAGGCTGGGTTCAGAGGACAAGGCAGGGGTGGTGGCAGAGCCCAGCTCCCTCCAAAGGCCAAAGCACCCTTTGCCATCCTGCTAATTTCCTACTTACATTTTACATGTTGTTGTTATGGTCCTTTCTATCCGCTTCACTTTGTTTGGATTCCCATTATGATACTCCAGGCTTTGGCCTAGTCCCACTGATCCAGAGCCGTGGCTGATGTGAATGAACCATAACTCCATTGGACTCAATGGGCCAGATCTCTAGCTGAGGACCTTTCACAAGACACGTAGCTCAATTTTCTCACTGTTAAATGGTGCTATGAACACTGACTCACTGCTGTGGGATGGTGAGGCTAAGACTGTTCATATTCACAAAGCCCATTCATGCCCCTGTCTGGCAGGTGGGATAGAACCGCAGTCATGAAGATGGTGCTCACCTGTAACCACAGGACAGCCAAAGCTTGAAGCGACGAGCTCTTGTTTCTCTGTGTTCAGCAGCCAGGACACAGATTCATAAGCTGAAGTTCTTGTGTCTCTCTCTGCAAAATCTGGATCTTCTCAGCAAAGACACCTGCATCTACAAGCAGCTGCCGTGTGCTGTGTTAGAACATGCTATTTCCCCTCTATCTGCACAGTGCAGAGGTTACCACGTATTTGTATCCTTCTCCATGGCAGGCTGCATCTCCCCTGATTCCACCTCCAAAGAGGCTGAGCCTGGGGAGTTAGTGCTGTGTTTTCTGTGCAGTCAGTACAAACAACTGTCCTAATGCAACCAACTGCTCACACCCAGAGAACTCCCCTTTCTGATCCTGGCCGTAGGAGATCATTGCTCTGCATGGTTGAAATGTAACACATTTCATGGAGTGCATGGCCCTGCAGACACTGACACTGCTGAGTAATCTTTATGCATGTCAGTTGTCCCTTTGTCTTCAGTGGAGAAACTTCATATGTAAGAATGGCTAAGAAAAGTGAAGCCTGTCAGAATGGTTTTTCAGGTCATGAAGTTTAGCAAAAACAAAGGATACAGAATGTAAATTTAATCTGTAGTTTGCAAGTGAAGGCTTTGTTTGAAAGGAAATCTCTCTGCCACAAAAACACATTCAAAATACACACACCCAATCCCAATGGAAATATTTACCCCAAGGAACTTTGATATGATTATTAATTATTAATCTTTATTTGTTTGACAATATTCTCTGGCCTCTTCTGAATGAAAGCAGAATCAGGGACTTGGAGATTGATTTCCCATTGGAGGAGAATCCAGCGTTGTGAAGTCTGCATTATTTTTTGGTGTAACTTGACACTACATGAACCAGTACTGGAACAGAGGTGGAAAGAAACAACATGCATGGAATTCCTTCTTTTAGGGCTCTTGACTCATGCACCTAGGTCTGTTCTGAAGAAGAAGCTCTATCCCAATATTTGACTCTATTTATGGACATTATGACAGGAAGCAAACTCTTCTGCAGTTTGCAACAGGTCACCGCAAAAGAAACTGAATCACAAACCGAAGAGCCCTACAGCACTTCTTCAGAGACTCACAAGCAAAGGCAAATAAAAAACTTTTAAAACAATGTTTAACAGCGCCACCTGGTGATTACCTTCATAACTATTTCCCTCATGTGCCAAAGCCTCAAGGCATCTCAGGGGCTGCCTATGCCACCAGGGACTGACAGTGCAGTCCCTGATTCTGCTATCGTTTGTGGGGACACTCACTGTAGCAGCTCCCTGCCTTCATACTGTTTTGTGTGGTTAGTAGCAGCAAAGCAGATTCTGTCCGGGGTTGCCATATGCAGAGTCTCTTCGCAATGACCATTTCACAGAATGGCCTCGCTTTTATGAGTACACATCTCCTAGTGTCCTGGCAACCCCCCAGCTGGGTCAGAACTGTCCCTGTTGACCTGGGTTCTGGGTTCATTTCTGTGTGGTTGTCCAACCTCCCCACCTCCAAGGACCCTGTGAGCCTGGTGCTGTTGCCTGGCCCAATCTGGTCCTTATCAGCTGGGTTTAGCCCATATAATGACGTTCCCGGTGAAGTGTGCAGACATCATTGTTTGTGACTGGCCACATGTGCCCTGTGTGTGTAATGCGCACTAGCTGGTTTGCAGGGGCCGTGAGGTGAAGATGGCAGTAGTAACAGGCTCAGATGTGATAGGTGTTCTGTGCCGACGTTCAAGTTGTACCCAGATGCAGACATTTTTGTTGATTTGGTTGTGTTTTTCCCTAAACATTTCTTCTTATGAAAAATTGATTTTTTTTTATTTTAAAAAATAAATAAAAATGTTGTGGGGCATTGGCTTTTCGTTGATTAAATTAAAACTGAAAATGTTTTATTTTGTTTTCAAACCTGAAAAATGAAATCAGTTTTTTTCTCCTATCCCATCTTTTTTCAGTGAAAAATGTGTAAAAACACTAGAAAAAATCCATGAAAAAATGTTAACAGAATGATTTTATGTGTGTGTGAAATGATTTCTTTCTTTCTTTCTTTCTTTCTATTTAAATTTTACAGATGAAAAGAAATCCAGATTTTCTTTTTTGTTCTTCTTGATTCTTTTCTCCCCTTTTCCTCCCACTTCCTTCTTTTACTGTAGAAAGGGGAAAAGAGAGTAGGAATCATCCTCAAAATGGAAAAACAAACAAACAAAAAGGCATTTTTCTATCATCCAAGAACTTGAAAGTATATATTTTTTAAAAAAAGAATATTTATTTTGCTTGTTCCCCCCTATGGAAAATACATATCAATTTTGACCAGATCTAGATGGAGCCTTGAATATTGTTTGTCCAGGTTTATTATCTACAAAGCACTTTATCAGCATTCCATACACTGTCCGTGTACACTGCCTGTATGCTCATGACCAGGCACCAGCACATTCAACAGAAAGCCATCCCTTAAGTCGTGTGAGCATGAATCAGCCAGCCCAGCACCTGAGAGAGAGAGAGAAAATCCTTTACTAACCCTTGGAGGCAGCCAGCTGAAATCCTGAAACATGAACTGTAAGGGACATAAGGCATAACCCAGGAGGCAGCCCTTCCCCCCCATTGCTGTCTGTGTAGAGCAAGATGTTTGACTCTGTCATAAGCTGTCTCCATAATGGCAGAATCCCTTTTGTTCCGGCCTAGGAATAGTGTCATTGAGAACTCAGGTCTCGTTTTGAATATTAATTGTATTATATTATATTAGAAAAGTTTTAATATAATATAATATAATATAATATAATATAATATAATATAATATAATATAATATAATAAAGCCAAACCAAAATATTGTAATAATTCCCCATAATTTTTTTAACTAAATTAACAGGTCCCCACAAAACGCGTCAGTTGCATTGAATCCGTGTTTTTAAATGGAAAGTTGGAAATTTCAACCAGGTCTAATGATGATGCACCATCCAGTGCCGTATTCAGAAGACAGAACTGTAAACCTCAATTTCACTGCACAAACATAAACTGAGAAAAATATTTCCATCAATAATAACTTAAATTTATGGATATGCAAAGGAAAAAAGTTGTGCTTAAAATTTTGAGAGTTAAAATCCAGTGATTAAGACTTTTGAATTAGGCTTGTTACAAGCAAATGAAGAGTAAAAACAGATATGATTTGTTGATTGATGGATATTTATTGTATATTTTGACATAGGATGTTGATGATTTGTGTTTCAGTGGTTTATAAAACTTTAGCTTTTTGAACCTCAATGTCTACTGTCATTAAATACTCTCCACCTCTCCATAATTTCACACAACTATGAAAATTTAAATTAATAACAATCTAAAAAATGCTTTAAAAAGCAGTTATCATTCTTCAGAACTATTTAGAAAAATGAATTCTGCCAAACCTTTGCACAACACAGGATAGAGATTCCCACCCCATGATTCCTGCATTAAGCGCATCACTTCTAGTTGTACATTCTAGGAAGAAATGTCCAGTCTTGACTTAAAGACTCCAAATGATGGAAAATCCACCATACCCCTTGGAAATCCACCACACTCCATGGTGAGCTACTCAGTGAAACACCCCTGTGCAAACGTAGGGCACTGGCACAATCAGAGCTTGTCTGCTGGCCTGCAGTAGTGGAACTTAGTGGGATTGCGGAAAGGGGATGCATATTCTTGGTACCACAGAAACATAGCTCAAGCTTTTGCCTGATGCACTGTTCTTTCACCCATATTTTCATAGGTATTTTATGGTCTCAATTTTGGGAAGCTCATTCTTTCTTTGGTGGGGACCCAGGGGTGTGCAATAAAATAAAATGAAGTAGAATAAAATAAAATGTTCAATTGCAAGTTTTCCACTTGCATCACTTGTGAACATATTTGATTTCATGCACATTTTTTCTTCCCAGAATGGGGACCAAGGCACAGCTCATATGAATTATTAGTATTAAGAGTTACCCAATATCGTGAATCGTGTGTATGTGTGTTGGGAAAGACAGGAAAGATGGGGATTTGTTAAATACAGAAACCCTGAACAATTTATGGTTGTTGCTTTCCCTTTAGAAAAGTTTTATTTTAATTTTAATTTATTTTATTTTAGTAATGTTTACTTTAGAAATTTGATTATGTCAAGATGTCAAGCTATAGCTGTCTTTTTTTGCTGGAGGCTTACTGGATCAAGAGATGAGCACTATGAGCTTTCTCACCCCTTATTTGAAAATTTAACACAAAGAGTTTTTCTCCGCAGTGTGCCTGGGAATTTGAGCTAAAACTAAGAGTCACAATTATATGGCTAGCTGCACAGCTGTCCACTTTCTAGTTTCTTTGAGAGCACCCCTGCAGGTGATAAGTCTGTTGGTCCTATCTGTCTGGGGATGACATTTCCCGGTTTTCCATTCTTACATGAGAACCTGGGAACACTACTCCACACTTTTGGGTTTGGTGCACCTGTGTTTCCTCCCTTTGGGGCTCTGTGACCAGTGATATCATGACCAAAAGGTTACTTTCATTTAGCAGTTGGAACAAAGCATTAGGGTAAAAAGGATTTTAAAACGGCAAACTTTCTCACATGGAGTTGGCTTCCCATTTTTCTTAGAAAGCTCTCAATAGAGGTTGATGAAGTTTCAATCATCACAGAAAAGAATTTTGATTAGCAAAAGGGGCACATTAACTCAAAGACAATTTCAAACTTTTTACAGCTTTTGCCATTGCTCAGTGTGACAGAATGTGACCATACATATATGTATTAATTGCGTACTTAGAATTGTATCGCCAGATAATATTGACTTTCCCACTGCAGATGTCATCCATGCTTTTCTCATCTCCAGGCTGGAATGCTGCAGAAAGCTCCTCATAATTCATCATGGAGAAGGTTTCCCTCCCCTACAGCACAACAATCTGGAGGATTGGTCATTGATTTTTTGCCCTAGGTGCTTATACAATATACACCATAGACCAGGAGTTCCCAAACTGTTGTCCGTGGCCCAAAGGTGGTCCACCAGCGAAACTACATTCTCCAGTCAAGCTCTTGGTAAACCTTAACTCCACATAACTCATGTAATTTAAGTAAAAGCTATATAAATGCAATGTTTTGAGCTGCATATGTTGGATAGAGTATAGAAAAAAACCAAGCTGCAATAGGTCAAGTTTAAGTCTTGTGAGTACAACGGTGCATTCACTGCAAGGTAACCTTAGCAACATACAAACAGTCTGCCATTTACAACTGTAAAAAAGGTGGACTGTGTTTTTCAGTATTTCAATCTGACATGGATCAATTTACTTTCTGAAAACGAGACGAGTGCACTGGTGGAGAAGATAATGGAAGTCCTGGACCATCTACAGCTACACAAAATGAGCCAGCCAAAAAAATAAAGAAAGTGGTAAGAAAATATGATGACAGATACTGGAAGTTTGGATTCTCCTTTGCCAAATTGATTGAATACCCATTGCCTCAGTGTGTTATAATATAACTGTTATTTTATATTTTGGTTTACAATATTTAATTATTTTCTAATTAGTAGAGAGAAGGATTGGGTCTTTACTTACACAGCACAGAAATTCAGACTTTACACTAAAAAAAAATTGAAACACAATATAGTGTTCCAGTTCAGATAACTATTTTGTTTTAAAATCAACAAATAATAACACAATGTGGATTTTTAACAATTTTGTTAACAGTGTTGTGTTGCTTATTGTTCATTTTTACACAAAATTGTGTTCTCCCTGTTTGAACAGTACATTTTGCTCTTGACATTTTTTAAGTGTAGTTTTAGTAGAGGAGTTTGTTTTCAAAGCACTGGAAACTGGAGGGGTTTTTTATAGCTAATTCCTAAGGATTTCTATTATTACAATGCAAAGGAAAAATTTACATTGGTTACTCACAGTGTTATAGTTATATGTGTGTAATAATTAAAATTAATAAGTTTCCTCAAAAAGTGTTAACAGTTGGCCACAGTGCCTATTGCAGCTTCATCAGTGGACCTCAGGGAAAAGTGTGGGAACTGCTGCTGTAGACTGTAAATGTCACGTTCCAGGCATAACACCATAGCTTCAAACTCTGGACATCCAAGGAAGAGGATTCATAGGAGTATTGAGGTTAATAGTCTATTACCTTGCACCTTGTGCAGTATTCTATTCTATTCTACTAACCGGTACAGATGGGTCTATTCTATTCTATGCTAAACTACCATATATTGGTCTGCTTCATTCTATTTATTCTATTCTAATTAGAATAGGTGGGTACATTCTATTCTATTAACTAAAACAGAAGAGTCTATTGTATTCTAGAATACATGGGTCTATTCTATTTTATTCATTTTGATTCTAGGCAAGTCTAGTCTAAACAAGAACACACGGGTCTATTCTAATCTAGTCTAGTCTAGTCTAGTCTATTTCTTCCTTCACATTGGTAACTTGGCACCTGTGCAAGGAGAGTGTAAATAGTACATGGCCACTCAAGCTATCTTGAGCTTATTTTGCATGGTTGCAAAGGACTCCACAAGGTGCATGGTGATGCTAAATCAGGTCCACATGTCTCTAGTGATCCATTTTATTCTCTTGACCTTCCTGTCTCCTTCTCTCTTCTTGTCCTCTCCTTCAGCTCTCTCGCTGTTCTTCCTGTCATCACCCTTACATGGCCATAGGACCCAGTCCTGACCTGTTAACTGCAGTGGGTGCTTTCCACTGAGTTCAAAGGGAGCAAGAAGGGAACCTAAAACATGACCCAGCAAAAAGGAACACAGGGGACGGGATTTTAACCTGGATCCGTTTGGGCCTGGTCCCACTAGAATCAATGAATAAACCACCAGTCAGTGGGAGCAGAATTAGACCAGCACAGGCTGCTGTTGGCAATCCCACCAGGCTCAAGAGGAGCCAGACAACTCCAGTGGGGCAGATGGGGAACAGGACAACTTTGCCCTGAGGGCTCATGACCAAAGCTGCCACAGAAGCCTCTGCTGGGGAGGAAGCCACTATGAGCTGAGCCCAGCAGGACTGAAGGTTCAGTTGCTCCCTGTTTTTCCCCCTTTGCTATCTCAGGTTGGACTGTGAGACTGTGGAGGGAAACAGATGGTAGGAAATGGTCCAAGGAAGCCATCTTGAGGCACATGTTAGTGCCTGATACAGGGCCTTGAGTCGAATTCTGGTGGAATACGAGAGCCCAAGCTCCCCTACCAAACGCCCTTGGCTTATAGAGACACAAACCTCATACCATCCCTCATTGGAGTAAAGAGACGATACTGATGCTGAAAGCTTTGTGGCCATGATGAGCCACCTACAGGAGCCAGGAGATCGACTGAGCCTCCTTCCCTGTTGTAAGGACGCAGAGACCTCTAACCTTCATTGGACACTGCTGCCCTGAAAGAGAGGTTGAGCTAAAATGGTGAGCCAGCTGGAGGGCCAAATAGACACCCACTGAAAGTTGGGCTGTCTACCTACTGGAGGTGTTGTCGATGGGAGGCAGCAGACACCATGAGATGCAAATCAAGGTGATCACTGACCTGCCCACTGGATGACCCTATCAGTAAGTCCCACCTCCCATCACAGCATGAAATGTATTTTTAAAATTCCCATTTATGTGATGAGTCATTTTTAGGTCAGACAATAAGACTGTGGGATCCAGATTAGTAGACAAAGACAATTTGTTTATGATCCATTGTGTATGCCCTGTTTGAAAGGCAGGTAGAAAATTTCATATGGAGACATTGCCACAACTATGATATGTAACTACAAGGAGACACACAGCTTCAGGAATGGAAATTAAAGCATTGCTTATTTACTGAGAGAAATTCCAGCACAGGTACTAAACCATTAGCCTACAGAATATTTAAAGAGACAGTGTATTTCTCTGACGGATTTCAATGACTCTGAAAGCAATATTACAATTTAGTTCTTTTCATCTGTTAATTAACTGAGTTACACCTCTGGAGAGCCCATCCCATGAGGACGCCAAAGATGCCTTAAAAACAGAATCATTTAAAGACATACACATTCATAGATTAGTACAGCCACGGTGATGAGCACGGTCTACAAAACCATATAGAATAGAATAGAATAGAATAGAATAGAATAGAATAGAATAGAATAGATCCCCGGAATATGGTAAGAAAGGAGCTCTTGATTTGGAAGGTACATTAGATACTCTTTTGCCTGATGATTCTCAATGATCTTAAAAATACTTGCTGTATCCTTGTAAAATGTTCAGCAGATCATCATTCTTGGCTTGCCTGATTCTGTATTTCCTAGTTTTACCTCCAGCCTTGGGGGGAAATTACAAACTTCATTTAATAGCATTAGCTTTCCTACAACAATTAAATTTGTTAAATAAAGAAGTAAGTTAAAAAGTGAATGAATTGGAAAGGAAGGGAGACAAAATTACTTGCATAAACATAGACATATGCTCCATCAATTTATATTTAAATCTTAATTTGCTCCTCTATGTATCTTAACCCTTGTTTTTCTTTCTGTTTCCATACACACCCACCTCTTCATCTCTCTAGATCTTAGTATGTTGATTTACACATTTCTAACCCTTGATTCTATCTATCTATCTATCTATCTATCTATCTATCTATCTATCTATCTATCCCCATACTCCCGCATCTCTCTCTCTCTCTCTCTCTCTCTCTCTCTCTCTCTCTCTCTCTTCTATTCTGTTCTATTTCTAAGGGTTTGGCTACACTTGAGAGTTACAGCACTGGTGGTGGCTTTACAGCGCTGTAACTTACTTCCCGTCCATACTGGCAAGGCACATACAGCGCTGTATCCCCCTGGTTACAGGGCTGGTTGTACTCCACCTCGACGAGAGGAATAAAGAGAAAGCGCCGGTGCTGCAGCGCTGGGGTGCCAGTGTAAACAGTAATTAATCTTACTACACTGTAACTGACCTCCAGAAGTTTCCCATAATGATTTTAAGTAAAGATAACACTCTTTGTTTTGTTGTTAGCACGGGGATACCGGAGCTGCTTATCTAAAAAACAAACACAGCTACTGTTTGCTCGAGCAGAGGCAGGCAGGGGGATCCCCTAGTGTTTGCTTGAGAAGAGAAGCAGCACGGCAGGCGGAGGGGAGAGGGGTCCATTTCGGAGCAGCTGCTTATCTGCTCTGTGAGGAAAAGGCTATTTGCATTTAGTGAATGAGAGAGGGGTGGGGGAAAGGGTCGGCATTTGCAAGGCAGGGAGCTGACACAATGTCAGCTCCAAAAATCCACTCTCTCTCTCCCCAACGCTCCCTGTCACACTCTACCCCCACCTTTGAAAAGCACGTTGCAGCCACTTGAACGCTGGGATAGCTGCCCATAATGCACCACTCCCAACACCGCTGCAAATGCTGCAAATGTGGCCACACTGCAGCACTTTCCCTACACAGCTGTACGAAGACAGCTTTAACTCCCAGCGCTGTACAGCTGCAAGTGTAGCCAAACCCTAAGTCTCTTATCTCATCCTGTATTTGTTAATTTACAGATGAACTCTACCACACATTTGTGAGGAGCTGGCACAGGGAAACAACACTGTCGTTAGTGAGTTCATTATCTTGGGATTTTCCAGTAGCCTGTTAGGGCAGCTGCTGCTTTTCCTGGTGTGTTTTGCTATCTACTCTCTCACTCTGTGAGGAAACAGATTCATTGTTCTCATCACAGTGGCTAACCCTGCCCTCCACATCCCCATGTATTTCTTCATGGGGAACTTGTCCTTCCTGGAGATTTGCTATAGCTCAGTTGCCATGCCCAAGATGATGGCCATCTCCCTCACTGGGGACAATGCCATCTCCTTCACCGGTTGTGCAGCTCAGATGTATTTTCTCCTTCTCCTAGGCTCTGTTGGCTGCCATGGCCTATGACTGCTATGTGGCCATATGCCACTCTCTGCGCTATGTGGCCATCATGGAGAGGAGGTCTTG
The DNA here is from genome assembly GCF_020497125.1 of Mauremys mutica. NCBI lineage: Eukaryota > Metazoa > Chordata > Testudines > Geoemydidae > Mauremys > Mauremys mutica. The sequence continues at coordinate 57,571,358 of NC_059084.1, read as the reverse complement.
TGCCTGGCTTGTGGTCAGCTCATGGCTGAGCGGGATTCCTGTCTCCATCATCCAGACCACATTGGTCTTCTCCTCCCCGTTCTGTGGCCCCAACAAAATCGACCATTTTTTCTGCGATGTGGTGCCGGTGCTGTGGCTGGTCTGTGCCGACACATCCCACAATGAGATGTCCAACATCACGGTCACCGTGGTCTTCCTCGCCACCCCCTCACCCTCATCCTCACCTCCTACACCCGCATCATCGCCACCATCCTGAAAATGTCCTCCCCGGGGAGCAGGCACAGAGCCTTCTCCACCTGCTCTTCACAACTGGTGGTGGTGACACTCTTTTATGGCTCTGGCATTATCATGTATCTGCATCCCAGATCCAGCCACATGCCAGAGAATGACAAGCTGCTGTCCCTCTTCTATATTGTGATCATCCCCATGCTGAACCCCATCATCTACAACCTGAGGAACGAGGAGGTGAAGGGGGCATTGCGGAGGAAAGTGGCTGGAAATAGGTCGTCCCCATTACAAAAAGGGTTTTGACTCAGGCTGATTAGGCCCAAATCCTGAAGCCACTGAAATCAATCACAAGATTGAATGCAAGAGCAACTACATTTCACACACCCAGTCTAAGACAGAGAGGAAGGATAATCTGGTGGTTTGGGGGAACTATAATGCAATGGCTCTCACCTAATCCTGAGATTAAAAAAAAACAAGATTCAATTCCTTGCTCCACTAAAAACTTCCAGGGTTAGTCACTTATGGCAAGAGTTTCAAACACATCCGACAAATTTAGGAGTATAAATTATTTTTAATAAAGTCATTTAGGGTCAGATTTTCAAAGGTATTTAGGTATCTAAAGAATCAGTCAGTTTCCTAGTAAGATTTTCACAAGTGCTTAAGCAGGCTAAGCAACCATGGCCAGAATTTTAAAGATGATTAGGCACCAGTGGGATTTTCAAAAGCACCAGGAAACCTAACATCCTTTGAAATCTTTAGGCACATGAATGCCCTTTAAAACCTGACCCCAACTCACTTTGATTTCCATTGGCGACAGGGACTTTAGAAAATTTTACGAGGTGATGATCCGGATTATTAGGTGCCTACATTCCTACAAAAATCTGGACATGTTTGCATCAGTCCCCTTTAGTGCAATGGGGACTGACCCAGAGGGGATGGGGGTAAAAAACACTTCCTGGCCTCACAGGGCTTTTTAATAATAATAATAATAATAATAATAATAATAATAATAATAATCCCTGTCAATGTGAATGAGCAGCTCAGGAACAAATCAGGAGTGCAAGACCTCATGATCCACGACATCAGGCAGACAGCGCTTTTAGGCACTGTGAGAATTGTAAGGAAACGCAATGGAGAACGAGTGCATTTGAGCATCTAAGGGTACGTCTACACTACGGGACTATTCCGAATTTGCATAAACCGGTTTTGTAAAACAGATTTTATAAAATCGAGTGCGCGCGACCACACTAAGCACATTAATTCGGTGGTGTGTGTCCGCGGTCCGAGGCTAGCGTCGATTTCTGGAGCGTTGCACTGTGGGTAGCTATTCCCTAGCTATCCCACAGTTCCCGCAGCCTTATTTCCGGGTTGAGATCCCAGTGCCTGATGGGGCAATAATCATTGTCGCGGGTGGTTCTGGGTAAATGTCGTCAGTCACTCCTTCCTCTGGGAAAGCAACGGCAGACAAGCATTTCGCGGCTTTTTTCCCTGGATTGCCCTGGCAGATGCCATAGCATGGCAATCATGGAGCCTGTTTTGCCTTTTGTGACTGTCACCGTATGTGTACTAGATGCCGCTGACAGAGGCGATTCAGCAGCGCTACACAGCAGCATGCTTTTGCTTTTGCATAACAGCAGAGATGGTTATCAGCCATACTGTACCATCTACCAATCCATAAATTGGTAATAAGATGATCATGGCTACCAGTCCTTTTGCACTGTTCCATTTGCTGCTGTCATAAGTGCCCTGGCTGCTCTTAGCCAGGGGCGCAAAAGCCAAAATTGGGAATGATTCCCTGAGTCAATCCCTCCTTTTTGGTATCTAAAAAATAGAATCAGTCCTGCCTAGAATATGGGCAAGTGTACTAGAGAACCACTGTATCAGAGAACCAGAGAGCACAGCTGCTCTGTGTCAGATCCTGTAGAAATTATGAGCTGTACGCTATTCACAGGGGGTGCTCCTGCAACAACCCCACCTGTTCATTCCGTTCTTCCCCCAGCCTTCCTGGGCTACCGTAGCATTGTCCCCCCACTTGTGTGATGAAGTAATAAAGAATGCAGGAATAAGACACAGTGACTTGTTAGTGAGATATGAGTGGAAGGCAGCCTCCAGCTGCTATGATAGTCCAGACAGGACAGTAAAGAGTGTGTAGGAGAGGAGCCCAGCATCCCTCTGCTAGTTCAGGGGCACTTGAATCTTTTCTTTACACATGAAGGGTGGGGGCTGATGGAGCTCAGCCCCCTGTTGCTATGACGATGATGGATATCAGCCATACTGTACCATCTACCAGGAAAAATTAGGACCAGGCACCCTTGATTGACCTCACCGATGCTAGTATGCATGGTTACCAGTCCTTTTGCACTGCCCCATATGCCAATAGGCTGATGACGAGGACAGATACCAGTCATTTTGTACCATCAGCCAGCCATAGCGAGGGGGGGGGAGCAAGGATGTTGGTGTTGAGTGCTGCACCATCGCGTCTATCTGCAGCATTCAGTAAAGATAGGGTGACATGTAAAAGAGTCAAGAGAGGATTGTTTTCCCTTTCACTTCTGGGGGTGGTTGGGGGGGTGTGCGTAAATTGCCGAGCTATGCCCTGACCCACTGCAGACACTGTTTTTGACCCTAGAAGCATTTGGAGCTCAGCCAAGAATGCAAATGCTTTTCAGAGACTGCAGGAACTGTGGGATAGCTTGAGTCCTCCAGTCCATGAGCGTCCATTTGAATTCTTTGGCTTTCCGTTACGCTTGTCACGCAGCAGTGCGCTGAGTCCCCTGCTATGGCATCTGTCTGGAGATATTTAAAAAATGATTTTGAATTTCGTCTTCTGTAACGGAGCGCTGATAGAACAGATTTGCCTGCCCTTACAGCGATCACATCCGCATCGTCCATGCAGGAGCTCTTTCTTTATTTTCATTTTTAACTGCATCACCCGTGCTGATCAGAGCTCCACGCTGGGCAAACAGGAAATATTCAAAAGTTCGCGGGGCTTTTCCTGTCTACCTGGCCACTGCATCCGAGTTCAGATTGCTGTCCAGAGCGGTCAGTGGTGCACTGTGGGATACCGCCCGGAGGCCAATACCGTCGATCTGCGGCCACACTAACCCCAATCCGATATGTTAATACCGATATTAGCGCTACTCCTCTCGTTAGGGAGGAGTACAGAAACCGGTTTAAAGAGCCCTTTATACCGATATAAAGGGCCTCTTAGTGTGGACGGGTGTGGCGTTAAATCGGTTTTACGCTCCTAAAACCGGTTTAAACGCGTAGTGTAGACCAGGCTTTAAATGCAAGAATTCCTGATTATCCAAACCTATGGTCTGGATTTACTGGTGACTTATGGGGGTACATTGCAAACAGTAGCTTTCCCTTATTTATTCTTAAAGAGCTTTTATGTTATGAAGACTATTTTTAAACAAACAAACAAACAAACAAACATCCCCAGGATGTAACATTGAGGGAAAATAATCAGAATAATAATTGGAGCACTCATGGAGAAGTATGAATGTGTTTAAATTTAGTAATGAGATGTCAATGAGTAAGTCTTTCCTGAATCCTACAGAGAGAAAGAGAGAGAGAGAGAGAGAGAGAGAGAGAGAGATGGATGTCAAAAGTGCCACATGACTTGGAAGCTTAACTCACATTGATTTTCAATGTGGCCTAGATTCATAGATTTTTAAGCCCAGCAGGGATCATTAGGTCATCGAATCTGACCTCCTGTATAACAGGGATCATTAAATTTCACCCAGTTGCCCCTGTCTTGAGTCTAATAACTTATGTTTGACTATATCCTATCCTCCAGGAAGGCATCCAGTCTGTATCTGAAGACATTAAAACAAAGTGACTCTACCACTTCCCTTGTTCATTTGTTCTGATAGTTAATCACCATCGCTGTCAACAAATGTGGCTAATTTTTAATTTGAATTTGTGATGTTTGAGCTTCTTGGTCTTGGATCATGTTATTCCAAGGTTAGGCTCCTAAAGCAACTTAAGCACTTTAGAAAAAAATTATGCACAATTAATAAAAATGTAACAAACCCAGGTTCCTCATGGGCCATCTGTGGTCAAATATTTATTGAAATTCTCTGGTGAATAATTTTGAATAATGAGTGCATTTGGGAACATTGCGTGGTTCTTCATGGAAAATTTGGAAAAAGTCACTGTATGCATCACTTGTTCTAAATTATAATTGCTCTAACATCTCTATAGATGTTAGCCTAGTTTGCCCTTGATATGAAGATTGTATCAGTTTTGTTAACCATTTTGTGCTTTAAATTACTATAAACAATCAGATTACAGAGGAACATATTTGGGCTATTCTAGCACTGAGGCTAGAAAGTGAAAATGATGAGAGAAACTATAGGTCATATATACAATATTCAGTTTGCACAAGGAAGTGTCATTGCCAAGTGTTATCATCTCACACAGCACTAGAAAACAGATTTGGAAATTAGCAGGCAATAAAAACTCACCAGCAGAAATAACAGGTCAGATTCTAAACTCAGTTAAATTTGAGAAAATCTGTAGTAACATCATCAGCTTCAGCAACATTACTCTATATTTACCACTGTTGTAAATAAGATTGGAATATGGCCCAATATCACTTGCTCGCAGCATGGCACAAATTTCCTTTCTTATTTCCATCTCTTTGTACACTAGAAAAAAAAATCCACAGATTAATCTTGCAGACACATGTGTTTGTTGGACAGCTGTAATACTGTGATTCTGCACAGGGTAAATTTCTGTGTAGAGCAGTCTCTTGGAATTTAAAAAATATTAAAAAGTGGCCCTGTTTTCAACCCCTCTAAATGGTAACAACCTCAAAATAAGGAAACTTTTCATTAAACTGTTTTTCCCCCAATTTCTGATCAATATTCACCCATGAGGAACTCACAAACAAAGATATTATGTTTATTGAGTAAATCATTCTTTGGAACCTCTTCCTTTTCCCCTGGCATGAGTTAATAGCCCATTGAGAGGGGCAACCCAGACTGCTACTCTTGGATCCAGATTCTCTCCATTTTGATCTATCTTACACACGTTAGCTTGGATGGCCTGAAATCTCTTGAAAGCCATAAATATACTGAGAGATTTCTTCAGGGGCTCCTGGATCTCTTTGTTTCTCAGGCTGTAGATGAGGGGATTGACCAGGGGAATCAGGACCATGAACAGGAGAGAGAACATTTTGTTCAAGTCTCTCAGTGTATTGGTGTTCGGTAACATGTACACAATAGTGATGGTCCACCGAAAATTGTCACCACAATGAGGTGAGAGGAGTAGGTGGAGAAGGCCTTTTGCCTCCCAGCAGAGGAAGGGATTCACAAGATGGTAAGCATGATACACAGTTAGGATGTCAGCATCTGCAGAAATGGAGGCAGGTTGAATATAAAGGACAGGGTGGAAGCCAAAAGTTCCACAAGGTGGGTGTCACTGCAGGAGATGTTCAGCAATGGGTTGAATTTTTTTTTAAAGGTCAATTTCATTGGGGCCGCAGAAAGTTAATTGTAACATTATTCCCATTACTATGGAAATAGACAGTAACCCACTTACCCAAGACGAGGCAGAACCTGCCATGCATAATTATTGTATAATGCAGGGGTTGCATATTGCTAAATAAAGACCATGAGACACGGCTGCTAAGAGAGAGTATTCCATAGCTGCTAAGCAGCCAAAGATATAATATTGTGTGACACAGACATAGAAAGAAATGGTTCTCTCCCAGTCAGGAGACTGGCCAGCACCCTTGGCAGGATGGTTGAGGTATAGGAGGTCTCCAAGTAGGACAAGTTCCCGAGGAAGAAGTACATGGGGGTGTGAAGGTGCTGATCAGCCACAACTTGCATGAGGATGAGGATGTTCCCAGCCCTGCTTGTTAGGCAGATCACTAGAAACAGCAGGAAGAGAAGGATTTGCAGCTCCGGAGTATTCCTGAATCCTGTGACAAACGTCTGATTTCTCCCTTTTGCATTTGTCATGGGTTTTGTCTAGGGGAAAACCAAACAAATTCTGAAGCGTAATTTGGAAAACACAGAGTTAAATGTTCATACATTGACATCATTTTATTCCATGTGTCCTTTTGGGTACTCGGAAAGGGCTGTCTAGAAAAGTTCAGGTCTTTGGACTGAATTTAATATTTTTGGAGAGCATGTTAAGCTCTATTTCAGATAAAATCACAAATACAGAACAATGCACGATAGACTAAATCTGACAGGAATAGCAACATTCTTGGCATGGGAGGGTGTGGGCAAAAACACAGTATAAAGCTTCCATCACTGCCATATTTTCATGTGTGCTTTGGGACACTTGCCCGCATACTTTCCCCTTATTCATTCCAAGAGCGTCTTGCCATAGAGCATGCACATTTCAGTAAGACTAGTAAATAGGATCTGGATTGAAACCTTCTTCCTAAATATCTAAGCTTGGCTTCACCATTCCCTGCCATTGGTGCTGATAGGCACACGCTCAAGAATTCTTTGTGGGCAGGATCTACAGAGAGACACACACCATCACAAATGACATTACATTGAAAACGGTGCTTTGCCACTGGCATTCAAAGCCTGATTCATAACTGCCTTGTATATAGGGCTGGTCGAAATGTTTTCCTCAAAACTGTTTTTCAGTGGAAAATTGGGTTTTGGCAAAAGTTTTTTTTTTTAAACTGTCTGCAGAAAATTGTGTTATATTTGTCAAATTATTCTAGCCATAAAACACAAGATTTTGGCCAAAAATAGGAGCGGTACTTTGCTCCTCACACATCTATCATCCTCAATTGGGCAGGGCCTCCATGATGCCCATCTACCCCTCACCAAAAAGGGAGACTATGGTACATTGTGGGAGGTAGAGTCCAGCTGGGGATCCCAGCCCATAGACAAGAAGGGGGATTTCAGGAACAAACTGCAATTCACATTTTTACCACACATCTTTCAGTTTTCAGCAAAAACTTGAAATTTCCCATGAACACAAATAATGTTGGGAGCAGCACTACTTGTGCCTTGTGTGGCCATTTGCACCTCTGCAAAGCGAGTGCCAAGAAGTGTGAGACACTTTTCACACCCATTTTGCTCAGGGTCACATAGAATCATAGATAAAATCATAGAAGATTAAGGTTGGAAGAGACCTCAGGAGGTCATCTAGTCCAACCCCCAGTTCAAAGCAGGACCAACCCCAACTAAATCATCCCATATTCACACTCAAAACAGGGAAGATTCAAGCCCATAATATTCTGCATATTATTATTTTTCTGGAACAAACCAGTAAGAATCTTGAGGAATGATCCAGGGCACTGCCTTGCTCCTTGGAAATACAGCCTAGATGAGTAGTTTTCAATCTTTTTTCATTTGAAGACCCCCCAAAAATTTCCAATGGAGGTGCTGTGAAGTTGCACCCCATAATGCTTTATAGAAATATGCTTATGAATGTAAATATGACATAACTGGAATATATTTTATACTACATATGCCACATAATGTATCTGTGCAGAGGTCGTTCTACTGAATGTATTCATCCTATTCGTATGCATGTATCATTTTTATATCTGAAGTTATGAGTGTTGGCTCTATGCTTGTGTTTCATAGAATCATAGAACCATAGAACTTAAGATCAGAAGGGACCATTATGATCATCTAGTCTGACCTCCCGCAAAATGCAGGCCACAAAAGCTGACCCACCCACTCCTGAAATAATTCTCTCCCTTGACTTTGCTGTTGAAGTCCCCAGATCCTGATTTAAAGACTTCAAGTAGCAGATAATCCTCCAGCAAGCGACCACTGCCCCATGCTGCGGAGGAAGGCGAAAAACCTCCAGGGCCACTGCCAATCTACCCTGGAGGAAAATTCCTTCCCGACCCCAAATATGGCGATCAGCTGAACCCCGAGCATGCGGGCAAGACTCTACAGCCAGACACTCAGGAAAAAGACTTTCAATATCCCAACATTGACCCTCGGTACTAATTACCAGTGGCGGCATGTTATTGACCTATTGACTAAATCACGTTCTCCTATCAAACCATTCCCTCCATAAATTTATCAAGCTTAATCTTAAAGCCAGAGAGGTCCTTCGCCCCCACTGTTTACCTCGGTAGGCTGTTCCAGAATTTCACTCCCCTGATGGTTAGAAACCTTCGTCTAATTTCAAGCCTAAACTTCCCGACTGCCAATTTATATCCATTTGTTCTCGTGTCCACATTAGTACTGAGCTGAAATAATTCCTCTCCCTCCCTGGTATTTATCCCTCTGATATATTTAAAGAGAGCAATCATATCTTCTCTCAACCTTCTTTTGGTTAAGGAAAACAAACCGAGCTCCTCAAGTCTGTTTTCATACGACAGGCTTTCCATTCCTCGGATCATTCTAGTGGCCCTTCTTTGTACCCGTTCCAGTTTGAATTCATCCTTCTTAAACATGGGCGACCAAAACTGCACACAGTACTCCAAATGAGGTCTCACCAATGCCTTGTATAACGGGACTAGCACCTCCTTATCTCTACTAGAAATACCTCGCCTAATGCATCCCAAGACCGCATTAGCTTTTTTAATGGCCACATCACATTGCCGACTCATAGTCATACTGCGATCAACCAGGACTCCGAGGTCCTTCTCCTCTTCCATTACTTCCAATTGGTGCGTCCCCAGCTTATAACTAAAATTCATTTCTGGGGGAGCAAACAGCTGTGCATATCTCTCTATCAATGTTACAGAGGGGGAACAATTTATGAGTTTACCCTGTGTAAGCAGAGTCAGGATGAGTTCTACCCTGATATCTGGTGGTGAATTATGGCAAGTTGTGGAAAAGAACTTCAGGGGCTGATCTTGTTTGCATAAGCACACCCACCCTGCCTAGCATGAGCTCACAGCAGTGCAAATGGTCATGTTGACTGCTGTGGGATCCCCAGTTTCTCTGTTATTGGGACAGGAAGAATAAAGTGTTGTTACCCTGGTTATGGGAATCAAGGACAGTGGAACTGTTTTATAAGAGAAGGACTCGCCATCAACTAGGTAGCACTCGCTATACAAAGGGCAACCTAAAATCACTGAAGAGCTAAAATACTAAAAGCTAAAATCACTAAGTGCTGTGTTAAGTAGTGGGGGGGCCTAAAATATATTGCTAAGCAGCTGGCTAGCAGAGCAGAGCTGTTTGCAAAATGGCTGAAGTGGCTTATGGGATGGCTGGTGGAGCGGAGCAGTTCACGGGACAGCTGGAGTGGCTCACTGAATGGTTGTGGAGCGGAGTGGCTTGCGGTAAAAGCTGCAGCAGAACCCCACGGAAGGTGGGGCAGTCGGCCTTGAACCATGTAAGGTGCCCTTTAAACCCCTTCCCCCCCATTTCCACCCAAGTTGGGAGGTAAAACTCTGCAAATAAACTTTTGAACCCTGAGGCTACACTAAGGAACAAAGACTTTTAAGTTGTTGGATTTTGAGTGACTTTTGGATTGTTGAACTTTTGGGACTTTGGGTGATTTTGGATTGTTGGGCTCAAGAACCAAAGGAAAAAAAAGCACAGCCCAATTTGCTGGTCTTTACTCACAGTTTGGTTTATAAACCTTAGTTGTGGTGTTTTCCCAATTTAATGCTAATGTTGTTTACTTCATGTTATTAAAGATTTCTGCTACACCAAGACTCCGTGCTTGCGAGAGGGGAAGTGTTGCCTCTTTAAGGCAGCCAGGGTTGTGTGTAAGATTGTCCCAGGTCACTGGGTGGGGGCTCAAGCTGATTTGCATTGCATTGCGTTGTTGAAAGAGAACCCCTAGGTACTAAACCAGGCCCTTGCAGCTATCAACTCAGCCTGGCAAAAGGATTACATCTGTATAAGCCTTATACATGGTAAAATGGATTAATTTGGGGTTTGGACCCCACTGGGAGTTGGGTATCTGAGTGCTGGAGACAGGAGTACTTCCTAAGCTGTTTGCAGTTAAGCCTGCAGCTTGTGGGGGATGTGGTTCAGACTTGGATCTGTGTTTGCAGCAGGCAAGTGTCTCTGGCTCAATCCAAGCAAGGGACTGAAGTCCCAAGCTGGCAGAGAAAACAGGCTCATAAGAACATAAGAATGGTCATACTGGGTCAGACCAAAGGTCCATCTAGCCCAGTATCCTGTCTATCAACAGTGGCCAATGCCAGGTGCCCAGAAGGAGTGAACCTAACAGATGATCTCTCTCCTGCCATCCATCTACACCCTTTGACAAACAAAGTCTAGGGACACCATTTCTTACCCATCCTGGCTAATAGCCATTAATAGACTTAACTTCCATGAATGTATCCAATTCTCTTTTAAACACTGTTATAGTCCTAGTCTTCACAACCTCCTCAGGCAAGAAGTGCCACAGGTTGACTGTGTGCTGTGTGAAGAAGAACTCCCTTTTATTTGTTTTAAACCTGCTGTCCATTAATTTCATTTGGTGACCCCTAGTTCTTGAATTATGGGAATAAGTAAATAAACTTTTCCTTATCTACTTTCTCCACATCACTCATGATTGTATATACCTCTATCATATCCCCTCTTAGTGTCCTCTTTTCCAAGCTGAGAGGTAGTCTAGGCACATCAGGTGGCAGTTCCAAAGGGGGTTTCTGTGATCCAACCCATCACACCAACCCCTTTGGAAATCTTATACATAGACTGCAGACCCCAGGGATCTGTGGACCACAGGCTGAAAAGCACTGAACTAGAGAAATATACTATATACTATAAGATGGTGCACAACTGGCTGAAAAGCCATACTCAGAAAGTAGTTATCAATGGCTCACAATTGAGCTGGACAGGCATGTCCTGCAGGGATCTCTCTTGGGTCCAGTTCTATTGAATATCTTCATAAATGATGTGGATAATGCAATAGAAAGCACACTTACAATGTTTACAGATGATACCAAGCTAGGAGGGGTTGCAAGTGCTTTGTAGGACAAGATTATAATTCAAAATGATCTGGACAAACTGGAGAAATGGTCTCTCAAGTAAACAGGATGAAATTCAATAAGGACAAATGCAAAGCTCTATACTTAGGAAGGAATAATCACTTGTACAAATACTAAATGGGAAATGACTGCCTAGGACACAGTATTGCAGAAAAGGATCTGGGGGACACAGTAGATCACAAACTAAATATGAATCAACAATGTAATATTGTTGCAAAAAAACAAAAACAAAACAAAAAAACCCACATAATTTTGGGATGTACTAGCAGGAGTGTTGTGAGCAAGACAGAAGTAATTTGTCCACTCTACTCAGCACTGATATGGTTTCAGATGGAGCACTATGTCCAGTTCTGGTCACCACACTTCAGGAAAGATGTGGACAAACTGGAGAAAATCCAGAGGAGAGCAACAAACATGATTAAAGGTCTAGAAGGCACGAACTACAAGGAAAGATTGACAAAATTCAGTTTATTTAGTCTTGAGAAGAGGAGACATGTAACAGTCTTCAAGTATGTAAAAATGTGTTATAGAGAAAAGGGTCATAAATTGTTCTTGTTAAGTACTGAGGACAGCACAAGAAGCAATGGGTTTAAATTATTCAAGGAAAATGTAGGTTAGAAATTAGGAAAAACTTCCTGTCAGGGTGATTCAGCAATGGAACAAATTCCCTAGGGAGGTTGTGGAATCTCCATCACTGGAGATTTTTAAGAGCAGGTTAGACAAACACCTGTCAGGGATGGTGTAGATAATACCTAGCCCTGCCTCTGATCCATGAAGCTTAAAGTCAACAACCAATCTTTCAATGCTCTTGTGAGCAATCCTGCTCTAGTAATTAGTCCAAGAGTTCTCCTTCCTGCATCCGTAAAGATTAGTCATTGCTTGAGTGGATAAAGGTTGAAGAATTGAGTCTGAAGGGTTTTCTTAAGTCCATCAGATCTTCCGCAGAGTTTTGTTGCAAATGTGGCCTCTTCATGAAGCCCTCACTCATATAAGTATCAATTACTCAGGCAATTTGCCATCTCAAAGCTGACATGGTCACTTGAGTGAGTGCTGGTTACTTCGGTGAGTAAGTGTGGCAGAATCAAGCCCACAAAATGCAAGATCGGGTCCACACTAATTAAACTGAATTAACTAGGAGCTCAGTGCTGCTTGTGAAGTCAGCAGGAAATGAGTGTGGGTTCTAAACACAAATTGCCTTGAAGATTCATGTTATATGAAGCTTTACTGTGTATCAACTTGCCACTGTGACCAGTGATGAATAGAATCAGACAGCCTTCTGAAACCAAAGTTTGGTTTTTTTTAACACTAGTGTCATAAACAGATAGTTAAGGGTTAATGCCTCTTTTACTGTAAAGGGTTAAGAAGTTCACCTAGCCTAACTGACACCTGACCAGAGGAACCAATGGAAGAACAAGATGGTTCAAAAGGGAGGAGGGAAATTCCCTTTGTCTGAGTCAGTTTCGTTTTGAACCGGAGTGGGAAAGCTCCAGAATACAGCCTCTTATTAAGTAGTGAGTATTAGTATTAGTGAAGGAAATAAACTGCAGACGCCCAAGGGTTGTGGAGAGGTTCATCTCTTCCACGCCACCATCATTTTTTCCGTCGTAGTAGACACCTTCAGGCCCCTCCGTGTCTTCTGTTTTCTGGGCTGTAAACTGGAAAATCTTTAATTCTCTGGAATAAAAGGGCTTAAGAGAATTAACATGGTATACCTTAGGCTTTATGTTGGAGGTGGGGGATGCTATGAGTTAACAGCTCCTAAGCGCTCCTGGACCGTGAATGGTCCTTCCCATGACTCTTCCATTTTATGGGCCTGGAGCACCTTTAAGACCATGACTTGGTCTCCTACTTTGAAGGACCGTTCTCTGGAATATTTATCATACCAAGCCTTTTGCTCTTCCTGAGGATCCTTTAGATTTTCTTTAGCAAGGGCTAAAGAGTGTCAGAGGGTGCTTTGTAGGTTGCTTACAAAGTCCAGAATGTTAGTTCCTGGAGAAGGCGTAAACCCCTCCCATTGCTGCTTCACCAACTGTAATGGCCCCTTAACCTCGCGGCCATACACAAGTTCAGATGGTGAAAACCCTAAACTGGGATGTGGTACAGCCTTGTAGGCAAAAAGCAACTGCTGCAACACTAGGTCCCAATCATTGGAGTGTTCATTTACGAATTTACATATCATGGCCCCCAAAGTTCCATTTAACCTCTCCACCAGGCCATTGGTTTGATGGTGGTAAGGGGTGGCAACCAAGTCATTCATCCCATGAGCTTCTGTCATAGGTTTATTCCCCACTTTGAAATTTAGTATCCAAAAGATGGGGACCTGCATGGATCCTTCTAAACTTAAATCCTAGCTTAGATCTGGTAACACTGTCACCAGCAAAAAATAGAGTGTTTTGGCACACTCCCTGTCCCCCCAAACCTTTCCCTGGGGAACACAGATCCCAAACTCCTGGGATCTTAACACAAAGGGAAATAAACCATTCCCCCTCCCAGACTTTTCCTCCCTAGGTTGCCTTCAGAGACTCCACACTGATTCAAACTCCTTGAATCTAAAACAAAGAGGGATTCACCTTCCCCCCTCCTCTCTTCCCCCCACCTATCCCTGGTGAGTCAGACTAATCCCCTGGGGTCTCAAACAAGGGAAAAATCAAACAGGTTCTTAAAAAGAAAAGCTTTTAATTAAAGAAAAAACAAAAAGGTAAAATTTAGCTCTGTAAAATCCAGATGGAAATTTACAGGGTACAGCTTATGAAACTAGAGAGCTAGCATCAGTACAAATACAGCAAAGAGGTAAAATATTGTTCCAGCAAACACACATTTGCAAATACAGAAATTAATCAAAAGACTAATCCGCCTTTCTAATACTCACTATACTGAATAGAAGAGAATATTTCAGGAAGCTTGGAGAGCCTGGATATACGTCTGGCCCCTCTTAGATCCAAAGAGAGAACACTCCCCAAAACAAAGAACCCAAACAAAGGCTTCCCTCCACTGAGGTTTGAAAGTATCTTGTCCCCTGATTGGTCCTCTGGTCAGGTGTCCGTCAGGTTCACTGAGCTTGTTAACCCTTAACTATCTGTTTATGACAGCTTCCCAAAGGTTTTTTATGGTCCCTGCCAGGAAATTAGTTCCCGAATTGGTAAGGATGTCGGAGGGCCAACCTACCCTAGCAAAAATGTCTGCTAATACCTGGCACACACTTTTATCCCTGGTGTTGCTTAAGGGTACTGCTTCTCATCCCAGAAAATTCCCCACAGAATTCAGCCTCTTATTAAGTAGTGAGTATTAGTGAAGGAAATAAATAGGTTGATGTTTATTTCTTTGTAACCTGTCTTGTGCAATTAGAGGAATAGTCAAATTGGGTATTTGGGTATTTTTTTGTGTAACTAAGTTTTTGCCCTGGGGAACATCCTCTGTGTTTGGAATCTGTTGTCTGTGAGAGTAGCTGGTATGCTAATCTCTCCCACAGGGTTTTCTTTTACCTTTCTTTTCTTTAATTAAAAGTCTTTTTCTTAATATCTGATTGATTTTTCCTTGTTTTAAGATCCAAGGGAGTTGGATCTGGATCCACCAGGAGTTGGTGGGAGAAAGGAGGAGGGATGGTTAATTTCTCCTTGTTTTAAGATCCAAGGGGTTTGGATCTGTGTTCACCAGGAAATTGGTGAAGTCTCTCAAGGCTACCCAGGGAAGGAAAGTAGTGCTTGCGAGTGGTAGCCGCCAGACCAGATCTAAGATGGTAATTAAGCTTAGAAGTGTCCATGCAGGTCCCCACATCTGTACCCTAAAGCTCAGAGTGGGGGTGAGACCTATAACAACTAGGAACAAGGCATTTAGAAGGAAAAAATATTAATTTTAAAACAACACATAACTAGCTTAACTAGTGGCCTTGCTTCTTCAGACACCCCAGTGGGATCCTGTCTCTCTGCTTCCTTTCCTTGATTCCCCCCAGACAACTTGCTTTATAATTCTGCCATTATATGTTTGATTCTCTGGTTCCCAAGCCTTTACCTATCCTGGCATTTTCAATATCAGATCCAGTGGTGAGCTTGAGCCGGTTCGCACCAGTTCGCGCGATCCGGTTGTTAAATTTAGCAGCCATTTTAGAACCGGTTGTTCCAGGACAACCAGTTCTATAAGGGCTGCTAAATTTAACAAAAGCTCCGGCCCAAGCTCTCCTGCTCCACCCGCTTTCTCCTCCCCCTGCCCTGCTTCCCACGAATCAGATGTTCGCGGGAAGCCTGAACAAGCAGCAGGCAGGCAGGCAGGTAAGCTGGGGAGGGGAAGTGCGGCTCCGCGGCGCGGCCTGGCTCGGCTCCTGCCCCGGGCTCCGCGGCGGGGGCTCCTGCCGCCCCAGGGTCCGGGGTCCGAGCGGCGCAGCACGGCGGGGCCTCCTGCCGCCCCGGGGTCCGGGGTCCGGGCGGCGCAGCACGGCAGGGCCTCCTGCCGCCGTGGGGTCTGGGGTCCGGGCGGCACGGCACGGCGGGGGCTCCTGCCGCCGCGGGGTCCGGGCAGCGTGGCGCGGTGGGGCCTCCTGGAGCCGCGAGGTCCGGGCGGCGCGGCGTGGCGGGGCATCCTGCCGCCGGGCCGGGCGGCGCGGCGGGGCGGTGCCTCCTGCCGCCGGTCCGGGGTCCGGGCAGCACGGCGGGGCGGGGCAGGTCCTCCTGCTGGTCTGGGGTCCAGGCGGCGCGTAGCGGGGCGGGGCAGGGCCTCCTGCCCGTCCGGGCGGGGCGCGGCGGGGGCTCCTGCCGGTCCAGGGTCTGGGCGGGGCGGCGGGGCGCAGCGGGGGCTCGGCTCCTGCCCCGGCGTCCGGACCCCAGCCCCAGCCCAGCTGGGACCCCATCTCCAGGCAGCAAGGTAAGGGGAGCAGGGAGGGCGTCTTGGATAGAGCCTGGATGGGGTAGGGGTCCTGGGGGGCCATCGAGAATGAGAGGAGGGGTTGGGTGGGGTGGCAAGGGGCAGTCAGGGGACAGGGAAGGGGGGGGATGGGTCAGGGGTCCCGGGGTGTGTGTGAGGGTTTGGATGGGGCATGACCCCCCCCGGGGGGGGGGAGGATGGAACCGGTTGTTAATATTTTGGCAGCTCATCACTGATCAGATCTCAGGTGTTTGCTGAGAAGTGGCTTATCATGAGCCATTCTTTTTCCTTTCCTGATTGATTACTCTTACTGCCCCTTAATTAAGTTAAATCTGAATATTTGTAAACGGCCCAAGGACCAGGTCAAAACACAGTGTGCAGAAATTATTACAGAGCCATTCCAATTTCATCACATGCATACTTGTCTTAAAGATGCTTTACTCAAACCAAGTTATTGGGATTAATCCAGTAGTAACTGGGCAAGGTTCTCTGGCCTGGACTATACAGGAAGTCACACTAGCTCATCTAATGATCCCTTCTGGCCATAAACCTTATGAATCCATGAAAAGTAAGAACAATGAATATCTTAGGCCATCATCTTCAAAAGTGTCCTCTGGCTTTGAGATACCTTGGGCCTGATTTCTAGATTGCTGATCGCACCCAACTCCACAAAAAGCCAATGGGACCGGCAGATGTTTAGAACATCTGAGAAACAAATGAAGCCCCAAGGCCAATTTTTACCAAAGTGTCCACTAAATTTGAGTCCCTCTTCTTTTTTATGCCTCGTTTGTGAGCGTTTGACCTGGTTTGGTTTGGTTTGCTTTTGCTGAATACCCTCAGTGGTCATGGCTGGGGTTGTCAGTGCTCATCACTTTTGGAGAAAAAGGTCCAGATTGGCTGAAATTAAACTGAGGTACCCCGATTTCATGGTCTCCTTGCAACATTTGGCCTCAGAGTCTGCCCGGGGCAGCTACCATGAAGCAAGGAGCTGAGCAACAGTGGTCTATAAGCCTCCAACACTTGGTTGAATCATACCATTAACATCCAGTTCTGATGCCGTTACTTAGGATTCCTTTTCTGCAAGCCCTTCCATCTTTTCCCGAGTAGTGCTTTCCCAGGTGAGCAGGACCCATTAAAGACAATGAATAAAAGTCTGCAAAATCCATAATATATTTTAAGGTTTATTTCATCTGACCTTTGGCATAACACAGGGCAGTGAACTTCATCCAGTGATTCCTGCCTCCAGCCCAGCAAATTATGGTTGAACTTTAATGCTTTGTTCATAAAGGCATCTGATCTTGGTTTAAGCTGGTATTTTCAAGAGACCTGGAGGGAATTATTGCCTGATTCGGACTGTATTTCAATGGAATTTGGTCGCCTCACTAACGTGGGATCTAAAACTCAAAGAGATGGAGAAAGTGGCACATCACTTGTCATGCTGAGGATAAGGCCATTGCTCCTTGACTGGAAAAAGTCCATAGTAGCTCTGATGTATATGGCTCTGTAATCAGGCCTGGATTAAGACAAGATCCATGAATCCAGTGCCTACACTGGGCAAATGCCCAAGGCTTTAACAGAGGTTGCCTACTGCCAGAGAGAATTGGAATCTGCTAAGGGGACATCACTGGCAGATTGTTGAGACAGAAATATCATAAACTCTTTGCTTTGTTGATGGTCTCATGGCTGGATGGAATCCAGGTCCTAATCCACCTCACCCCACTACTGACCTTCACTGTGTGTTGTTCTTTAAGGCCCCAATTCAGCAAGGTACCGTTAGTACATGTCTATTTTTTCAGCATATTCTTAGTGCCATGGAACTCAATAGGAATTCTCACATTTAAAATTAAACACATGTTCAATCGTTGTACTGAATTGGGGACTAAAGTGCTTGGAGTCTGCTTGGCACAGCTACCATGTTGCACTCACTTCCGATGCAAACAGGTAATGAGGAGATGCACACACTGTGCTCTTCCTTTTGTTTGTTCCTCTCTCATGGTTAACCTTTAATATAAAATACAATCTCATTTAGACAGAGGCTGAGGTTTCCAAAGCTGCTTAAGGGTTTTTATCACCTTGTTCCCATTAAAACGAATGGGAATTGTTTGTCTAAATCTCCTAGCAAGCTTGGAAAAGCTCACCTGGAGACTATATGCTTGTTATTTGTCTATGGGAAAGATAGTAGATGTCAAGATAGTCATAACAGAGTTCAAGATCACATTCAAGGCTGGAGAATTATGGCCTGACCCACTGCTGAGCATGGTGGGATTTGGGATTTTTTATTTAATTAATTAATTTATTACCTTTTGTACTTCTCTATGATAACATATAATTCAGCTCAGCGGAACATGTGCTCCCAGTGTGATGCTGTGGCCAAAAAAGCAAATGTGATCCTGGGATGCATAAATAGGGGAAGCTTAAATAGGAGCAGAGAAGTTATTGTCCGTCTGTATTTGGCACTGGTGTGACTGCTGCTGTAATACGGTGTCCAGTTCTGGTGCCCAGAATTCAAGAAGGTTGTTAGTAGATTGGAGAGGGCTCAGAGAAGAGCCAGAGAATGATTAAAGGATTGGAAAACATGACTTCTAGTGATAGACTCCAGGAGCACAATCTGGTTAGCTTAGCAAAGATAGCATTAAGGTATGACTAGATCATATGACTAGACATTTATAAGTACCTACATGGGGGACTAAAAAGGGATATTGGGCTTTTCAATCTAGCAGAGAAAGGTCTAACATGATCCAAAGGCTGGAAGTTGAAGCTAGACCAATTCAGACAGGAAATATGGCACAAGTTTTTTAACATTGAGAGTAATTAACCATTGGAACAATTTACCAAGGGTTGTGGTGGATTCTCCATCACTGACAATTTTAAAATCAAGATTGGATGACAACTCATGGTTGCCCATGACTGTCATGACTGCCTGATGGAAGAGGCTCTGCAGGATGTTTGGAATTTTGTTGACATTCAAACATTTATGGGGCAGATTTCCAAAAGTACAGAGGGTGGTTGGGTGCCTGTAACAAGGGGGTCTGGCTGTTGAAGGGAGGTGACTAAGTGCTACTTGTGACTAGTGCTCAGCCTCCCAGAGGATGGATCTCAGGCCAGGGATCAGGCGACAGCCTGAAGGTTGCTTGCTCCATAGGTAAGAGGCCAGCTCATTTAGGGAGAGAGACCCAGGAGAAAGGAGCTAGAGGTCTCTCCACACCCGCCAGCTGGGAGGCCTGGCTAAAGAGACCTGCTGTGTGTGCAAGGGCTGCAGGACGAGCCAGGCAGGACCAGTCTGTCTTGACTTGCAATGTGGGTTGCACTGTTTTTTTTTAAATAAACCCACCCCTGGACACACTGACATGTCCCCAGGCCGCACTGGAATTCATTTGTGCTCTTGGGAAACCACACCCTACGTTCACCGAGAGCATGTCATCCCATGGAGCACCCTCCTCAGGGCCTCCTTGACCTCCTTGTTCCTCAGGCTGTAGACAATGGGGTTCAGCATGGACGTCACCACCGTGTAGAAGAGGGCCAGGAGCTTGTCGCTCTCCATTGAGTAGCTGGACTTGGGCCTGAGGTAGGTAATGATGCCGGAGCCATAGAAGAGCAAGACAACGATGAGGTGGGATGAGCAGGTGGAGAAGGCCTTGCGCTTCCCCTCAGCTGATGGCATCCTCAGGACGGAGGCAATGATGAAGAGGTAGGAGGCCAGGATGAGCATGAATGGGGAGGTTATGAAAAGAAGAGCCACCAGGTACACGGCCAACACGTTCATGGAGGTGTCCCCGCAAGCCAGCTTCAGAAGCGGCGGGATGTCACAGAAGAAATGGTTGATCCTGTTGGGCCCACAGTACGTCAGACTGAAGACATAGCTGGTCTGGCTCAAGCCCACCAGCATCCCCACCATCCAGGAGGCTATGGCCAGTTGGGCGCAGGCTCCCTTTCTCATGACGAGGGTGTAGCGCAGCGGGTTGCAGATGGCCACATAGCGGTCGTAGGCCATGGCAGCCAGGAGGCAGCACTCAGTGATGCCAAAGAGGGTGAAAAAATACATCTGCGTGGCACAACCCCATAGTGAGATCCTTCTGTTTTCTGACACCAGGCTCACCAGCATCTTGGGCACAATGGATGTTGTGTAGCAGATCTCCAGCAGGGACAGGTTGGTGAGGAAAAAATACATAGGTGTGTGGAGGGACGGGTTGGCTTTTATGATGGCCGTGATAAGAACGTTCCCCGTCAGGGACACCGCGTACATGGACAGAACCATTGCAAAGAGCAGCGCCTGCAGCTCCACCAGCCAGGAGAATCCCACGAAGATGAACTCGGTCACTGCGGTCTGATTTCCCTTGTCCAATGGCTTGGCGTATTTCAGTGGCAGAGGGCGTGAGCAAAGTCACATGCATCAGGGAGGAGAAAGCATGAAAGTCATTTATTTACCTTTTTTGATAAATGCAAAAATACGTCCAACTGAGACTGAAAATTTAGGCAAAGTGCTTGCAAACCAGCCAAGGAGGCTGGATGCTCAATTCCCATTAAAATTAATAGGATTTGGATATCCAGAAAATGGAAGCCATACCATGGATTCATCTACTAAGGCCTCCAACATTATGACCTAATTCAATCACAAATTATTAGTAGAGCTGGCTGGGAAATAAGCTTTTTTCCAGAAAAAAATAAAAATTGGAAGTCCAAAATCCAGATTTTTTTTTCACTTTTCAGTGGCCAAAAAGAGAAAAATGATTTTAATTTTTTACATTTTCTACACAATCCTGAATATTTTCTATAAAAACAGTAATTCTACTGAGAAAACTCACAAGCTATGATAAAGCCATTTTCTACAGAAAATATGTTTTGATGGAAAATGTTCTTACTAGTGCTAGTTACTTGGATAAATTCAAGAATCACTTGGAAAAATTCTCTGCCTTGCATTATGCAGGAGTCTTGACTCAGTGATTTTAATTCATAGATTTTATTCCTAGCTTCAAAGGCCAGAAGGCTAGATTGGATCATTTCATCTGTCCTGCATAACAAAGGCCATAATGGACCCTTATGGTCTGAAAAATCAGACCTTTCTATCTCATTGGATCTTATTACAACCTGTGTAGCTGAGGGTACAACCTGTCTCAGAGGGTAGCCAGATTTAAACTAAAGTATAGAAATACATAGTTTAAAGATAGGTTCATGAGAGGCTGAAGTCCTGTATTTTGGTTTGAATGGTCAAAGACAGTGTAAAGTTTTCTACACTACCCTCTAAATTTGCTCATTCCTAACAGAGATGGGTGACATTTTTCAGCCAAACTTTTTTTTCTTTGGGTAGAGGGGAGGTTTAAAAATGCAGATAAGATACAGAAATGCAGAAACATTTAGCAAATTCATGTCTGTTTTGCTGAACTGTTCATCTTGAAAAGAAAAGAAAAAAAAGAAAAGAAGAAAAAAATCAAAATGTTTCATTCTGAGATTTCCAAAATGAAAGATTTTGATTTTTTGGGTCAACATGAATTTTTGTTTTGGAATTTTCTTCAATTAAGAAAAAAAATCAGAAATGTACAAAAATGCTTGAAATCAAAACAAAACATTTTAGTTCAGGTCAAACTAAACATTTTGGTCAACACATCACATTTGTCTTTTCGGTTTGCAAAAAAATTCCAAATAACTTTGTTTTCAAGTTATCCAAAATTTGTTTTCTTGTTTTGGAACAGCTAGAACTTCAAAAATCTATTATTTGCACTGCAGTTCTAACTGTCATAACCAGTTGTGTGAATCAGATCATGATGCTTTGTTTTTGACCAATTCAGTGCTTAATAGTTTTTACCGACAAGGTATTTGGAACATTTTACTAAGACCAACCAAATCATTTTATACCTGCGAACAATCAGACAACTGATGCTAATTATTTTCATTTGCTGGTCACTACAGATAGATTTCTGCCAGCAACAATCAGTTTAGAGGATGAAAAGCTTTACAATCCCTCAAGATGTGGGACCAGATGAACCAGCACGTGGAGCCAGAAGAAATGCATCTTCTCTGCCCTTGTTCTGTGCCTTTGGACTGAACTCGGTGGGAATGAATGCTGGGGAAATTGTTGCACCATTCAGTGGCTGGACATTTGCTCCCTGTTTGGGTGGAAATGAGCAAGCGTTCAAAGATCCATGGCACATTCTCAGCTACTAGCCACTGTTTAGCGAAGCAGCAAACAGATCAGATGGAGAAAATCTTTAGCAACATTTAGTTCTTCAGACTGCTGTAATTTTAATTGAGAATAAGGGAATGGGCAGCAGAGAGAAGCACAAAGGACAGAGAAGATGCAGTTACACTGAAGAGCTTTCTTGCTTTCCTTCTGTTTATGCATTGTGTCCATCAGCAGAGATCTGTTATTGTCTAACATCCC
Source organism: Mauremys mutica (assembly GCF_020497125.1). Taxonomy (NCBI): domain Eukaryota; kingdom Metazoa; phylum Chordata; order Testudines; family Geoemydidae; genus Mauremys; species Mauremys mutica. The sequence goes on along the minus strand of NC_059084.1, from coordinate 57,549,000 downwards.
AAATATGCAATTTTCACATTTGAGAAGTGTGAAACTGCATCATTGCTTCGAGCAGGCGCAGCGCTTGGCTGTCTGTATCTACTCGACAGCTGTTTCCCTGTCCCCATTGATATTAAGGCCCATAAAGTTTCCCCTCTCTGAGTCATGCCTGACAGCTGGATTCTTGGTGCCAGACGCTGGTGCATGTCCCTCCTGCTACCCACTGAGACACTGACTCTGACGGACACTCTGGCTTTATTACAGAGATTTCCCTCTGCTTTTCTGGCTAACTTGGAAGATAAAGGAGTTGTTGATCTGGCCAATGAATCTTGGCATTGGTTACAGAGGAGTTCTGTGTAACACCTAGGATTTTTCAAAGGCATTTACACAGCTGTCTGTGTCTTGGTGAGTCCCAAATGATATTGCAAAGAACCCATTGCCCAAGATATTGCCACTGTACACCAAAGTAGGAATTCATCATTAACAAGTGACGCTAATAGCAAATGAGTAAGCATTATATAGAACTTGATACTATGGTGTTTAGCACAGTATACAAATCTATATAGAATAGAACTTTGACATTATTAGTATTAGTAGTCGTAGTCATTGTCCCATCACACTGGCCTCTGTTCACCTGACTACGGCTTGAGGCCTTCAAATTCTCAGTGGATGGAATCAAAAACCTTTCTGCTCTGTGCTTTACAGGCCAGCAAGTAAGGAAACATAGACACTCAGGTCTCACAGTGATCTGTGCAGGCTTGGGACACAGAGCAGCTAGTGAGAAACCCCTGCTCCAGCCCCCCGTGGTCTCCTCTCCTCCAGTCCAGTGCTCCAGATAGTGTATTAATAATAACACCACAGAGCTCTTCTATAGCACTTGGAAACAGTAGATCTCAAAGTGCTTTATAAAGGAGATCTCTGTCATCACCCCCATTTCATAGGTGGGGAAACTGAGGCACAGAGTGAGCTAGTGGCTTGCCCATCATCACCCAGCAGGCCAGATGCAGAGTTGGGAACAGGAATCAGGTCTCCTGAATGCTAGTACAGTGCTCTACTTACTAGGCCACATTCTCTTCTGTAGCAATAGTGGCATTATGAAGAAGTCTGGGATAATAAATAAATCTTGTGGTGTGCCCTGGAGTTGATTAAACCTAGATACTAATGGACCAAGAGCTCTAGGCAGTGGTAGGTTGAATGGCTCTGTGTCACCTCCAAATCTTTTACTTCTACCTCTGGATTAACTCCAGTCCTAGTGTCATCACCAAATGGAAGGAATTTAGTAGGTAGGTGTTAGTTACATTTCTGAGAGCTGTGCAGGAATCCAAGGTTTTGTTTCATGGGAAATTCTGCATTTTGCAAATGTTTCCATTCCAAAATGGACCAGGAAAAAAAATTGAAATTTTCCACAAAACAAAATTTTGAAAAAAAAATTATTCATTGTGGGTCAATTGAAATGCTTCATTTGGATGAAAATGAAACATTTCATTCTGATTTCAACTGTATCATCTCACGTCATATCAGATACAAAAACTGAAATGAAAAGTCATTCCAAAATGGAGAACTGAAACATTCCATAGTGACCTTATCAAAATACTCCATTCTGGCGAAGAAAAAACAAACGAACAACAGAAATTTCATTGAAATGGATTCACTGAATGAACTTTTTCAGTCCAGATGAAACAGCATTTCCACTGAGGTCTAATGTTTATTATTATTTTTTTCAAAATTCAAATGGGGGGGTTACTCATAAATAAGATCAAAGGCCCAGATTTTTAAAGTAGTTGGATACCTAAAACCCACTGAAATCAATTTGATTGAGGAACCAAGATATTTTTTAAAATCCCGCTAGGTGCCTAAATACCTTTAAAAATCTGGATTTAGGTGCCCTGACACTGAACTCACAATCCACATAGGAGGAACTGCCCAGCAGTCGAGAGAGAATCCATGTGGTAAAATAAATGAACTCAGTCTACAAACACAATATATTCCATCCCCGGGCCCCTTCCCTCATCGTTTTCCAAACTTCCTGTCACATAGATCCTCTCTGCAGCATGCCCTAAGTGTCAGCAGGGCTGTTTTCAACACTTCACTACTAAATTCATTTTTCATGGATATTAAGACCAGAAGAAACCTCTGTGACCACCCAGTCTGAAAACACGGACCAGAGAGTTGCATCCTCAGTACAATGAGAATGAGCTACTGTTATTTATCGTAGTGTGTAGGAGCCCTAGTCATGGAACAGGAACCCTGTGCGAGTGCTGGAAAATATCTTTTAGAAAGATATCAGATCTTGATGTAAAGACTCCAAGAGAAGGAGGATTTACCACATCCCTTGTTGAATGTTTCTAATGTTTAATTACCCTCCCTGTTTAAAACTTGTGGTATATTTCTACCCTGGATGTGTCTAGCCTCAATTTACAGCCATTGGATCTTTGGCTGCTAGGGAGCCGTTTACTATCAGAAATCCTTTCAGCCCATGAGCAAGTCACCTCTTATCCTCCTTGAGCATTAGCTAAACAGGTGAAGTTTCCTTCATGTCTCACTGCAAGGAAGGTTTTCCAAACTTCACATATTTTTGGTGGCTCTTCTCTGAACCATCTTCAAGTTTTCAATGCCCTTTTTGAGGTGTGGAGACCACCAACGTACACAGTATCCCAGTAACTGTCCCTGCTAGTCAAACGTATTGCCACAAATTCTGCCCTGCTTTTCACCCCATGACGCACCAAAGAAGTTTCACATTAAATGGGGTGAGCACCGTCCCATTCTACTCTTAGCTCTTCCCTTGTCACGCTTGTTTAGAAGTCAAACCAGCTAGGATTCCGGGGCTTACCTCTGAGAAAGGCACCATTCTCCTGGCTGGGTAAGGACTTGCTTGTGGATAGAACCAGAGTATTTCAGCTCTCTTCCCCTACCCAGGAGGACTCATCAGCTGAAGCTCACAGACATTTCCTCTGAGGAATAGGGTGTTAGACCAGCATGTCCCTTTGGGTTGGCTCCCAAGGAGAGGCAGCTGCCTAATGCCTAGAACTGCCTTTGGAAATCCCAAGCCGAGGAGCTGTTTTCTGTCTGATGTACAGGTCTTTGCTTTAATGGGAGTTCCATCCACAGGTAGTGATGGGGGTTCAAGAGTCTGCCTTACTGGGCTTAGATTTGTTGTAGTTTTACCATAAGACATTTTACCAGAAGGTTACCAAGGAAGTTGAGAAATCCCTACCCAGGGAGAATTTTTAAGAGCAGGTTAGACAAACATTTGTCAGGGATGGTCTAGGGGTACTCGGTGCGGGGGGGTGTGTGTGAATTCAATGGTGTTCTGAGGTCCCTTCTAGCCTGACATTTCTATGTTTGTTTGTTTGTTTTCATGGATTGCATTGAGAGCATGAGGCAACACACGGGTAGCAATGGAAGCAAGTGTTCTGCCTCATACTGAGCTCAGTTAATAGTCTGATGTGGTAGGACAGCCCAGTGGTTGGGACTTAAGACAGCTTGGTTCAGTTCCTGGTTCTGCCAGATACTTCCTGTGGGACCTGGGGCAAGTCATTTAGGGCCCAAAGTTTATATATTATATTATATCACAGCCAAAACATTTTATAATAAATATAATATAGTCAGAACAGTAGTCAAAATGAGACATGAGTAACAAATAAGATTATTTCTAGGCCAGATTTTGCCCCTTACCTGCTGTGTATTTGAGGGTAAATGTGGGTAAATGGAATGTAGCCTTGGTTATTCACCTGCTACGCTGGGTTTAACCCCACCACACAGACTTTGGTTCTTGTGGGCTGCAGTGATCACCACATAGAGGATTTTGCAAAAATGCAGGACTAGGTCAGTGATATTCACACCTGTCTGAGTTAACAGTTGCAGAAAGAATAACCTATTGTCATAGAGAGCAATTAGATGTATTTGGACCCACTGGGTACATTTGGTTAAAAACACTGAAATGGTTCAAAGAATGCCTGACCTCCCTTCTGCCTGCTCCCTCCTCTTTTCCCCTTCCCTGTCCCCGGTCATCTCCTTCCCTCCTTCCCACCTTTCTCTATTCATGTGTATCTTGTCCTCTTTTATTACTGCTCCACCCCCCAAATATGCTATGTCTATGTAGCATTGTCTGTCTTTGTATTGTCTCACCTGGTTGCTTTGAGAAGTTGTAAAATTGTGTAATCCCATAGTCCTACTGGAGTGGAGCCCTGTGCCTGACCCAAACCTGATGGGACTTGACTACAGGCATCGGGTTCGGGATGCATTGGGTACAGAACCCAACAACAAATGTCAGGTTTGGGTTGATGATGAAAATTCACACCCGGGAGATGGAGCAGTCCAGACCCTGCACCTCCTCCAGACCCATTCAGTGATGGGGAAAAGGGATGCCTGGAAGTGGGGGCTGGAGCTGGGTTGGGTCGTGAAGGATGGCCAGGCAGAGCCATGTCATTTTGGGTAGTGGGAGGAGGGCTGTTTCCCCTCCAGTGTAAGAGACGCTCCCAGTTGTGTAAAAGCAGCTTCAGACACAGGCAACAGGGATCCAGGTGGGCAGCTGTTTAGGGTGAACATGGCAGGAAGTGGGAGGAGGCTCTGCAACTCCAATTTTTGGCCAAAATCTCTCTTTTGGAATTTTTGGCTGAAAACTTAAACATTTCCATGGGGAAAAAATGTTTTGTACTGGTTCCATTAAGACCCTATTATGACAGTACAATGAGTGTGGAGTGAGAATCTTAGGACATATGTGCTATGTATGTTGCTGAAGAAATTATAGGTAGATCACTCTGAGCTTTGCTGACACATGCCTCTGTTATTTTTTTTTCTTCTCTTTACAGAGGTAACCAGAAAGTTCCCTTCTGTGAAGTTTGGCGGTCATGTTAGCAGATATATTGTAGTGTTGTAACAACTGTCATATTTCATGAAGTCAGGCGAAAAAAGTATTATACACTAAAGGACAGATTTTTAAAGATATTTAGGTGCCTAAAGATGCAGATAGGTGCCTAGTGGGCTTTTCAAGAATATATTGGCTCCTAATATCTGTTGAAATCAATTAATTTTAGGTACTGAGGTGTTATAAAATCCCAATAAGTGCCTAACTGAATCTTTAGGGACTTAAATTTATTTGAAAATCTGGTCTTAAGT